>NC_064629.1:102769359-103388364 GCF_023864275.1 Schistocerca cancellata | reverse complement strand
TTTCTCCGTAATTTCGCTTCCTTCAGGTTGCCGCACAAAATAATTCACTCTCGCACTTATGTGTTCCGTTATCACACATTCAATGTTAGTTTTTCCGGCCGCATGAACTACCCATCCTAGTTTCCAACAGATGCGGTTACTCGAGTCAACAGTAATTTGTGTCTTGTGTACTTTCGGCTGCAAACTTATTTGTAAAAGTAATACAGGTTTCCAACTTTTTCACTTAGAAGATTACTTCTTCCCACCTCGTCCACGCACTGTTACAGACTAGGAAGTGCCTCAACCGACTTGTTTACTTTTTTTTAATTGGACTGAAGAAATACAGTAACGAATGAGTGTTTTATTAGCTGTCCATGTAAGAATGAATCAAGATTCACTCATTATATATAATGAACCGTTGCTGTAATTTCAGGAATTTGCCAGATCAAAAAGCAGCGGCTGTTTTCCTTCTGAAAGTTATTCTAAAACCGTTTACGAATAATCGCAGACGTTAGTCTTGCAATCAAGGTGCTAATTTACGTATGCTAAAAAACAAAAATGCAGTTCATAATAAAGTGTATACGACTTTACTATGTAGTAAAGAAAATATCCAAGAAACAACATTTATTCCTAAAGAATCACATCAAATATTGAACATTTCATTGTATAGAGATGTAGTGAATAATTTATGTGATTTGACAGGCCTTATATCGATTACGGTCATAAATTACAGTGACTCTATGGGGTTTACATGAATAATTGGAGATATGTGACCCATATGTTTTCAAATTGAAAGGAAATGTCAACAGTGTTTTAGTAATGAATCACTAAACTTTCAAAAACTGTTAATTTTAGACACTGCACGTATGCCTGTAATGCTAGTTCTACTTTAGTGTCTTAAATGTCTATACGCCACACCGGCCCTGGGCAATCCTAACAATGCCAGTTTTTTATAACTTTTGTGTCGTCACTGACATACTACAGCGTGTGAATACATTTTTTGCTTAGAAATAATCATTATTTGGGTCGGACTGAGTCGGAATTGTGTATTGACCCATTAAGATGTGTTCGAGAAAAACCGGTCGAAATTACGACCATCTTGCTGTAGCCGTCCGGGGTGGCCGAGCGGTTCTAGGCGCTACAGTCTAGAACCACGCGACCGCTTCGGTCGCAGGTTCGAATCCTGCTCCGGGCATGGATGTTTGTGGTGTCCTTAGGTTAGTTAGGTTTAAGTAGTTCTAAGTTCTAGGGGACTGATGACCTCTGAAGTTAAGTCCCATAGTGCTCAGAGCCATTTGAACCAAGCCATCTTGCTGTAAGTCTTTCCGCGTTTTCCCTGAATTGCTTCAGTCATCCAGCACAAAACACAGCGTTTGGAACAATTCGTGGCAATGATCTGTAATATATTGAACGCTGAGGCTTTTGATATTGGTCGAAAGCAGTGCGAAAGAGCTGGGGATGATGTAGCACGTTCGTTATTAATTATGCGTACCGGTACTGTTCCATTGTGCTGCACTTTAGACACTTAATTGAAACTCTGTATTTGCGTTTCAATGGTTAGTAAGGGAAGAACTTCCTATTTTGGGAAATATGACTCTGTAAGTACTGCACATGATCATGTCATCCTCGTACATAGTTTCGAGCTACTTTTAGCCAAATAACAGCTTATTTATGAGCTTTCTAATCTGCTGGTAATGGCTGTCTGCTAGACGGCACTGTTTCTTCAGCCACTTGTGTTTCTTCAGTCGTTACATACGTCAACTTTCAACATCGATTGTAGACAAATGCAAAGTTATACAGATAAATTAGCTTGATGAGTGGTAGAGCAGAAACATTTCCGTATTTTCAAACCTGTCTTTCGGGTCTGGCCGTTAGTGCTAGGAGTACATCTTCGTAAATGGATTTCTACGAGGATAATCCCAAAAGTAAGGTCTCCCATTTTTTTATAACTACATAGACCTGTTTATTTCTACAATGGTTTACATCAATTTACAGCTTGAATACTTAGCTATTTTTCGACATAATCACCATTTCTGTCGATGCAGTTCTGTAGACGCTGTGGCAGTTTTTGTATGCCCATGTCATACCAACTCGCCGTCATGTTGTTCAGAAAGTTACGAACCTCTTCTTTCACCTCGTCTTTGGAGCTGAATCGCTTTCCGGCCAAATGTTCTTTTAACCTAGGGAACAAGTGATAGTCACTCTGCTCCAAGTCAGGACTATAGGGTGGGTGGGTGATTATGTTCCACTGAAACTGCTGCAGGAGAGCAACGGTTTGCCGAGCGATGTGTGTGCAAGCGTTGTCATGGAGAATGCGTTCTGAATTGCCCGTTCGAGTTTTTTCAGAGTCTCACAGTACCTGTCAGCGTTAATTGTGGTCCCAGCGATTCAGCTCCGACGACGAGGTGAAAGAAGAGGTTCATAACTTTCTGAACAGTATGGCGGCGAGCTGGTATGACATGGGCATAGAAAAACTGCCACAGCGTCTACAAAAATGCATCGACAGAAATGGTGATTATGTCGAAAAATAGCTAAATGTTCAAGCTGTAAACTGATGTAAGCCACTGTAGAAATAAACAGGACTATGTACTTATAAAAAAAATAGGAGACCTTACTTTTGGGATTACATTCTTTTATGACAGCAGTGGTGTCGAAGAACCTATTTAGCAGTTCGTGTTTCATATCTACCTCTTCATTGTATAATTCTACCTTAATGCAACCCCAGAAACAAAAATATGGCTTTAGATCTAGGGTATCATGATACGTGGAGTTACGATCAACCCATTCAGCAGGTGCCATTCATCGGCGCGAGTCTTCAGAAGAAGAACGGTGAATTTGGAAACAAATACAATTGCTCGTAGCAAATGACGCGACGCCTGTCCTCCAGTTCACGTACTCGTCAACAGTCGTTACCGGAGGCCTATGACGCGAGCGCACTGACTGCAGTTCGGAGAATACCGAGAACCATTTACAGTGACGAAACGCTGCGGGCTAAAAATAGAGCGTTCACGTGAGCTGTGGACCGTGACTCTGAGGCGAGCGCCCAAACCGCCGTTCCAGGTTCTCCGCTTCCGTTCAGACGTCACTCCTGCCTTCGCTCGTCACGAGGGCTTGCGGTTCAAGCTATATGGTTACAAAACGTCCGCGCACAGAATATTCAATTAGAAATACACGGAAATTCTCTCCGTACTGAGTAACAGGAGTTTAGTAATTTCTTGTGTTACATTAGCCCCATTCGTACTATTTTCTCGTCGTTGTATTGATAAATATGTCTGAAAATTATCTGTACATTATTGGCCAAATCAAATATTTAGTTTATTCTTAGCTGTCAAAAAGTTACCACGTGTTGGACAATATCGGCGATTATTTATTGTCCGGAACTGCGCGGCTGCTACGGTCGCAGGTTCGAATCCTGCCTCGGGCATGGATGTGTGTGATGTCCTTAGGTTAGTTAGGTTTAAGTAGTTCTAAGTTCTAGGGGACTGATGACCACAGATGTTAAGTCCCATAGTGCTCAGAGCCATTTGAACTATTTTTTTGATTATTTATTTTCTATGAAAATGAAACGGAGTATTTGTATTAAAGGTTACTGTAAGAACCGAATAAACACATCAAAGTCTTAGACTCTTTAAATATTGCGTTTTTGAGCCTGTCATAAGTATAATGGGGTTTAAAAAAAATGGTTCAAATGGCTCTGAGCACTATGGGACTTCTAAGTTCATCAGTCCCCTAGAACTTAGAACTACTTAAACCTAACTAACCTAAGGCCGGAGGCAGGATTCGTACCTGCGACCGTAGCGGTCGCGCGGTTCCAGACTGTAGCGCCTAGAACCGCTCGGCCACCCCGGACAGCAGAATGGGGTTTACGAGTGATATAAGCGTTACGCAAAGGGTCGTGAAAATGTTTAAGTTCACCGTCCTGGAAGATGCAGCACGCCATCAACCGCTGACACCGTGGCAAAAATTAAAGTAATGATTGTGAACCATAGCCGAATCTCATCAGAGAAGTCTCTGATAATTATGGCATATAAACTGGCTCATGCTGTGAATTTTTTCGTATATTTTGGGTATGAAACACGGCGAATGCAAGTTGTTCACGAGTCGCTGCATGAAGTCAGCAGCGATGCAGAACTACCGAAACATGTCACAACAGGTGATGAGAAGCATAGGTTCACGGATATGACGTAAAAACTAAGGGTCAATTGTCCCAGTGGAAGCACTCTGGACAGCCGGAAAAAGCGCGACAAAGTGCAGTGGTATGCAAAGATTACGCTCACTGTGTTCTTCGGTTTTAAAGACATAGTGCACGAGCTCTCTACGCAAGGTCGAGCGATCAGTAAGGAGTACTATTTACAAGGTCAAAGCAGTTTGCGCGAAGGAAACCGGAAAGGAACCATACGGTGGCGAAACGGTTCGTGGCTGTTGCAACAGGATAATACATTGGCTCACCCTTGGTTACTCGTTCGTGAGTTTTTTGGCCAAAGACAATATTGGTCAGACATGGCCCTATCTGACTTTTTTAGTTCCTAAAAACAGTGAGGACCTTTAAGGTCCATTAATTTACAATAAATCAGATCGAAACGCATTGCTGATAGAGCTAAGAACTAAATCAAAGGTCGAGTTCGGGAACTGTTTGGGGGATTGGAGGAAGACTTGGCATAAGTGTATAAAATCTGATGAGAACTATTTTCAAGGAGATAAAATTAATATAGACGAATAACTAAAAACTTTCTCATTACTGTTTTAATACACCTGGTATTCGTGTACGTTTCCAGTTAAGATTTTACGCTGATCAAGTTGCCGTGATATGTTTAAAGAAGTAAACCGAAATTCTTCTGAAGTCATTTAAGGATATTATGGAGAAACCAAATCGTTACTTATTCTATATGCGCAAAAATGGAGCTCGCAGAAGCTCTCACAATCAGTATAGTAGTAGAGAGAGAGCACGTGCGAAATGAGGTGAGGACCACGGGGAAGGTGTACGAGAACAGAGATAGCACAATACTAATCACGTATTCCGATATCTAGCAATCCAGTGAGGCTAAGAAACATGTGATTCTGGGCTTCCTCGTTTTCACATCTCCATATATTTCCGGTCTCTCAGTCTAACTCGAATAAGAAATTCAGCAGAATGCAAACTCTATATGAAGATGGACCTACGATGTCTCGGACCTCGCATCTTTTTTTTTTTTCGTGTCCTAAGAACTCTCCACCAGATGTCGCTCAGTATTCTTCGCACACCAAATCTCGGATACACTGTCCTTGTCAAGCAGACCCGCCCAGATAGCCGAGCGCGTTAGCACGCCGATTCCGAATTCCGGCCCGTGATCGAATCCACCCGTCGGACTATCGATGAGGACCTGTTTGCTGAACAGCCTGGATATGGATTTAGTCAGCTTCCCACATCCGACTAGGTGAATACATGGCCGCTACCCACATCCCGCCGCAGGTACACAACACACAAACATTTAGAAAACGTCGCACATTTTCACATACTACAACACTTCATTGAGACATTTGGGGAACAAAAATTCCGTCCCGGAGGATGGGAGGAGGGGAGGGGTGGTGGCAGAAAGGGAATCCGGCCAGCCTCTACCATTAACGATCCCAAGTCCGAAAATTAACATGCCAACCCTGTTGAGATACAGGATCTAGGATAGTAGTAAAAGAATTGCTCTATGAAAATATTTCTGGAGATTTTAAATTTTGGACTCTAGAAGGCTTCTCAGTGCTTATCGGGTAACACCAGGAACCTCTATCGAAAATAAACTTAAGGCTTGAAGGCTCGCTGAGAAACCTCTGCAAATGAGCCTGTAAGATACCCTCTTCTCGGTAGTGTCTCTCAGTAGAAGTAGAGCACTCTCAAATCTTCTTACTCTGACGTTCAACACTGAATACGTTACCATAATCAGCGGGCCGCTGTGGCCGAGCGGTGCTAGCTGCTGCTGCTACAGTCGCAGGTTCGAATCCTGCCTCGGGCATGGATGTGTGTAATGTCCTTAGGTTAGTTAGGCCTAAGTAATTCTAAGTCTAGAGGGCTGATGACCTCAGATGTTAAGTCGCATAGTGCTATAGTGCTCAGAGCCATTTGAACCATTTCATTACCATAATCATAATCATAATCAATTTCGGGAGTTCAATGATAGCTGAAGCACCAAAGATGCGCTGGAGTAAATTCCGAAGGTAAACGACAGTTATGATATTGTCGAAAAAAAATCAATATCTAGAACATCAGCTAATATTATGGTTGATGAACAGCATCTTTCATACACGCTAGGTGACAATGATACTAATAACGTTCATTAAACCTGCATTTATGGAAATTTAGTTCTACTAGGCATTTCTTTAAAGGACTGTTATCTCGCTTATCCTGTACGAAATTACAACACACTGAACTTTCTACGCCGGCCAGGGTGGCCGAGCGGTTCTAGGCGCTACAGTCTGGAACCGCGCGACCGCTACGGTCGCAGGTTCGAATCCTGCCTCGGGCATGGATGTGTGTGATGTCCTTAGGTTAGTTAGGTTTAAGTAGTTCTAAGTTCTAGGGGACTGATGACCTCAGAAGTCAAGTACCATAGTGCTCACAGCCATTTGAACCATTTTTTTAACTTTCTACGCTCACTTAAATTTTAAAATTTCCGTTGAAAACTGAATTTTAAAAGATTCTAGCTCTATCTTTTCTGCTACAAACTGCACCGGTCTAATGTGATCCTATGGCCAAGATGACTGCATTTTCTCATACCTTGAATATTTAAACATAATCGTACCATATTCCGATCGTACCACCTTTCGGTATTCTTTTTGTATGCATGAAGTGTCCTGGGAGTGAGTTCCACCAATCGGCTGCGCCAGAGCAGTGTAAAAATGCCGCTTTTGTGATATTGAGGAATGTTCTTAAGATTTTGCAACAGAAATGGAGAAATCATACACACAGTGGCAAACACTGCTGTATAATAGGATGATACCTGTTTTACTCCTGAGATGAATGCTGTGGGAAGGAGAAACTGATCAAACGTGATTGTTTACGCTTTCAGTTGTCGGCTCAACTTCGCAGTCTAATGTTAAGCGGATGATTCAGTTTCATTCCTAATACTTTCGTTTTTAATAAATTAAACTGCTGCACCAGGTGGAAAGACCCCGTGTAGCCGGAACACTCGTCATCGGCGAGAATTCCGAAAGCCCTTGTTTGGGCCTGTAAAATGGCGCAAATGGCTCTGAGCACTATGGAACTTAACTTCTGAGGTCATCAGTCCCCTAGAACTTAGAACTACTTAAACCTAACTAACCTAAGGACATCTCACACTTCCACGCCCGAGGCAGGATTCGAACCTGCGACCGTAGCGGTCACGCGGTTCCAGACTGTAGCGTCTAGAACCGCTCGGCCACCGCCGCCTTCATTGGGCCTGTAAAAAAATATTTTTTTGTAAGTCATTTTAAATATATTTTATATCGGTGTACGTAGGATAATTGAAAAACATTAAGTTCCAAAACAAGATAATGTGAAACAAACGTCATTTTCTACGCCCAAAATGAGACAAAAACGTGCACCGAAAATAAATTTCGGAGATATCGAAAAACGGATATTTACGCTGATAGAGAATTCAATTTAGAATGCCGGCAACAAATTCCAGTCAAAATCGTATCTTCCTTCTCAAATTATGTTTCCCCTCAATTTGAAAAATACGCTTTCGCGAAAAACGCGTTTAACGGTTTTGTAGTGAAATTGAATACCTCTAGTCAGCGATCACTTGACCATACAGCAATCTTTCCAGATCCAAAAGGAGGTCCTCCTCCACGTACTAAGTGACCATGGTGGACCTGTGGCGTCTGTGGCAGCTTCTGTCAACGGCTGCCTGCCCACTCGTTACGCTTCTCGTCCGCTTTTGTGCAGAAGTTGTAACAGGCTGGCCCAATCCCCAGTTAGAGCACATTCATAGCTTCCATCATGCTTGCTAGGCCGTCGATGAAATTACATGTCGACTACTTTTCCCTCTGTGAACGGTTTTCGGAGACACTTTTTCACAGATCACCTTGTAAATCGATAACGGAGTTTCTGGCGAACTTGGGATGAACATTACAAAAAAGAAGATAGCCCAGAGAACATACACTGAACAGCCAGAACATTATGACCACCTACCTGTCCGAGCGGTTCTAGGCGCTTCAGTCTGGAACTGCGCGACCGCTACGGTCGCAGGTTCGAATCCTGCCTCGGGCATGGATGTGTGTGATGTCCTTAGGTTAGTTAGGTATAATTAGTTCTAAGTTCTAGGGGACTGATGACCTGAGATGTTAAGTCCCATAGTGCTCAGAGCCATTTGAAACATTTTGAATCACTTACCTAACAGCCGCACCTTTGGCACAGATAACAGCGGTGACGTCTCGTAGCATGGAAACAATTCGGTCTTGGTAGGTCGCTGGAGGGAGTTGGCACCAATCTGCACGCACAAGCTACCCAATCCGCGTAAATTCCGGGGAGGAAGACGATGAGCTCTAACGTCATGTTCAATCACATCTCAGATGTGTTCGATCGTGTTCACATGTTCTTAGTTGGGGGACCAACACATAAATTGGAACTCGCCGCTGTTTTTCTCGAACCACTCCATCATGCTCCTGGACGTGTGACATGACGAATTATCTTGTTGTGAAATGCCACTGCCATCGCGAAACATTCGGGAGGACGACGGCTCAATCCCTCGTCCGGCCATCCTGATTTAGGTTTTCCGTGATTTCCCTAAATCGCTCCAGGCAAATGCCAGGATGCTTCCTTTCAAAGGGCACAGCCTACTTCCTTCCCCGTCCTTCCCTAATCCGACGAGACCGATGACCTAGCTGTCTGGTCTCCTTCCTCAAACAACCCAACCCAACCCATTGCGAAACATGATCGTCATGAAGGGGTGTACGTGGTCTGCAACCAGTGGACGATATCCTTGGCCGTCATGGTGCCTTGCATGGGCTCCACTGGACCCACGGATGCCCATGTGAATGTTCCCCGCAGCATAATGGGGCCGGCGCCAACTTGTCTCCGTCCCACAGTACAGGTGTCAAGGAGCTGTTTTCCTGGAAGACGGCGGATTCGCGCCCTCCCATTGGCATGATGAAAAAGCTGTCGGGATTCATCAGACCTTGCAACGCTCTGCCACTGTGGCAGAGTCCAGTGTCGATGGTCATATGCTTATTTCAGTCGTAGTTGTCGACGTCGTGGTAACGTTGGTACATGCATGATCGTCGGCTGTGGAGGCCGATTGTTATGGGTGTTCGGTGAACTGTGTGTTCAGATACACTTGTACTCCGACCAGCATTCAAGCCTGCCCTGTTTTACCAGTCTGCCTAGACTACGACGTATGCCCAACCCGACGACGTCTGGACGTGGTTTCACCTTGGTTTCGCCACGTGCTGAAGACACTCACCATATCACTCCTCGCACACCCGACAAGTAGTGCACTGTTCGTACCGAGCCTCTGGGCTATCACAATCTGTTCTCGATCAAACTCAGGTAATGTGTGCGCCTTCCCCATTCCCCACACAGACAGCACGCCCATTGATCCTACAGGCACCGTGTGTTTGTCTGACAAGCAGTCATTCCTTGCCAGGTGACGCTGCTATCGCCTGGATATGTTTATATAGATAGTACGTCGGCGGTCATAATATTCTGGCTAATCAGTGTATTAAACAACAATAAAAAATTCGATTTTGTAAAAGTAAAAAAGGTTTTCACTGAATCTCTATAGATGGGTACGGAGGTGGTGATGTAATGAATTTTCCTGGAAAGTACCTATATCGCGTAACTTGTTTTTAGTGCAGAGAATCTGAAGAGTTTTACCACAAGACTTTTTTAATTTCGTTTACAGAAGTGCTTCAAACCTTTTTATTAACTTAGTAACACATTTTCATCGTATTTGTTTTTCCTAGAATTGATTTACAATATAGCGTGTAATAAAATGCTGCCGAAACTTCAGTATTTTCTAACTTTCGTTTCCATTTCCTAACTAATAAGCAATGTTAAAATTACGAATTGCAACTCATGGTTAGAATGTTGCAGGTGTTCGTATAGTACATTATACGTGCTTGTCGATGACAGTATCATTATGATGCCGTCCCTGAAAAGCTTCGCTACCAAAGTAACAGGGGAGCCAAGGCAACCTTCCAAACCTCTGAAATGTCAAATTAAATAATTAAGTAGACACGACGTTCAGGACGTTACGTTTCCATTAAAAGTTAAACGAAAGTCTCATTTTGTATTTAAAGGTAATTTCAAATGTATCGTCTCCAAGTAACAATTGTAAACGTCCATCAGCGTACTCGAAAGCAGTTTCCGACTTCGTGAAAACCCACGACACGTTCTTGTTCAAGTAATTTGTAGGCGAATATCTTTATTCAATAGATACTGTTATTAGAAACTTCTCTTCACCTCACTGATGAGGCAATGCACGAATTCTGTGTAAGGAACACACAAATCTTCCTTCGGAAGAATGACCAAATATACTGTTTCTATGAAAACCTTACATCTATCCCACCTTACAAGCAGGTCAGCTAGGTAGCAAAAACTCTTTTCCCCTCCTACCCTCTCAGGGCTTCATTTCCCTATATTTATAGCCAAATTCGCTACGACATTATCAGATTTCGGTTTATTCAGTAGCTATTACGGAATTCCTTCATCAACTACGGAGTTCAGTGACATCCTGTCCGGTGAAAGATGTAATCTTTATTAAAATAAAGTAAATAGAAGCAAAAATTATGTAGTGTTATTGGCTGAGTGACTCCAAAATGTACAGTAGTGTGTAACGTAACGCCAAAAGTAACTTTCGCGCTATAGGTCACAGCCAAGTAACATAGTTTGATGAAACTTGGACCATATAGTAAAGAATTCAATTGGTTCAATTGGCTCTGAGCACTATGGGACTCAACTGCTGTGGTCATAAGTCCCCTAGAACTTAGAACTACTTAAACCTAACTAACCTAAGGACAGCACACAACACCCAGCCATCACGAGGCAGAGAAAATCCCTGACCCCGCCGGGAATCGAACCCGGGAACCCGGGCGTGGGAAGCGAGAACGCTACCGCACGACCACGAGATGCGGGCATAGTAAAGAATTGCTACAGTGTAGTACAAGAGATAACTGAAACAAATATGCAATGATACGAATAGAAATGATACTTTCATTTAAAGGCAGTAATCACATTGCAGTTACCGCGATTTATGATGATCACCTGGGGGTTACAAAAGGCGGAACATGGTTCTTAATAGTGTGAGTGATCACGGACGGCAGAGCACGCTCTGCAACGTGCTCTTATGCTGGCCATAAGGTTAAGTTGGTAGGGAGTTCGCCATCTCAATCTGCGCCTATAATCTGCAAATCGCTGTGAAGTGCATGGCAGAGGGTACGTCTCACTGTACCAGTTATAAGGACCTTTCCTTGTTCCATTTACGCATGGGGCGCGGGAAGAATGACTGTTTATAGGCCTCTGCGCACGGTGAATTAGTCTAAACTTGTTCTCTCTCATTTAAAGACAGTTCGTGAAACTTTTCCCTGTTTACCAGACTGCACCGTCTTTTGAGAGAGAAAATACAACTATATATGACACCAAGAGGCCAAGAAAAAGTATGAGTGTCTACATCTTGTACTCATGACAGTGTTGTAGGCTACAGCTTTGACGACGTTGCCATTTCTGCCAACAGTACTTCCCCCTCCCCCCCTTATGCATCCTACAGGGAACCCTTAGGGCCACTCAACCTGATGGTGGGGGAGTCTCCTCCTGCTACTTTTCCACACCCACTTTGGGAGCAATGGCTCTCCACCCACTGGGGGGCATCGATCCCTATCCGCCAGTTGGAAACGCATCACCCTCGCCTGGCTTCTCATAACAGGAAGGGGTCGCTCGGGACCCACCCCTCCAATGTTTCTGCTGGTCTGCAAACGGATACCAGCCAGTGTCTGAAGGAACCACAGGCTGCTGGTCGTAGGACTTCACGTTCTTCTTCATTCCCTGAAACTAATTCGGGGAAGCCCTCCCAGTCAACCAAACACTCTAAGTTAAAGAAAGACAAAGAAAGTCTTCCAAGCCGAAGGAAATTCCGGTGGCCCCCACGCCACTCGATCACACACTGTGTCTGCAGCAGCGATACTGGTGGCCCCTGAGGCTCCATATCGCACCACACAACATCTCTTAGAACTTATGTGTCTTGGTACCATACCCTCTCAACCAGTGGCAGCAGCTGACCCTGGGACATAACCTGCCTCTTTGGCCACACCCTCATTGTTTACTGACAGCAAGATTCTCCAGTGGAATTGTAGCAGTTTATTCAGTACCTGAGCTGCAACATCACTTAAGCTCCTCCCATGCTTTCTGCATCGCCCTTCAGGAAACTTCGTTTCCAGCAATATGGACCCCTGCCTTTGTGGGCTACTAGAGATATTTCAAGAATCATGCCGATTATGATAGGGTGTCAGGTGGAGTTTCCACATATGTTCTGAACAATGTACGTAGTGAACCTTTGCCTCTTGATATAACTTTGGAGGCTAAGGCTGTTTGGATAAGGGCATTTCAGGATTTTACCATCTGTAATGTTTATCTCCCTTTTGAAGGTGGAGGCCAGCCGGAGTGGCCGAGCGGTTCTAGACGCTACAGTCTGGAACCGCGCGACCGCTATGGTCGGGCATGGATGTGTGTGATGGCCTTAGGTTGGTTAGGTTTAAGTAGTTCTAAGTTCTAGGGGACTGATGACCTCAGATGTTAAGTCCCATAGTGCTCAGAGCCATTTGATGATGGAGCACCTCACAACATATTGTCTGCATCGGTTTCTCAGCTCCCCCACCTTTCTTAATTTTGGGCGACTTCAATGCCCATAACCCTTTGTGGGGTGGAACCACAGTAAGCCAGTAAGTACATCGATCCCGACTTCTGTCTCTTGAATAATGAGCTCCCATGCACTTCAGTGTGGCATATGAAACTTATTCAACCACTGAGCTTTCTATCTGCAACCCTGGAAGTCTCCCAACCATCCCCATCCACTGGAGCATCCATGAAGACCTGTGTTGTAGCCACCATTTCGCAGTCTTCCTGTCACTCCCTCAGCGTCACTTCCCTGGGCACTCACTTAGATGGGCTCTCCAAAATGCCGACTGGCATGCTTTCACCTCCACAGTTGTTCATAGCTCCCCACTAAATTGAAGCACTGACGAGGCAGTCCAGAATGCAACAACACCCATTCTATCAGCAGCCAACATTGCGGTCTCCTATTCTTTGGGATCCCCCCTGTTGTACAATAGTACCTTGGTGACCCTCAGAAATCGCATAGGCCATTAGAGATCATAGGCAGGCTTGCGAATGCCCTAAGTGGCCTCCTTCAATCGAGCACCTCACTGCCTTTAAACAGCCCTATGCCCAGGCCCATCACTTAATAAAGCAAGAATGCTGGGAACAGTAAGTTTCAATCATTTGCCCATGTTCATCTCCATTGCAGGTTTGGGGGAAGAGTAGATGAGTCTATGGACACTAGTCCTCTGCAGATATACTTGGTATTTCCTTAAACAATGCTGTCCTCACTGATCTAGCGCCATAGCCAAACAATTTGCTCTGCATTATGTTCAAACCTCGGAGCCTGGGAACTATCAACTTAACTTTCATGTCCTTCAGCAGCGGATTGAGCGATTGCACTAATCTTTCACTACACACCCTATAATGGGCCCTATAATGTTCCATTTAATGAGTGGGAATTCTTCAGTGCCCTAGCCCTTTGCCCTGATACAGCCCCAGGGCCAGACCACATCCACAACCAAATGGTCAAACACCTACCAGTGGACTACTAGTGCCATCTCCTTACCACCTTCAACCATATCTAGACCAAGGGTGAGTCCATCACAGTGGCGGGAAAGCGTCATCGTCCCAGTACTGAAACTGGGTAAACTTGCCCTAGAGACGGACAGCTATCAGCCAGTTAGTCTCATCAATATTCTCTGTAAGTTGCTCAAACACAAGTTGAGCTGGTGGCTGTGTTGGCTCCTTGAGTCTCTGTCCCAAGGTGATTTTCGCCAAGGCTGTTCCACTGCTGACAATATGGTTTGCACGGAGTCTGCCATCTGGACAGCTTTTGACCAACGTCAAGGCCTTATTGCTGTCTTTTTTGATCTACAAAAGGCATATGACAACCCACTGCGACACCACATCCTCACTGCCTTACGTGAGTGGGATCTTTGGGTCCTGCTTCCGATTTTTGTCCAGCTCTTGTTGTCAAGTTGGTGCTTCCCACAGTACCCCCCACAACCAAGAGAATGAAGCCCTGCAGGACACTGTATTAAGTGCCCTCCTCTTTTTAGTGGCCATGAATGGTCTAATAGCAGCTGTGGAGTCTTCAGTATCACCGTCCTTGTATGCCGACGATTTTAGCTTTTGGTATTGGTGCTCTAGTATGAGTGTTGCTGAACGCCTATTGTAGGGCGCCATTCGAAAGGTACATTAATGGACCCTCATCCACAACTTTCACTTTTCCACTGCTAAGACTTGCGTCATACACTTCTGATGCCATTGTACTGTTAATCCACAACCAGAAGTTTACCTCGACGACTAATTATTAAATGTGGTGGAGACTTATAGCTTTTTTGGACTGATCTTCGATGCCCAGATAATGTGGCTTCCCCATCTTCGCCAGCTTCGGCAAGGATGCTGGCTACACCATAATACAAAAATGGTTCAAATGGCTCTGAGCACTATGGGACTCAACTGCTGAGGTCATTAGTCCCCTAGAACTTAGAACTAGTTAAACCTAACTAACCTAAGGACATCACAAACATCCATGCCCGAGTCAGGATTCGAACCTGCGACCGTAGCGGTCTTGCGGTTCCAGACTGCAGCGCCTTTAACCGCACGGCCACTTCGGCCGGCCACCATAATACACTTCGCTCTCTCAGTAACACCAGCTGGGATGCAGACTGCACTACTCTCCTGCAGCTTTACAAAGCCCTGAGCTTGTCCCATCTTGATTATGGGAGTCAGGCATATGGTTCGGCATCACCATCAGCATTGCAGTCACTGGACTCAATAAACCATTGTGGGCTTTGACTGGCAACAGGAGCCTTTTGAACTAGACTGTGAACAGATTACTTGCGGAGGCTAGGGCCCCTCCACTATGGATCAGCCGCTAACAACAGCTACTCATTTATGCTATACACATAGCAGCTCCCCTAAGCATCCAAACTACAGTGCCCTTTTTCCTAGTCAAGAGGACCACCTGCTATAAAGGAGACCGAGAACTGGGGTCACAATTGCAATTCGACTACAGTGTCTCTGCTCCGAATTCCAACTTGTTCCACTGTCATCTCTTGTCATGGAGCAATCGCATATGCCCCCATAGCATTGAACTGAAATATTCAGTTGACTCCATGGTGTTTTGCACTTGTTCCTGGCTGTGCTCAATGCATTTCCAGGTTCGGATGCGATACACACTGATGGCTCAACAGTCAATGGATGAACAGATTTTGCATACACACATGGAAGGTTTAGTGAACTGCGCTCCTTACCGAATGGATGCTGTGTCTTCAATGCTGAATTGGTGGCCATCAAACGAACCTTTAACCATGCTTGTTTCTGTACCAGCAAGATGCTTCTAATCTGCAGCGACTCCCTGAGCAGCGTTCAGGCTATAGATCAGTGCTACCCTCGTCAGCCATTAGTCACAATTATCTGACCTCCATTGATCTCGACGGCTAATAGTCTTTTATTGCACCCATAGACATGTTGGGATCTCAGGGAAAGAATATGCAGACTGCCAGGATGCCGAGTTTGGAAATGGGGCTCCCAGAACAGGACCTTCTGTCGACTCTACACCATCAATTGTTGGATGTCTAGAATTCATAATGGTTCGCCCTGGATCCCCCAAACAAACTGAGGGCGATAAAGGGGACCAAGACCACGCGGCATCCTTCCCTTCGTGCTTTTCGCAGGGAATCCGCTGTTCTCTGTTAGCTATGCATTGGCCACACTTGGCAGACCCACAGCCACATTCTCCAACGTGAGGACATACCTTACATCCTATGTGTTGCCTGCCTGACAGTGCCACATATCCTACTAGACTTCCCAAATTTGGCTGGTTTGCGGTGGTCTCCTAACCTTCCTGACACGCTACCTCTGGTGCTAGCAGACGACGCTAAAGTGTCTGACCTGGTGTTACGGTTTACCCACGAAGGTGGTTTCTTCTCCTCTCTGTGCACTGTGGCCTCATTGACCACCTTGGAGGGGCACCTGTCGCTGACTCTGGCCCAGGGGTCCAATGGAGGCCCTCGCTAGGAGGTCTGGCTTGGCCTCTAACCTTCAAAACCTTTTCATTCACCTTATTCTCTCTGTTTGCCGTTTGTAAGGTTTTATCTTTCCTACACTTTTATCATCTTGTCTGTTTTGATTGTTTTCTTGGGGTAATTGACGGCATGGTGGTGCTGGTGGGATGCAATGGGTGCATCTCTCATTGCATACCACACTCTGGGGACCTCCAACTGTATTCTTGGCAGAGCGGCTAGCCCAGCTTACACCGTCTCAGCCGGCCGGAGTGGCCGTGCGGTTCTAGGCGCTGCAGTCTGGAGCCGAGCGACCGCTACGGTCGCAGGTTCGAATCCTGCCTCGGGCATGGATGTGTGTGATGTCCTTAGGTTAGTTAGGTTTAATTAGTTCTTAGTTCTAGGCGACTGATGACGTCAGAAGTTAAGTCTCATAGTGCTCAGAGCCATTTACACGGTCTCACTCCACTCTTACTTCTCCTTCATTTTATCTCTGTCCTATTATATCTTGCTCACAATCGGGCTTCCTAGGATTTGCCTTTTGTGTCCTCCTTCCAAGGATTATTCCTGGTTCGATACATATAGGAGTAGGGACTGATGACCTCACACTTTGGTCCCTTTAACTCCAACAACAAACCAACCAATCTCTGTTTCTTAAGATGTTTCTTTACAGGCACTGTATACCATAGAGAAACCCTCCCATTATGAACTGTTCTACTGGGTACATATCTATCTAGTGCATGGTCAACTAGTCTTTTACACCTGAGCCATAGTTCTTCTACCTGGTCCTATCCTGAGCTGAAAGTTTCAAGTTCCTCATTGAGTGATGACACTACAACTTCTTTGTCTCTTTTGCTGAACTTATAAATCTCTCTAATTGTTTCATCTGCCCTTTTCACTTTGGTATTCATTGTCGCTATAACTGCCTCATGGTCACCAATACCAGTTTAGATGTGGACATCCTACGGTGATAGAACGTTCTATACATCCACCAGCGTAGTTGACAGTGATGGATGATCGTTAGTGTATGTGCACCTGCTACAGTACATCTTCCCAACGTATCCCACATGTTCGATGGCACTTAAAGTGGGGGGGGAGGGAGGGGGGGGGCGGGAAGGCCGGTTCATTCGCCTAATATCCTCTCGTTCCAAGAGGTCTTGCCCCCGCGACCGTATCTTTATCCCGAGAAAGGCGTACATGACAAAGGGGTACAGCGTCATAATGACGTTGATCAGTCAGAGTACCGTGGTCAAAGATTTAAAGGGCAGTACGCTCATGGAACATTATGGTTTCCCACATCATAACACCTGGACCACCAAAATGATCATGTTCGGCAATATTCCTTGGTGCATTACGTATTTCCACCTCTTGACATATGGGGGTATGTCCAGAATCACTACTTAGATTTAATCTATTCTTGTCCAAGAAGTACGTGCAACCCTACTCGTCGTTTTTCGTGCCATTATGCTATAGGCACCATCGCAAACGGTGCGGCCGGTGTGCGGACGTCAACGGAACATAACGTACGAGTCGTCGGGCAAAGAGACCACCCCCACGCAGCCACCGTGCCAGTGTTCAATGTAAGACTGCTTGCCTTGCAGTCCTGTTTAATGTGGTTGCAACTGCACTCACTGTTTTATGTGGCTCCCTTCTTGCCTGTTGCACAATGTAGCGGCCGTCTCCTGCTGTAGTTGACCGTGTTCGACCACCTCAATAAGGTTTTCAGAAATGACTGCTACCAGTCGGGTTTCGTAGAGGCAAAATCTGTATTTTCCCATTTCCGGTTTCAAGTCGCTTAGCAATTCATTATCAGGCGATACAGTTCTTACAATTCAATCACATCATTGTGGGGGTGGTTATACCTATTCAAAAAAGCAGATAAAAATTCACTTGACGCCTTCCTGAGAGACAATCGCCACTCGTTCCAAATTAATAATATAAGTGTAGACCAGATGTGGCTTGTATCGGCAGCAATTGAGAGATTTATACCAAATAAATTAACAAACGATGGAGCTGATCCTCCTTGGTACGCAAAACAGGTTAGAACACTGTTGCAGAAACAACGAAACAAACATGCCAAATCTAAACAGACGCAAAATCCCCAAGATTGGCGATCTTTTACAGAAGCTCGAAATTTAGAGCATACTTCAATGCGAGATGCTTATAACAGTTTCCACAACGAAACTTTGTCTCGAAACCTGGCAGGGAATCCAAAGAGATTCTGGTCGTATGTGAAGTACGTTAGCGGCAAGAAACAATCAAGGCCTTCTCTACGCGATAGCAATGAAGATACTATCGAAGACAGTGCTGGCAAAGCGGTGTTACTAAACACAACTTTCCTAAATGCCTTCACAAAAGAAGACGAAGTAAATATTCCAGAATTCGAATCGAGAACAGCTGCCAACATGAGTAACGTAGAAGTAAATATCCTCGAAGTAGTGAAGCAACTTAAATCACTTAATTACACGCCCATATCGTTAAAGTCGATAAGCAGCAGGATTTTGGAACATATATTGCGTTCAAACATTAATTACCTCGAAGAAAACTGTCTATTGACGCAAAGTCAACATGGGTTTAGAAAACATCGTTCCTGTGAAACACAACTAGCTCTTTATTCACATGAAGTGCTGAGTGCTATTGACAAGGGATTTCAGATCGATTCCGTATTTCTGGGTTTCCGGAAGGCTTTTGACACTGTACCACACAAGCGGCTCGTGGTGAAATTGCGTGCTTACGGAATGTCGTCTCAATTATGTGACTGGATCTGTGATTTCCTGTCAGAGAGGTCACAGTTCGTTGTAATTGACGGAAAGTCATGGAGTAAAACAGAAGTGATTTCTGCGTTCCCCAAGGTAGTGTTATAGGCCCTTTGCTGTTCCTTATCTATATAAACTATTTGGGAGACAATTTGAGCAGCCGTATTCGGTTGTTTGCAGATGACGCTGTCGTTTATCGACTAGTAAGGTCATCAGAAGATCAAAACAAACTACAAAACGATTTAGAAGAAATATCGGAATGGTGCGAAAAGTGGCAGTTGACCTTAAATAACGAAAAGTGTGGGGTCATCCACATGATTGCTAAAAGGAACGCGTTAAACTTCGGTTACACGATAAATCAGTCTAATCTAAAAGCCGTAAATTCAACTAAATACCTAGGCATTACAATTACGAACAACTTAAATTGGAAGGAACACACAGAAAATGTTGTGGGGAAGGCTAACCAAAGACTGCGTTTCATTGGCAGGACACTTAGAAAATGTAACAGACCTACTAAGGAGGCTGCCTACACTACGCTTGTCCGTCCTCTTTTAGAATACTGCTGCGCAGTGTGGGATCCTTCCCTGATAGGACTGAGGGAGTACATCGAAAAAGTTCAAAGAAAGGCAGCACGTTTTGTATTATAGCGAAATATGGGAGAAGTGTCACAGAAATGATACAGGATTTGGGATGGACATCATTAAAAGAAAGGCGTTTTTCGTTGCGACGGAATCTTCTCACAAAATTCTAATCACCAACTTTCTCCTCCGAATGCGAAAATATTTTGTTGACACCGACTTACTTAGGGAGGAACGATCACAAAGATAAAATAAGGGAAATCAGAGCTCTTACGGAATGATATAGGTGTTCATTCATCCCGCGCGCTATACGAGATTGGAATAATAGAGAATTATGAAGGTGGTTCGATGAACCCTCTGCCAGACACTTAAATGTGATTTGCAGAGTATCCACGGAGAGCTCTGAGTTAGGACACACACGCCAACAAATGTATCGGCCGCTGTCCAGATTACTGGCTTTGCAAAGCAGAGGTGATCGTGTTGTGTACTAAATGGAATTTCCGTACAGTTACTCCTGTTGCTGGGTTCGAATGCAATATGGCAACTTTCATTCTCCTCGGTGTTTCCACGAACGAATACGCGCATAGTTTATCTACATGCAGGACCGGGAAAGGCAACGTGGTGTCACTGCTGTATGCACCTCCCTCTAATGCCGCCTCCAGGGAAGCCGCGGCAGTAGACGACGTGCTGTTAGCGCCTCTTGTTCCAGACTTGGGCGCACTAGTCTTGCTGCAAACAAACTCTCTTCTTGATTCATCGTACTTGATGTCGGCGCACGTTCCTGCACGCCCGAGCGTACAGTGAATCTTCCCACCCGGGCAGTAGTTGCGTGGAGCCACTGAGATCTTCCACGGCGTCGAGTACGTCCCTCCTGAACCCATCGATTTCATATTCGTATGACAGTCGTGGGATCCCGAACAACGCGAGCAGCAATAGCGCCGAACAATTTAACCGTAGTCTCCGTAGTTCACGGTCCTGCTGCTGCCGAATTTCGACATGTGATGATAGACGTGTATGCTTCTTGTAAGAAATAGAATACGTTCCACTCACAAACAAAATTCAAATGAGATTTCACAATGGGAAACAACCGTTGTCGAAAGTTCTTAGAACCGTAGCTAGTATCAGTGCAGATTCCTCAGAATAATGAAACTACATTTTTTTCGTCTCAAGAAGTGTGATGTCTTGTACTGGATGAGGCCAATAAAATGTGACCCAGAGAACAAGAGTTCCACGCCACATAGAACACATTGGAGGAAAGGAAATACAGAACTAACCTGAATACAGCATATTTATTTATTTGTTTACACGTCAAGTTCCGTAGGACCAAATAGAGGAGCAAATCTCCAAGGTCATGGAACGTGTCAGTACATGAACTTACTACATAAAAGTACTAATTGATAAAAATAAATGTTCATGAACCTGAAAAGAAGTCAGTCCATAAGTTTAAGTAAACGCTATCAGCAATGCAATAAGAATCAGGTTAATTTTTCAAGGAACTCCTCGACAGAATAGAAGGAGTGACCCATGAGGAAACTCTTCAGTTTCGATTTGAAAGCGCGTGGATTACTGCTAATATTTTTGAATTCGAGTGGCAGCTTATTGAAAATGGATGCAGCAGTATGCTGCAAACCTTTTTGCACAAGAGTTAAGGAAGTCCGATCCAAATGGAGGTTTGATTTCTGCTGAGTATTAACCGAGTGAAAGCTGCTTATTCTTGGAAATAAACTAATATTGGTAACAAGAAACGACAATAAGGAATATATATATATATATATATATATATATATATATATATATATATATATGAGGCCAGTCAAAATACCCAGACTCGTGAACAGACGTCGACAAGAGGTTCGTGAACTCACACCACTTATTGCCCGAACCGCCCGTTTATGAGCCAAAAATATCCTTCTAGAATGGGAAGCGTTACCCCAAAACATAATACCATACGACGTAAGTGAATGAAAATAAGGAAAGTAGACTAATTTACGTGTCGAAGTATCACTCACTTTTGATACTGTTCGAATAGTGAAAATGGCAGTATTAAGTCTTTGAACAAGATCCTGAACGTGAGCTTTCCACGACAGCTTACTATCCATCTGAACACCTAGAAATTTGAACTGTTCAGTTTCACTAATCATATGCCCGTTCTGTGAGATTAAAACGTCAGGTTTTGTTGAATTGTGTGTTAGAAACTGTAAAAACTGAGTCTTACTGTGATTTAACGTTAGTTTATTTTCTACAAGCCATGAACTGAGGTCATGTACTGCTCTACTTGAAACCGAGTCAATGTTGCACACAACATCCTTTACTACCAAGCTAGTGTCATCAGCAAACGGAAATATTTTAGAGTTACCCATAATACTAGAGGGCATATCATTTATATAAATAAGGAACAGGAGCGGCCCCAACACTGGTCTACATCTACATCTATATCCATACTCCGCAAGCCACCTGACAGTGTGTGGCGGAAGGTACCTTGAGTACCTCTATCGGTTCTCCCTTCTATTCCAGTCTCGTATTGTTCATGGAAAGAACGATTGTCGGTATGCATCTGTGTGGGCTCTAATCTCTCTGATCTTATCCTCATGGTCTCTTCGCGAGATATACGTAGCAGGGAGCAATATACTGCTTGACTCTTCGGTGAAGGTATGTTCTCGAAACTTCAACAAAAGCCCGTACCGAGCTACTGAGCGTCTCTCCTGCAGAGTCTTGCACTGGAGTTTATCTATCATCCCCGCAACGCTTTCGTGATTACTAAATGATCCTGTAACAAAGCGCGCTGCTCTCCGTTGGATCTTCTCTATCTCTTCTATCAAACCTATCTGGTACGGATCCCACACTGCTGAGCAGTATTCAAGCAGTGGGCGAACAAGCGTACTGTAATCTACTTCCTTTGTTTTCGGATTGCATTTCCTTAGGATTCTTCCAATGAATCTCGGTCTGGCAATTGCTTTACCAACGATCAACTTTATATGATCATTCCACTTTAAATCACTCCTAATGCCTACTCCCAGATAATTTATGGAATTAACTGCTTCAAGTTGCTGACCAGCTATATTGTAGCTAAATGATAAGGAATCTATCTTTCTATGTATTCGCAGCACATTACACTTGTCTACATTGAGATTCAATTGCCATTCCCTGCACCATGCGTCAATTCGCTGCAGATCCTCTTGCATTTCAGTACAATTTTCCAATGTTACAACCTCTCGATATACCACAGCATCATCCGTAAAAAGCCTCAGTGAACTTCCGATGTCATCCACAAGATCATTTATGTATATTGTGAACAGCAACGGTCCTACGACACTCCCCTGCGGCACACCTGAAATCACTCTTGCTTCGGAAGACTTCTCTCCATTGAGAATGACATGCTGCGTTCTGTTATCTAGGAACTCTTCAATACAATTACACAATTGGTCTGATAGTCCATATGCCCTTACTTTGTTCGTTAAACGACTGTGGGGAACTGTATCGAACGCCTTGCGGAAGTCAAGAAACACGGCATCTACCTGTGAACTCGTATCTATGGCCCTCTGAGTCTCGTGGACGAATAGCGCGAGCTGGGTTTCACACGACCGTCTTTTTCGAAACCCATACTGATTCCTACAGAGTAGATTTCTAGTCTCCAGAAAAGTCATTATACTCGAACATAATACGTGTTCCAAAATTCTACAACTGATCGACGTTAGAGATATAGGTCTATTGTTCTGTACATCTGTTCGACGTCCCTTCTTGAAAACGGGGATGACCTGTGCCCTTTTCCAATCCTTTGGAACGCTACGCTCTTCTAGAGACCTACGGTACACCGCTGTAAGAAGGGGGGCAAGTTCCTTCGCGTACTCCGTGTAAAATCGAACGCTGGAGCACCCCCCACTTGACAGTACCCCACTCAGATCCCACATCACAGCCGTTATCAAAATTGTGAATAATGCTGACCACCATTCATTTCTCGGCAATTTTGGGCCATGGTCAGCAATTTACGGAAGGCGGATCGAAGCTGGACTGCTGGAATTGTTGCAGTCTCATCCCAAATGTTTCAGCTCTTGAAGGCTATGAGGGTTGTTGCGATACACCTTAGACTTGAGTGCTCCCCACACAGAGTATTAAGTCTTTGAATAAGATCCTGAACGTGGGCTTTCCACAACAGCTTACTATCTATCTGAACACCTAGAAATTTGAACTGTTCAGTTTCACTAATCATATTTTAGAGTTACCCATAATACTATAGGGCATATCATTTACATAAATAAGGAACAGGAGCGGCCCCAAAACTCATCCCTGGAGTACCCCCCACTTGACAGTACCCCACTCAGATCCCACATCACAGCCGTTATCAAAATTGTGAACTCACACCACTTGTTGCCCGAACCGCCCGTTTATGAGCCAAAAATATCCTTCTAGAATGGGAAGAGTTACCCCAAAACATAATACCATACGACATAAGTGAATGAAAATAAGTAAAGTAGACTAATTTACGTGTCGAAGTATCACTCACTTTTGATACCGTTCGAATAGTTGATCGTTGGTAAAGCTGATGCCAGACAGATTCATTGGAAGAATCCTAAGGAAATGCAATCCGAAAACAAAGGAAGTAGATTACAGTACGCTTGTTCGCCCACTGCTTGAATACTGCTCAGCAGTGTGGGATCCGTACCAGATAGGGTTGATAGAGGAGATAGAGAAGATCCAACGGAGAGCAGCGCACTTCGTTACAGGATCATTTAGTAATCGAGAAAGCGTTACGGAGATGATAGATAAACTCCAGTGCAAGACTCTGCAGGAGAGACGCTCAGTAGCTCGGTACGGGCTTTTGTTAAAGTTTCGAGAACATACCTTCACCGAAGAGTCAAGCAGTGTATTGTTCCCTCCTACGTATATCTCGCGAAGAGACCATGAGGATAAAATCAGAGAGATTAGAGCCCACACAGGAGCATACCGACAATCCTTCTTTCCACGGACAATACGAGACTGGAATAGAAGGGAGAACCGATAGAGGTACTCAAGGTACCCTCCGCCACACACCGTCAGGTGGCTTGCGGAGTATGGATGTAGATGCAGATGGAGAAGTAATCGCATACTGATAGATCTGGTGACCTGTGTGGCCAGCTGGGGCAGCAACCAGACTGACCTCTGCTAACAACCCTGTCAAGAGTAAAGATTGTGTAAATGTGCTCCAAGGAACCGGTGTGGATCACGTGGCTGGCGCATACGTGGTGTGCAAGTCACGGGGTGTGGTTATACGCATAGATTCAGGTCCAATCGTATCCACTAATCCGGGGCACTTTTATTTGCCCCATCCTGTACAAATTATTTTACTTAAACATAAAAATGCTTTTGACGAATAGTAGTTACTTGCGAAAACATTGTCATGTTGGTGTTTCTGTTCACAGAGAATAATGTATCCGGCAAAGATGGACTCCAGTTGCGGAACTCAAGCAACGGATCTGCAAGCAACGGTGAAGCGGGCGCGCTGTCCGAACTTTCCGGCACAGGGGGAGACCAGCTGGAGAGGCCGTCGCCAACTGCGAATGACACTGTTCACCTCGAGAGACGGGTGGGACTCTTCAGTGGGGTGGCTTTAATCGTCGGGACTATGATCGGTGAGTCACCTTCTTTTTCCGCTTCTCACCCTTCTATACTAAATAACAGCACAGCGCCTTTTTGCTCAAGAACAAAGACAGTATTAAAAAAACAAACACAGCATCTGAGAAGTGAAATTTTGAATAAATTTCTGACGAGCGTTGTTGTCTCGTAAAACTACTCCTTAGAGAAATTATTTACGGAGAAATTCTCTCTAGAGATTTAGTACGAAATCGAGAATTATTCACGTCGACAGCCTACAAACGAAAATCGGGAACAAATAAAACCATTATACGATATAACAGAAACTGAAAATTATTACGATAATTTTGAGATTATTAAAATAAGTAATCAACAGTAAATGCTATATTCCACAGGACTTAACGATGGTATAGTTAAATTGGCACTTCGTTGAGTCGCCTATCAGAAAAGACATGGTAATCTTACTTGCACCAGGTAATGGTAGTTTTAGCACCTGGTGGCTTAAGTAAATTGCTCTTGTCTACCTACGAAAACAGTGGTACCTTTTACATTTCTGATTTTACATCTGCCGCTTGCTGCATAGTCCCCTTCCAGGATGTCTGTTCTTAACTGCATTAATGGAAAGCAAAGAATAAGACAAGTTACGCTACTGATTAGAAAGTCATCTTGCGTTATATTTATTTTATTCGGTGTTTAAAAATGTGAAATTTATGAAATAAACAAAATTCTAATTAACATTTCTTCTAATAATTCTTAGTCGTTTTAGTTTATAACATGCTTAAAACGATGTTAAACTTGAAAAGTTCTAGGTTTCGTTCTGCAGCTATGAAATACAAACCATAATGGTCGGCAATTTTTAAAATCTTCTTTCTTTTTTTAGAACGCAAACAATGAGCTGAAAAGAAAAGAGCACGCCATTATCGCATCACGCATGACAGAAATTTTAAGATTTTAATTTGACAAATACCTAATACTGGCCTCTACGTACGCTCCTAAACCTACTGGTTCAGATTTTGTAAATTATACTCCTGTTTCGTTCGTTGAAGTCGGCTGCGCTTGATTTTGAGTCACAGCTATATTACATGCGTTCATATGATTCCTTGTAGATCTCCACGTAAACTTTTCATTATTTTAAACGTGTGAAAGTCCTGTAAAAGAAATGTCGTATCTTAACATCGCAAATCACAGGAACGTTTTTGGTAAGATATTAAGATTCGTTAGGGATCACGGAAGCGTCCAGTGAGCAGTTGACATGTTCCCCAGCGTTGCCTATCCAACAGGGGCCTGACGCGTGAGGCTGAATAATGGGTTCGGTTCTAGAAGTGGCTATGATGACGTAACACCAAAATAAACAACTCCACGTCCGCTTTGACATTAATACTGATGAATTATTAACGTCGCTACGTACTTTACCAGTTAGTACGTTCATATGGGTGTTTAATAAAACGTTTAGGGTATCTCGAATACGGTCTTCGTTTAGGTCCAAACAGAAGAGATTTCTTTTAATTAATTTGAATTATTAACCATTTGGAAAGAACGACGAATTTTCCACTTCCCGCGAAAGAAATTGACGGTAGATCCCTTTTCACATCGTCACACACTACATTTTATTTTTTTGTAGGACTTTACTCATGTTGATTAACTTGATGGTGGGTAACGCAGCTAACTGAATTTGCTAAAGTGAAAAATTATCTTCAAACAGCCAGGATTACATCACTTGTTGCGAGATTTGAGAATAAAGGTGATTCTCGAAATTAGTACTATCTTTAAAAAATCGTATATTGGAGGCTGCCTGGGGATGATTTCATCATGTTTCTAATACTTTTTCCTCTTATTGTTTTAGTTCATGCAAGCTGAATGCGTTTTTCCATTTAGTCGGAGATCCGGAAAACTATGTGTAAACGGGACGCAGGAGAAACTGAAACCTTAGTGTAACAAAAGGGCACTGTGCTACGCTTGTTGAAAAATCGATGTAATGGTTATAGATATGCTATCAAACGAGAATAACATATTAGATAATACGTTTCCGTAAAAACGAGAAATTCACTCGAAGTTAATAAAATCCCTAACACGTAACAAATAATTGTTATTTGGCTGTGCTGAACTGAATCACTGTGATGCTACATCTATCAGCCTGACGTGTGCTCTTGCATTCATGAAAACAGTTGAACAGAACAAGCGAAGTTTTTATAACGCCTAACATTTACTTAGACATATATATTCATACAGGTTTAGGTCTTTTGCAGTCATCCCATTTATCAATATACTGTTAATATAAAAAATTATGAAATATTCAGTTTAAAAATTATACAAATAAAAAATAATGAAGTGCTGTATATTTTTTCAGGCTCTGGAATTTTTGTGTCTCCGTCAGGCCTTGTGACTCGTACAGGTTCTGTAGGGATGAGTTTTGTGATATGGGTCTTCTGCGGATTGCTGTCACTTCTAGGTGAGTAACATCTTCATTTGTTGCCTTCTCAAATTCCAGTCAAATTTAATGGTAATTAATAATTGTGGTAAACTATGAGACTCTGTGACGTAGTTTAATCTGAGCATCTCTGTGCGTTGTTTTACGTCACAAACTTTTTTTCTTATTTCTTCAGTAACAATCAATTACTCAAGTTATTTCCACTGGTTATTTGTAATGCTTGTATCAGATTTAAAGAAATTATTGGTTTGTTAAGTGTAAATAACATTTATTAATTGTAAACTCGCAGCAACATAGTACAAACATCAAAAAAAAGTTTTGCATCACCTCGGTTCCGAGAGTTCCGGAACCTGCACAGAAAATTGGAAAAGAGATCAACATAAACATCATTTCCACACTTTTTATTGCTCATGAAAACCACACAATGCATGTTTTACCACCATATAGCGAGACCTTCAGAGGTGGTGGTCCAGATTGCTGTACACATCGGTACCCATAATACCCAGTAGCCCGTCCTCTTGCATTGATGCATGACTGTATTCGTCGTGGCATACTATCCACAAGTTCATCAAGGTGCTGTTGGTCCAGATTGTCCCACTTCTCAAAGGTGATTCGGCGTAGATCCCTCAGAGTGGCTGGTGGGTCACGTCATCCATAAGCAGCCCTTTTCTATCTATCCCAGGCATGTTCGATAGGGTTCATGTCTGGAGAACATGCCGGCCACTCTAGTCGAGTAATTTAGTTATACCGAAGGAAGTCATTCACAAGGTGTGCACGATGGGGGCGCGAATTGTCCTCCATGAAGACGAATTCCTCGCCAATATGCTGCCGATATGGTTGCACTATCGGTCGGAGGATAGCATTCACGTTACGGCGCCTTCCATGCTCACCAGCGGCGTACGTCAGCCCCACACAATGCCACCCCAAAAACAGCAGGGAACCTCCACCTTGCTGCACTCGCTGGACAGTATGTCTAAGGCGTTCAGCCTCACTGAGTTGCCTTCAAACACGTCTCCGACGATTGTCTGGTTCAAGGCATATGCGACTCTCATCGTGAAGAGAACATAATGTCAATCATGAACGGCCATTCGGCATGTTGTAGGGCCAATCTTTACCGCGCTGCATGATGTTGTGTTTGTAAAGATGGAACTCGCCATGGACGTCGGGAGTGAAGTTGCGTATCATGCAGCCTGTTGCGCATAGTTTGAGTCGTAACACGACGTCCTGTGGCTGCACTAAAAGCATAATTCAACATGGTGGCGTTGCTGTCAGGTTTCCTCCGAGCCATAATCCGTGGGTAGCGGTCATCCACTTCAGTAGTAGCCCTTAGGCGGTCTGAGCGAGGCATGTCATCGACAGTTCCTGTCTC
Organism: Schistocerca cancellata; assembly: GCF_023864275.1. Taxonomy (NCBI): domain Eukaryota; kingdom Metazoa; phylum Arthropoda; class Insecta; order Orthoptera; family Acrididae; genus Schistocerca; species Schistocerca cancellata. Next base: position 103,359,420 of record NC_064629.1, on the reverse strand, counting down.
TCTGTATCTCCTCCATGTCTGAACAACGTCGCTTTGGTTCACTCCGAGACGCCTGGACACTTTGCTTGTTGAGAGCCCTTACTGGCACAAAGTAACAATTCGGACGCGTCGAACTGCGGTATTGACCGTCTACGCCGGTTGAACTATAGCCAACCCGAGCCGTGTACCTCCTTCCTGGTGCAATGACTGGGACTGATCTTTGACGGACCTCTTCCGTCTAATAGGCGCTGCTCATGCATGGTTGTTTACATCTTTGGGCGGGTTTAGTGACATGTCTGGACAACCAAAGGACTGTGTCTGTGATACAATACCCACAGCCAACGTCTATCTTCAGGAGTTCTGGGAAACGGGATGATGCAAAAGTTTTTTTGATGTGTGTATTTTTAGACTACATTGTTTAATGTACAGAGTGTATCCTCCGCAGTAAGCTATTGTTAACCAAAATAAAACTGTCTGTGTTTGGGTGCCTGCACGTCATCGTGGGATAGTAGGAAGAGCATGCTTCACTAAAATGCCTTTTACGTCTACATCTACATGGTTACTCTGCAATTCACAATTAAGTGTCTGGCAGGGAGTTAATCGGACCAACTTCAGCTGCCTCTCTACCGTTCCACTCTCGAACAGCGCGCGGGAAAATTAACACTTAAATCTTCCCGCGGGAGCTCTGATTTCTCTTATTTTATTACGATGGTCGTTTCTCCCTATGTAGGTGGGCGACAACAAATTTTTTTTCACATTCAGAGGAGAAAGTTGGTGATTGAAATTTCATGAGAAGGCCTTGCCGCATCGAAAAACGCCTTCGTTTCAATGACTGTCACCCTAACTCGTCTATCATATCCGTGGCACTCTCTCTCTTATTCCTCGATAGTAAAAAATGAGCCGCCCTTCTTCGGACTTTTACCATGTCCGCTGTCAGCCATACCTGATGCGGATCACACACCGCACAGCAGTACTCCAGAAGAGGGCGGACAAGCATAGTGTAACTAGTCTCTTTAGTAGACTAAGTGTTTTTCCAATAAATCACAATCTTTGGTTTGATTTCGCCACAGCAATATCGGTGTGATCGTTACGAAATAAGTAATCTGTACTTGTAATCCGTATGTGAGTCTAAAGCCTTTACATTTGTATGCTTCATCGTCTAACTGAAAATTAGCGGATTCCTTTTAGTACCCATGTCGATGACTTCACACTTTTCATTATTTAGAGTCAATTTCCACATTTTGCACTATATAAATATCTTGTCTAAATTATTTTGCAATATGTTTTGATCATCTGTTCACTGTACAAGACGATAAATGACTGCTTCATCTTCAAACAATCTAAAAGGGGTGCTCAGATTCTCCCCTAAATCGTTTATAGAAGTTAGGAATAGCGCAGGGACACTTCCTTGGAGAACGCCAGATATTACTTCTATGACTTCTGTTTTACTCGATGACTTTCTGTCAGTTGTTATGAATTGTGACAGGAAATCACGGCTCCAGTTACATAACTGAGACGATACTCCATAGGCACGCAATTTAATTATAAGTTGCTTGTGAGGAGCGGTGTCAAAAGTCATCTGGAAGTCTAAAAATATGGAATCAATTTGATGTCCCCTGTCGATAGCAACCACTATTTCGTGAGAATAAAGAGGTAGTTTTGTTTCATAGCAAAGTTATTTCCTGAATCCATTTTAGCTGTTTGTCAATAAGCCGTTGTCTTCGAGGCGACTCATAATGTTAGAGGACAGTAGATGTTCCAAAATCCTACTGCAAATCGCCGTTAGTGATCTGGGTCTGTAATTCAGCGGATTACTCCTATTTCCTTTCTTAGGTATTGGTGTGACTATTGCAACTTTCCAGCCATTGCGTACGGATCTTTCTACGAGCGAGCGGCTTTATATGATTGCTAAGCATGGAGCTATTGAATCAGCATACTCCGAAAGGGACCTGACTGGTATACAGTCTGGACCGAAGGCCTTGCCTTTCTTAAGTATTTTAAGTTGCTTCGCTATACCGAGGGCATCACTTCTAAGTTACCCATGTTGGCAGTTCTTGATTCGAATTCTGGAATATCTGTTTGTCTTCTTTTGTGGAGGAATTTCAGAAAACCTTGTTTACTAATTCTGATTTAATGGCGCTGTCATCAATAATATCAATATTGTTATCGCGCAGTGGAAATATTGATTGCGTCTTACCATGTGTGCTTTACGTGTGACAAGAATCTCTTTCGGTTTTCTGCCAGATTTCGAGACAGGTTTTCGTTATGGAGACTATGAAAAGTATCTCGCACTGAAGTTGGTGCGAAGTTTAAAGCTTCTGTAAAACTTCACCAGATTTGGTATTTTGCGTTGTTTTAAATTTGGTATGTTTTTTCCGCTTCTGCAACAGTGTTCTGACCTGTTTTTGTAACATGGGGAATTATTACCATCTCTTATTGATTTATTTGGTATATATCTCTCAACTGGATCTATTCTTTCCGTAGGACGCTCTAGTTTCAAACCTGTAGACCAGTCTCTCGATTCGGTATCATCTATATCCAGCCACCCAGCCGGTGTAATGACACGTAGCATTGTGCTTTCTCATCATCACAGCGAGGGTTACTGACAGTGATCCTACGGGATTTATGCCAAAGGCTTCAGTGGGCTTTAGGCAAAAACCCGCTTACTCTTGGCGTGAGATCTTTTATACACACATAAAAAAGTTTCTGCGTTCATACGCTTACTCTGAAACTGACATCGAACAGAAAATTTAATGCAGTTTGTCCTCACGACATGTAGTGAAATTTTGTGATACATACTCGAGTCGTGCCATTTTACGTATGTTTGTTACATTACGAAATACAGTTTTCCCGATTGTAGTTCTTCACTTCCTCGTTCTCCTTATTTTTCTTCTTCTTCTCTGGTTGATTCCTTATTCTAGATTTCCAGATGGCTTTTGACATCGTTGCTCACAAGCAGCTTCAGATCAAGTTGTGTGCGTTTGGAGTACCGTCTGATTTGTGCGACTAGATTCGTGATTTCCTCTCAGAAAGGCCACAGTTCGTAGTAATTGACGCGAAGTCATATAGAGAAACAGAAGTAATATTTGGCGTTCCCCAAGGAAGTGTTACAGGCCCTCTGCCGTTCGTAATCTATATACACGATTTAGGAGGCAATCTGAGCAGAAATCTTAGATTGTTTGCAGATGAAGGTGTCCTTTACCAACTAGGAAAGTCAACAGAAGATCGAAACAAATTACAAAATGATTTATACAATTTATCTGTACCTGTATAAAAAGTGTAAGGTCCTCTACATAACTAGGACAGAATATTATACCTAGAGAATAGTGGACCTAGGAACACACGATATTTTAGTTCTTCAGTCTAATGACTAATTTTAGAACTGCATGAAGGAACGCTCACTGAAGACCGCCATAAGCACTTTCCGCCATTTTCTACGGTTTTTGTTGTTGTTTGACATGAGGTTGTGTTCTGAGCAGCATTGGTAAATGTTTCGAGTTCTACACGTTTAAGTACTGTATAATACATTAGATTAGATTTACTTTCATCCCAATTGATCCGTAGTGAGGAGGTCGTCCAGGATGTAGAATATCTCAGAAAAACAATAATACATGACAAATATTTACAACTGAAACAAATAAGCTAATGTACCTTCCACAGGTCCCAAGTGGAATGATGAATAATGAACACTACATGAATGAATCATTTTACAAATACTCATTTCTTAAGATCTCATTAATGCTCTGAATTTAAAGTTAAAAAAGGTTTTTTTTAAATTTAGAAGGTAATGAACATACAACAGAACTACTACAATACTTATTTACAATGAACACATTACTGCACTGAAATGGTGCATATATATATATATATATATATATATATATATATATATATATATTGGTTCTACTGAGAAATTCATCAATAGAGTATAGGAGGAGTTGGCCACCAATAAATCCTTTAGGCTTCTATTAAACTGAATTTCATTGGTCGTTAAGCTTTTTATGACTGCTGGCAAGTTATTGAAAATTAAATCTGTTTAGAATATACATGTGATAATTGCAAATGAACTGAGTTTCCTTAATGTCTTAACATTCGCCTAGGCGAAAATAATTTTCGCACTAAGGAGGCCGCCTGCAGAACCATTGAACGACCAATTCATGATAGATTCAATTGGGGATCCTTACCGCCATGGATTAATGCAAGAGACTTGATAGATTCAAAGCCGAAAAGATTCACGGATGCTTCGAGACAGCGTGAAAATTGTTGTAAGGCCTGCAGTGAGAGACGTAAGAACAAGAAAGATGTTATACATCGCGGGAATCCAATTCCAAAAGCCTGTGTCCCATAATGCGTCAAGAAACACATTGCTTCCTCAGCCGTGTTATTTCGCGTAATGATGAAGACTCGGAAACGAGAGAAAATCAGACTCAGGCGGATGGGTACCCACAATCTTCCTTCACGAGTGCTACCTACGAGTGGAATAAATGGCTCTGAGCACTATCGGACTTAACTTCTGAGGTCATCAGTCCCTTAGAACTTAGAACTACTTAAAACTAACTAACCTAAGAACATCACACACATCCATGCCCGAGGCAGGATTCGAACCTGCGAGCGTAGCTGTCGCGCGGTTCCAGACTGTAGCGCCTAGAACCGCTCGGCCACTCTGGCCGGCACGAGTGGAATAGGCAGGGAGGAAACGATATTGGTGCACTATGTACCCTCCGCCACTCGCAAGAGTGCATCTGTTGTGTTGTGTGTTGTGAGACTTTCTGTGGAGCTGTGCCAAGACGGCTGAACCAATGAAGAGCACGGTTTCGTACACAAGGACGGCACGTGGGGGCGCGGGGCCAACGCGGCCCACCTTGACGGAGTATCTTTCCGTTCCCTTGCCGAAGGCAGGCCTGCTCTCAGATCTTTTAGAAACAAGTACAAGGTATTTCACGATGGAGTGGTATAGCCAACTCCAATTTTTTAAGTTCATAAAATAGTAAATCCAGTTTTCTATGGGTGGAAATTTACAGTTCTTTGAATGTAACGGATAAAATAAAATCCTCAACAGTGATAAGTACACACAAGTTATTTACTGAAGCAGTTTATCGAAAGCAAAAAATAATTTCAGCAACAAAATTAATAGTGAAAATGCTGTCAACGACTTGAATGCACTTTTCTGTTTCCTTCGTAACGTTACATGTATGCCCTCTGCACACACAGTGGTTCTCTTTTCTCTCTGCAGATTTCACTTTTCATCCATCCCCATACACAAAGTCGGATGAAATAAGATCCGGTGATCTTGGTGGCTGTTAAAACAGACCATTGCGACGTTATATCTGTAAGGGAATGTTTCCTTTAGACGACGTGTTAGGTGATGGAATGGTGTACATGAGTAACGCGCTTTGAAAGAATATGATAACATATCTGACGGTGGACTAAGAAACCGAAAACCGGTTCATAACGAAGTAATAAATATTATTGTGGAACATTAATACGTTGTATTCAAGATATTAAAATGTGCTCAGTCTTATAGTCAAAGAGCCCTCTTCCAATAATTGTGGTAATTCATTGTAAAGGAAGTCTCCTTGTGTGAAACAATAAGCCCAATTAAACGACCGCCATTCACAATGCACAACATGTTTGCAGAGAAGCAACATCAAAATACATGACCAGTGTCCACAAAGGTACGTGGCGTTCCATCGAAACACAGGAGTGAGTATGGATATTTTTCATGTTATAATTTACGAATATTGCTTAATAGGTGAACAGTGGGAATGCATTTAACAGTCGACAAACGAACACCTTAGATCCACTGAAGAGCTTCACCCACATTTTGCTCACGTGCTCGTTCATGAGAAACGAGTTTGCTCATATTATTTCCGCTAACTTTGCGGAAAATACGAGTAAACATCCTAAACTTCGGTGATCTACAGTTAAGAAACCGCTAACGGTATTTTGTTCTAAACACGTAGCAAGAACGTTTCAAAACCAGATTTACATATTTCAAATGTGTAAAGATGTATGACATTGTTTTAAATACTTGTATTATCAGAACATTAGCTTGAAAGTGCAGTTTCGGGTGATTCATACATAAGAACATAGGACATTCGAAGCTCCTTTAAAAACTGTGGAAGATACTAAGAGAAGTAACAGTTCATTAAACACCAGGATTTGTGGAACGCTGTGCTAGCTCGTCATGCCGGCGACATCCTAGGTCCCGCAAAGATGGAAGAAGAATTATTGAAGTAATTCATTCCAGAGCTAACCACAGTAACATCCACCAAGTTGACCGGTTGCGATTTTGATTCCAGCCTTATGTTCTGAAAGGCTTAGTGTCACATGATACTTTACCCTGTTTTAGAAATGTACATCGGTGTTCGTGACTGATGTGGATTATCGAGCCGAATATAATAACTCTGCGTTAACTCACATACCCTGCAAATCACAATAAAAAGCATGGAAGAAATCACATTTCATTTCACGCTATAGCACGGATTCGTTTCGTTCCATTTGCGGTTGGAGAGTGGGGAGAATGAGGGATTAGCGCATTTATGACCGCTGCTTTTCATCTAATTTTATCTTTATACTCTAGAGTGAAATGATATGTTGCGAACAAAAGTATATTCTTAATATTCTCACTGAAAACCGTCTCTTGAAGTTATATACGTACGTAGGTTCTCTTGCGATTTTATGAGTATCTATTAATACGGCTGTCAGCTAAGATTTATCAGCATTTCTGTAACTGTCTCTCTCTCTAAAAATAAGTAAGGCTATGACTGTTCACGCTGCACTTTGTTGTATACGCCCTATGTCCCTTGATAGTCCAGCCTGATACAAATCTCACATTCATGAGCAATATCCCAGTACAGGCTGCAAAATTCTTTTGTAAGCTCTTCAGTGGATGTGAGGTGCTCCTTTGTCGACGGTTAACTGCATACCTTCTAGAATACTATGTCATCAGCGGAAAGCCTAAGATGACCATTACTGATAACCACTAAGTCCTTAATTTATAACATGAACAGCAATGGCTTCCCGGACGCGCACCCTAAATAACTTCTGCATCCGCAGAAGATTCTCCGTACAGGATAGTGTGCAGCATTTTGTCTGTCAAGACGTTCTCAGTGTCGTCAAAATCCTGATACGATGTTCCGAATGAACGTTCTCTTTGTTTTTCAGCAGTACTAGCACTGGAACAACTATGTCGAAACAAAGCCTTTGGAGTAGACGAAGTTACCTCAGAATTATTGAGATGCTTGGGAGAGCCACCCATGAAAAACTATTCCATCTGGTGTGCAAGATATACGAGACAGGCGATATTCCCTCAGTCGGCAAGAAGAACATCATATTAACTGATTCTTCCGTTGCTTCTTGATAAACAAAAATGAAAAGCACAATATTATTTATATTATACCCATACAATATTGTGTTGTTCATTTATGAGCCTGTCATAATTCAAATTCTGAAGCTGACAGATGCTGGCAGATAAGAATATTACCGACCTACTAGTTTAATAAGCCGTGGTTGCAAAATACTGACAAGAATTATTTACAGAAGAATGGAAAACAGAAGAAGCTGGCCTTGAGGAAGATCAGTTCGGGTACTGGGGAAATTTAGGGCAACGCGAGGCAATACTGACCCTACGACTGGTCTTAAAACATAGGTTATAGAAAGGAAAACAACGTTTACAGCACTTGTAGATTTAGAGAAAGTTTTTTGACAATACACTCTTTGAAATTCTGATGACAGCAGGTGTAAAACACAGCGAAAAATTATTTACAACTTGTAGAGAAAGCAGACTTTAGTTATAAGAGTCGAAGGAAATGAAAGGGAAGCAGTGGTAGAGGAGTGAGTGAGACAGAGCTGTAGCTTGAGCAAGCAGTGAGGGAAGACAAAGAAAAATTTGGAAAAGGAATTAAAGTGCAGGGAGAAGAAATAAAAACTTTGAGGTTGCCTGATGACTTTGTAATTATATCAGGGACAGCAAAGGTCTTGGAATGTGGTCGAATTACATCAGGCTATGCTGAAGGTATTAGGTAAGGAAATGAGTAACTAGAAAAAGTAGGTAAATTTTGCTATTTGTGCAGCAAAATAACTAATTATGCCCGAAGTAGAGAGGATATAAACTGAGGGCTGCCTATAGCAAGAAAATTATTTCTGAAAAAGAAGATTCTGTCAACGTATAATATCAATATAATCGTCAGGAAATATTAACAATATTTCCTGAATGTATTTGTTTGAAAAGTAGCCTTAAGCATAAGTGAAACGTGGACGATAAAGAGAGTAGAAGCTTTAATAATGTAGTGCTACAGAAGAATGCTAAATAATAGGTGCTTAGGTCTAGTATCTAATGAGCCGGCTCTGGATCAAACAGGGGAGAAAAGAAATTTATAGAACAACTTGACTGAGAGAAGGGATCGGTTGATGGGACACATGCTGAGGAATCAAGCAATCGTCAATTTGGTAATGATAATGAAGGGAAGTGTGGGGATAAGAATTGTAGAAAGAGATCAAGGAATGAATCCAGTAAGTAGGTTCAAACACATGTATGTTGTGGTAATTAGAGATGAAGAGAGTTGCACAGTATAGACTAGCGTGGAGAACTGTATTAAACCATTCTTCGAACAACAACAGCAACAGCCGTTGTAGTTGAGTAGTAGGAGCAGTTGTTAGCGGTTTACTGAAATAAAACTGTTTATAGAATTTAGAAATGTGCTCCTATCCAAGTGTTAAATACAGTGTTGTCTTTTTCCCCGAAGACAAAAGAAATCTATACGCAGTCTCTAATTTTTCTTTCAGCAATAAAACTAATAGGTCATTAAATTTTACTCTTTAACCAAATAAATGGCACTTCATTCAACTGAATAATATTGGACTACATCACCGTACTCTTTCTAAGAGATCTTACTTTGCGTGGAATACCGAATGGTGATACAGTCATAGGGAGGGAGATGCAGAGAAATAAACAGAACGTAGGGAGAGACGGGTAGGCAATAATCCCAAGAAACAGGCTGAATCGCAATTCGATCAGCTGCGCTGTTTACTACCAAAGTGAATTATTTCTCGTGAATCACTCAGACTAAGAGCCCAAGCTCTTAGTTAATGGGGTGTTAATGATTTTGCCGCTGCAAAGGTAATCGGACTTGGCCCTGCCGCCCTTGAACTAAATTGAGAGTGTGTTTGAGTGTTGGGTCAGGTAAAAGCACTCTCCATTACAGTTCCATTCTGTAGCTAACTGTTGCACCATTAATGCTGTTACCTCACTGCAAGCAGAACAGTGATTTGATTTACGAAGTGTTCGCACTCAGTTGTCCTCTCTGCCGCTTTCTTCTAACAACGTTCGCTATTTAGAGACCTTGTGCCTGAAAGATTCCACTAACTGTTTCCCTCCTAATATCTTTTTTGTTATACAAAATTGCTGAGTGCATCCCTCGGAACACGCTTCATAGAGAACAATGTTTGGAGACTTGCGCAGTCTTCTGGAGAACAATTAACTATCTGCGTTGAGTTTTTCATGGATACGTCTGTATATCTGAATATCTGTTTTAGAAAGAATGTAATATCAAAACGACAGAAAATATTATATCACACACTCTGAAAAATATCGAATATTTTAACTAATTATGCAAGTCTCAGCAAGGTAACCTTTTTCGAAATTAATGTTTCTGTAATTTTGACGTTCTGCTACTATTCATTGTGCCATTGGGCCAAGAAGAAAATATCGTATTTTGAATAAATAAATTAACTAATTGGTTAAAAAATCTGGTAAGGTTTGTCGCGTTTGAAGATGTATCGTGTATGACACCCGAATGATGCAGCTAGATGCTAGTTTAGACACGATATCTGGGCAGTCTATAACGGACAGCTGTGTACTGAATATGCCACGATGTGTAGAGTTAACCGGCTCTGAACGCAGTGCAGAGGGCATGGGGCCGGCTGGAGTGGCCAAGCGGTTCTAGGCGCTACAGTCTGAAACCAAGCGACCGCTACGGTCGCAGGTTCGAATCCTGCCTCGGGCATGGATGTGTGTGATGTTCTTAGGGTAGTTAGGTTTAAGTAGTTCTAAGTTCTAGGGGACTGATGACCTTAGAAGTTAAATCCCATAGTGCTCAGAGCCATTTGAATCTTTTTTTTTTTTCTTTTTGAGGCATGGCTCAGGAATATCAGAGAGTACACACAAATTCAGGACTACAGTTTTTAGGGTGGTTCTTCAGTATCGTAGAGAATGTATCCACGCCGTAGGAGACGACTAAATGTGCTCGTGGAACGAACGACACACGACCTCCGCAGAGCCAACCCAGGACTAAATGGAGACAGATTACCGCATAGGCTTCAGCAGCCGACGAGCGATTCTTGTTCCTTTACCGACACCTCTACACTGAGCTATGTAACTGTCACAGGCTCGCAATACCGCCACTCGACCACGGAACAGTGGCGGCGTCTCACGGTCCGATCAATTCAGACGATTGGCGCCTTGGTGTGTTACGTTTGCCCCGTGGTGCTTTGCTCCTGCATGTCAACGAGGTTGTTGTGCCCAGACAGGAGGTGACTCAGTTATCATCTGAACTGTGTTCACGTGGACGCAATGAGGCCCCACTGTCTGCCTGCACGGAACGATAAAAGGCGCACTTGTGTGAACACGCTTGCTGACCATTGCATGGGGGCTTAATTAAATTTTATTATGCAAATAATTTTACTGTCTGTCCGGTTACGCAGTCTCGTAACCGGTTGGCCCTGACCAGTATTTGTACGCAATCTGACTGCATAGAACAACAACAAAGAATGAAAGAAAACTTCGTTAACACAATTAATTAATTAAGTCCCCAGCAATTATAAAACCTACAAACCAACAAAACACAAATGTAACTGTTCTGTGTGTGGAAGTGTGATTCGACGTACACATCTGGCATGGTACTTCCTCAATAAGACAAGATATTTTAGATACCATTTAGACTGAATTAATTAAATAAAACTGAAATACTATAATTGCACATAGAAACCACAATACAGTCTGATACAAGAACACGAGGCAGATGCTTGTTGACTGAACCTGTTTCCAAGAGGCATTATTGTTTAAGACATTGAAATAATAAAAAAAGGGATTTTTTTACCTTCATATATATTGACGAAAAGTACACTCTAGTCCATCAAAGCAATATGACAACATCTGAACAAGCACTCTCCATGGGATATTCTCAACAACGACACGCTACTGCAACATCTCCACAAGCACTCTCTACCACCACTTCTCGACAAGAACTCTCCACGACGACTTCACGACAAGCACTTCCTACCACCGCTTCTGAACAACTACTGCCTGTGGAGGCGGCTGAATAATACTCTCTGGCGCAATCTCTGGCGCTGTGACTCAGTGTAGCCACCTTTCACCATCCTCATTCATTTCTAGCATTGGAGTACAGTGATGTAAATGCCAAGTCAGTGCGACATGTCACCGCTCTTTTTCTTGCACGCACTTGGCTCGAGGAATTCTCCTGTGAATTCGTGACCGTGATATGGGCCTCAGATAGCCCGACCGTAACCCAATCTAATCTTTATAGGATGATGTCTATATCCGTGTACGCTCGAGCAACCTAGCACTAAAAACCCGAGAACAGTTTTGGGTGGGACCTCAAAATACGTGGGCCAATACATCTTCAGATCTACACTACTGGCCATTAAAGTTGCTACACCAAGAAGATGACGTGCTACAGACACGAAATTTAACCGACAGGAAGAAGATGTTGTGATATGCAAATGATTAGCTTTTCAGAGCATTCACACAAGGTGGCGACACCTACAACGTGCTGACATGAGGAAAGTTTCCAACCCATTTCTCATACACAAACAGCAGTTGACCGGTGTTGCCTGGTGAAACGCTGTAGTGATGCCTCGTGTAAGGAGGAGAAATGCGTACCATCACGTTTCCGACTTTGATAAAGGACGGATTGTAGCCTATCGCGATTGCAGTTTATCGTATCGCGACATTGCTGCTCGCGTTGCTCGAGATCCAATGACTTTTAACAAAATATGGAATCGGTGGGTTCAGGAAGGTAATACGGAACGCCGTGCTGGAGCCCAACGGCCTCGTATCACTAGCAGTCGATATGACAGGCATCTTATCCGCATGGCCGTAACGGATCGTGCAGCCACGTCTCGATCCCTGAGTCAACAGATGGGGACATTTGCGAGATAACAACCATCTGCATGAACAGTTCGACGACGTTGGCCGCAGCATGGACTATCAGCTCGGAGACCATGGCTGCGGTTACCCTTGACGCTGCATCACAGACAGGAAGGCCTGCTATGGTGTACTCAACGACGAACCTGGGTGCACGAATGGAAAAACGTAATTTTTTCGGATGAATCCAGGTTCTGTTTACAGCATCACGATGGTCGCATCCGTGTTTGGCGACATCGCGGTGAACGCACATTGGAAGCGTGTATTCGTCATCGCCATACTGGCCTATCAACCGGCATGATGGTATGGCGTGCCATTGGTTACACGTCTCGGTCACCTCTTGTTCACACTGACGGCACTTTGAACAGTGGACGTTACATTTCAGATGCGTTTCGACTCGTCGCTCTACCCTCCATTCGATCCCTGCGACACCCTACATTTCAGCAGGATAATGCACGACCGCATGTTGCAGGTCCTGTACGGGCCTTTCTGGATACAGAAAATGTTCGACTGCTGCCCTGGCCAGCACATTCTCCAGATCTCTCATCAATTGAAAACGTCTGGTCAATGGTGGCCGAGCAACTGGCTCGTCACAATACGCCACTCACTACTCTTGATGAACTGTGGTGTCGTGTTGAAGCTGCATCAGCAGCTGTACCTGTACACGCCATCCAAGCTCTGCTTGACTCAATGCCCAGGCGTATCGAGGCCGTTATTACGGCCAGAGGTGGTTGTTCTGGGTACTGATTTCTCAGGATCTATGCACCCAAATTGCGTGAAAATGTAATCACATCTCAGTTCTAGTACAATATATTTGTCCAATGAATACCCGTTTATCATCTGCATTTCTTCTTGGTGTAGCAATTTTAATGGCCAGTAGTGTATTTCAATATTTAGTCTTTAGTGCAGCTTTGTAGTTTCACAGAGGCGAGACTCACAGTTATCGTCATATCCATTGCATTTTCACAACTTCTGGCCACTAAGTGTATAACAACCTTAGAAAAAGGAACGCGAAATTGAAATCTCAGCTATCTTTTACGCTGAGTCCATACATAAGAGACTAGGCGTGAAGCGTGTAATAGTTTCCACAGTCAGTCCTGGCTAAAGATCTAAACAATATTATTGGAAGTTCTGGTGAAATGTAAAGTCAATGAATGGGTCCTAACCTTCAGTTCAATCTCTCGTGCATCAACCTCGTACTGAAACTGAAGACCGCAAATTGAAGGCAGAAACAGTAAATACCGTATTTGAGTGAATTCGTGCGTGCACTACCATGTTTGACCGCCGCAAAGATTCAGGAATTAGGGATACAGCTTTATTCACACACGATACCTTGAAAACGGAAGATCCAGGCGACATGGTAGAGTCCATCTTCCTATATCTGCAAAAGATGTTCCTCACTTAGCCACACCGTCTGCTACTAACCGAGATAGGATTTACAGATCTCAGATGCGTGATAGGCTCGATGAATGTTTCACTAAAAGAACTCATTGCGTTGCACTGAACGGCGAATGTTTATCAGAAACGAAAGAAATGTCGGGTGTGTTCCAAAGAAGCGTAACAGAACGTCTAATTTTCTCAATATACATAAACGAAATATACGATAGGGTCAGCAACACCGTCTGATGTTTCGTGCAGTAAAGTAGCGTCGTTGGCGATTGTGAGGGAATGCAGAAAGGCTTTGACTTTCCACTTCGATTAGTGAACGACAGGTCTCTTTAGATGTGAAAAAAATGCAAGATAATGTCTTCAAAAATGGCTCTGAGCACTATGGGACTTAACGTCTGAGGTCATCAGTCCCCTAGAACTTAGAACTAATTAAACCTCGCTAACCTAAGGACATCACACACAGCCATGCCCGAGGTAGGATTCGAACCTGCGACCGCAGCGGTCGCGCGGTTCCAGACTGAAGCGCCTAGAACCGCTCGGCCACTCCGGCCGGCCAAGATAATACCTATAAAAACAGAAGAACCGTTGGTTTCTCATTACAATATTAGTGACGAATGTGTGGAATATACGGCACATAATTTAAATGTTTAGGGGCAATACTGTTATTGTTGTGACCTTCAGTCCAAAGACTGATTTGATCCAGCCCTCCACGCTACTCTATCCTGTGCAAACCTCTTCATCTCCAAACAACTACTCCAACCCACCTCCACTTGCACCAGCTTCCTGTATTCATCCATTGTTCTCCCTCTACAATTTTCATTCCACACGCTATCCTCCATTGCCGAGCTGACGGTTCCTTCATGCATAAGGACGTGTTCCATTAACCAAGCCATTTAGTCAAGTTTTGCCATACATTTCTTTTCTCTCCAGTTCGATTCAGTAAGTCCTCATTAGTTACGCGACCTACCCGCGTAATCTTCAGCATGCTTCTGTAGTACCACATTTCAAAGGCTTCTGTTCTCTTGCGTCTGAATTCCTTATTGCCTACGTTTCACATCCGCACAAGGCTACATTCCATCTTCAGAAAAGATTTCCTGACACTTAGATTGTATTCGAGGTTAACGAATTTCTCTTCTTCGGAAATGCTTTTCTTGCCATTGCCAACGTACATGTTACATCCACTCTATTTCGGCCGTCGTCAGTTACGCTATAGGGACAATAAAAATAAAATGGGATGAAAACGTAAAATCCATAATAAGTGATTTGTTGGAAGTATTGTGACTAAGTGCGCTGCCGACCGGTGTGGCCGTGCGGTTCTAGGCGCTTCAGTCTGGAACCGCGTGACCGCTACGGTCGCGGGTTCGGATTCTGCCTCGGGCATGGATGTGTGTGATGTCCTTAGGTTAGATAGGTTTAAGTAGTTCTAAGTTCTAAGGGACTGATGACCACAGATGTTAAGTCCCATAGTGCTCAGAGCCATTTGAACCAACTAAGTGCGCTACATCTATAAGGGAAATCGCGTACAAGGCGATTAGTTCTATTGTACTGCTCCATTGTTTCAAGCCATTATGATGTACAACTGACAGAAGAAATAGAAGGGATTCAGAGACGCGCTCCTAGAATCAGGTCACACGTCGCAGGTCGCAGATCTAACATGAAACTGTAACAATACGTTCAGGAAGGCTCTGAAAGAAAGTCAGCTTTTCCTGTATGAGAGGAAAAGTGTACAACAATTCTGCTATCATCCTATAATTTGTTAGAGGTCCTTGCTGTCATCTTTCCTTAGCTCATTACGGTAGAGGGATAGGACAAGAAATCAATAATCCTAGTACGAAGTATCCACCGTCGCGGACTGCAAAGTGGCTCGGGGATCACTTATGTATATGTAGAACGTACACAGAAAATTCGCGTCAAGTTACAAGCACGATTTCTATTTTTGTTTTGTACAGGTCGGTCTATAATTAAGAAGAAAAAGGCCAAGAAACAAACTTGTAGGTATTAACATTCGTCTTAAAAAAGTATGACAGAGAATTACCATTTATTCGCATCTGAAGGTCATACTTTGATTAGACGCTTGAGTAGAGAAACAGGAGGTAAATACCTTGGCTTTATGTGAACAGGTACCTGTTCACTTACTTCAAACATTTTAGGAAAACTACGTAAAATGCAAATGGCGGTTACTGGTCGGAGTTTTTTATAAGATTGAATTCAACTATAGATGTTTTTTGCTACCACATACCGATTCACTTCCCACTGTTGAAAAATCTGCACTATTGCAAAATGACAACTACAACTGCTTACATCTGCAATGAAACATCTGACAAACAACATTACACCTCTGCAGGCTTGTAAATGCTGTCTGTGTTAAATCTGATAAATATGAAGCATCCGTCTTTCAGTAACCTATAGTTCGACTTCGCTGTATTTTTGAAGACTCAAAGAATAAGTCAAAGAGCAGCATTCATATTAACTGCCTGTCGATCTTCATCGAAATTCCTCAGCCACAAGGATATTGGAAGGCATCTCCCACCACATATTTCATGCATGACAGCTACTCTGATGCGGAAAAGCTAAATGTTGCTTTTTGGGGCTCCACACTCATATATGCCAATACTGATCTAGTTTAGTGTCAACAGCACCCAATAATTATTTATGCACTTCAGCAAAGTTTACAGTTTCCATTAGGCTATCTTTTTTCTAATCTATCTGTTAGTGGGAGATAAAGTCCACGAAAAAGTCGATTTCAGACTGAAAATCAATTTAGATGATAAATAATGATATTCTCAGTTGCTTGTGCTGTCATGATAACCCGTGACGTAGTCTAACATCGACAGGTCACTTTATTTCGCACTTCATGTCTTATTTTCTGAAATATAGACCATGCTCTTCGGCTTATTTTAGTGGCTAACTTCTACTCTCGCTGAGGGACGAGTCGTCAGAGTCTATAGAGAAGTTAATTCTCCTACGTTCGAGTCCCATAGTGCTCTGCTCTCCTACGTTCAATGCTTCCAAGAACAAATATTCCTCGTACGCGCGTATTACGGTAAAATATAATGCGTAGTTCGACTTGGGATTTAAACACACCTATTCTTATGTAATCTTCGTACGCAGTCTTCCATGACATGAAATTTATTCCTACGAATTGTAATAGACTTTACCTCAATACTATCCAGTACTACATAGACGACGAACAGTTTCGGCTGACTAAAAACCATCTTCAGATCTAATGGAAAAACGGTAAAACGTCTTTCCGTTTGCGTAAAAACCTCAAAAATATTTTTAAAAGCATATTTTTTAATATTAATAAATTAGATACAGTAAAACAGCGTACCATGCTTTCAGTATAGTCAGTCCTAAGGCATCAAAGAGCGTTAACTATCAGTTCCTCGAAGTTTCTTTGTACGTTTGTCAAAATATCCGAAGTGTGGTCAGAGCACGTATATCGGCATATAAATTCAGAAACAGATTGAGTACTGTAAGTGCCTGCCCGAGACCATCGTCATTTGCCAATTAGTAACGATGTTGTGATGTTTAACAGCGATATCTCAAGCACCAATTATAGTGAAAACTTGCTATATTGTTTTACTGTATTTAATGTTTTAATATTTATGTAACTATATGCTACTAATCTTTCGGAGATTTCTAAGAAAACGGAAAGCAGTTTTTCTGTTTGTTCCGTAGATGTGAATATGGTCGTTAATCAACTGAAACCGGTTATTGACATAGGTTATTATTGAATCGTATTCTAATCAAGACTATTAATATTCGTAACGAATAATGTAGATAGCTGTCTGTTCTTCACCTGAGGATATCAGGTTTTAAACATAAGACTATCTTTAATACCTTTCAAGTAGCTGATACTAGCCAGCCTTTGAAGAAAAGAAGACCGCTAACGGAAAAATTCGAACCAAAAGAGTGTTTTCGAGTTTTTAAAACATGCATAGAAATTCAACAAAGATTTTAAATGTTCTGAAAACATTTAGTACATTAGAGATGACAGACGGACGGAGACAGTACAAGTAACCGAACAGCGTGACTAACGTTTCATAGAACAAGTCGTCGTATTACCAGTTTCTGACACGTTTGTCCGGTATAAAAACTCTGAAACAACATACAAAGGGATTTATTAAAATGTGGTGTCTCGGTAATAATTTTGTAAAGCTTCGCTTCCGGCAGAAGAAATACGCTTTGTGGCTCCACATAGCTGTCAAGCAATTTAGAAAAAAACACAGTTTATGAAATTACGTACAAGAGAGAGTGCAACTTGAACAGGAACAGTAGAAAACGCGGAAAAAGCAATAATTAACACATATTGTAGGGTGTGCATACTGAGAGGAACTCGAACTCGATATCATATATTATAGTGTTGCTTAAAGTCTTACTCTCGGTGACTGTTTTTCTACACCTGATTGTTTATTTCTGTGATCAGAATTTCTAAACATTACTTGACTCCGCATACTTCCAAACATTGATGTCAACGGGATTAATATACAGGGACAGTTTTACATTCAGGAGTAAAACATTAATTACACAATCCCGTCTAGTAGGGGCTTCGCTATACTCAGGTTTTGACAAAATTATTTCATTTAACTTTGCGACCGGTTCCCTTTTCGTCCGCCGCAGCCGTCACTTACCTAAGGGAGGGAAGTCGTATTCACCAGCTCTCTCTGATTTGTATAACTTTTTCTGTGTGTCGTCGTATTTTAACTGTTTGTGTATCGTATTTTCTGAGACGGAAGTTGGGAAACGGCCCAGCATTTGCCTAAACGAGCGTTGGAAACAGCCTAAGAATCTCACGCAGATTGGTCGATGCACCAGTCCCGATCGCTAGCCCGCCATGCGGATTCGATCAAAGCCTTCTAGATACAAGGCCTACGCACAGCGGCCATATTGGCACGAGACGTCACAAGCTGTTGGCCATCTTATCTTTAGTCGGCAGTCCTGTTGACGTGTATGTTGAGTTGAAAGTGTGTGGCACGTGAAACTGATATAGATTTCATACAGTATTTGCCTACAGTTCTTCGAAATTTGGGATACAAGTGTTGCGTTCCCTTTTGCCAGGGAAATTATAAATTCCAAAAAGGCATGAAAGTGCACATGTTTCGATTTCCCAAATGTGTGAAGTTGAGAAATCGCTAGATTGCAGCTATTCCCAGACAGAAATTTGTGTCTACGCATCATTCAAGGCTAAGTAAATGACAAAAAATTTATAGCGTGTTATTTGTTTCCATTGCACCATATTTTCCAATTGTTTTTAAAAGCAGTTACGTATCATGTACCAGCATAATTTGTTTCTTAATTCTTAACCATTGCTGCGAGGTTAATACGAAGCTGGCTGTGAAATGTCTCTCATATTTGCAACTGTTGTCACACAGAATAGTTATATTAATTAGTGTGGCTCGAAAATGTTTAGTATTCCTTATCATTCCTACCAGATTATTGAGTTTCCAGTACTTTTATTTGGAAGAGCTACAGAATGATTTTGTTCAGTTTTACATATACAGCTATTCGGAAATAATTTCAACCTGAGTAAACCAATTTAGAAAATTGTTTTAATGAATTCAGTGTTCGACAGATTAAGCAGTATATAAAGCAGAATTTCGATGTAAGTGCATTGTGATTAAATTAACAGCACTCTGTGACACGAATTTCAGTCAAGGATATAGGAGAAACAATCTTTTCATGTTTAAGGTTCTAAAGTTCTGGAGAAACAGGGAAATAAAACATTTTTTTGGGTTTTTTGATTTATTAAACATTATGTCAGGAGGTGCTCCATTTCGTCGAATGATCTGAGTTTCGTGTGAAGTCAGCAAATTTTGAAGTGGAGAGGAAAATTTGCCAAAATAACCGGGGAAACAAATTCTTAAATTCTGTAGGAGCTCCAGCTGCTTTATTTAAAACCGAACACGTCTGCTTGTTGTTGCATATTGCCGATTTTTTAATGCAAGAATACGTAGCTCCTGAGGTAAAAGACAGAATTTAAAATTACAGTCTGTATTCAAGCCTATAAACGCGTATTTAAGGCAAATCGTCAAAATAATTTTACACCTTTAAATAACATAGGGCAGTTTTGTTCAGTTACTTTACGCAATGATATAAATTTCCATACTTTCATTACAAGGCCACGTAGAAGAGGAAAGCACGAGAATCCCTATGTGGTCTCAGCTCTAAAACTCGTGAAGTTCGTATAGCTGCAGAGTGCTTAACAGGAGCGTTGCGATACAGACCTGGCCATCAGTATGTGACGTCACAAGTGTGCGTGCAGGCCTGTAGTCTAGATAGTGTTGATTCGATCCGGGTCTCGCTCACCTGCCCATCACACAAGCACGTGTTACGCTGTACTAACGGGTATCCTTGTAAAATAATGATGCTAATAGAAAATAATAACAAATTCAAATATAGCACATCTGCACGCACAAGTGCCTAATACCCGTAAATTCCGGGAAAAAGGGGGTTGTGAGTTCTGACGCCACATTGTCACATCCCAGGTGTGATCGATTGGGTTCAGATCTGATGAGTTGGAATGCCAGCACATCAGTTGGAACTCGACACTGTCGTCCTCGAACCACTCCATCACACTCCTGGCCTTGTGACATGGCGCATTATCTTGTTGACAAATGCCAATGCCATCGGGAAACATGATCGTCATGAAGGGGTGTACGTGGTCTCCAACCTGTGTACGATACTCCTTGGCCGTCATGGTGCCTTGCACGAGTTCCACTGGACCCATGGATGCCCACGTGAATCTTGCCAGTAGTATTATGCAGCAGCCGCCAGCTTGTCTCTGTCCAGCAGTACAGTTGCCAAAGTACTGTTCCTCTGGAACACGACTAATTCCCTTGCTTTCGCCACATGTTGAAGACACCCGACAAGCTGTGCAGTTTCGGGAATGCTCGTGCCAAGTCTCTGGGCCATCACAATCTGGCCTCGGTCAAACTCAGATAGATCGCGCGCCTTCCCAATGCACTAACAGGCAGCACGCTGACTGATACTGCACGCACGGTGCATGGGTACGATTAGCTGTCATTCCTCGTCAGGTGACGCTGCTCTCGCTTGAACGGGTTTAGATCGATATTAGGTCGATGGTCATAACGTTCTGGCCGATAAATGTACTTTTTGTTAACAAGTGCACATATACCATATGAAAGAGAGGTATCACGCACAAGAATCGTAGAACATGGAAATAATGACAACTAAATGTCCAGTGAGTTTCAATTGGCCGGCCAGGGTGGCCGAGCGGTTCTAGGCGCTACAGTCTGGAACCGCGCGACCGCTACGGTCGCAGGTTCGGATCCTGCCTCGGGCATGGGTATGTGTGATGCCCTTAGGTTAGTTAGGTTTAAGTAGTTCTAAGTTTTAGGGGACTGATGACCTCAGAAGTTAAGTACCATAGTGCTCAGAGCCAGCCAAGTTTCAATTGAAGCGGACAGAATTTCGGCGCTGAAAACTCCCTCTTTTAAGTGCCTATGTGTGGTGATTTACCATTTAAAGCTCACCAAATTATTTTTTCTGCTCTTCCTGCGGTAACGCCGCCTACTGCCGACCGCTTACAGACCAACTAATCTGCTTATCTGTCACTGGCATACGGACTCACTCCTGAGACTGTTTCTTTGTGTGGACTTTCTTACTGTGTTGTTGAATCTTTTAAATCTACCCAATTTGGTCCAGTACTGGTTCGCGACATACTATTACATACACACATATTTGTTGGATGAATACAATACAATCGTTATGATGCGCTGTGAAAAAGCAGGGTCCGCAGCTCGTGGTGGTGCGGTAGCGTTCTCGCTTCCCATGCCCGGGTTCCCGGGTTCGATTCCCGGCGGGGTCAGGGATTTTCTCTGCCTCGTTATGATTGGGTGTTGTGTGCTGTAGTTAGGTTTAAGTAGTTCTAGGGGACTGATGACCATAGATGTTAAGTCCCATAGTGCTCAGAGCCATTTGAACCATTTTTTTTGAAAAAGCAGGTCACTATGTCTGAGACATTTACAAGAATTGATATTGCATAGGTGGTGCAGTGAAACTTTTTGTAACACCAAGCCGCGCGGGATTAGCCGAGCGGTCTGGGGCGCTGCAGTCATGGACTGTGCGGTTGATCCCGGCGGAGGTTCGAGTCCTTCCTCAGGCATAAGTGTTTGTGTTTGTCATTAGGATAATTTAGGTTAAGTAGTGTGTAAGCTTAGGGACTGATGATCTTAGCAGTTAAGTCCCATAAGATTTCACGCACATTTGAACATTTTGTAACACCAAATAAATACGTATGTACCAAATGTAGTGTGTCTTACGACTTATAATAAGTACATAAATATGACGTAACAAATCGCAATGTATGTATCATATAACCTCTTTCCGAACTACAATTGGAGCCATTCGATAATGTTTCCGGAAAACAGTTGCACAGTGGTGCTTTGTATAGCTGTAGTGAGTCATTCATTGTGTAGCTAGGTTGTCGGAAATCACGTTATTTCATGAGCGATCTGTAGAACTACACCATAGGGCTAGAGCGGCACACGCAAACTTGTAACTATTCAGTTGTGTGTATTTTAGAGTGGATACTACTAACAAGATCTTCTGAAGAACAATGAAAATAATAAATGCGTCTACATGAGATTTATTGTTACACTGGAATTTTTTTTCCTACATTTGTTTCGGTCGTCTTCGTAACATATTTAATGATCATGTTCAAACACAAAATCGTGTTATATGAAAACTTACGCAAGACTTCTTCATGGATATCTAGAACAAACACGAACAACAATTTTGTGTATTGATCTTCACGCACGATGATTCGGTCAGTGAAAGAAGCCGGAAGGAAAAGGAAATATCACATTACTTTGCTTTCGAAGCACAATTATTAATTATTACACTTTAGATAGAGAAAAGCTTTGCATTTTTACTTCCATTGTCGTCTGTGACAGCTACAATTAAACAGAGATACTATGTTCAGCTAAAACCAGCCATTACCCCTAATACATTTCGTATCACAAGTGGTACTTTGTTGATAAGTCCCATTCTAGTTTAACGCAAAACTTTTAAATAGTTAGTAAAATGATGAAAAAATAAAATTAACACATTTTTCTCCTTATTACAGATGTATGCGCAGACTTGATATGAAGTACCAATAATGTTAAGGATACTGGATTCGTAATTTCGATGAATAGGGTTCAAATCCCAGTTAAAATAGCCTAATTTAGCTTTTTGGTGATTCCCTTAAACTTATTCAGGTGCCTGTCGGTCTGTTCCTGCCCGATAAGTCGACATCAGATTCGTTTCCTCTCAGCTACCACCAGAGCTAGAGTCTTGACCGATTTCGATGGGACGTTGACCCTAAAATTTAAAGACAGTAAGAAGTAAGGCTAGTATCGAGCAGTACCGGAAGTACAAACAAATTTTTACGGAAAACACTGGTAATTTCTCTAAAAATTACGAACAAGTGTGCGAATAGAATTTCTGATTGTGTCTGAAAAGCAACAAACACAACAAATTTAAAATTTTGCAAGAGCAGTAACTATCTCACATAATTTATTATATATCTTTCATGCAAAAAAGTACTAATCTTCAATCGAATGCTGTTTATATTCCACTCTCCAGTCGTAGCGAAACTGAGCATGCGTTTCGCCTCTGACAAACATCGCTATCGTCTTATGCAGAACTTAATAAATCATCGGCGGAAAACATGTTGCTTATCATATTATACACTCCTGGAAATTGAAATAAGAACACCGTGAATTCATTGTCCCAGGAAGGGGAAACTTTATTGACACATTCCTGGGGTCACATACATCACATGATCACACTGACAGAACCACAGGCACATAGACACAGGCAACAGAGCATGCACAATGTCGGCACTAGTACAGTGTATATCCACCTTTCGCAGCAATGCAGGCTGCTATTCTCCCATGGAGACGATCGTAGAGATGCTGGATGTAGTCCTGTGGAACGGCTTGCCATGCCATTTCCACCTGGCGCCTCAGTTGGACCAGCGTTCGTGCTGGACGTGCAGACCGCGTGAGACGACGCTTCATCCAGTCCCAAACATGCTCAATGGGGGACAGATCCGGAGATCTTGCTGGCCAGGGTAGTTGACTTACACCTTCTAGAGCACGTTGGGTGGCACGGGATACATGCGGACGTGCATTGTCCTGTTGGAACAGCAAGTTCCCTTGCCGGTCTAGGAATGGTAGAACGATGGGTTCGATGACGGTTTGGATGTACCGTGCACTATTCAGTGTCCCCTCGACGATCACCAGTGGTGTACGGCCAGTGTAGGAGATCGCTCCCCACACCATGATGCCGGGTGTTGGCCCTGTGTGCCTCGGTCGTATGCAATCCTGATTGTGGCGCTCACCTGCACGGCGCCAAACACGCATACGACCATCATTGGCACCAAGGCAGAAGCGACTCTCATCGCTGAAGACGACACGTCTCAATTCGTCCCTCCATTCACGCCTGTCGCGACACCACTGGAGGCGGGCTGCACGATGTTGGGGCGTGAGCGGAAGACGGCCTAACGGTGTGCGGGACCGTAGCCCAGCTTCATGGAGACGGTTGCGAATGGTCCTCGCCGATACCCCAGGAGCAACAGTGTACCTAATTTGCTGGGAAGTGGCGGTGCGGTCCCCTACGGCACTGCGTAGGATCCTACGGTCTTGGCGTGCATCCGTGCGTCGCTGCGGTCCGGTCCCAGGTCGACGGGCACGTGCACCTTCCGCCGACCACTGGCGACAACATCGATGTACTGTGGAGACCTCACGCCCCACGTGTTGAGCAATTCGGCGGTACGTCCACCCGGCCTCCCGCATGCCCACTATACGCCCTCGCTCAAAGTCCGTCAACTGCACATACGGTTCACGTCCACGCTGTCGCGGCAAGCTACCAGTGTTAAAGACTGCGATGGAGCTCCGTATGCCACGGCAAACTGGCTGACACTGACGGCGGCGGTGCACAAATGCTGCGCAGCTAGCGCCATTCGACGGCCAACACCGCGGTTCCTGGTGTGTCCGCTGTGCCGTGCGTGTGATCATTGCTTGTACAGCCCTCTCGCAGTGTCCGGAGCAAGTATGGTGGGTCTGACACACCGGTGTCAATGTGTTCTTTTTTCCATTTCCAGGAGTGTATTTGAACACGAAGTGGTGGTTCAGGAATTTAATTATTTGACGGAAAATACTGTGTGAGGTGGTGCAGTGATAAAACTAGTGATTATTTCATTGGAGGTACCATGTTCGAGACCAATTCAATCACTCTGATTCTGAGTTTACCTTAATTACTATAGACGAATATACCTGAATGATTCCTTCCATGGCTCCACTGCTATCCGTGTTTCGTTAGCGTTTCGTTAGGAATTTGAATTTTAATATGCAAGCTTCTTTGGCGAAACAAAGGTCCTTGAAACCACTGTTTGATATTTCGTATCTCAGTAGTCAATAACATTTATCTGACATACTCCAGAAAATTACAGATTTTAATCACTTTAAGGTGAGTAATTACACATGCTAATGTACTTTTATGTTGTTTCGAAGCTACCCAACAGTGTCGCAGTAGTTACAAAGTGACAATTAATGGAAGTAGCTAATTTCACATAGTTTGTCTTCTTCATCAGTGTGAGACGAAGCTCATGGGGTGGACAAGTCGATAGATCTTGCAGGAGATTGCAAATCAGATCCATTGATCTGGTCATTTCGGAATCGAATAATTCATCTGTGGAAACTCAATGAGTCATAATTTTCTATGGATGTGTAAAGGAACTAATCGAGAGCTTTCCGAAAAAAGAAGCAACAATATAGCGCTTGATACTGATTAGAGTAAACTCCGTAGAAGAGGCCGGAAGTGCTTCTAGCGTGAAAGCCAACGCTGCCGGCTCAGCGCATTTTCCTCCTCCACATAGTACAGCACTAGGTGAAACTGCACTTTTCAATGAGTCAGTCCATTTTCTGCCTCTTTTTGAGAAAAACTTTGACTACAAACGTTTATTGTGACCCTTTGAGAGCTGTAGGGTGTCATTAACATTCCATTTAGAGACTATAGGTTGCTTCAAAATTTCGACAGATAAAAATCTACGAACGTTAATTATACAGTAAAATATTTACTCTGTACTATAGTGTACCGACAACCTCGTTTTGATATCATTGATAGTTTAAGAAATGTTTGGCATGTCTACGTTACCTGGGATTACTGTATATTGCTGAAATTGAGACACCGTAGGGTTATAAGTCAGCGACCTTGATCAAGAAAGACAACAACTTTGGCAATCACGGATTGTTCACACATTCAACGTGTGATGCGTAAGTACGAAGAGAAGCCATGGTAGAATGATTTATAAATTATAGAAGTACTCGTAACATTCGTCAAGAATTTTTCGCTCTTGAATTCCTTTGTTAAGCTACTCATAGTAATCGTCAAGCTCATAGCTGATTACGACGGTACAAATCACTTCATCTATACCACAAAACAATGGAACATCATTACGTGGAGTGACAAATTACGCACCATGTTGTGACTGTTCAGTGACCATCGGTGAATATGATGAATTCATAATGACAGTTAGCTTGTCGGAGTGCTTCATTTCCATTACGCAAAAGCTCTGATTGTGTAGTTTAGCCTTGGGCCACAGCTTTTAATTTCTAACTAGGGAAATTCCCCATCACGCCTCCCCCTCCCGCCTCCCTCAGATTTAGTGGTAAAATGGCCTAGTGGATACCCCGTCAAAAACTGGAAGCAGATCAAGCAAGAAAACAGGAAGAAGGTGTACTAAACTGTGAAAAAAGAAGGAAAATAAAAATAGTGAACGATCCAAGATCAATATGTGCTTTATCGAGTGAAATGGAATAAACGTGACGTCGTGGTCCTGTGGTTATGGCGTTGGACTGCGAAGTGGGGAGATCTGCGTTCAAATCTTCTTTATGCCCAATTTTTTTTCATAAAATTATAAACTTTCCATCCGGCCATTGACGTGTCTGTTCTCCTTCTGTAGTCTTGGCAACAGTCATACTACACATTGACTGGAGAATATGAGTCATGTGGTAAGACTATATTAAATGGTTCAAATGGCTCTGAGCACTATGGTACTTAAACATCTGAGGTCATCACTCCCCTAGAACTTAGAACTACTTAAACCTAACTAACCTAAGGACATCACACACATCCATGCCCGAGGCAGGATTCTAACCTGCTACCGTAACGGTCGCGCGGTTCCAAACTGAAGCGCCTAGAACCGCTCGGCCACATCGGCCGGCAAGAATGTATTACCGTCGCAATTAAATGTGATGAATAGTGAGAGCAGGAAAGATGCCACATGGACTTCTCACACAAATGAAAACCACAAATGAACCGGTGTGAACTGTGTCGCAACAAACGAATTCAAGATTAAAAACTTCCAAAACGGAATGCAAGAGGCATAACGTGTGATACTTATGTAGAACAAATAGGAGGTACGTACGTCTAGACGTCTTAAACATTACACAACGACACAGACACAAATTTGAATACAGCGAACAGACATGTCAATGACCGGACGGAAAGTTCATAATTTTGTGCGAAAAACAGTGGGGCGTGATGGAGATTTGCACCCGGATCTCGTCCTCTGCAGCCTAACACCGTAACCACATGACCACGACGCCACGCCCATTCACTGTCGCTCGATGTTGAACATTTTGATCTTTGGCTTGTTCACTGTTTCTGTTATTCTTCTTTTCCCACAGTTCAGTACCCCTTCTTCCTGTATTTATACTTGATCTGCGTTCAGTTCTTGACGGGCTATTCAGTGGGACCACCTCACCACTAAATCTGAGGGGGATGCGATGGGGAGTTTCCCTTGTAAGGTAGAGCCGGACGACAAAACACTTGAAATATTCACGTCGGCGCTGTAGTGGCTCCTAGCAAGCCTAGACTTACATCTGGAGGATACTACAACATACACACAAAAACATAAGAGCACTTTATTAAAACTTGAACAATCTGAAATACTTAACGTGGGAACAACCCATGTACACAGGAGACAGATGCATTTTTTACTGTCGCTGAACACTATAACTTGTCACTTGACAAAATACAGAACGATTGTTTCATTTCAATGTTCAGTTGACGATTAACTTTGATATATACACTTCTGGACATTAAAAATTGCTACACCAAGAAGAAATGGAGATGATAAACGGGTATTCATTGGACAAATACATTATACTAGAACTGACATGTGATTATATTTTCACGCAATTTGGGTGCATAGATCCTGAGAAATCAGTACCCAGAGCAACTATCTCTGGCCATAATAACGGCCTTGATCCGCCTGGGCATTGAGTCGAACAGAGCTTCGATAGCGTGTAAAGGTACAGCTGCCCATGCAGCATCAACACGATACCACAGTTCATCAAGAGTAGTGACCGGCGTATTGTAACGAGCCAGTTGCTCAGCCACCATTCACCAGACGTTTTGAATTGGTGAGAGATCTGGAGAACGTACTGGCCAGGGCAGCAGTCTAACATTTTCTGTATCCAGAAGGGCCCGTACAGGACCTGCAACATGCGCTCGTGCATTATCCTGCTGAAATATAGGGCTTCACAGGGATCGAATGAAGGGTAGAGCCACGGGTCGTAACACATCTGAAATGTAACGTCCACTGTTCAAAGTGCCGTCAATGCGAACAAGAGGTGACCGAGACGTATAAGCAATGGCACCCCATACCATCACACCGGGTGATACGCCAGTATGGCGATGACGAACACACGCTTCCAATGTGCGTTCACCACGATGTCGCCAAACGCGGATGCGACCATCACGATGCTGTAAAAAGAACCTGGATTCATCCGAAAAAACGATGTTTTGCCATTCGTGCACCCAGGTTCGTCGTTGAGTACACCATCGCAGGCGCTGCTGTCTGTCATGCAGCGTCAAGGGTAACCGCAGCCATGGTCTCCGAGCTGAGAGTCCATGCTGCTGCAAACGTCGTCGAACTGTTCGTGCAGATGGTTGTTGTCTCGCAAACGTCCTCATCTGTTGACTCAGGGATCGAGACGTGGCTGCACGATCCGTTACATCCATGTGGATAAGATGCCTGTCATCTCGACTGCTAGTGATACGAGGCCGTTGGGATCCAGCACGGCGTTCCGTATTACCCTCCTGAACTCACCGATTCCATATTCTGCTTACAGTCATTGGATCTCGACCAACGTGAGCAGCAATGTCGCTATACGATAAACCGCAATCGCCATAGGCTACAATCCGACCTTTATCAAAGTCGGAAACGTGATGGTACGTATTTCTCCTCCTTACACG
This sequence comes from Schistocerca cancellata, assembly GCF_023864275.1. NCBI lineage: Eukaryota > Metazoa > Arthropoda > Insecta > Orthoptera > Acrididae > Schistocerca > Schistocerca cancellata. The sequence goes on along the minus strand of NC_064629.1, from coordinate 103,330,613 downwards.
AGGCATCACAACAACGTTTCACCAGGCAACGCCGGTCAACTGCTGTTTGTGTATGAGAAATCGGTTGGAAACTTTCCTCATGTCAGCACGTTGTAGGTGTCGCCACTGGCTCCAACCTTGTGTGAATGCTCTGAAAAGCTAATCATTAGCGTATCACAGCATCTTCTTCCTGTCTGTAGCACGTCATCTTCGTGATGTAGCAATTTTAATGGCCAGTAGTGTATTTCTGGCACGTAATACAACTCACGCTGCTGGATGTGAAAGTAGACGATGCTGTCGTCGAAAGCAATATTTGCAGAGAGGACTCAGCGACGCTGTTTTCTGACATATGCAATGTTCCAGCGGCGGTGACGTTTGGAACCTCTTCAGAGCGTGTATTCGGCGACGTCTCTCATTCGTCGCTGCGTCAGGCAGTGACTTCCCTTATTTGTTGTTCCGTCGTGAGGTACTAACTTTGACTTGGGACACTGTTCTTCGAACGACGCCACAATTAAACCAGGAACGCCGAACTGTATAAGGCAGTTCCCTCTCCTAACCCCATTCCACCGAGCGGGGTTAAAGACACTAGACTCTTAATTTTGAAGAACAGGATACAAATTATCGTCCAGCTTTCTGTCGTTTGTTTTTCCGTGTACCCTCAAAAACATTTAATCTTTGAACGGGTTAGCACCGATTTTCCAGAACTTGTGCTCCATCTCTAAGGGCCTCTACGTCGACGAAGCGCCCCTTACTTCACTCTACACCACTGGTCGCCGTTTTGCCCCACGAAAGGGACAAAGTACCCATTCAGTATGTTTTAGTAGATATCTGCAGATGGCGACGGATATCAATCTCCGTCATAGTTACTACGTAATTGGCTTAGACAAGCAATTTGTTACCTAGTTGTGGCCCTCGATTACAGTGCCGTCTATTTTTCGCGTGGAACCCGAGTGGGATCTCGTTCGCTGGTTTCTTCTTGGGCCATGCGCTCGTACGGCAATAGTGCAACATGTTAAACTTGAATGTTCATTTCATTTGTCGAAGCACCTATTTACAGCCGTGAAATTACGGTGTAAATGTCTGTCTAGAGTAGCATTAAATGTATTAAATGTAAGACGAATTTAAATTGTTCTTCGTACATGTTCGAGAGCGATAACGGTTGTCTGACTGCAGCTGTAATTGAGTATAAATATATATATAAAAAAAGACAAATTAATAGAAGGTAATACGAAGAGTCAAGAAGATAATAAACGTTTTGTGATATGGAGGAAGTTGGACTGTCGAATCAGAGCCACCACTAGCAGCCAAACTGCTGCGGGGAGAGAAAGAAATTTTACGAGGGGGCAGACTGTTCCCACCCCGCTTCTCTGTCCGCGCGTGCCGCTTTCTTTATGTGGGGTTACTGCTCTAGGAGCAGTTTGCCGCCAGTAAAAGGACTTGAGTTCCAGTTTCAAAGGAAGGCAACGCTCACAAGAGTGTCTGGAGGCCTAGCAGCCGAAACTCGGCCACTCTCGATCGATGGGAGTATTGTCCTCTGAAGGTCAATACAGATGGCTCTCTCTGTTACTTTCTGTGTGCTTCACAAGCTATTAGGGAATATGGTAACTAACGGTTATTTTAAGTTCGCTTTAATAAAAACAAATTACAAAGAATTTGACTGTTCTTTGAGTAAAAGCTAAAGTACTATGGGGCAGTGTTTTATCCACGCAGCCCCGTTCAGCTTTTTCAATTTAGGATTTCCGTGCGTTATATCACTTTTTATGAATCTGAACAGTCCTCTTAAGTAAGACCAACATCTATTTCCTCCCCATCCTTCACCAATTGAACCAGCGGGAGCTCCTATCTAATCTACATCTATACTCCGCAAGCCACCTTACGGTGCGTGGCGGGGATTACTTCTGGTACCATTTCATTTATCCCTCCCCCCTTTCCATTTTCCTTTGCCTAGTGGTCCATAGGAAGAATGATTATCGGTAAAACTCCCGGCTAGCAGGAATTTCTCGGTTTATCTCTCTGTGATCATTTCGTAACACGTATGTGGGAGGATGTAAAATGTTGCCCAACTGTTACCGGAATATACCTTAGCGACATTTTAAACGATCTGGTGAGATTCCCAGACTGATGAACATTATTCAAGAATCGGTCTGACAATAGTTTTGTAGGGAACTATTTTCGTGGATGAATCACATTTTCTTAAGATTCTTCCAATGAAACTCAACATGGCATCTGCTTTTCCTCCTGATGGTTACTCCTAGAAATTTTGTAATAATTACTTTTCCCAGAAATGCCCATACCCATGACGCCCATGTTGAAGCGACGTTAACATCTGAGATTCCTATCTCCCTTACGCATGATCAGTTCATCGTGTAACATTACACATCTGCTTCGTCGACTATTTGATCTATTTGCGTTACCTTTTAACCACCATCATTGTCTTGAGCAATAAATTGTCAGAGACAGTAAGTTAATAACTGAATGACAATATCCAATACCGAAAATATTTTATCAACGTTTGACTAATATAATATCTGGTAGCTTTGAGAGGCCTCCTTTCCTGACGAACATGCAAGATAATAACTTTGTCCGCTTGTAATTAAATATTAAAGAGTACTATTCGGAAGCGAACTGCCGCATTGCGTTTTAGTACACAGTTTACAGTCGTGTGTTTTATAGACACAAGCGTCACGGAACGGGTGAAGAATCTGATAAAGCCCCTTATTTTCGAGCGTTGGCTGCCCACCAGCAGAACAGTTGCGTCCATTGTAACGTAGAATGGTAAATCGCAGCGATGTAATTGATTCCTTTTTGGCTTGCGCAATGACCATATAATAACCGTAACATTTAACTCCAAAAACTCAGCACTCCTCCTAGCGAATATAAGAAGAACAGAAAGTTGCAGTCGTGCTTCTCATCGACACACGAGATGATTTGAGTCGGAGGGAATCCTACGTTAGATAAGAAATCAAGCGTGGCGTTTGAAGAGTCCATCGCGGTATTTCTGAGAAGTGATTTAGACCATGGAATTTCTAAATAACGACAAGGAGATCAGAAGCGAATTTTAGCTTGAAACAGAATTTATTCAGAGGTATTTTGTTGTCACCTAAGTGCTGAAGATTTATCCAATTTCGAGAAAAATCGCTGACGGACGTGGACTGTTAAAACGTTTCGTCTTAAGATGTATGTAAGCTTGAGAAACGCACAGCAGCACACATAAAATTTAGTATACGATGTCATGGTGTTTTATATTAATTTAAGAGTTTAACATACAACGAAGAGCGAGGGGGTGCAGTGGTTAGCATGCTGGACTCACATTCGGGAGGACGAAGGTTCAAACCCGCGTTCGGCCAACCTGATTTAGGTTTTCCGTGAGCTCCCTAAATCGCTTCAGGCAAATTCCGGAATGGTTCCTTTATTCACACAAAGCAATGAGTGCTATCGACAGGGGATCTAAAATTGATTCAATATTTCTAGAACTATAAAAAGGTGACAGCATTCGTCACAAGCCTACTTGCGTACCCACGGAGTATCGTCTCAGTTCGAATCGATTCGTGATTTCCTGCCAGAAAAGTCGCAGTTCGTAGTAACTGACGGAAAGTCATCAAGTAAAACAGAAGAGATATCTAGCGTTCTCCATGGAAGTGTTATAGGCACTTTGCTGTTCCTAACCTATATAAACGATTTAGGAGACAATCTGAGCGACTCTCTTAGATTACTTGCAGATGATGATGTCATTTACTGTCCCTCAAAAAGTCTTCAGATGATCAGAACCAATTGCAGAATGATTTTGGCTAGGTATCTATATGATGCGAAAGGTGGCAATAGACTGTAAATAATGAAAAGTGTGAAGTGATCCACATGAGTACTAAAAGGAATCCGCTAAATTAGTGTTACACTATAAATCACACAAATCTAGAAGCTGTTGATTAGACTAAATAGTTAAGGATTACAATTACGAATAACTTTAACTGGAACGATTACAAAGATAATGTTGTGGGGGAAGCTAATCAGAGACTGCGATTTATTGGCAGAACACTTACAAGATGCAGCAGGTCTGCTAAAGACCCTCCCTACACTACGGAGTATTGCTGCACGGTGTGGGATCCGCATCAGAAAGGTTTTATGGAGGACATCGATAAGGTTCAAAGAACAGGGGCGAGAGTATCACGGATATGATAGGCGAGTTGATGTGGCAATCATTAAAACAAAGAGGTTTTTTTGTCGTGGCAGGGTGTTTTCAAGAAATTTCAATCACCATCTTTCTCCTCCGAATGCGAAAATATTTTGTTGGAACCCACCTATATAGGAAGTAATGATCATTCTAATAAAGTAAGAGAAATCAGGGCTCACGCGGAATGACTTAGGTGTTCGTTTTTCTCGTACGTTTTTCGAGTGGAACGGTAGAGTAGTAGCTTGAAGGTGGTTCGATGCACCCTCTGTCAGGCCTTAGTTGTGAAATGCAGAGTAGTCACTTAGATGGAGATGTGAGGTTTAACGTCACATCAGCAAGGAGCTATCTAACGACTGGCCGAACATGGTGAAGAAAATCAGGCGTGTCCTTTCCAAAGGGTCCATCTAGACATTTTTCCGCAATCAATTTACAGAAACCACAGAAAGCCCAAGTCTGCAGGGTCCGAAGGTGAACTGAACTCTGTGTATGCAAGTCTAGCGACTTAAACAATGCGCATACTTGTTTGGTTTTATTGTTACTGACTGTGTCTGCGATTGTATGGTTGGTTGGTTGCTTGGGGAAAGAGACCAAACAGCGAGGTCATCGGTACTATCGGATTAGGGAAGGATGGGGAAGGAAGTTATTTCAAACCGGCGGTTACCACTGAAGACAATTCTATTCCAGTCAGTGAGCTTCCAAGTCCTGATGACCAGCGAGGACGTGTCTGAGGATACTCCGGACCTCGCTAGGATACCAACGTGACTGTCACCCACTGCGACCCGACAATCAGGAGTAAGGTTCAGGGATCCCATTTCATTTCACAGCAGCACCCTTACAGCACGACGAGCGTTTCTACTGTTCGTCTTCGTGTTTGCCAAACCCTACCTTGACCAGCTAGGTTGCCCGATCTCTCCCCAAATGAGAACATTTGGAGCATTATGGGCAGGGCCTTCCAACCACCTATAGGTTTTGAAGATCTGTTACATCAGTTGGACAGGATCAGGCACGATATCCCAAAGGATGGCATCCAACAACTCTATCGATCAATGCCTGCCGCGTGGGATTAGCCGAGCGGTCTAGGGCGCTGCAGTCATGGACTGTGCGGCTGGTCCCGGCGGAGGTTCGAGTCCTCCCTCGGGCATGGGTGTGTGTGTTTATCTTTAAGATAATTTAGGTTAAGTAGTGTGTAAGCTTAGGGACTGATGACCTTAGCAGTTAAGTCCCTTGAGATTACACACACATTTGAACATTTTGACCAATTCCTAGCCGAATAACTGCTTGCATAATTGCTCACTTTGTGAAGCTCTTTCTCTTGAATAAATCATACAATTTTTCTGGAATTGTTATCATTTGTTTGTACATGTACGTCACATCTACCAATTTCCGTGCCATTCCGATAGTTACTTCGTGGTGCGTAGTTTCTTTTTCTTAGTGTGTATTTTCTTGTAGTAAAGATTTTTGATAAGGGAGAAATGCAATAGTTAATAAACTGACTGATAGCTTTATATGAATTCATGGTATGTATTGCATAACCAAAAGCTGCTACATGAATTCACTACTGACTTTTGATCACAACCTCTCTATGGAGATGTCCAGGAAAGAACTAAAACAAACTAGGTACTTGTTGAACACAAACATTACTTGAATAAGTGCGAAATGAGAGCGATATCGTAAAGAAAGTTCATTAATCCATATCAGAATGAAATAAGTAGTACAGATGACGTTCGGTGAGTCAGTCAGAATTCGGCCACTATATGTATGTTTCTCACTGCCATACTGTAGCAGTAACGAGTACCATACGGAGACCATATAGGACATCAGTAGCTACTTACTTCCTTGGATTACTGATGTGAAGCCGTCATACAATGGTTATTCAAGCAATATTAAATCAATCGTGTTATTATTGCCTCATCATGTTGCGGTCCACTAAGCCTCGTCAAACCTAAAAACAAGGGGCACACGTGCATTGTCAACCCAAACCGTAAAACATCACAAGCCGATGCATCCACCGTTCCCGACATACAGTTACAAATCTTTTAAGCACTTGAAAACGGGATAATGTTGCCCCGAAACGTGTTTTGTCAATAATCACACGACTGACAACTGGGCTGAATCCCCTCTTGGGTAGTTTTCATTCATTTCAAAAAATTTCTGATGCAGTGTTACATATCATACCGCAACGGATTAAACTGATTCCGTCACTATTCTTCTATTATTTTGATATTTTATTAGTTTAATTCCGTTTGCTGCAATCTCTCTGAGTATGAGTAATGCAGACAAAATTTTACTGTTGGAACAGATTTATAAGGCAGGCATTTTAAAAGCAGACACAGAAAGTTTCAGCTATGTGTTGTTTGTGCTACTGTTTTTCATAAACAGTATAGAAACACTGTATCGTGGAAAGCATTGCGTCCTATCGGGTGGGAAACAGAAAGAAATGTTAAGCAGCCTAGAAATATCAGCAGAAATAAGAGTTGTTTTGCGTAATTACGGTCAGAGCTATAAGATACTTCTGTGGACAGTGAGTACAGCTCTGTAAAGAAAAGTACTTATTTCAGAACATTGGTATTTCGTTGTATATTTACGCAGGGAAGAGTATTTTTTTTCGTTTCAAAGGAAATTTAATTTTCCATTTCGTTATCAGAGAAGGAAGATTATGATTTAATCTACCAACGACGACGACGTCGTTAGAAACGGATTATCTTGTTATCGATATGATTCGGTCACCCATTAATTATCTTCGTGAATTTACGTATTCGTGTCACTTGTGATAATCTAACTTTCAACTATATTTGTTTTGACACAAAATATCGGTTTATTATCCGAAAAATGACAGAGTCCTCGTTGGCACAATCAAATTTCATTCGTTACTAACTTCGTTATGCCTCGTAACACAGAGCGATTCCTAAGGGCGAGAACTCGCCCTGAAGACCTACTAGTGGAATGTCAGGCTAACCTTTTCGAGAGGATCTTGTTTCAAGCTGAGCTAGTGACGGCGCACCTTCAGTCAGAGCCTTTTCACAGAACGGGGCTACAGTGAGTCGGTATGCGTCTTCGCAGTCAGGTCTAAAGGTCATAATAGACGATCATAGTATATTTGATTTCGTACTTCGCAACTAAACAGAACCGCTGGGTGCTTCTACCGAACATTTATCGAATTCTCCCCAATTGCACATTATTCATCAGAACTTTCTTACGGTGAGTTTCTTTGTAATCTTTAAATGGATGTACGAGGGTTGGAGCTTTAATAGTAGCAACTATTTATTTACAGCTCGTACAAAATAGATACGTGTTTCAAAGTTTTACTGACCTACAAAGTAGTCACCAGCATTATGTATAACCCGTTGCCAGCGATGTGGAAGTCGTAGGATACTCTTAGCAGTGCCAGTTGTGTTGATAGTTCGAACGGCGCGGTCTATTGCCCGACGAATTTGTAGCAGTTCTGAAGCGAATGCCGTGAACTGTTTTCTTCAGTTTAGAAATCGAGTTGAACTTACGAGGGCTTAAGTCAGGGGAGTACGGTAGGTTGTATAGCACTTAGCAGCCCCATCAGTCAAACAAATCAGTAACAGCTTGCACTTTACGTGCTTAAGCATTGTCCTGCAAAAAGATGGCCAGGTCCTGTAGATTGTATTCCAAAAATGAACAGCATAGAGACAGAAGTGATGACACTGCGTACTGTGTTCTAATGCCCAAAAAGTCTTCGAGCCACACATCCAAGAATGATAATATTTTAGACCTCCTAGCTGCAAAGAGGCCCGATATTATCGCCAATGTCAGTATAGAGACTGGGTTTAGCAATCACGATTTCATGACAGCCACGATGGTTACTGAAGTTCACACATCCATCAAGAAAGCCAGGGGAATTTTTATGATGGAAAATGCAGATAAGCAGTCGTTAGCATCCTCGTTAGAAAATAAATGGGCATCTTTTAGTTGTAATATGATGGACGTGGAGCAATTATGGTCAAAGTTTAAACGGACAAACTTGTTCTGGAGAAGTATGAGTTAAGTAATTGGATTAAGGAAGGAAAAGACCCACCGTTGTTTAATAACAAAATTAGAAATATCGAAGTCATAGTTTCACCTACCGCGCTCACAGTATCTGTGGAAGTAGTGTCACAACGACGCCTTGCGAAAGTTTGTAGCCGGCAATGATCGAAATTTGTGATCTTTCGTTACAATGAAACGTACGTATGGCGTTATTGGCCAGGAGGCCCCACCTGGGGTGTTCGACTGCCTGTTATAAGTCTTTTTACTTCATACCACTTCCGCAACTTGTGCGTCGATGATGATGATGTTTGGTTGGTAGGGTGCTCAACTGCGCGGTCATCAGCGCCCGTACAAAGTTCCCATTTATACACAGTCCAAATTTTTCCCAGTCCAATTTAGTCACTTTCACGAATGATGATGATGAAATGATGAGGACAACGCAAACACCCAGTCCCCGGGTAGAGAAAATCCCCGACCCGTCCGGGAATCGAACCCGGTACCCAGTGATTCAGAGGCAGTAAAACTAGCCACTAGACCAACGCGTCGATGATGATGAAATGATGATAACAAACAACACGCACACGTCGACCCGGCCGGAAATCGAACACAGAGCCTCGTGATCGAGAGTCAGCAACGCTAACCACAAGACCACAAAATGGTTCAAATGGCTCTGAGCACTATGGGACTTAACATCTCAGGTCATCAGTCCCCTAGAACTTGGAACTACTTAAACCTAACTAACCTAAGGACATCACACACATCCATGCCCGAGGCAGGATTCGAACCTGCGACCGTAGCGGTCGCGCTGTTCCAGACTGAAGCGCCTAGAACCGCTCAGCCACCAACGGCCGTCTTACACAAGATCACAAGCTGCTGTCATTGGTTTCAATAACGTCAACGAGTATGAATTTTACACACTTTCAAATATTTGTCTGTTTGCATTCTACCGTCATCAGCAGCTATTTATGGTTCAGACATCTGACATCGATATTTTTCTGACACTGTACAAGTATCCAGATGTTGGATAAGCTGTAGTATTATATTACTGACACACTGGATCTTCTGAGCAATGTTTAAATTGTAGGTATTAAGTTGCGCTGCCTCGTTTGCGTTCTTGACATAAGGTAAAGTACACAGATTCTGCGATTAAAACAAAATCACTGTCTCATGATGCTCTGTGACACTCATAATTGACAACAACGACAGAAGTATCGGAAGCGAATGTCACGTCTTATCATTGACAATCGGATTCGAACACGACAGGAATTCGTGCTGTCAGTCAATGCAGGTCCATTCACGAGTGAACGTTGCGAAGGCAACTGACTGCAATGGAAATTTTTAGTCTGGTGCCTCGCAATAGGCCGTTCCTCACATCAGCACGTAAAGCTTCACGTCTTTGATGGGCAAAACAACACACAATCGGGACCGTAGCTGACTGGAGGCATGTCGTGTGGTGCGAAGCGTAGCTGACCAACTTTTTTCCCAAATGATGCAAGGCGTCGACTAGACCGACGGCTTATGGTGTAGTCAGTGAGGCGTTTAACCCACAGTGTGTGGAGGCTGTAGTTCAGCCGGAGGTAATTCTGTGATGCTTTGCGAGTGTTTTTCGTACCATGACGAACGAACAAGGTGGTGTGCTGGTTCGCAAACTGGACTCCAATCACCGTCCGCCCCTCCAAATTTAGGTTTTCCGTGCTTTCCCTAAATCGCTTCAGGCAAACGCCTGGATGGTTCCTTTGAAAGCGCACGGCCGATTTCCTTCCCTAAGCTGACCTTGTCCTCCGTCTCTAGTGACCTTATTGTCGACTGCACGTTAAATTCTAATCTTTCTTCCTTCCTTTTCGTACCATGACTTGGGCCCACTCGTTCAGCTCACAGCGAACATGAACCAGCGTACTTATTTCATCATTCTTAGTTACCATATGTTGCACTTTCTTTTGCATGGTAATTGAATTAACAATCCGCTGCAGCTGTAAATAGTGTACAAAGATACATTATTTACAACGGTAGCTGATTTTTAGTTCAGTTAACGTGATCCTCAGATGCAGATATTCTTCAAATCAGATTTTGTGATTAAAGATGAGTGTAGTGTAGACACCCCTGTCTTCTTAGATGACAATAGCCTTCTTCATAGTGCCACACTCTTACGTTTGATAAAAAGTCAGGCACCCAGTCACCTACCGACTGGAACGGTGAATCCAGCAGAAAATGTCTGCCTATTTGGAACAGAGGGTGAAAGTAGCAGTCAACACCGTCGCAGATTAGTAGGTCTACAGGATCCAATCAGCTGGATAAGACATACCGGTACTTCGAGAAAATTGTGGACTCTTCTCCTCAACGACTTGAGTAGATAATCAAGATGAGAACGTTTCACGGTATTAGCCTGATTTTTACTGACGGTGAGTAATTTTTTGTTCGGTATGCGTAGCTTTCAACATATCCTGTTAGCACACATTTGGCTGATTTCGTTCGGTGAAACATATAAAAATAAAGCGCACTTGATGACTGATTCTTAGTTAACAAAACTATGTATTTGCTACTTAAGGGTTCGAATTATTTTAATTTGTATTCATTAACAATTTTTTTACACTCTATGCTTAGCGCTGTTGCCAGGAAATCTCCTATGGATTAACGTAATCTGTTACAGCATATCATCTCGTCATCATTTAATAACGTAAACAATTTTTAGAGCTGTATTTCTTCGGATAATTTATTTCTTAGTATGAGCAAGACAACCCGATGTCTGACAATACGTGTGTCAAAAGATCAACAGAAACCAGTTTCATCTGTTAACCAAGTTTCAAGTGTTTAACGCTAAGCAGAAGCTCAATGCGGATGTAAATTTCCGTTATATACACGTTGCTATTCGTTTAAAGCAGCGTTACCTGATCATACCTGTATATTTCAGAGACACAAGCGACATTTTGGCTGTTATGGTGGAGATAGATGGTACTGCTATCAAAATGAACGTAATCGTCTACGCTTCTAAATGCAGGCCGAATCGCTGTATTTTGACCGGTATTATGACGATCACCGACAGAGGAGCTCGCGGTTGGTTATTTCTGTTACGTTGCCAGTCTACAGATTTCTGACGAAAATTCCATCTAAATTTACTCCTCTCTGAAATCTAAGAGACTATTTGAAGCGCCCGTGCCACAGGGACAGCAACTTTTTCTGTAGTTGGCCCTTCGTTCAAATCGTCATATTATCATGCTTCTAGATAGGTGGGCTGTCACATTTACAACACTGAAGTGTTTTATACCCTAAATTGATTGTTTTCATGTACAATCTACGACAGAAAAAAACACGGCGGACCACGAAGGAATTATCCGAATGGGACGGAAATCGGTAGATGTGATGTACATGTAACAGACAAACAAATGATTACAATTACAGAAAAAAATGGTTCAAATTGCTCCGAGCACTATGGGACTTAACTGCTGAGGTCATCAGTCCCCTAGAACTTAGAACTACTTAAACCTAACTAACCTAAGGATATCACACACATCCATGTCCGAGGCAGGATTCGAACCTGCGACCGTAGCGGCCATTATAGAAAAATTTGATGATTTATTCAAGAGAAATAGCTTCACAAACTGAGCAAGTCAATAACACATTGATCCGCCTCTGGCCCTTATGCAAGCAGTTATTCGACTTGGCATTAATTGATAGAGTAGTTGCATGTCTTCCTAGGGATATTGAGCCGAATTCTGTCCAATTGGCACGCTAGATCGTCAAATTCCCGAGCCGTATGGGTGCCGCGTATAACAACCAAAACGGTCCTGCTACAAAAAGGAATTCTAACTGAGATTATCACTCGGACCATATGGCGGCGACAGTCTGGTTGGTATCTCACCGCTGTCCACGGCGTTTCCAGACACTTCTTCGGCATGAAATCTCATTGACTGGAGTAGAACTGTCTTCAGTGATAATTCGGGTTTCGAACTGTGCCATGATGACCAGCAAAGACGTGTCTGGAGACATCCTGGACAGCCGTGGGATACCAACCTGATTGTCGCCCGCCATACTCCCTAGCAACAAGGGGTGAAGGTCTGGGGTGCCATTCCTTTTCATAGCAGGACCCCTTTGGTTGTCATCCGCGACACCCTTACAGCATAGCGATACGTCAACGATATTCTACGCCCCGTTTTGTTACTCTTCACAGTAAGCCAGTCCACCCCCGATAGCTGAGGGGTCAGCGCGACAGAATGTCAATCCTAAGAGCCCGGGTTCGATTCCCGGCTGGGTCGGAGATTTTCTCCGCTCGGGAACTGGGTATTGTGTCGTCCTAATCATCATCATTTCATCCCAATCGACGCGAAAGTCGCCGAAGTGGCGTCAAATCGAAAGACTTGCAACCGGCGAACGGTCTACCCGACGGGCGGCCCTAGTCACGCGACATTTACATTTTATGGTAAGCCATCCTGGGCTTACATTTCAGCAAGATAATGACGCACGCAAACGGCAAGCTTCTACTGCTTATATTCGCGCTTGCCAAAGCCTACCTCGTCCAGCAAAGACGCCAGATGTCACCGCAGTTGAAAACGTTTTGAGGATTATGAGCAGAGCCCTCCAACCAGCTCAGGATTTTGACTATCTAAGACGCCAATTGGACAGAATTTGGCCACGACATCCCTCAGGAGGACGTCCATCAACTCATCAATCAGTGACAAGCCGAATAACTACTTGCATAAGGGCCAGAGATGGACCAACAAGTTATTGTCTTGCTGAATTTGGGAAGCCTTTTCTCTTGAATAAATCACCTAATTTTTCTGAAAACGTAATCATTGGTCTGTATGTACATGTAAATCACATCTACCAATTTCCGTCCCATTAGGGCAATTCTCTCGTGGTGCGTCGGTTTTTGTCTTTTTTTTCCTTAGAGTGTGTATTTCTCAGTTTTGATGATTTTACTGCTAAAATTTTGGTCGTACGTGACTCTATTAATGAAGGGGGAGAGCTTCCGATATAAGACAATCGAAGATCCTGAGGTTTGGTATGCAAACCAAGAAGTCAAATATTTTCGATACGGTGTGCCTACTCAAGAAACCCGCCTAGTTGAAGACATTATAATTACTTTCTGGTTTATACTCACAGTGTTGACCCCGAGCAACTCTATGGAGGGTCGGCCTCGGCGTGCCCAACTGCACGAACGCGAAGTGCGGGCCTTTGCTCAGTCCTTCCCAGGAGTACTCTGTACTGCCAACGTTTCATCATCTACGTTTCTACATCTATATCTATACTCCGCAAGCCACCTGACGGTGTGTAGCTGAGGGTACTTTGAGTACCTCTATCGGTTCTCCCTTCTATTCCAGTCTCGTATTGTTCGTGGAAAGAAGGATTGTCGGTATACCTCTGTGTGGGCTCTAATCTCTCTGATTTTATCATCATGGTCTCTTCGCGAGATATACGTAGGAGGGAGCAATATACTGCTTGACTCCTCGGGGCCGGCCGAAGTGGCCGCGCGGTTCTGGCGCTGCCGTCTGGAACCGCGAGACCGCTACGGTCGCAGGTTCGAATCCTGCCTCGGGCATGGATGTGTGTGATGTCCTTAGGTTAGTTAGGTTTAACTAGTTCTAAGTTCTAGGGGACTAATGACCTCAGCAGTTGAGTCCCATAGTGCTCAGAGCCATTTGAACCATTTGACTCCTCGGTGAAGGTATGTTCTCGAAACTTCAACAAAAGCCTGTACCGAGCTACTGAGCGTCTATTCTGCAGAGTCTTCCACGGGAGTTTATCTATCATCTCCGTAACGCATTCGCGATTACTAAATGATCCTGTAACGAAGCGCGCTGCTCTCAGTTGGAACTTCTTTATCTCTTCTATCAACCCTATCTGGTACGGATCCCACATTGCTGAGCAGTATTCAAGCAGTAGGCGAACAAGCGTACTGTAACCTAGTTCCTTTGTTTTCGGATTGCATTTCCCTATGATTATTCCAATGAATCTCAGTCTGGCATCTGCTTTACCGACGATCAACTTTATATGATCATTCCAGATGGCTCTGAGCACTATGGGACTTAACATCTATGGTCATCAGTCCCCTAGAACTTAGAACTACTTAAACCTAACTAACCTAAGGACAGCACACAACACCCAGCCATCACGAGGCAGAGAAAATCCCTGATCCCGCCGGGAATCGAACCCGGGAACCCGGGCGTGGGAAGCGAGAACGCTACCGCACGACCACGAGATGCGGGCCAATATATGATCATTCCATTTTAAATCACTTCTAATGCGTACTCCCAGATAATTTATGGAATTGCTGACCTGCTATATTGTAGCTAAATGATAAGGGATCTTTCTTTCTATGTATTCGCAGCACATTACATTTGTCTACATTGAGATTCAATTGCCATTCCGTGCACAATGCGTCAATTCGCTGAAGATCCTCCTGCATTTCAGTACAATTTTCCATTGTTACAACCTCTCGATATACCACAGCATCATCCGCAAAAAGCCTCAGTGAACTTCCGATGTCATCCACAAGGTCATTTATGTATATAGTGAATAACAACGGTCTTACGACACTCCCCTGCGGCACACCTGAAATCACTCTTACTTCGGAAGGCTTCTCTCCATTTAGAATGACATGCTGCGTTCTGTCATCTAGGAACTCTTCAATCCAATCACACAATTGGTCTGATAGTCCATATGCTCTTACTTTGTTCATTAAACGACTGTGGGGAACTGTATCGAACGCCTTGCGTAAGTCAAGAAACACGGAATCTATCTGTGAACCCGTGTCTATGGCCCTTTGAGTCTCGTGGACGAATAGCGAGAGCTGGGTTTCACACGATCGTCTTTTTCCAAACCCATGCTGATTCCTACAGAGTATGTTTCTAGTCTCCAGAAAAGTCATTATATTCGAACATAATATGTTCCAAAATTCTACAACTAATCGACGTTAGAGATATATGTCTATAGTTCTGCACACCTGTTCGACGTCCCTTCTTGAAAACGGGGATGACCTGTGCCCTTTTCCAATCCTTTGGAACGCTATACTCTTCTAGAGACCTACGGTACACCGCTGCAAGAAGGGGTCAAGTTCCTTCGCGTACTCTGTGAAAAATCGAACTGGTATCCCACAGGTCCAGCGGCCTTTCCTCTTTTGAGCGATTGTAATTGTTTCTCTATCCCTCTGTCGTCTATTTCGATGTCTACCATTTTGTCATCTGTGCGACAATCTAGAGAAGGAACCACAATCGTGGTGTCAGCGCTGTTTACCATTAGCTGTTTGTTATTGGTACCAAAAAAATGGCTCTGAGCACTACGCGACTTAACTTCTGAGGTCATCAGTCGCTTAGAACTTAGAACTAATTAAACCTAACTAACCTAAGGACATCACACACATCCATGCCCGAGGCAGGATTCGAACCTGCGACCGTAGCGGTTGCTCGGTTCCAGACTGTAACGCCTAGAACCGCACGGCCAGTTCTTGGTACCAAGGAAGTTCCTAGGTTCAGTGTCTGCTTTCACAAAAAGAGGTAGTCTAGAGATCCAACGTCACAAGTTTTAAAAATGAATGATAATGACAGAAAAGACGTGTAAGAGTTCTCAGTATCGCATAATAGATATACAACGACATAATCGACAGGTATCGCAATCTGCTACGGTACGACATTACAGCACAATGTAGAAAGACTTTAAAGACTTAGTTGACGATGAAAGAACAATAAATTACCATAATCGACAGACGGGATTCATTGTTTTGTGCATCAAGAAGCACTTTGTGCTAAATTTGCAGGAATGAGGTATATGATGAAATTTTTAGCACGAATAGTGAATTTTCTGAAGTCGCACGCATTATTCCCTTGTTAGCTGCAACAGTTTTCGATGGAATTGTTCTAAGAGTATGCAGACTTCAAATACTACTGAAAAGTACCTCGGGTAAGTCAAGACGAATGACTAGAACGATTTTTCGATTTAGAACCCGCTATTGTTGAATTTACAACAGACAAAGGAGAACAGGAACGAAAATTAGAACACCTAGAATGGACTGCAGACCTCGGAATTTACGTGACTGTGACTGTCACTGCCCACTGCAAGACATTGCAAGGTGAAAAGTAATGTATTTCTGAGTTTATGGGCATGCATTTAAAAAGAAGATTGCATTCTGGAAAGGACAAATTGTCACAAGAAACACTGTCCATTTCCATAAGCACGCTGAAGAAAACGTGAGGTTTGATTAATTCATTGTGCCTTCAAAGAATTATGAGGATAATTTTCTCATCGTTTTGGGCTCACTGACAATATTACATCTGTTTTCGAGAACATTTCTCATTTCAACTGCAAGCGCCCCTGAGCATGTGTATATGAAACTGCTTGACTTGTGGTGAAATCCCCATTTAAAAGACAACTTATTTTACGTTAAAACTATCTAGAAGTGTTCAGTGTTCTCCTTGGGAAGATTTTCCACGTCTCCACAATAAGGTTGCAAACGTAATAAAATATTTCTATTAGCTTTGTGTGTGAAGGCTTTTTTTCGATTGTAAAACTAAATAAGTCACAGTTAAGTGGCAACCTGAGTGTAAAAATCTGTGAAGTTGTCTGCGTCTGGCCATATGCCGCGAGTTTGTGTCAGATAAAAGTTATACTATGCCTCCAGCGAGCAAAAAATAAATAATCGTGAAAATTTGTTTTGTTTGTGACCTATGTTGTTGAGAAATATTAAATGGTTCAAATGGCTCTGAGCACTATGGGACTTAACATCTATGGTCATCAGTCCCCTAGAACTTGGAACGACTTAAACCTAACTAACCTAAGGACATCACACAACACCTAATCATCACGAGGCAGAGAAAATCCCTGACCCCGCTGGGAATCGAACCCGGGAACACGGGCGCGGGAAGCGAGAACGCTACCGCACGACCACGAGCTGCGGACGAGAAATATTAAATCAAGCCGTATGTAGTGCGACTGCATTGCCACCTAAATGCAGTGCGTTTGCTGTTTCCCCTTCTTCACCCTCCTCACGCTCAGAGAATGTGGTGTGAAGTGGGGGAAGTGTGCAGTGAGACAGCTATGGCACGCAAGCAAGAGCACTGCTCACATGCCAAATTCCTGGGGCTATCCCTTGTGTGTGCTGTAACAAGACTGTCAAGAGATAGAAAGCTTAATATAACACACACTCTCTCTGTGTTTCGATACTGCGCACAAAAGTTAGAACACACATTTTCTAATGTTATTTTCTCCTAAAAATATAACAGTGACCCTGTCCATTACTTCTGACAACTTATAAAAATATAGCTTGACTCACCTAAAATTGTAATGATTCGGTGTCATGAAAGACAATACTATTACAAATAAATAAATACATTTTTAGGAAGCATAGACAGAAAAATCGACTGCCTATGTTCCGCAGATGAGTTTACGATCTTTCCGAATTCCTATATTCATTCACAAAACAAGTCAATGCATTCGAAAATAAAGCGACCAATGAGAGCCTCCATATCTATGAGCAAATGAAGTATATAGCTAATATCTTGCCAGCGTCTGGAGAGTTAGATGTACGAGTAAATGAGGTACAGTCAGGTGGGTAGAAAAGTTCAAGTACCTGCGATCGCCGATAAAACGGAACATCGCTGAGAAATAAACATTGACATCTATGATTGTGAGGATTGACATGGTATACAAGCAGACTGTATGTGTTTACAACACATGACCCATGCCTACCGACAAACTGAGACACTCTCGTGCAGTCAGCCGGCCAGAATCTCTGACACAGCAGAGTGCCTGGCAATGAGTAGTTACCGTCTGGAAGAGAATTTAGAAGTCAAGGAAACAAAACACTGAAAGAAGTTCATAACCTCGATAAGACAGATTGGTGAACGAACTATACTTGGACGTGGTAAAGGTGACACGCACCATGCGGAAATGGAGAACTGATTCTCTGGAATCATTAATTAAATATTAAATAAATATAAATAATGGATAATAATAAACAATAGGTAAATAAGTAATAATTGAGCCCAAATACGCTACCCAAGCAGACATCTGCGTATTTTGTGGAGAAAAGAAACAAGTTCTGTTGCTGATCCTGATGTTGAACGGGATGTTCAAGAATTGGGGACCACAAATTAAGACACCCAGGAACGTGACATTTCCAAAAATAGTTCTGAAAACACAAGCGTTTTCAAGGAATAGACTAAAGAAACAGACGAGGCTCATTGTAAACGAGTACGAGAAGAATGAGTGTAAGTTATAGCTCGAGGAAGAGCTATGGTCCACAGCTAACAAAAAGACAAAAGAATTGTTGCGTTACCCTCTATCTTCTGGTTCCTGGTGTGCGCAGTTATGGTCGTTATTATAGAATGAGGTGTTTCTTCTACCTGCCTATATAAGAAGAAAAAAAATGCATCCTTGTTTCATGACTTGATCTTCAAATTCACTGTTTGTACCGAGAACCGTATACTCGGTTGAATTTCTTTACGATTTTATAAAAATGACATTTAAGGCAGTAGTTATGCGTCATTTTCAGAAAAATTAGTTTGAATCCTGAGGGTGGTTATTCTGTTGCTGGTTTTCTGTTTTTTATCTCACTGAGTGAGTTTTTGTGTTCATGTCTGAGCTTGTGGACACCTTGGGCATACTATAAAGTGTTCTTAGAAGTTTTTTTAGAGTAGGTGTTTGAATAGTGACTTTGTCCATCCTCTGCAAGATGTCTGATTAGTAACTGCATCGTGCAGACATCTATGTGAAGTATAACGTCATCAACGACCACAGATGCCCTCGCTCTTTCATGCATTTTGGAGAGGTCTGAGATTTAGTTCAGCTTATTAATGCACAGTTTGGTGAGCAGTAACAACCTCTCCTACCTGTCATTGTGGCTAAAATTTTCTTCCGCCACCAGAATTTGAGCAGACCAACTCCTATCGAGCGGCACGTCACTAGCTGCGTTTCACCCGCTGTTCCAAGCACGGGAAAACTTGTTTGTTGATAGAGCACCTCGTACAACTGGTAGCATCAAAGGCGGCTCCCGTGACCCTAATATGAACGGCGCAGTAAACAATGGGACCCGTATCAACATCGTGACCTGCCTCCACCAAGGTCACTGGCTGAGCTAAACATCGCACACGTTACTCATTCCAACTGCGAAACAACGAATACATGTTGCTCCGTCTCTACGCTTGCCGCCTTAGGTAATTAGCGAGACCGAAGTTCTATTTTTGAGACATTCAGACCTTTGTGCAGAGACTCCTGGTTCCTACCCAGCTCATTCTACACCGTTCGTCTTTTAGTTTTCCACTCAGTGAGACTCTCAGGTAATTACGGTTCTGTCCCTCGGGGACAGAAAACTTTGGAAGAAATTTACAGTTGATCTTGAAACACTACTGCGTAGCATTCTGTTTATTTACTATGTGTGCCGCATTAGAAGAGAGGTCTGCAATGATACGTCGCGTCCCGGCAGAGATCCTATCAGTAGGTTTGGACGAATGTGACGCAATAAACGTGGACGAAAATGTGGGCTGAGGTCTACTAAGGTACCTTTAACGCAGTGAGAAGCAGAAAGATTCCATCGATGCTTAGCACACGTGATCAGCTGGCACGGTAGCTCAGAGTGTTCGGTCAGAGGGTTAGCAACCCTCTGTAGTAAAAAAAGTGAGTTAACAGATCAACAACGAACTTAAACGGATGTCTTACGACGTCCGCCCTGAGCAGATGCAAAGAACGAAAGCGAACAAAATGAGATTTAAAAAAAAAGTGGGAAGGTGGGAAGCGCGACAGAATGACAATCCCAAGGTCCCGGGTTCGATTCCCGGCTGGGTCGCAGATTTTCTCCGCTCAGGGACTGGGTGTTGTGTAGTCCTAATCATCATAATTTCATCCCCATCGACGCGCAAGTCGCCGAAGTGGCGTCAAAATGAAAGTCTTGCACCCAGCGAACGGTCTACCCGACGGGAGGCCCTAGTCACACGACATTTACATTTATTTACATTTACATGTGATTTTGGAACAGAGAGGAGAAGTTTTTGGCTTCTTAGGAAGTGAATAATGATGCAAACAGTTAAGAATACAGTTTGAAGGCCGGCCGCGGTGGCCGAGCGGTTCTAGGCACTTCAGTCCGGAACCACACGGCTGCTACGGTCGCAGGTTCGAATCCTGACTCGGGCATGGATGTGTTTGATGTCCTTGGGTTATTTAGGTTCAAAAAATGGCTCTGAGCACTATGGGACTTAACTGATGAGATCATCAGTCCCCTAGAACTTAGAACTACTTAAACCTAACTAACCTAAGGACATCACACACATCCATGCCCGAGGCAGGATTCGAACCTGCGACCGTAGCACCTAGGACAGCTCAGCCACCCCGGCCGGCAGGTTATTTAGGTTTAAGTAGTTCTAAGTTTAGGGAACTGAAGACCTCAGGTGTTAAGTCCCATAGTGCTTAGAGCCATTTGAACCATTTGAGCAGATTGAGGCCAAAAAAAAAAATGGTTTAAAATTTCTCTGAGCACTATGGGACTTAAAATCTGTGGTCATCAGTCCCCTAGAACTTAGAACTACTTAAACCTAACTAACCTAAGGACATTACACACATCCATGCCCGAGGCAGGATTCGAACCTGCGACCGTAGCGGTCACGCGGTTCCAGACTGAAGCGCCTAGAACCGCACGGCCACACCGGCCGGCAGTTTGAGGCCAATTTACACTGTCCAGTGACATTAATGGGATCACCTGTCAGAAGTCCTTTTGCAGTACGGACAGCTGCGTAACGTGCAGGAAGAGAGTCAGTGAGTTTCGGGAAGGTACCGACTGGGATGTGGAGCCATGTTGACTCCAGTGCCGTTACCAGCTGCGCTATGTTTCTCGATTGAGATTAAGATGGTTCCACAGATTCTCGATTGGGTTTAAATTCTAGGAGTTGGTGGCCAGGAGTGTAAGATCAACTCGTACTGGTGCTCTGCGAACAACGCATGTACAGTATAAGCTATGTGATATGTATCATTATCCTGCTGTTCGATGCCATCGTGCTGAGGAAAAACAAACTGCATTTAGTGATTGACATGGTCTCGAACAATAGATGCATACTTGTGTTGATCCATTGCGCCTTCCAGAAAGACGATATCATCCAAGTTAAAAAAAAATGTTTCAAATGGCTCTGAGCACTGTGGGACTTAACATCTGAGGTCATCAGCCCCTAGAACCTAGAACTACTTAAACCTAACTAACCTAAGGACATCACACACATCCATGCCCGAGGCAGGATTCGAACCTGCGACCGTAGCAGTCTCGCGGTTCCGGACTGAAGCGCCTAGAACCGCTCGACCACCACGGCCGGCGATCATCCAGGGAATGCCACAAAAGCATTACCCAGACTATAACGCTCTCTCCGCTAGCCTGGACTCTTCAAAAAAAAAATGTTCAAATGTGTGTGAAATCTTATGGGACTTAACTGCTAAGGTCATCAGTCGCTAAGCTTACACACTACTTAACCTAAATTATCCTAAGGACAAACACACTCATCCATGCCCGAGAGAGGACTCGAACCTCCGCCAGGACCAGCCGCACAGTCCATGACTGAAGCGCCCGAGACCGCTCGGCTAATCCCGCCCGGCCTGGACTCTTCCAACGACTGTTGCAGGATATTTGTTTTCACACGTTTCACGCTGTACGCGCCAACGACCAGCTGTGCGAAGGAGTTTCAAACGCGATTTTTCTGAAAAGGCCACCAGTCGCCGCTCAGTCGATGTCCAGTTGCTGTACTGCAGTGTAAATTCCAGCCTTCGTTGCCGATGAGCAGCAGTCGGCACGGGCTCGTGGACCAGGCCCCTGCTGCGGGGGTCCTAACACAGCAACGTTCGCTGCACGGTCGTTGAGAAGACACTGTTGGCAGCGGCCAGTTTCTCAACAGTTGGACACATCTCGGCAGCCATCGTTCAGACCTGTCGTCTATGGCCCGGGATGCACCACAGTCACCTTGGCGCCGGTTTTGGATAGCGCCATTTTGCCATGCGTGGTATACCTCAACAACGGCTGCTCGCAAACAGTTTACAAAGTTAGCCGCTTTGGAAACTCTTCAACCCTTGGCCCGATAGCCAATGATATTTCCCTTCTGGACGTCAAATAGATCGCTGCGTTTCCGCTTTACGACGACGACTGCCTTGTTTGCCGTGTCCCACCGACACGCTCTGTATACCTTCCACTGCTAGTGCTACCACCTGTCGTCTGTGAGTGGTTATTGCACATTGACGTCCAACATAGGCGGTGGTCATATTAATGTGACTGGACCCTGTATTTTACTATAGGTCAACCTTGTTCGTAGACGAGTTTTACAGTGACTTTATATCTTTGCAAATACACACGTCAAAAAAAGTTTTGCATCACCCCGGTTCCCAGAAATCCTGAAAATAGACGTTGACTGTGGATATTGTACGAGGGCATTTCGAAAAGTAAAGATACAATGGCTCGCAGTCCTTAAATAGAACATTTATTTAGGAAACGTCAGTTACATCTTATTAACTGGATTATTTGTTATTATTCGACATAATCACCCCCGTTAGCCAAACATTTGTTAAGTCGGTGCACAAGCTTTTGTATCCCACAGTCATAGAAGGTTGCCGCCTGTTGTCGGAACCACATTTCAACTTCATCATTGATCTCTTCATCGTTGTGGAATGATTTTCCACCAAGATGTGACTTCAGGTAACGGAAGACATGGAAGTCGGTGGGTGCAACGTCAGGGCTGTATGGTGGATGGTCCAATACGTCCCATTTGAATTGTTTGAGTAGTGCTTTGGTTACGAGCGCTGTGTGAGGCCGAGCGTTGTCATGAAGCAAGCGGACTCCACTTGTCAGCATTCCCCTGCGTTTGTTTTGAATTGCCCTTCGAAGAAGTTTCAAAGTCTGGCAATATGCAGCAGCATTAATTGTCGTTCCAGGAGGTATAAATTCCAACAGAAGAATGCCTTCTCTGTCCCAAAAAAACAGAAGCCATGGTTTTCTTCGCTGAAATCGACGTTTTGCATTTCTTGGCTTTTGGTGAATTCGAATGGCGCCATTGCATTAATTGTTGCTTGGAAACAGGTGTATGGTGATAAACCCACGTTTCGTCACCTGTCACAATGTGATCAAGGAACTCTTCACCTGCTTCAGCAAGCCGGCCGGGGTGGTCGTGTGGTTCTAGGCGCTACAGTCTGGAACCGCAGGACCACTGCGGTCGCAGGTTCGAATCCTGCCTCGGGCATGGATGTGTGTGGTGTCCTTAGGTTAGTCAGGTTTAAGTAGTTCTAAGTTCTAGGGGACTGATGACCTCAGAAGTTTAGTCCCATAGTGCTCAGAGCCATTTGAACCATTTTTGAACCTGCTTCAGCATAGCGTGTGAGGAAGTCGAGTGCAAAGCCCATCCTTTTCTTTTTATGTTCTTCCGATAACAGTTTTGGAACCCAGTGCGCACACAATTTCCTGTACCCTAACTTGACAGTCACAACGTCATAAAGAGTTGTCATTGACACGTCTGGTATGATCTGAAGCAATTCTTTCAATGTGAGACGTCTATTCGCACGAATTGCTTCCTCCGTTCTCCGAAGAAGGGCATCAGGGGTCACAGATGGCCGACCTGTTCTTTGTTCGTCATGAACATCGGTCTTACCTTCAGAGAAATGGCGACACCATTTCGTTACATTTTGTCGATTCATAATGTCCCCATAAACAGAAACAATTTCTTTGTGAATATCCGCTGGTCGCTGACCTTTTGCATGAAGAAAACGTATGACGGAGCGCACCGGCGGGTTTCTGAATCGGCGCAGCTATTTTAAACACGACCTACTCCAACCAGAAGCAACGTTCAATTGCCGAACGACCGCGAGGAGAAAGCTAACGGTTCAAAGTTAACACCAGTGTTGCCAACTTGCTCGCCAAAACTCTTCTGTTCCTCTGGCGTACGGTGTATCTTCACTTTCCGAAATACCCTCGTATCACACACACAGTCCCTTTGACTGTTCAGAGATGTCACTAAACCCGCCCAAAGATGTAAGCAACCATGCATGAGCAGCGCCTATTAGACGGAAGAGGCTCGACAACACATCAGTTCCAGTCATTCCACCAGGAAGGAGGTACACGGCTCGTGTTGTCTGTAGTTCAACCATACCTAGACGGTCAATACCGCGGTTCGATCGCGTCCACCTTGTTACTTTGTGTTGGGAAGGACTCTCAACAAGCAAAGTGTCCAGGTGTCTAGGAGTGAACCAAAACGATGTTGGTCGGACATGGAGGAGATACAGAGAGACAGGAACTGTCGATGACATCCCTCGCTCAGGCGGCCCAGTGGCTACTACGGCAGTGAATGACCGCTACCTACGGATTAAGGCTCGGAGGAGCACTGACAGTAACGCCACCATGTTGCATAATGCTTTTCGTGCAGCCGCAGGACGCCGTCTTACGACTCAAACGGTGCTGAATAGCCTACATGGCGAGGTCTGTCTTGCAACCACGATACCATGCAGCGCGGTAGAGACGGGCCCAACAACATGCCGAATGGACCGCTCAGGATTGGCATCACGTTCTCTTCACCGATGGGTGTCGCATATGCCTTCAACCAGACAATCGTCGGAGATGTGTTTGGAAGCAACCCGGTCAGGCTGAACGCCTTAGACACACTATCCAGCGAGTGCAGCAAGGTGGAGGCCCCCTGCTGTTTTGGGGTGGCATTATGTGAGACCGATGTACGCCGGTGGTGGTCATGGAAGGCGCCATAACGGCTGTACGATACGTGAATGCCATTCTCCGACCATATCGGCAGCATACTGGCGAAGCATTCGTCTTCATGGACGAAAATTCACGCCCCTATCGTGCACATCTCGTGAATGACTTCCTTCAGGATAATGACATCGCTCGACTAGAGTGGCCAGCGTGTTCTCCAGACATGAACCCTATCGAACATGCCTGGGATAGATTGAAAAGGCCTGTTTATCGACAACATTACCCACCAACCACTCTGAAGGATCTACGCCCAAACGCCGTTGAGGAGTGGGACAATCCGGACCAACAGTGCCTTGATGAACTTGTGAGTAGTATGCCATGACGAATACAGGCATGCATCAATGCAAGAGGACGTGATACTTGGTATTAGAGGTACCCGTGTGTACAGCAGTCTGAACCACCACCTCTGAAGGTCTCGCTGTGTGGTGGTACAACATGCAACAAGTGGTTTTCATGAGCAATAGAAAGGGCGGAAATCATGTTTATGTTGATCTCTACTCCAATTTTCTGTACAGGTTTCAGGACTCTCGGAACCGAAGTGATGCAAAACTTTTTTGATGTGTGTAAATGAATACGCCCATCCTATATGTCAGTCCTTTGCAGCAACTCCCAGTTCCTGAGTTTCAACTTTCGCTATAAGACTTGAGCACTCTGCTTGCAGCCCGTTCCGACAGTAGAAGACAAGTGTGAAGCAGCCCTTGTTCCTCTCTTTATTCTGGCACGCAGAAGATATCAGCTAATACCCGTTGTTACTACTAGGGACAAACTCTAAAGAACTTGTTCTTTACCAACAAACAGGAACACAAGATAATAACTGTTGGTGGATACTTATCGGAAACTCAGTCCTCCTCCTTCGAGTGTGTATGGAACTGTCACAGGTTTAAGATCTCAAAGTCAATGTGTCGCTCTGTAGTGACTAGTACCGGCGACTCGGCTGTTGCACTGATCCTACTGCTTCCTGGTAATCGCTGTCTCGGCCCCCTGCACTGGCCGTTTGTATAGTGGTTTCTGGGGGATTTTTGTGCAAGTTTCTCCTATAGAGATGTTTTCTCTGTCTCTTCCGAAGGTAACATTCTGGCTGTATGCCAGCGTCTGCAAGTCGCCTTGGTGCGAGGGTGTTGCTCTCGCTTAGCCATTACAGCACCGCAACTCCCTCAGCAGCTTCTCGCTGGCCCTGTTTCTGACGTCCGCCTGACACCATGCCTTGTGTGTTATCTTAAGATTTTATCCTTTCCTTAGAGACGTGCCACTTCAGACATTAGTAAAATTCGATAGCAATGATAAAAAGAACACAGGTGAAATCTAAAAATCGTTTTTTTTTACGTAATGTTTTTTGATTCATTTTCTTTAGGCGTAATTCAGCAATATACCTCCCAATCAAACAAGTATTTTTTTACTGTAGCATGATTTGGTGCCATAATGATGTTCATTCACTCCATATCGTTAAAAACAAGACAACAATATTCTTAGATATTTTACCCGCCAGGTTAGCCGAGTGCGCTAATGCGCTGCTTCCTGGACTCGGGTAGGCGCGCCGGCCTCGGATCGAACCCGTCTGCCGGATTAACGAGGGCCGGTGTGCCGGCCAGCCTGGATGTGGTTTTTAGGCTGTTTTCCACATCGCTCTAGGTGAATACCGGGCTGGCCCCACGTCCCGCCTCAGTTACACGACTCACAGACATTTGACACACATCCGCACTTTTCCATGATTTACACTAGACGCAGACAGATGGGGTTCTCTGAGTCCGTCCTGGGGGGTGTGGGGTGGCAGCATAAAGGGCATCCGGCCACCTCTTCACATTAACATGCCAAATCCGATTTAACCACGCCAACCCCGCGCACAATGCGGGACCAAGGCGCAAGCGATAGATGGGTCTTCTTAGATATTTTATTTATTTATTTCCTTAGAGTGTTCAGTTTGAATTTACTATCCAGCGCATGAGAAATGACGAATCGAACATAGGTGTGAGCAAGTGAACGAAAATTATACAAATGACCGAGCTGAATAGGAAAATTAAATGAATAACCCTCCTATCAGTGTAAGCACTAACTGTTTCATAGAACAGGTTGTGATGTCAACTAGTTTTCTTATAGAGCACTTCCACTCAATTTAAATACGAGAAATGCTTTATGCTGTGTGCTGTTCGAATTATAAGCGAGATGTTGTGTTGTTTGTGGCAGGTGCGCTTGCCTACGCTGAGCTGGGTACCATGAACACCAGCTCTGGGGCAGAGTACGCGTACTTCATGGATGCGTTTGGGCCCATCCCAGCATTCCTGTTCTCTTGGGTGTCAACGCTCGTGCTGAAACCATCGCAGATGGCCATCATCTGCCTCAGTTTCGCTCAGTACGTCGTGGAGGCGTTCGTATATGAGTGTGAACCACCGCAGATGGCTGTCAAGCTCACAGCCATCCTCGCCATACGTAAGTATTTGCGGCAATGTTTGCGTTTTTAAATTATGTCCTAAGAATTTCGAATAAGTGCAAGGTAAAACCTCTTTCAGGTTTCATTGACCTCCTTTTTGTGTCTGTCAGACAGAGTTTATTTTAACAGACAACACTGGATGTAAAACGACAGTGAAGCCGTTGAATCTGTAGGTACCGAATGTGTGGAAATTCTGGGGCGTTTAAGACGAACTGAAGAAGGAGCTACGGCGAGAATACAGTTGACGATGCTTCTCATCTTGAATCTGTATTTTATAAAATATTTAAAGGTGTCCTGTTGTTATAGACATTTTGTCATCACCTACCGGTCAAAGACTGGTGACTAAATTTTCCTCTACCATCAGGATTCGAATCGGCTACCTCGGGGTCTTGAGCGATCACATTATAGTGACGTGTGTTAGTTATCTCATCTACTGCGGACACAGTTAAAATTTCGAACCACTGCGATGATGAAGTAAAGTAATTGATTTCAGCTGGTTAGTATCTCTTAACTGATTCAGTTTGTCTCACGAAATATGAATATCTTACCATATTTGAAGTAAATAAAAAATATCTTTGTCAACTATATTAACTTATTTATAGAATGTACTGATGAGAATATCCACTAGATAGCTAAATTCCCGTATAGGTTAAGTAGGTGTTCCGAGGCAGTTTCAGTGTGAATGACATATTACACATTTCTCCATTTCCTGTTGGACTCTGATTTTATTGGCTCGTTATTTACGTATGACGAGTCTCTTTTCGACAATCTGCCGTTTTCAAGTAGCCCTGAAATATACAAAAATACAGTTTTTTGTGTAAAACTATAAAAAATTAAATTTGGTATTTTACGTTCGTTTTGGTACGTATTTACGTTTTATGCATCACAATATAGTGACTTTTATGTGTCACAATACAATGACTTCAAATGTCTGTGAGTTGGAAAAATTTTATTATTTCACCATATCACAGAACTATTTCGAATTTGAGAAAAAATTACAAACAATTAAATAGAATGCAACGGGCAACTGCATTGCGGGATCAGTTGCTGTCATACATGGGTTGGATAAAAAGTAGTGGTAACACTGCTGTAAGACGAAGGATGTACGTCAAATGGCATTCCCCCCTATCTGTACCTGATAACAGAAGGTGAGCTAAACTACTGTAGCGAGCGGCGACAGCTGTGTTTTTGTCAGTTGCTGTCTGTACTGTGTGAAATTGCGGAAGGCCAATTTGAGCGCCCTAACAGTGTGTTTAGAAAACACGAAGAAAGTGCATTTATCAAGACTGGACTGGCACAAGGTGAGGTGAGAGCGCACAATTATATTTCTTTCTGGCATAGCATCCCATCATCCTCCATGACAACGCACGGGCCACATAGCGAACCCCATGCAGGAGCCCCTGCGTACCTGAGGATGGAAAATAGTGGAATATCCGCCGTAAGAATCCGTGCGACTACGATCAGTCCACCGCAAGAATCTGCGCGATTACGATATGTCGCCAAAATGAAGGAACCGCATCGTGGGATGCGCTAAAAGAGAAGACATCATCCGTGTCGTAGGTCAGTCCCCCCTAGACATCGGCAGAGATGAATGAGCTGACGGTGCACGACGCCTTTAATCTCTGTAGTGGAGGTGATCTGGTTGTGGGGAAGTTATAGTGAGGACATGTAATACGGTCAACGTCTGTCAGTAGAATCTCGTATCAATTATAACCGTGTTGCCAATACTGGTCATACGACCCATGTATTTATTAATACAAAGGCTGTTGGGAGAGTGAGCTCCAATCGGTGGCGAAATGAAAACCACTGTGTTATATTTGCAAAAGTTAGCTACACCTTCGAGCTACTTCTTTACATAGTCGTCGACTTAGACGTCTGTCGTAACGGTATAACATCATTTCCATACCCTTGTCATAGCAGGCAGCTGCCTTTGCTTTTCACCAATTCTCTACACTGGTTTACAGCTCGTTGTCTGTGCCAAAATGTTGTCTTGATAGACAGCGGTCCATGAGAGCAGAGGTGAAACCCGGAAAGCCAATTACAGGCTGTATTGTGGGTGATCAAACACTTCCCATCGCAAACACTGCAGGAGCATCTTCATTGCCTCTGCAGAGGGGGGCCGAGAATTGTCAAGAAAGCAGGGAACGTATGACAGTTATGTTATGTAGGCTACATAATATCAGGTGAAATCTCTGATCAGGCCATCATACTTGGCGAGAGACACTATTTTCTAGGCATCTTTACGTACTCACTGTGCGCTCAGAACTGAAAGGAGCGACGTGACGCGATCGATGGGCATACTAGGGACACTGCCCAATACAACTGTGCAAAGCTTCATCCGATTTTCACTGTGGTTTCCATTTCACACCCGATCGTACCTCATTTTCCGAATAGCCCCGGTACATGAGAAGAAACAGTTTTAGTTTCAAACTGGCTCACTTTAGATATAGCTAGCACAGAATGTGAAAAATGTAAATTAATGCGGATGAGTAGGAAGAACAAATGTGTAATGTTCGGACACAGCACTAGTAGTGTCCTACTTGACACAGTCAAGTAGTTTAAATATCTGGGCCGCCCGCGGTGGCCGTGCGGTTCTAGGCGCTTCAGTCCGGAACCGTGAGACTGCTACGGTCGCAGGTTCGAATCCTGCCTCGGGCATGGATGTGTGTGATGTCCTTCGGTTAGTTAGGTTTAAGTAGTTCTAAGTTCTAGGGGACTGCTGACCTCAGATGTTAAGTCCCATAGTGCTCAGAGCCATTTGAACCATTTTTTTAAATATCTGGACGTAACGCTGAAAAGCGATATGAAATGGAACGAGCAGGTGTGAACTGTGGTAGATAAGGCGAATGGTCGACTTCGGTTTATTGCGAGAATTTTAGGAACGTGTTGTTCACCTGCAAAGAAGACCTCATATAGGAAGCTGGTGCGACCCATTCTTGAGTATTGCTCGAGCGTTTGGGATCCATACCACGTCGGATTAAAGGAAGACATCGAAGCAATTCAGAGGCGGTGTGCTAGATTTGTTACCGGTAGGTTCGAACAACACGTAAGTGTTTCGGAGATACTTTGAGAACTCAAATGTGGATCCCTTGAGGGAAGGTGACGTTCTTTTCGAGAAACACTATTGATAAAGTTTAGAAAAGCGGTATTTGAAACTGACTGCCGAACGATTCTACTGCTGCCAACATGAACTGCACGTAAGGATCACGAAGATAACATACGAGACGTCAATGCTCATACCGGGGACTATAGAAGTCGTTTTTCCCTAGCTCTGTTTACGAGTGGAACAGGAAAGGAAATTCCTAGTAGTGGTACTGTGCAAGAAACCCTCCGCCACGCATCATACTGTGGCTTGCGGAGGATCTATGTAGAAAATTGCCTACTATCACAGATACGTAGGTGACATCCTGTTACTTGTAAATGGTAACGAAAATGACATACAAATGTTCCACCAACAATTATATTCCACCAAAAATTAAACAGCTTACACCCTAGAATAAATTTCGCAATAGAAGTTAAACAAAGCAAGTTAATGAATCTAATAATAAGCAATAAAAACAACCACAATAGATTTGAGGTGCATAGGGAAACTACCACGACAGATATTATCATTAACAACCACTACTGTCACCCATTTTCACATACTCTTTCATTCTTTAAATCAATGCTCAACCATTTGACACTGACGCAACACGCAAAGAAATAGAAAACTTACGATACATAACACAACTGAATCCTTTTAACCCTGCAATAGTACTCAGACTATATGATTATTGCATACAACCAAAAACACAAATCATGCTGACAATAGAAGAAAAAATTACAAAAAAACCTCCTTACCTAACAACAGCATACATTGTCCAAACTTCAGGAAAACTCAATAAAATATTTAAAAAGACGAAAGTGAAAAGCTGTGTCGCACCAATCACACTTTACGAAAGAAACCACAATCAGGAAACCAATAATCCCAAAAATTTGTAAAATCTCATGCAATGTTTGTAACCAATTTTACATTCGAGAAAGAGGTAGGAATTTCTAAATTAGATTTATAGTACTCAGGCGCAATTGTGAAAGTAGTCAGTCAACATCTTACATACACTTATGCAACCACAAACACAGAGCAGAAAAAAACATCAAATACAATGAAAATTCTACATCGTGTACGCAAAGGAACCATAATGATTATCCTGGAAGAACTCGAAATTTGTGTCCATACAGACGCATATCCAGACGAAATTCTTAATGTCCAAACAGAACTATAGCATAAGCATTATTTAGAAAACTTTCAGGACTTCCTACAGAAAAAGGTATATTTCAGTCCCTCACAACACAAAAAATGAATCTGAACAATAAAACACTCAACACAAAATATATATTTGCACAATACATGAAAAATAGAATAATACGATCTTTATATATAACTTAAGAGTATTAGAATGAGTAAGCTTTCATATATAGCTATCGTCACTAAAATTCCACAACTATGAACTGTAAATCCATTGTAAATTTGTATGTGTCAGTGGGGTGGATTATGTTTTCTAACGAAGATGAGTGCAAATAAAAAAGTGCACGCTATACTTGTAGAGCTTTTTCAAACTTCAGCAGCACGGAAACTGAGAAACGATCTCAACAGACACTACATTGTGACACATAAAACGTAAGCATTTATCAAAATAGGCGTAAATTTTTTATAATTTTATAGAAAAAAGTTTATTGCATATTGCAGAAAAACAGGAAAATGGCAAATTGCCGAAAGAAGACTTGTCGTATGTAAACAATGTGCTTATCAAATCAGTGTGCAGCAGATAATGGAAAAAATTTAATCTTTCGTTCACTGACCTAATGCATGCAGTGGGACCATCTGACAAGAACCATTTTCAATGTTATGTAAAATCCCAACAGTGACCATCTCCGAGTTGACAAGTCTCTATTAGAATTTGAAGAAGTGTCATTCACTGGTTTCAATAACTAGCCACCATACTATGTGCCTAGAATTCCCTAAACTGCAGGTGAAACCAAAGTTAGCATGGCAGAATGGGTAATGGCGTACATATACAGGTGTTGCACAAAAATATGGAGAGACAGCGAGAAATGCATGCTTGAAAATAGATGCAGATGCTAGTCAAGCATGTAGTCTGCGCTGTTGTGAGTTAATAGGAAAGTAAGGTCCGATTGGGTGTGAAATGAAACCACAGTGAAAATCAGATGTGTTGGGCAGTGTCTCTAGTATGCCCGTCGATTGCGTCACGTCGCAGTTTTCAGTTCTGAACACACAGTTAGCACGTAAAGATGGCTAGAAAACATTGTCTCACGTCAAGCATGAGAGCGTGGTGAGAGATTTCGCCTGATGTCATGCGACACACATAACATAACTGTCAGGCGTTTCCCTCTTCATGACAATTTTCGGCCGCGCTCTGCAAGGGGCAGTGAAGATGAACCTGCAGCGTTTTCGATGGTAAGTGTTCGATCACCCAAAAGACAGCCTATAATTGGCTTCCCCATGTTTCATTTTTGGTCCCATGAACCGCTGGCTACCAAGACAGCATTTTGGTACAGACATCGAGCTGTAGACCAGCGTAGAGAATTGGATGAAAGCACAGAATGCTGTGACGAGAGTATTGCAAAGTTGGTACAAAGCTACGACAAATGTCTAGATTGTGTAGAGAAGTAGCAAGATGGTGTAGTTAACTGTAGCAAATAAACAATTTTGATTTTCACGGTAGTTTCCATTTTGCGACCGATCCTACCTTACTTTCGAATAGCCCTCGTATTTGACGACGAACAGCACCTGTGCAGTGTCCTCAATTCAATGCAAGTGTCAGTCATGGCCAGAACCGTCTTCTGAGTCGTTGTAATTGCATTTTGTCGAAGGTAACTGGTTTCGAAGGTGCTCGTACGATATGTGCTTTCGTAACCAAGGTAGCCGAAGAGTTTGGTTTTTCAAGGGGCACCTTATCAAAGTTTATGCAGCACACAGGGAAAGCGGAAAAAACATCATCCACTAAGTTACAACGCGGACGAAAATGTGAGTTGAGTGCTTATGACAGACGCTCATTGAAGAGGATAGTGACGAAAAATAAGAGGGTGACAGGTGTGAAAGTTACTGTAAAACGGAATGTCGCAGTCGCGAACCCTGTCAGCACTTAACAATACGAAGGGAGCTCCAGAAGCTGGGAATGCAGGGCGAGTTGGAATACCAAAACCACACATCAGTGACATAAATGCCCCTAAGAGGAAAACGTGACGCCAAAGCCCTGAAACTTCGGCTATGGAGTAATGGAAGACAGTCATTTGGTCGGGTGAGTCTTGTTTCACACTGTTTACAATTTCTGGGCGACTTTATGTCCGTAGAGTGAAATATGGCGGGGTTCGGTGATGATTTGGACAGTCATATCATCGTATTCGATGGGCCATGGTTACGGACAAGAATTATGTGACCAGTTTGGCTGATCAGGCCCATGCCATACGACAATGTTTGTTCAGGACTTTTTTGTAAGAGCGAGGATGAATTGTCGCAACTCCTCTGGCAACCAGTGTTATAATACCTTAATATTATTGAGCCTTTGTGATCTAATTTGGGGAGAATGGCGCGTGATCGCTATCCACCCCCATCATCATTAACTGAACTTGCCGCTATTTTGCCGGAAGAATGATATATATGGCCACACGGAGTGGCCGTGCGGTTTGAGGCGCCATGTCACGGACTGCGCGGCCCCTCCCGACGGAGGTTCGAGTCCGCCCTCGGGCATGGGTGTGTGTGTTGTTCTTAGCATAAGTTAGTTCAAGTAGTTTGTAAGTCTAGGGACCGATGACCTAAGCAGCTTGGTCCCTTAGGAATTCACACACACAAAATGATATACGATTCCTTTGAAAACCATAGAGGGCTTGTATTTACCGATTCCGAAACGACTGGAAGCTATTTTGAATGCCAACAGGTTTCCAACACCGTATTAGGCATGGTAATATGTTGTGTTTTTGGTGTTTTCATATGTTTGTCAACCCCTATAGTTCCACACACAAATACATCTGATTAGTTCACTACCGTCTAACTTCATAAAGTAACTTTAAAACTACTCTAGGACTAGAATTTTACGTTTCTTTGAATTCGTAAAATTCATGACGTACAGTAGAAAAATGTGCTAATATTTGGCTGATATTTTGTTCGAAATGATAGTGATTTATGCAATTATGTTTCCCCGCGAAAATAAACAAATAAATAAATAAACAAATAAATGAAACAAAGAATACTTCTCGAGTTCACCACTGATTGCTACTTTCAATTTTTTTGCTGAAAGGAATCATTTCTGTTTATGTAGGCTCCTACATATAAATTAGTATGAAATAAGTTATTCGAAGTATACTGCCCTCGGAAAATTTTCCTCATCAGCACATTCTATAAATACGTTATTTCAGTTCACATAAACATCTTTTGTTAACTTGATTCAAATTTCGGAAGAAAAATTCGATCAGTTACAGTATACAAACAAAGCTGTAATACTTTGAAAAGACTCAAAGAAATATTAGGAAATCACTAAGAAATTACAGGGTGTTTCAAAAATGACCGGTATATTTGAAACGGCAATAAAAACTAAACGAGCAGCGATAGAAATACACCGTTTGTTGCAATATGCTTGGGACAACAGTACATTTTCAGGCGGACAAACTTTCGAAATTACAGTAGTTACAATTTTCAACAACAGATGGCGCTGCAAGTGATGTGAAAGATATAGAAGACAACGCAGTCTGTGGGTGCGCCATTCTGTACGTCGTCTTTCTGCTGTAAGCGTGTGCTGTTCACAACGTGCAAGTGTGCTGTGGACAACATGGTTTATTCCTTAGAACAGAGGATTTTTCTGGTGTTGGAATTCCACCGCCTAGAACACAGTGTTGTTGCAACAAGACGAAGTTTTCAACGGAGGTTTAATGTAACCAAAGGACCGAAAAGCGATACAATAAAGGATCTGTTTGAAAAATTTCAACGGACTGGGAACGTGACGAATTTGTGGCGGTACAAACTGCCTTAGACGACACTGCGAACACCTCGTGGTTTATGCAAGATGGTTCCCGGCCACATCGCACGGCCGACGTCTTTAATTTCCTGAATGAATATTTCGATGATCGTGTGATTGCTTTGGGCTATCCGAAACATACAGGAGGCGGAGTGGATTGGCCTCCCTATTCGCCAGACATGAACCCCTGTGACTTCTTTCTGTGGGGACACTTGAAAGACCAGGTGTACCGCCAGAATCCAGAAACAATTGAACAGCTGAAACAGTACATCTCATCTTCATGTGAAGCCATTCCACCAGACACGTTGTCAAAGGTTTCGGGTAATTTCATTCAAAGACTACGCCATATTATTGCTACGCACGGTGGATATGTGGAAAATATCGTACTATAGAGTTTCCCAGACCACAGCGCCATCTGTTGTTGACAATTGTAACTACTGTAATTTCGAAAGTTTGTCTGCCTGAAAATGTACTGTTGTCCCAAGCATATTGCAACAAACGTTGTATTTCTATCGCTGCTCGTTTAGTTTTTATTACCGTTTCAAATATACCGGTCAATTTTGAAACACCCTGTAGCAGAGGAAATTGAAAACTCGGGTTTACGTCTAATCCTTGCACAATTAAAACGATAGACAACCACACATATCGCGTCTCCACCACCTACACCTCTCTTTGCTACCTGTCGTCAGTGTGGTATTATAAACAGCATGTTACCAAAGTTGTCATTTTTCTTTAAGTCATCTGTCTGCGGGCTATTTTGACGCTGCGCTCCATTTTGTCCTATCTTCTCATTTCCATGTAACTGCTGCACCTAACATCCTCTACTCTGTTCTGTTTAATGTAGTCTCTGTCCGCCTCCACTATTTTTCCACTACTGCTCCATGCAGCGCTAAGTTCAAATCAAATGGCTCTGAGCACTACGGGACTTAACGTCTAAGGTCATCAGTCCCCTAGACTTAGAAATACTTAAATCTAACTAACCTAAGGACATCACACACATCCATGCCCGAGGCAGCATTCGAACCTGCGACCGTAGCAGCAGCGCGGTTCCGGACTGAAGAGCCTAGAACCGCTCGGCCACAGCGGCCGACCAGCGCTAAGTCATTCATGCTTGGTGGCCGTATCGAATGTCCCAATAACCTGTCTTTTTTCTGATAAGAGCTTTCCATACACATTGTAGGACATCCGATTTAGAAAAATAAATTAATCTTAACCTTTTCTGTCTACGTTTCCTACAGACAGTCACTTCTGTAGTTTATTTCCGAAGCACAACTTTTTAGCGTAAAAACGTCTGTCAGTCTAATTTTTAGAGTTTTATTATGATTCTTTACTAAAATATTCATATATATATGCCGTTCCTCAACACATCACTCTAATTTTATAGATAAATAGCTGAGTACCGGTCGTTGCCCGGATGTGTATTTATTCCAACTTCATCAGTCCATATCCTCCTCCCCCCTGTCTTATCCACGTTCACGCCTACTCTCTCTCTATCTGCTTCTTCCCCTGTCTCTGTCCATCTTCCTCTGTCCCTCTCTCTGTCCATCTGCACCTTCCCCCTCTGTCCACCGCCTACTCACTCCTCTCTCTGTCAATCACCACTACCATTTCTCTGTCCATTTATTCTTCCCCATCTCTCTACCCACCTCCTCCGCCATCTCAGCCTCCCGTCTCTCACAGTTCGTATTCTCCTCGCCCCTCTCTCTGTCCATCTCCTCCTCTTCCCTTTGTCTGTCCATCTCATCCTTTTCCCTCTCTCTGTCCATGTCTCCCTTCCTATCTCTCTGTCCATCCCCTCCACCCCCACACCTGTATCTTCCTTCCCCCTCCCTCTGTCTGTCTATTTCTTCCTCCCCTCTTCACTCTCCACGTTATCACTCCCACCCCACTAGAAAGTTGCTGGTTCTAATTTCCTCCCCTCCCCCAACAGAATTTTTTCCACACAGTAAGTAATTTCCAATCACCAACTTTCTCTTCTGAATGCGAAAATATTTGGTTGACAAAGACCTACATAGGGAGGAACGATCACCACGATAAAATAAGGGAAATAAGAGCTCGTACAGAAAGATATAGGTGTTCATTCTCTCCGCGCGCTATTCGAGATTGGAATAATAGGGAATTGTGAAGGTGGTTCGATGAACCTTCTGCCAGGCACTTGAATGTGATTTGCAGAGTATCCATGTAGATGTAGATGTAGATACGTGTACCAAGTTTGGTTGAAATCGATCTAGGGGTTTAGAAAGAGCTTTTTAGCCGCGCCTTTGCCAGCGTGCGCACATGTCATATATACTTTACATATGTTTAACATATATTTGTATATGTATTTCACCGGTATCTCTTGAGAATTACGATGTGCAATATAGTTTTCACACAGCTCAAACGTTGACGACATCATATATCCTGCGTATGTGTCGTACAATGATAAAATTTTGCTGGTTCATCCGATAGTATATGTGAACGCAGTCTGCAAAGTGCATCGCTAATCAAGTTAGCAGCAAAGAATTAGTAACAAGCGGCTGTTTTACAAAAATGGTTCAAATGGCTCTAAGCACTATGTGACTTAACATCTGAGGTCATCAGTCCCCTAGATTAGAACTACTTAAACCGGACTGAAGCGCCTAGAACCGCTCGGCCACAGCGGTCGGCGGCTGTTTTACAGCATGAACAGTAATTCGTTGCACGATGTGATGCTTTAATTGAATTTCTTAACAAGACGTGATACACCGAAGCATTATCATAATCGAAATGTTCTCTACGTTGAACGCCACTCAGCGTCCAAATCATGAATTTATGTATATAGGTTCTGTCTTGATAATGAATTTTCACTCTGTAGCTTAGCGTGCGCTAATTTGACGCTTCCTGTCTGATTAAATCTGTGTGCGGGACGCCGCTCTAACCTGGGACATTTACCTTTCATGGGCAAGTGCTCTACCGACTGATCTATCCAAGCATGGCTCACGACTCCCCCCCCCCCCCTCCCCCTACTTTGGAAGGTATAAAGGTATTGTCGAAAGTAAAACTGTGAAGGCCGTGCTTGCATAGCTCATTCTGCAGATCATTTGCCCGGGGAAGGCATTTCGAGTCTCGGCACACAGTTTTTGTCTACCAACAAGTTTCAGTTTACCGTTGTGTCCAACAAAGTGCCGTTCCGCAGGTGTAATTCGTGCGTCCACTTAACGTTGATAGCTAATTGGTTGCACAGCTAATTAGGAAACGAAGAAGCTTTGACCCTGTCGTTCCCAAACTTCGATGACTCAAAGTGCCACGGCTTAGCATTTCCGGACAGGGGTTCCCGACAGGTAAATAAATAGTCTCCCTCCTGCACAATGTACTGAGCTTATCGGTGTTCTTCTTATCCAACATGCACTAGCATAAGAGAAACAAAATTTTGTTGATACGGTTTCATTCAGCGTGGCAGCCTTAAAACATTTCAGTTTTCCGTATTGCAAGCCGTATCTACGCACAGCGGCTCGTCTGGGTGTTATCTATTGGTCTAAGGCGTCCGCAAGGAACGGCAGGGAATCTGGAATAGTTTTTATTCATTACAGTATTCTCATTAAGATCTGGGAGTGAATGGATGATGATCAGTTGGCCGAGTTGTAATAAGTTTTATGTGTCACATATAAAATTTATTTCTTATGGTATGACACCTTATCGAAACTGAACAACGCATTTATATAGAAAATGGCAGTCTAAGAGTCTTGTTCCTCCGGACAAATTTCTGCGGACGATCATGTTAGTGGCCTTTACGATTTTGCTGTACTGCGTCACTTGTGCATCGCTTTTACACCGACTGCAGCAGTTTTGCATGGTGGTCATATGCGAACACCGAACAAGTGAAAGCTCTCGTTTGGCGCTCGAAGTTGTCATCGCGATTACGGCCGCGGTATCACGACACGGGGATCTTGGCGGCCTTCCACGAAGGTGCGTGTCGGCAACACAGCTCTCAACCAGTGTGGCTGCGACTGCGGCGGCAGCGTTAATAGAACACACAGACGCGAATAGCCCGGCACGCATTGCGTAACGCGGCCACGCCGGCCGCTGACTGCCCACAACACGCGCCATCAGAATGACACTGGCTCCTGTCTGCAAGGGCCGCCGCATACCCTTGCTCAGCGCGTCTCCCGTAATCTATTTATCGGCGTTACCGGCAGTCGACATTGCTCCATCCCCCTTTATCCCCTTAACCACGACGTTAAGGTGGTGGGGCGCGCGCGTGCGTTTGTTTGTGTGTGTGTGTGTGTGTGTGTGTGTGTGTGTGAGAGAGAGAGAGAGAGAGAGAGAGAGAGAGAGAGAGATTCACCTTCATGGATGGAATATGAGGGGCGTTTCATTAAAATACTGTTATTCGATAATTCGTTGAAGTGTTTCATGTGTGGTATTTAATTTGATTTCGATTTAGAAAACATACAAATTCATCTCTTCGTTAGTCTGACATGGAACTTGGCTTACTCTTCATTGATCAGCCAAAACATTATGACAACTGCCCACCGCGAGCTTTAACGCCGTCTTCGATATGTTACGCATCCGAATTAATTAACACTGAAGGTAGCCAATAATGCCGTTGTGTGCACAAATTGAAGCGGCCCGCCAGGTACAAAAAAAAAAAAATGGTTCAAATGGCTCTGAGCACTATGGGACTTAACATCTGAGGTCATCAGTCCTCTAGAACTTAGAACTACTTAAACCTAGCTGACCTAAGGACATCACACACATCCATGCCCGAGGCAGGATTCGAGCCTGCGACCGTAACGGTCGCGCGGTTCCAGACTGAAGCGCCTAGAACCGCTCGGCCAAACCAGCCGGCCGCCAGATACAACTAGTGGCAGCTGCTCTCATAGTGTAGATGATACCGCACGAGACTGCTCAGCCTTTGGCTCGATTTCGCACCTTACTACTGCCTCATATGTAATTTTTGTATCGCTCACTTGTGCGGTTTTAGGAAACCAGACGAAGAACACGTTTGGCGACACCGTCTCTGGCGAGACGTTTGAGTTTGTGAGCTCAACGGCTGGCTAACTTCAGTGCTAATTAATTCGGATACGGCCCAAAGTAACTAAATTGTTATTAATAATGATTTCCGAGCACGATCTACCGTGCAGCACCCACACAAGCATTTCAGAATATTATTGACAACCCTGTACAAGCGGAGCAGAGACAAGTGGGCATCAGTCTAGCGACGATACGAGCTGCAAATGGGGAAATCAAGTGACATCAGCGAGAGTAGATTTTGAAGGCCTCGCGGCTGGGAACGAACATCTCGGAAACGGTGAAGATGGTCGGATGATCACCTACTGCTACCGTCAACATCTATGAAAAGTGGTTGAACGACAGTGAAGCCCCACGTAGGCGACAAGGATTTGAATGTCCACTCCTCATCATAGAACTTGGAGATCGAAGGTACGCTGATTTGTAAAGCAGGATAGGCGGCGATCTGTGGCAGATTTGACGACGGAATAGAATGCCAGTACAGTCACAAATGTTTAGCGTCAGTTGTTGAATGTGGATCTCCGCAGTAGACCGCTCCTACTTGTTTCCATGTTGACCGAACGACATACCCAGTCAAGTGTGAAAACGCGTTCCCTGGTTGGATGAATCACGTTTCTCGTTACACCAGGTCGGGTAGTTTTCGGATACGCTGTCATCGATGCGAAAGGACACGGGCCGGTGGGGACCGTATTATTCTATGGCAGACATCCATCTATGCTTCTATCGGACCTGTGGTAGAAATCGAAGGCACAGTGACAGCTACGGACTACTTGAACGTTATTGTTCACAGCCTAAACCCCTTCACGCACCGAGCGGGGTGGCGCAGTGGTTAGCACACTGGACTCGCATTCGGGAGGACGACGGTTCAATCCCCCGTCCGGACATCCTGATTTAGGTTTTCCGTGATTTCCCTAAATCGCTTCAGGCAAATGCCGGGATGGTTCCTTTGAAAGGTTCCCCATCCTTCCCTAACCCGATGAGTCCCATGACCTAGCAGTTTGGTCTCCTCCCCCAAATCAACCCATTCTGTCGTTCCCGACGGCGATGGCATCCTCTGTTCCAGTGGTTTGAGAAGTGTGATAGTGAAGTCATGCTGATGTCTCCCCCAACACATTCGCCCAATCTGAACCCTCTGGAACACATCTGGGACGCTGTCTGGTGCCAGCTCCGCGCCTACGAACCACTGCTCCTTAATTCACAGTAAGTGGGTGAGCTGTGCGTAAACATCTGCTCCCACATACCTAACGAGAGCTTTTCGAATCTATGCCACACAGAATCGATGCTGTACTGCGTTCAAAATGTCGACCAACACTCTATTAATCAGGTGTTCGTAATGTTTTGGTTCATAACTCTGGCCTTCATATTAAGTTCATATGGCTCTGAGCACTATAGGACTTAAATTCTAAGGTCATCTGTCCCCTAGAACTTAGAACTACTTAAACCTAACTAACCTTAGGACATCACACACATCCATGCCCGAGGCAGGATTCGAACCTGCGACCGTAGCGGTCGCGCTGTTCCAGACTGTAGCGCCTAGAACCGCTCGGCCGCCCCCGCCCGGCTCAT
Source organism: Schistocerca cancellata (assembly GCF_023864275.1). Taxonomy (NCBI): domain Eukaryota; kingdom Metazoa; phylum Arthropoda; class Insecta; order Orthoptera; family Acrididae; genus Schistocerca; species Schistocerca cancellata. Next base: position 103,288,785 of record NC_064629.1, on the reverse strand, counting down.
ATTAAGTACACACTACTGATTTTTTATGTGATTGTCTCTTGGACCGCCTTACGTACTCAGTATTTCGGTTTACTTTGGTTGCCACAAGCAGATAGCAGAATGAAATTATGTAATTTCGAAATCGATCACGAGAATAAATACAATCAATAAAACAGCTGAGTAGAATGTCCATTAACAATGTACTAATGGAAGTGTGAAACTTCCTCGTCTGTCACAGGCGGCACTGATATCGACGTCTACATCTAGGAGGGCGTGCTAAAAAGTAAACCACTCCGTCTTCAGGCCACAAGTGGCCCATCGGGACCATCCGACCGCCGTGTCCTCCTCAGCTGAAGATGCGGGTAGGAGGGGCGTGTGGTCAACACAGCGCTCTCCCGGTCGTTATGATGGTTTTCTTTGACCGGAGCCGCTACTATTCGGTCGAGTAGCTCCTCAGTTGGCATCACGAGCCTGAGTGCACCCCGAAAAATGCCAACAGCACATGGCGGCCCGGATGGTCACCCATCCAAGTGCCGGCCACGCCCGACAGCGCTTAACTTCGGTGATCTGACGGGAACCGGTGTATCCACTGCGGCAAGGCTGTTGCCACGTGCTGAAAAGTAATGCTTCGGAATTTTTTGTGCGGAAACTCTTACAGCTTTTTAAATAAAACAAACGTTGTCAACATTCTACATCTTTATTCTTCTTCTATGCACACTTATTTCTCAACATAGTCACTCTGGCGATGAACACATTTCACCTAATGAGGGACCGGTTTGTTGTTACCGTCACTATAGAATGTTTGACTTTGTTGAGGGGCCGGCCGGTGTGGCCGAGCTGTTGCAGGCGCTTCAGTCTGGAACTGCGCGACCGCTACGGTCGCAGATTCGAATCCTGCCTCGGGCATGGATGTGTGTTATATCCTTAGGTTAGTTAGGTTTAAGTAGTTCTAAGCTCTAGGGGACTGATGACCTCAGATGTTAAGCTCCATAGTGCTCAGAGCCATTTGAACCATTTTTTTGTTGACGGAGCAACAACCTCACCTATACTTGCTCCACTTCATTGCTATCAAAGTGGAGTCCTCGAAGGTGTTCTGTAAGCTCTGGAAACACATAAAAACGGATGGGGCCGAGTAGGGAGAGTATGGAGGATGATCGCTGACGCTGAGCCCTAGGCGTTCGGTTATTGCAGATGTCCCAGCGCTCGTGTGTAGTCTGGCATTGTCATGCTGAACGAGAGGGTGCTTCACGTGCGGACGAACTCTTTCAATCTGAAACTCGATTACAGCACACTATTTCTCACGCACCGAAATACACTGAGGTAACAAAAGTCGTGGGATAACGACATGCACGGATGCAGATAGCGGTAGTATCGCGTACACAAGATATAAAAGGGCAGTGCGTTGGCGAAGCTGCCATTTGCACTCAGTTGATTCACTTGAGAAGGTGTCCGACGTGATTATGGGCGCAAGAATGGAATTAAGAGACTCTGAAAGCGGAATGGCAGTTGGAGCTGGACGCGTTGAACATTCAGTTTCGTAAATCGTTAGGGAATTCAATATTCCGTGATCCATAGTGTCACGAATGTGCCGAGAATACCATATTTCAGGCATTACCTCTCACCACGAACAACGCAGTGGCCGATGGCCTTCAAATAACGATCGCGAGCACCGGCGTTTGAGTAGAGTTGTCAGTACTAAAAGACAAGCAACATTGCGAGAAATAATCGCAGAAACCAACGTGAGACGTACGATGAAAGTGCTCCAAAATTTGGCGTTGATGGGCTACGACAGCAGTAGAGTGCCTTTGCTAACGGCACGACATTGCCTGCAGCGCCTCTCCTGGGCTCGTGACCATATCGGTTGGAACCTAGGCGACTGGAAAACCGCGGCCTGGTCAGATGAGACTGGATTTCAGTTGGTAAGAGCTGACGGTAGGGTTAGTGTGTGGCGCAGCCCCACGAAGTCGTGGACCCAAGTTGTCAACAAGGCACTGTGGAAGCTGGTGGTTACTCCATAATGGTGTGGCCTGTGTTTACATCGAAGTGAGTGGATCCTCTGGCCCAGCTGAACCGATCATTGAGTGGACATTATTACGTTCGGTTACTTGGAGAACATTTTCAGCGATTCATGTTCCCAGTCATGTCACCAGACCACAACTGTTCGCATTTGGTTTGAAGAGCATTTTCGACAATTCGAGCGAGTGATTTGGCCACCCAGATCGGTCGACATGAATCCCATTGAACATTTGGAAATTTGGAAATGGGACCAAACTACTGAGGTCATCGGTCCCTAAGCTTACACACTACTTAATCTAACTTGAACTAACTTATGCTAAGAACCACACACACACACACACACACACACACACACACACACACACACACATGCCCGAGGGAGGACTCGAACCTCCGGCGAGGGAAGCCGCGCGGACCGTGAGAAGGCGCCTAAGACCGCTCGGCTACCCCGCGCGGCCCATTGAACATTTATGGAACATAATCTAGAGATCAGTTCCTGCACAAAATCCTATACCGTTCGATACAGTTCCGCACTGTCGCCTGATAAACAAAGTAAGAGCCTACGGAATATCAGACCAGCTGTGTGGCTGGATTGAACAGTTTTTAGCAAACAGAACACAGCATGTTGTTATCAATGGAGAGACGTCTACAGACGTTAAAGTAACCTCTGGCGTGCCACAGGGGAGTGTTATGGGACCATTGCTTTTCACAATATATATAAATGACCTAGTAGATAGTGTCGGAAGTTCCATGCGGCATTTCGCGGATGATGCTGTAGTATACAGAGGAGTTGCAGCATTAGAAAATTGTAGCGAAATGCAGGAAGATCTGCAGCGGATAGGCACTTGGTGCAGGGAGTGGCAACTGACCCTTAACATAGACAAATGTAATGTATTGCAAATACATAGAAAGAAGGATCCTTTATTGTAAATGATAGCGGAACAAACACTGGTAGCAGTTACTTCTGTAAAACATCTGGGAGTATGCGTGCGGAACGATTTGAAGTGGAATGATCATATAAAATTAATTGTTGGTAAGGCGGGTACCAGGTTGAGATTCATTGGGAGAGTCTTTAGAAAATGTAGTCCATCAACAAAGGAGGTGGCTTACAAAACACTCATTCGACCTATACTTGAGTATTGCTCGTCAGTGTGGGATCCGTACCAGATCGGGTTGACGGAGGAGATAGAGAAGATCCAAAGAAGAGCGGCGCGTTTCGTCACAGGGTTATTTGGTAAGCGTGATAGCGTTACGGAGATGTTTAACAAACTCAAGTGGCAGACTCTGCAAGAGAGGCGCTCTGCATCGCGGTATAGCTTGCTCGCCAGGTTTCGAGAGGGTGCGTTTCTGGATGAGGTATCGAATATATTGCTTCCCCCTACTTATACCTCCCGAGGAGATCACGAATGTAAAATTAGAGAGATTAGAGCGCGCACGGAGGCTTTCAGACAGTCGTTCTTCCCGCGAACCATACGCGACTGGAACAGGAAAGGGAGGTAATGACAGTGGCACGTAAAGTGCCCTCCGCCACACACCGTTGGGTGGCTTGCGGAGTATAAATGTAGATGTAGATAGATGTAGATGTAGATACCGACAACACTTCCGCAATTATGGTCGGCTTTAGAGGCAGCATTGCTCAGTGTTTCTGTAGGGGTCTTACAACGGCTTGTGGAGTCAATACCGCGTTGAGTTGCTACACTACGCCGGGAAAAAGGAGGTCCGACCCGATATTAGGCAGTATCCCATGCAGGACTTTTGTCACCTCAGTGAAGTTGCCTTACATACCGCCATGTTACAAGCTACAATTCGGAGCCCTCTAGCGGCAGAGCGATGCAAATATATAGACATGAAGAATAAAGTTGTAGAATGTTGTTAACGTCTGCTTTATTCGAAAAGCTTTAAGAGTTTTCACATAAAAGATTCGGAAGCATTAGATTTCATCACATCCTCGTATACACAGGCGGGGACTACTTCCGTCGGAGGCAGGCTGCAGTAGTTATACAGATATGAAGAGACTCGCACTGAGAGCTGCATCAAACCAGTCCACCGGCGCTGTGGCCGAGCGGTTCTAGGCACTTCAGTCCGAAACCGCGCTGCTGCGACGGTCGCAGGTTCGAATCCTGCCTCGGGCATGGATGTGTGTGCTGTCCTTAGGTTAGTTAGGTTTAAGTAGTTGTAAGTCTAGGGGACTGATGACCTCAGCAGTTAAGTCTCATAGTGCTCACAGCCATCTGAACCAAACCAGTCATCTGACGTGTTAGAGAAAAAGTGCGCCTCAGTCTTGGTAGTTCAAATGGCTATGAGCACTATGGGACTTAACATCTGAGGTCATCAGTCCCCTAGAACTTGATACGGAGCATCAAGACACATACAGGAATTAGTGACCACAATGTTGTTGTGGCTAGACTAAGTACAGTAACATCCAAAACAACTAAAAATAAACGAAAAATACATTTACAAAAAAAACACTTAAAAATTCTCTTGACATCTTCCTAAGAGACAGTCTCCACTCCTCCCAATCTGACTATGAAAGCGTAGACTAGACGTGATTTAAATTCATAGAAATAGTATCGACGGCAATTGGGAGATACACACCAAATACAAGATGAGATAAGAGATGTTACTGGTCCCCCATTGTACACAAAACAGGTCAAAATACTATTCCAGAAGCAACGAAAAAGCATGCCAAATTTAAAAGAACGCAAAATCCCCAAGATTGGCAAAGTTTTACACATTCTCGAAATTTAGCTCTAACGTCAACGCGAGATGCTCTTAATTATTTCCACAACGAAACTCTGTCTAGCAATCTGACAGAAAATCAAGAGATTCTAGTCATATGTAAGGTACACCAGTGACAAGACGCAATCAGTACATTCACTGCCCTATAACAATGATTGTTACTGATGACAGCGCCACTAAAGATGAGTTACTAAACACGCTTTTCCGAAATTCCTTCACAAAAGAAGACGAAGTAAATACTCCAGATTCGAAACAAGAAAAGGCAACATGAATGACTTGGAAGTAAATATCCTCGAAGTAGTGAAGCAATTTAAATCAGTTAATAAAAGCAAGTCTGCTGGTCCGGATTGTATACCAATTAGATTCCTTTCAGAGTATGCCGATGCAATAGCTCGATACTTAACAATCATATGCACCTGCTCGCTCGTAGAAACATGCGTACCCAAAGACTGGAAAGCTGCACAAGTCGTCAAGTAAGGAAATAGGAGTAATCCGCTGGATTACAGACCCGTATCACTAACGTCGATTTTCAGTAGGATTTTGTAACGTGTAAGTGCTAGAACACTATTAATCACCTCGACGAAAACAATTTATTGACAAACAGCCAACACGGATTCAGAAAATATCGTTCTTGTAAAAAACAACTAGCTCATTATTTTCACGACCAAATGAGTGCTGTCGACAGCGGGCGTCAAATTGATTCCATACTTTTAGACTTCCAGAAGGCTTTTAACATCGCTCCTCACAAGCTACTTCTAATTAAATAGTGTGCCCATGGAGCATCGCGTCAGTTGTGTGACTGGTTTCTTGATATCCTGTCAGGAAAGTCACAATTCGTAATAACCAACGGAAAGTCATCGAGTAAAACAGAAGTGATATCTGACGTTCTCCAAGGAATTGATACAGGTACTCCGTTGCTCCTGATCCACATAAACGATTTAGGAGATAGTCTGAGCAGTCATCTTAGATTGTTTGCAGATGTGCTGTCATTTACCGTCTTGTAAAGTTATCAGATGATCGAAAGAAATTGCAAAATGATTTAGGCTAGATATCCGTATGGTGAAAAAAGTGGCAGTTAACTCTAAACAATGAAAAGTGTGGAGTCATCCACATGAGCACTAAAAAGAATCCGCTTCATTTTAGGTACACGCTACATCACAGAAATCTAAAGGCAGTAAACACAACTAAATCCTTATGGATTACAATTACGAATAACTTAAATTGGAACGATCACATACCTCATTTTGTGGAGAAAGCAAACCAAAGACTACGACTTATTGGCAGAAAACTTCGAACATATGTCAAGTCTGCTAAAGAGATCACGCTTGTCCGCCCTCTTCTGGAGTATTGTTGTGCGGTGTGGGATCCGCATTAGATAGAACTGACGGAGTACATCGAAAAAGTTCAAAGAAGGGCAGCTCATTTTGTATTATCGCGAAACAGGGGCGAGAGTGTCACGAACATGTTACACGAATTGTGCTGGCAGTCATTAAAAAAGGTATTTTTCGCCACGACGCTACTTTCACATGAAATTTCAATCACCAACTTTCTCCATAGAGCGTGAAATATTTTGCTGGCACTCACCTACATAAGGAGAAAAGATCATGATAATAAAATACGAGAAATCAGAGCTCGCACGGAAAGATTTAAGTATATGTTTTTCCTGCACGCTGTTAGAGAGTGAAAAGGTAGAGAAGTAGCTTAAGGATGGTTCGATGAACTCTCTGCCAGGCACTTAATTATGAATTACAGATAAATCATGTAGGTGTAGATATAAGTCGCAACAGGAGAAATCAGTGCTTATGATATATTTTAGGCATGGAAAAATTCCTTTATATGCCTCCTGTTGAGCAAACGAATTCCGTGAAAAAATAATTCATAATGCTGGATGCTTGAAAGGAAAAGAAATATGGGTGAAATGCGCCAGTGGTTTGCAATATAATTAGGAGGACCAGAAATTAAGGCTGTAAGATATCAACGTATCTGGGCTCTTTTGTATCGTAATTATCTGGATCACTGTTAATATTTAATGTCTACAGTGCGAGTCAGTTCTGTGCCGATCCAAGACGCTGTTTGTTAATGCCTCTATATTATCCGTTTTCCCTTCTACAAGGCATTCGCCATGGTAATTGGGTACCAGCTGATGAGTAAATTCCCCTGGTATCATTAAAAGCAGTCATGCTCGATTTACTTCTCTTCTCATAATGTTAAAGGAAAGTAATGTACGTGACGACTGAGAACACGTGTTCCTTAATCTGATTCTATCAAGACCTGCATCTCTCCCACGTTCCTGACATTGGGCAAGTCACATTGACCTAAATGCGTCGCTGCCAGATTCTTTTCAGCGTTTACAAATCAGGTCACCTTCTTCTAGACATTCGTTTATCTGTCGTCGTCGCTGCAGAAGAACGAGAACGGTTACGTCAGAGGAAGACAGCAGAAACATTGCATTAATACTACATTCGAATATTACAGGAAGTTTCTCCTACCCATCCAGAGAAATGTTTAGTGTAATTGATTACAGCGAAGTCCTCTGACTGTAATGTGGCCACAAAAAGTTGCTGCAAGCTGTATCTAAATTCCTAAAACGGAGGAAAATGATACACTGACAGTGATGCAGAACAAATATTTTTGAGGAAGCGTATTTAAATTCGCGTCTGGCCATCTTGGTTCAAATGGCTCTGAGCACTATGGGACTAAACATCTATGGTCATCAGTCCCCTAGAACTTAGAACTACTTAAACCTAACTAACCTAAGGACATCACACAACACCCAGTCATCACGAGGCAGAGAAAATCCCTGACACCGCCGGGAATCGAACCCGGGAACCCGGGCGTGGGAAGCGAGAACGCTACCGCACGACCACGAGCTGCGGACTGGCCCTCTTCATTTAGCTTTCATAGTTTCCCTGAATTATTTCAGATGAGCACCGGAATATTTCCTGAAACAGTCCAAAGCAGCTTCTTTTTCCACTACCATCTCAAAAAGAGCTCGTATTCCGTCTCTAAAGATCTGCACATCCACGAAATTTCAATTGTAATCGTCCTGCCTGCCCTCTATCCAATCATTAAACGATGTGTGTATCACAGGCACGAAACGTTCTCTCAAGAAGCCCTCTTCGTTTTCTAAACGTGTTTAACAGCAGTGAAATTTTACAAAAACGCACAAACAATGTTTGATAAAATCAGGTAAAAGAAGTGGTTCAAATGGGTCTGAGCACTATGGGACTTAACATCTGAGTTCATCAGTCCCCTATAACTTAGAACTACTTAAACCTAACTAACCTAAGGACATCACACACATCCATGCCCGAGGCAGGATTCGAACCTGCGACCGTAGCGGTCGTGGGGTTCCAGACTGTAGCGCCTTTAACCGCTCGGCCACTCCGGCCGGCGGTACCATGCCAACTGGCAACTTCAGCAACTATCACTTCAGGTGATAACTGCACCCCAGAGCCAGTATGCAGGACATAACGACCCGTTACAACAGTTGTGGGACCAGTTCGTCTCGAGAGATGAGAAAACGGCTTTATGGCACCCTTCCCAGCCGAATCTGTGCGTGCATCCAGGCCAACAGGGGTGCAACGTCATACTGTTAACTGGGTCCATACTGCCAAGTTGTTTGTTGATTTGACTCTGTTTTGTAAACACTGAAATAACATCACATACACTCTCAATATGTAAACTTTCATTTCGATTCCTCCACACATTCTGGGCGTTTCTCTTTTTCTGTCATAGATTTTACGCGGGGCATGCAGAATGTAAGAATACAACAGTTGTCAAAAATCGAAAAATAAATATGTTTTCATTAAACTTTTATATTTGTTAAATGCGGAATGGGAATAGCACCACTGCAGAGATTTTCTTTTCGACTCAGGAGTATAGTGACATACCCACATTTTGTTCCCAGTCAAAATTGAATCGAGAAAGGATTCACCCTCAGTTTGAAAACATTTAAGAAATTCTTGTATATATGCAGGCGAAGCGTTTAATGAAAATTTGTGCTAAGGCTTGGATTCGAACCGAGGTCTCCTGCTTACTTTTTTTATCTCAGTTTGTTCGCTTTCGTTCGTTGTATCTGCAAGGGGCGGACGTCGTAAGACATCCGCTTACGTTCGTTGTTGATAGATTAACTCAGTTTTTTTTTATTACAGAGGGTAGATAACCCTCTGACCGAACACGCTGAGCTACCGTGCCGGCATTACTTAGTACATGCGCTAACCACTATGCCACCACGGCACAGTGGCTTTGGATAACTGCACAGACTACCCTTGCTTGCCTCCCTCCTCGATCCAAATACCCAGTCATGCCTCAGCCAACTTTGTAATCCCTCTAAACTCGAATAGCATTGCAGAGGCTCTCCATCTGCATTAGAATAGCACCTCAGCATCGATCGAATCAGGGGCTCCTGCCTGAAACCCATGCATTTCATTAAAGCACTCATGTCTGGGTTTCAGGCAGGATCTCCCATCTCTTTCGATGCTGAGGTACTGTTCCAATGTCATTGGAGAGCCTCTGCAAAGATATTCGGGTTTAGGGGGAATACCAAGTGGACTTACGCGTGGATTGGAATTTGGATGGAGAAGGAGGGGGGGGGGGATGCTAGGGTAGTCCATGCAGTTATGCAAAGCCCCTTGTGCCAGTGTGATGTAGTGGTTAGCGCATCTGCCTAGTGAGCAAGGGACCCAGTTTCGAACCCCAACCTTGGTGCAAATGTTCATTCGTGGCTGCTTTCTGAATATATACATCATACATGTTTGAGAGAGGGAAAGTTCTCTGGAATCATATAGTTTCTAAATATAGGTTGACTCTTACGTAGAAGATAACAGCAACCAGCCTAATTTTACAATGCTATTTGTTTACTGATTTAAACAGCGCTGTTACCGGTTTCAAATATCACGTGTTAGTCTGCAGACGGTTAGTTCACGTTAACACGTCTTACTTCAGCTTTCACTTTCTGTTTTCCCAAGTGATGAAATTTCCTTGGGGTGGTGGTGCCCTACAGCCAAAACATTTTGTGAGACATCTTTTGGAATGTAATTGTGCCTCACAACGATTTTAAATGTTGTAAACGAGTTATTAAATTAAAGATGTTTTGGTTTCGTACGTTGAAAAATCGACGCCATTACGTTCCAGTGCTGACTGCTTGTGATCATGCAGCTGCGAAGACTGTTTGATGCACTTTTTTATGTATATGGGTACACACAATCTAAAACAACACTCACACATCGAGAAGTTTCACCACATGGAAGTATGTATGCAAAGATGGCGATATAGCAATCATAACAATGCCAAAGACGTAGCCGAGGTGCAGTGACTCCAATCACAGCCTAAGACCCATAAAGAAAATTGTCTTATCAGGCCGACGGTTAACTCTAGGAACAGCCCTTCATATAGGTTACATAAAAACCGTTTGCTCTACTTAATACCCATTATACTTTTGAAAACAAATTCTCCATGAAGAACACATGCTATTTAAACGAATAGCATTGTAAAAAGTGGCTGGTTGCTGTTATCTTCTATGTAAGAGTCACCCTATATTTTGTACACAGCCACAGGCTCAGAGTGTCAGTTTTCGACAAAATACCATATAGTTTCACTTGTTTAAGAAATTCTAGTGCAGTCGACACGCGATTTTGGCGGCTTTCCGGAGTCAATAATTTTGGCAGCTACCGTGTCCGCAACATCTTAAATTCAAGGCCTTCTGACACAATTTCATCCAGAAGATCTCGTAAAACGAGTGGAAAACTTTCTGTAGGGGAGCAAAGAATCACACTGCGATCATTTCGAGCTATTCCTTCTACCTGCTGCACAAGTTCTTCTGAAATGACAGACGGTCTCCCGCATCATGAGTGTCGGTACGGACTTTTAATCCACTTGGTAACATTCTGACAGTTCATCACTTTGGATCCGTAGGTTTCCACAAGTTGTCGACGGATACTGGCCGCCGATTCGTTACGCAAACTGAGGGACAGAATGCCTGAATGAATCTTACACCTGCTGTAGGAAGAACAAACGGAGGGTGTGCTGGGTGAGGTGTTTTGTTGCTGCAACGAAATTTCGTACTGTCTGAGGCGCTCGATCACATCGTTCGACCATTATGAACGCTTCTACACGTCACGGATGTCAACTTTGAAGAAAAATCCCTATGTCTATACACAGCCCTTGTATTATTATTTTCTGGATGTACGTACACTATGTGATCAGAAGTATCCGAACACCTGGCTGAAACTTACTCACAAGTACGTGGCGCCCTCCATCGGTAATGCAGGTATTCAGTATAGTGTTGGCCCACACTTAGCCTTGATGACAGCTTCCACTCTCGCAGGCACACGTTCAATCAGGTGCCGGAAGGTTTCTTGGGAAACGGCAGCCTATTCTTCACGGAGTGCTGCATTGAGGAGAGCGATCGATGTCGGTCCGTGAGGCCTGGCACGAAGTCGGCGTTCCAAAACATCCGAAAAGTGTTCTATAGGATTCAGGTCAGGACTCTGTGCAGGCCAGTCCATTACAGGGATGTTATTGTCGTGTAACCACTCCGCCACAGTCCGTGCATTGTGAACAGGTGCTCGATCGTGTTGAAAGAAGCTATCGCCATCCCCGAGTTGCTCTTCAACAGTGGGAAGCAAGATAGTGCTTGAAACATCAATGTAGGCCTGTGCTGTGATAGTGTCACGCAAAACAACAAGCGGTGCAAGCCCCCTCCATGAAAAACACGACCACAACGCAACACCACTGCCTCCGAATTTTACTGTTGGCACCACACGCTGGCAGATGACGTTCACCGGGCATCCGCCATACCCACACCCTGCCATCGGATCGCCACATTGTGCACCGTGATTCGTCACTCCACGCAACGTTTTTCCACTGTTCAGTTGTCCAATGTTTACCCTTCTTATACCAAGCGAGACGTCGTTTGGCATTTACCGGCGTGATGTGTGGCTTATGAGCAGCCGCTCGACCATGAACTATGGTTTTCTCACGTCCTGCCTAACTGTCATGGTACTTGCACTGAATCCTGAAGTAGTTTGGAATTCCTGTGTGTTGGTATGTATAGATAACTGCCTCTTCAACTGTCGGCGGTCCTTTCAGTCAAAGACGAGGTCGGCCTGTACGCTTTTGTGCTGTACGTGTCCCTTCTCGTTTCCACTTCACTATCACATCGGAAACAGTGGACCTAGGGATATTTAGGAGCGTGGAAATCACGCTTACATACGTATGACACAAGTGACACCCAATCACCTAACAACGTTCGAAGTCCGTGAGTTCCGCGGAGCGCCCCATTCTGCTCTCTCACGATGTCTAATGACTACTAATGTCGTTGATATGGAGTACCTGGCAATAGGTGGCAGCACAATGCTTCTAATATGAAAAACGTATGTTTTTGGGGGGTGTCCGGATACTTTTGATCATATAGTGTATAACTTATATGCTGAGAAAGTGAAGTAATTTCTTCGTACATTTGCTCGAGTATCCCTCTTTGTCGTGTAGTTACCAGTTGTCTAACTTTTACCATCTCATGCAGCGTGTTCCGCTTCGTTATTCTGGGGAAAGCGGAAGAAAAGCTATCAGCAGATGAGTTACATTCCACATCATATCCTTGTATCACGCTTTCAATTCCTTCGCGGAAATGTGGGACGGACGAAAGAGTCTGCAATTTCTGCACCGAAGTTTACAGCGATATATGAGACTGAAATTGCCGCGAGTGGTAGGAGAATAAGCCAGGAGAGCTGGGATGGCGGCAACAGACGAGAAGACGCAAGATGGAAAACACGTGACCGCCGGGGGCAGGGAGCAGGGGGGCCGCCGGAATTGGAGCAATCTGCCCGCCACAGTCGCACTCGCGCCTTCCAATTGGAATTGCAGAGCTGCAAAACACGTTCTGCTGGACGCGTCGAGCTACTGATGCCGGTTCAGCAAATCGTATTCATTGCATCTGTCCTTGTACAAAGTAGTTAAAATCTCTGTGTTGTGCCTGCTCAAAATAAGAATCAGCAGGGTATGCCTCCCTCCAGCAAGACAGTTTTTACCCCATCATGTTTCATCCCAGTTAAGAATCATTCTCGGAATTTTCTCAGTAAACCACTCTTTGGCAGGTGACATCTCTCTTGTAACGTGTGCCAAAGAAGTTGGACGAGCATTTCGTGACGATTTCGCGCCTGTGACGAAACTCTCTGCTCTTTCTTAGATCTATTGTATTTCATCTATCAATTCTCTAAGGTAAAAGTGACACACTGACGAGCTATACTCAAGTATCAATCGAACGAAGGTTTCGTAGACTACTGTCCATGAGTGGACTACACTTTCTCAGATTCTTCCGATGAATCTCAGTGTGGCTTCTGCCTTTATGAGATCGTTTCACTCCATACCCACACTGCCAGATATTTAATGGATGTCACTGCTTCCAGGGACTGTTCAGGAATCGTGTAATCATAAAATAGCAGGGATTTACTCCTAAACATGCGCAATGCGTTACACTGATTAATATTGAGTATCAGCTGCCAATTCTTGCACCAAGCGTAGATCCTATGTAGATCTTCCCGCTTTCACTACAGTTTTCTAGCGTTGTGGCATCTTTATATACAACAGCATCATTCATTAACAGCCTCATTGAACTTACGACCTTACCTGCTAGGTCGTTTGTACACAGATCAACCAGAACTCAACCAACAAACTTTGAGAGATAGTAATATGAACCAAAATAAGAAAAAAATTCTAGTAAACATGGACTCTGAAATGCGCATCTTAGAAATTATGAGCACTTGTTCATCTTCGTTACTGTGAGACACATCTCTTCTACTGAAAGCTCTTTACTTTCCGTATTTGGAAAGGTGCGAGCGTGTAGCAAAACTACAAAAAAGTTCAGTAAACATGGGTTCTAAAATGAAAAGCTTAGGAGCCATGAGTACTTGTTCAACTTCGCTATTGTGTAGCGTACCCCTACTAATAAACAAGTGCTCGTAGTCCTTACCTTAAGGTATGCATTTTAGAGCACGTGTTTACCGGACATATTTTTCTTGATTTAATCCACACTGTCACCTCCTAAAATGTGGAACGCAAAGAGTTTACTATAGAAGAGGCGTGTTTACAGTATCGAAGGTGAACACGAGCTCATAGATCTTAAGGGATGCATGTTACAACCCACGTCTGCTGCACATTTTTTCGTCTTTTACTTCATACTATTATCTCTGAAAGTTTATTGGTGGAGTTCTGGTTCATCCCGTACGAGTATATTGCATACGATAATTGTCCTGTAACACTATCTTGGCGTTCATCCTAAGTTCCTCCAGCGCTGTTCTATTTGATAAGAACTCCAAAAATTTTGTTTCTGGGTCTCGTGGACGAACAGAGTGAGTTGGGTATCAAACGATCATTGTTTGCAGAATTCGTAAATTTCTACAGGAGATTTTTGGCCTGCATGAAAGTCATAATACGCGAGCATGGTTTGTGGACAATACATTTATAATTTGTTTACATAACACTTGCGTATGGTGTGCGTTACCTAGAATAAAGTTTGGGTTTCCCGTGGGTGCCTATACAGATCAGCCACAGTTTTATAAAAAGAAAAAGCCATACGCTATAGGTAACATAAGAGGAACATCCTTATCGGAAATGAAACCTAAATATAAACTTCAGAAAACACATAATAAAGCAAGAGACATTGCCGTATGTCAGCTGCGAGATTTTATATTGCTGTAGAGAAACTGCTAGGCTTACTGGTGGCTATTTTACCGTGTAATATTGCAGCTTTTGTATTATTTTCGATGTGCGTATGTCAGCAAATAATATGTTTTTAGTTCGTGAATAAAAACACTGTTACATGGTGCTTATTGATTAAATTTTGCTGTATTCGTGAGGACAGAACTTCCAATCCTCATCCGAAAAATGCGGTATAGATCTGCCGGAAATAACACCAGGAGAATACCGGGATTGGTTTTAAACAAAGCAACGGCTGATTTCTTTCCCTTCCTGGCAGAATGGAGTTTGTGCTTAGTCTCTAAGACCTGAGAGACCGGCCTCACTTTCGCTTACTCGATCGAGGAGAATACTACACTGGTTTTCAACTCCCTGTTCCTCTTGTCTGCAAATGATTTGATCGGATTTACACAATATTTTTACATATTGCTTATTTGTGATATAAGTTAGACGAAATTAAGTAATTAAAGTTTTCTGCGTTATCCTTAGAGAAAATTAAGGATAGGAGCTGACACTATTTCGGTTCCTACTGCATTATTGCTCGGAAGGATAACAAAGAAATGCTTGCTCATTTGTATATTCGTTGTCTTCGTACAACTCATATCTATACGATCATGTGTGTGAATGTCAGTCGACCACCTCTATAATCGTGACATTCTTCTGTGTACGCTGTTATCTATTGAGTGTATATAAACTGTCGACTTTCTGTACAATGAGAAGAGATCTTTTTGAAGCAATGTATTTCGTGCACTGGCCACTCAGCTTCGCTGGCTATCAACAAGGATCAGTAATGACACATCATCATATATTTTTTCCTCCTATTCCAGTTTCAAGAGTGTGTATTTCCGGGCTGAACACTTTTTTTTCAGTTGGCTTCCCCAACATTTAAGACGCTGCAGGATTTAGCTTTCTAAGGGTCCCATACAGAAGGGCAATGTTCAAGATTTGACCAGAGGGGAGTTTTGCAGCGACGTCCTACGATTATGAATTCTTTCAATGAACCTCTATGTGGAGAAACCCTCACCGTAACTACATTCTAGTGACCATGCAACTTGAAATCGCCAGTTTGGATATCTCTAGGTATTTGAGGTTATGAACGATTTTCAAGGATTGATTGCAGAAGGTGTAATCATACAATATCATATATCGTGTCAGCCTTAGTAGTAAGGGGAAAAGTACAAATACCTGTATCAGTGGGGTGTACACTCTACTAGAAATATGACGAATAGAAGCCGTTCCATCTTGAAGCTAGCATATCTTGGATAATATCACAGACTCTCGCAAGGTAGTCCCATAGCAGGAAATCTTAAGGATTTAGAACATCTAAAAAGTAAATAATATATATTTACGGATGAAGAGAGGTGTTAATGTTTGTTCCACATATAAGAAACGAAATAGCACTCAAGGAAGTGGAATAATTAAAAAATATGGAACATATTCCTTCCACATATACAGTAATAAGTGAAATGGCCCTCGAGGAAGTGGAATAACTAAAAAATATAAAACATATTTTCATTTACAAGTTAATATCAAACATGTAAATATACAGGGGGTGGAGAAAATATGGACACACCAAAAATACAACACATCACTATGGTTAAGACGATGTAGGAAACCCGTTGCCATTCAAACCAGCTTCCAGTCATCTCGGAGTGAATAAATACAGGCGCTTCATGGTTGTAAAGGAAACATTACACCGTTTTTCCTGCAAAATAATGGAAATTTTTGGTAACTGTGACTGTAGTGGCCACGGGAGATGCGACAATTCATTCGCGTGCTCACGAAACCAGTCGTGGACGTTGTGAGCTGTGTAGACATGAGCCCCGTCGTCTTGGAACACAGCATCACCATTAGGGAACAAACGTTGTACCATGGAACTGACCTGATCAGCCAAAATGGTCAGTAATCTGACCTTGCAGGGTAACCGCGGGCCCCATGGAATACCTCAATATGGCTGCCTAAATCATCACCGAACCTCCGCCGGGTTTCATTCTTGGGGCGTAAACTCGGCCAGAAGTTGGGAACAGTGTGAAATAAGGCTCATCCCAACAAATGACTTTCTTCCACTACTCCATAGTCCAGTTTTTTTTATAGCTTCGGCACCACGTTTTACTTTTGCGAGCATTCACATTAATGATGAGTGCTTTTGGAATTCGATCTCGCCCTTAATGGCCTACTTACGGAACACCCTTCGCGTTGGTTTTTCTTCCCCTGACCGTCTCTCACAATCACCCAACACACAATTTCGTCCGCGTTGTGAACTTAACGGATGATCTTTTCTACTTTCCCTGTATGCGATTTAAATCTTCGATACAGTGCCTCTTGAAACACCAAACACTCCTGTTCCCTTGGTTGCCGAAGCACCCACATTACGAGACCCAATAGTTCATTCACGTTGGAATTCAATTAGCTCCAATATAACTCAAAACTAAACAGAACACTGCTCTGACCACAACTGACACTTGCAACGTGTTTAGGAAATTGCACAGGCACCATTCGTGGTCAAATACAACAGCGCAGTCTGCGGATAGCACCTGCATTTATGTTCGAGCATGGATTGTCGTGGTGTTTCCATACTTTTATCCCACTACCGTAATTGCGATAAAGAACATAAAATAATATTACAACGCCTACTTGCGCATATCGTATTAATGCGCTGAAGATGCGCAGCTGTTAGATTTTATGTAAAGTCATATCATATGGTTTTCTGACAATATATACATCAAATGGTTCCACTAAGGATCTCTTCGCTTCTATTACATTGTACTTAATTAGTAGCTAGACTTTTTATGCTTTCTGGTAAGTTACTGAAAATATGTGCTGTTGAATAATGGGCACCTTTCTGGACCAAATATTAGTGTAGATGATTCTTATTTCTAATATTGATTGATTTGTGAACTGAACTGTTGCTTTGAGAAAGAGACAGGCCCACATTGTTTATGACGAACCCCATTAAGGAATAAATGTACTGGGATGGAGTAGTACTTCTTTGTAAAAGCCACAGCAGTGTATTCTTGAATTCTCTCCACAGACAATTTGTATTACACGTTCGTGAACTCGGAGAGCAAACACAAAAGTTTCTTCCGCAGCGGCGGAGAGTTGGTAAAATTTCGCGAGCGCTTACGACACTAGTGACCGCCCAGCGGCGCAGCCAGTCTTAGACAATCAGTCTGAACTGGCCGACGTCCAAACTTTAGATAGAAGACGCTACCTCCAGTAGTTTCAAGAACGAACTTTGCGAGTAGGCAACCCGGAGCTTTGTTGTGCGCTGAGGGACCCAAGTCCCCAGACACAATACTGCGCTGGCCACACGAGGCGTGCAATTTTTACGTTCAATGTAGAGTAATAGAACGCGAAGCAACCCAAAGAATGATAGAAAGAGAGGCATCAGGTCAGTACGTCCGAGTAAATGATTCTGATAGTCGCCCTCGTCTTTTGCTGTCATAGATTCTCTCAACGTGCTTTTTGTACTGCAGGGAGGAGTATCAAATCGTGACTCTTTCTAGCGCGTCTCTTGGAGTGAGGGCTGGTGACGATGGTCCATCTGTCAGGTGGGGTCATTGTGCACGATAGCGGGTATTCGAGAGAGATAGGGCAGGTATCGCCAACGTTCTGTTTCATTCCTTTCACTTCATACACGTCCATAAAAAAATAAATACAATTAGCACTCATCACAGTCATCCACACAGCGTAGACACAGCCAAACCAACAAGTGTTTTCCGAGATGGGGGTCTCAGAACTGGACCTTCGGTCGACTCTACGTCATCAGTTGTTGGATGTCCGGAACTCGGATTGGTTCGCCCTTGACTCCCCAAACAGAGGACAATAAAGGAGATCACGACCATATGGCAGTCTTCCCTTAGCGCTTCTCACAGGGAATCCACTGTCCTTTGTCAGCTGTGCATTGGCCACACTTGACTGATCCACAGCCACATTCTCCGACATGAGGACCCGCCTTACCGCCGATGTGGTGTCCACCTGACGGTGGCCAACATCCTACCAGACTGACCAAATTTGGCTGCTTCGTTGCGATATCTTAAACTTTCTGACACGCTACCTATGGTGTCAGCAGGCAACACCTAAGTGGCTGACCTGGTTTTACATTTCACCCACGAATGCGGTTTCTGTTCCTCTCTGTGGGGTGGGGCACTTTGGCCTCCTTGACCGCTTGAGGGGTTGGAGGGACAACCCTCCCCTGCTCTGATCCAGGGGTCCCACGGCGGCCCTTTCTCGGCAGTCTGGCTTGGCCACAACCCTTCTCATCTTTTTATTCTCCTCTTCTTTTACGTTTGCCATTTTTAACGTTTTATCTCTCCTAAATTTTGACCGTCTTTTCTATGTTGCTCGTTGTCTCGGGGAAACGGACGGTGAGGTGGTGCTGGTGGGAAGCAGAGGGTGTGTCTCCTACCGCATACAGTGCTCCAGCGACCTACAACTGCATTCTGGGCAAAGCAGCTCGCCCACCTTGCCCCTCTCACTCTCCTCCTACTTCTCTTTCATATTATCTCTGAATTGTACCTTGTTTACCATTGGGCTTCCCAGGATTCGCTTTTTGCATCCTCCTAACAGTTATTCCTGGTTCAAAACAAGTAGGATGAAGGGATTGGTGGCCTCGCAGTTTGGTCCCTTTAACTCCAACAACCAACCAACAGAGGTGTGTGTAGGGGTGGCGCTGTGTCATGCTATATTTGAACCAATATACACTACTGGCCATTAAAATTGCTACACCACGAAGATGACGTGCTACAGACGGAAAATTTAACCGACAGGAAGATGATGTTGTGATATGCAAATAATTAGCTTTACCGCGCATTCACACTAGGTTGGCGCCGGTGGCGACACATACAACGTGCTGACATGAGGAAAGTTTCCAACCGATTTCTCATACACAAACAGCAGTTAGCCGGTGTTGCCTGGTGAAACGTTGTTGTGATGCCTCGTGTAAGGAGGAGAAATGCGTACCATCACGTTTCCGACTGTTATAAAGGTCGGATTGTAGCCTATCGCGATTGCGGTTTATCGTAACGTGACATTGTTGCTCGCGTTGGTCGAGATTCAATGACTGTTAGCAGAATATGGAATCGGTGGGTTCAGGAGGGTAATACGGAAGGCCGTGCTTGATCCCAACGGTCTAGTATCACTAGCAGTCGAGATGACAGGCATCTTATCCGCATGGCTGTAACGGATCGTGCAGCCACGTCTCGATCCCTGAGTCAACAAATGGGGACGTTTACAAGACAACAGCCATCTGCACGAACACTTCGACGACGTTTGCAGCAGCATGGACTACCAGGTTGGAGACCATGGCTGCGGTTACTCTTGACGCTGCATCACAGACAGGAGAGCCTGCGACGGTGTACTCAACGACGAACATGGGTGCACGAATGGCAAAACGTCATTTTTTCGGATGAATCCAGTTTCTGTTTGCAGCATCATGATAGTCGCATCCGTGTTTGGCGACATCGCGGTTAACGCACATTGGAAGCGTATATTCGTCATCGCCATACTGGCATATCACCCGGCGTGATGGTATGGGATGCCATTGGTTACACGTCTCGGTCACCTCTTGTTCGGATTGACGGCACTTTGAACAGTGGACGTTACATTTCAGATGTGTTACGACCCGTGGCTCTGCCCTTCACTCTGTCCCTACGAAACCCTACATTTCATCAGGATAATGCACGACCGCATGTTGCAGGTCCTGTACGGGCCTTTCTGGATACAGAAAATGTTCGACTGCTGCCCTGGCCAGCACATTCTCCAGATCTCTCACCAATTGAAAATGTCTGGTCAATGGTGGCCGAGCAACTGGCTCGTCACAATACGCCAGTCACTACTCTTGATGAACTGTGGTATCTTGTTGAAGCTGCGTGGGCAGCTGTACCTGTACACGCCATCCAAGCTCTGTTTGACTCAATGCCCAGGCGTATCAAGGCCGTTATTACGGCCAGTGGTGGTTGTTCTGGGTATTGATTTCTCAGGATGTATGCACCCAAATTGCGTGAAATTGTAATCACATGTCAGTTCTAGTAAAATATATTTGTCCAATGGATACCCGTTTAACATCTGCATTTCTTCTTGGCGTAGCAATTTTAATGGTCAGTAGTGTACAATACGTTGTTCGCATGCATGTGACAAATTAAACGTGAAATAATAAGTAATGGTTGCTAAAGTCTGTATTAGTCTCTTCCATGGAAAAAATATGTAACAGAGCAGCGAATAAAGACGACGCCCTGGGCATACTCCAACATAAATATTTCCAAAACTTACCACTGCGTTTCCAGGACCACACTTTGCTTGGCCAATCTGTGCGGACCTGAACTTCATTGGCAGGAGGGTAGTGTGGAATCATCACTGCATTACTAAAGCATCGCTGCCTTACCGCACTGCCCCTGAAGCTCATAATTTATTTGTTATATAATGAAATAAAAGACACGAAGGTGAAAGAGCTGGAGTCCTAGAGATGAAGACTGATATGTTCTGTACTACACTGATGTTTACAGAATGTCGCCAATTTAGACTGTCAATGCAAGAGGCCTCTGCTTTCCAGATACATATTTCTGTACATAAATCTGTCAGCTTTTAGGCTAAAGAAATTTTCGACCCGACACTGCAGTTTGGTGGACATCTCGTTTATTTGACGACTGGTAAACAAAATACTTTAGTTTGCCGCTAACATTTGCCACATGCCAAAATCATGTTTTACCAATGTCATCTTACTATCAAAGGTTCAGTAAGGTCAGCCACGCAACCAAATTCAGCGTATAACCAGAGGGCTTGGCATCGCTGCAGTAAAATGATATAGGCTACCGTCGAACGTTGTGTTCAGAAGAACAATGTGATGATACTCACACCAAATAATTATGTGATATTTCAGTGGTTAAAGTACTGTATCCTTCTTCCCGTAGCCGGCCGGTGTGGCCGTGCGGTTCTAGGCGCTTCAGTCTGGAACCGCGTGACCGCCACGGTTGCAGGTTCTAATCCTGCCTCGGACATGGATGTGTGTGCTGTCCTTAGGTTATTTAGGTTTAAGTAGTTCTAAGTTCTAGGGGACTCATGACCACAGATGTTAAGTCCCATAGTGCTCAGAGCCATTTGAAACATTTGAACCTTCTTCCCGTAGTTTTCCTAAATCGTTTGAGGTGAGTGCTATTGGCGTTTCCTCTCCACTTCTTTCTCCCATTAAATTAATTAGTACATTTCTAATGCCCTCAAAATTGACCGATTGTTAAACTAGTTTTTCTTGTTTCATTTTCCCCCAAGGCATTTGATTTTCTTGCTTAAAAATAAAGCAGCAATAGGATCGAGCATTGGTTTGGCGATCACAATACTTCATTTTCTAGGCATGGTTGTGCAGGAGGTTGTTTGCTCTTTCCTTCCTGCGACTTGTCAACTGAAGTGGTGATACAGTTATGTTGTTGCGGCCTTCTGTCCAGAGACTGGTCTGATGCTGCTCTCCATGCGAGTGTATCCTGTGCTGGTCTCTTCATCTTACCTCATACAGAACCGTATTTGCATGGTTGTCACTGTGTGTAGTTTTGCGATATATTGATTTCTTTCCTTGTTTTATGGCACTTGATAATAAGATAACGTAGTCCCGAAACATGTTGTGGTAAATATCACGCATTTGACAACTGGTGCGTAACATTCTCAGTACTGGTACGACTGGTATAGGTGTGTATCATTCTTTGTTAAATTCCGTTTATGTTGCGAATATTAGGTAACTACTTCCGCCACGTCAAAGTGCTGGTAACGTCACTAGAGATATCTTATTTTCAGGACTATCACTACTGTGACCCAGTCCTTAGTATGAACAGTAACATCAAGGCTGTTATCTTTGAATGCTTAGGGAGAGTTCTCAGTCGAATGTGCTACCTGTAGCTGTTGCTGTGGTATTTTACAAACCCATGCACTCCCATCGAGCCCTTTACCTGATTCCCCACTGCAAACAATCTGTTTACGTTATTCTATGGTCCAGTGACGAGACTCCGTACACTATATAAGCGGCGTTTTAGATTTATCGATGTGTTTTGTGTGTGTGTGTGTGTGTGTGTGTGTGTGTGTGTGTGTAAGTGTGTGTGTGTGTATTATAGAATATCTACCATATAAATATTCTTTTCGCTAGGACTAGATCAAAATACACCGTAGAATTCCATAGTAAGTGTAGTGATGAATGATTTTTAGTTTCTCAGAATAGCTTTTGTCCGTACTTAACAGCTTCATGAGGTCAAAATCTGTTGTGGATCTGGTCGCTTTTGGAATATGGATATCATGTCGCGTTTCCATGTCATTATGCCTTCGGAAACAGTTACTGTTGAGAGTGCATTAAGGAGGATTGAATTTCTTACCAATTTTCGCACAACAGTGCTAGATATTGATGAGCTCCTGAAAATGATTGATTTTCCGCCACCGTTCCCTCTCTCTCTTACTGTCTCTCTCTCCCTCTCTCTCTCTATCACACACACACACACACACACACACACACAGACACACACACACACACACACACACACACACACAACACTGCCACTGCAGATATTTTTTATGTCATACTTCACGCGGCCGAGAAAAGGACTTCATTCTACACATAACAAGTTATTTCATTTTAATTTGCCCTAATTAGTCTTGGGTACGCTACATAACATATTAGATGAAGTATGAAAAGAGAAACTTTAACTAAAGTGAATGACAAGGGAACAAAATAAAAATAGAAAACAGTCCAGTTCCCTTTTTTTTTAATAAACAACAGGAATTATGATGCTTGTATCACAACCGCATCCGAAGAAAATCTATAACAAATTACAGCGTAAACACGTTATACTTTCTCATAACGCCGAAAGTACAGGTGTATAACAAAATTTCCTTCTCAGAACGTTCTGCGGAGTATTTGTTTTGGTAGCCTAAACACGTCATCTGCATTTATCACCACAGTAGTTCCGCTTAGAGTACTTTTTATGCTGCGTGGCGTAGAAACTGATTCCTGGAGTACTTTTCTGTCGTCCTTTAAACGCTTTCCCGCGTGGGAGGACGTTGACAAAGCACAACTCAGTAAAAATACGCGTGTCTACAACGTCTAAATGGCACCGTTTCGCTTAGAGACTGAGGGATGACGCAATCCCGCCGACCATGTTCGGGGGCTGCTCCTGTTTCTCAGCTTGCACAATCTGTTGTTTGTGGCGCCTTCTGCGTCAATTCGTGGATTCCTACAAGTGATAAAGAGAACATTAAGCGTTAAGTTTTAAAGGAGATTTTTATACGGTGTTCTTACGACAGTATTAAAACGCTAAACGTTCATAATCAATTTTCTGCTTGCTTTGCTTGGATACTTATGTCTACCTCGAATTTGTGGTATCTAATTTGCAACTTCACAACACAAATTGATATAACAAAACGTATTTCTTCGCCTTTGGTAAAGGCGCTAATCGCTACAAATAAAATCTCTTCCGTGTAACAGAAAAGTTGCCATGTCCAATAATGACTTCTCTTGACAACTTTTCTCTACGTAAAGATAGGGAAAAATTTCTAATAGTGTACGATCTAGGGCATGTTACCTAATTTATTTTATACTTTGTGTCATCAGTATAATCTTCGTGTCAAGTTAGGACCTAACCACGGCTAATCCCTGCTTTCTTTCGCCTTTGCATTCTCATGTTAGTGCCCTCTCTAAGGTACTGATATCGAACTTGTTTTCTTGTCTATTTGTTTTCTGTTTAGAACCTAAGTTTGTTCTTACTCTTGTTGTTATGAGTTCCTCGATCTGCACAAAGAGCAAGAAATTAGGGAAACGAAAGAACTCTGGAAGACGAATTAAAGTTCGAGAATAAGAAATGAAACATCGATGTTTGTCGATGATATCGATATTCTGAACAAATGCGGTATAGTATTTTGAAGTTGTGCTGAACGAAATGTATGGTGTTTTGAGGTAATCATAAGCCAAACATCAGTAAAATTAAAAAAAGAGTAATGGAGGGTAGTCTAATTTAGACAGAAAATGCTGAGAAAATTATATTGGCGAATGAGGCGCTAGAAGGAACAGAGCAGGTTTGCTATTTTCGCAGCAAAATAACTGATTATGGCAGAAGTAAAGTGGATACAAACTGCAGAATAGCAAAAAATGCTTTTCTGAAACAGAGGTTTGCTACCATTGACGATAATTTGATGTGTTAGACAGTTTTTTCAGGAATAGTTTGTCTGGAGAGTTGCCTTATATGTAAGTGAAACAGTACAGACAAGAGAAGAACAAAGCTTTACAATTGTGCTGTTATAGAATAATGCTGGGGATTAGACGAGTACATCGAATGACTAACGAGGAGATCTGACTGAAGAAGCGCTTTGGCTCAAATTGATTAAAAGAAGGGCTAGTTGACAGGACACATCCTGAGGCATCAAGGAATAGGGGGAGGGGGGACGGTTAGTACAGTAAGCAGCTCAAATGAATGTCGACATGTAAAAACCTGCACTTCGTACAATAGCACCAAACCAGTCTTCGAACTGCAAACAACGACCAGATACTTCAAGTTTCTTCCCACATCTCCGTCGCTACTTTCCAGAAAGATATGTGGAAGCCAATACATTTTTTATAAAATGTTGAAAGGCTTGAAACACACCCCAAACAATATGGAGCTTCATAAATAGAAAGTGAGGAAGTACTTTCAAAAAGTAATAATGCAGTACCTGTTTTAACTGAACGAATACTGTCGAACTTTTCAGATTATTAATAAAACTTTTTTTCTGACATGCAGGATGTACCTACCACGTTCACGTGCGAAGTAGAACTTGCCGTCTGTTAAATTAATGGGGCAGCTGGAATATGTACAGGAACGCAATGTCTGCAAAGAGGCATTTTCCTTCTTTTTTAAAGTTGTTTACCGATCATCAGGAGGAATATGCTTCGTGTCTAGTGTTTATAGTCTGGAGGTATATAGTGAACGATCTAGGGCATGTTACCTAATTTATTTTATACTTTGTGTCATACTATAATCTTCGCGTCAAGTCAGGACCTAACCACGGCTAATCCCTACTTTCCTTCGCCTTTGCATTCTCATGTTAGTGCCCTCCCTAAGGTACTGACTTGACGCGAAGTCCTTTATGTCTTTTGTGAATCTAAGAATGTCAATATCAATCATAAAAAACTATTAGGTAACTAACGTTTAAATCACCTATCACAGTAGTTTCAAAATACAGACCCTATCATAGACTCTGATTTTTACTTAGATGTTGTTTGACTTCATACCTTATCCCTTCAGACGTCCACGTCGTGCGAATAGTATTTACTTTAACTATCAGCTTTGATTTAGTACGCTCTTAATGCGGTGAAGAAGCACTCTTCTCTCGAAGTTAGTATGATCGGCAAGCCTCCTACAGGAGCACTTAAGCTCATTAGCAAACAGCTGACGGTCTAGAAAGAGGCTTTTCAGATGTAAAACGTGGCGGCCGTCTCTGACGTTGGAAGTTAGTGCCGCCACTTGCCGAGAAACAAAAGGCCCGACGGCGAACGGATCTTGTAACGCTCCATAGGATGGTCTACATTTGACGTCTTACTCCATCCGCCGTGCATGCTTCACAATTAAGAAGTAGTGTGCGTCAGC
Organism: Schistocerca cancellata; assembly: GCF_023864275.1. Classification (NCBI taxonomy): domain Eukaryota; kingdom Metazoa; phylum Arthropoda; class Insecta; order Orthoptera; family Acrididae; genus Schistocerca; species Schistocerca cancellata. Next base: position 103,262,767 of record NC_064629.1, on the reverse strand, counting down.
CACAAGTGGATTCCGCAATAAGTGATCCTGTCATCAGAGACGCTGGGCGGAGTTAACGAGCAGTCAGCCACCGACCACCGAATACAGTGTGAATTCTTCCATGGGACTTAGTCCCGGCGGGGGACATGCCACACTAAGAATGCCGTGAGTTCCTTCACCTGCTCTTCATACGGTCAATTCTGTCCTTGGTTGACCGAACTGCTAAATTGACACGGACGAATTTTACGAACCTAGTGACGTAAACTGAATATTACAGCTTAGCCACAGCGTCTGTGGGGGTTTATTTCTGTGACATACGAAAGAAATTAGGAAGGTAAAAAGAAAAGGTGGCAAGAGAAGGCAAAGAAGAAGGAGAAGGAAGGAAATGGGTTGGAGGGCATCAAAATTGAAAAGTGATGGAGATACATGAAAGAAAACTGCGAGGAGATTAGGACTGGAGTGCGGTGATCGACAGTTCTATGCCGGCCGAGATGGCCGAGCGGTTCTAGGCGCTACAGTCTGGAACCGCGCGACCGCTACGGTCGCAGGTTCGAATCCTGCCTCGGGCATGGATGTGTGTGATGTCCTTAGGTTAGTTAGGTTTAAGTAGTTCTAAGTTCTAGGCGACCGATGACCTCAGAAGTTGTGCTCAGAGCCATTTGAACCATATTTTTTTACAGTTCTGTAATACCCACCTCTCACTCTTTCCAGCTACTAAATGGAGCCACTCCCATTTTGCCAAATGAGTCAACGCAACTAATATGTAAAGAGTACACACGGATGTGACAAAAGTCGTGGGATAGAGATATGCACATATGTAGATGGAGGTAGTTTCGCGTACACAAGATATAAAAGGTCAGTGCATTGGTGTCACTGTCACTTTTTTTCAGGTGATTCATACGAAAAGGTGTCCGACGTAATTATGGCCGCAAGACTGGAATTAACAGACTTTGAACACGGAATGGTAGTTGGACTTAGACGCATGGGACATTCTGTGGTGTCACCGCCAGACACCACACTTGCTAGGTCGTAGCAAATGACATAGCTGAAGGCTAGGCTAACTATCGTCTCGGCAAATGAGAGCGTAATTTGTCAGTGAACCATCGCTAGCAAAGTCGGCTGTACAACTGGGGCGAGTGCTAGGAAGTCTCTCTAGACCTGCCGTGTGGCGGCGCTCGGTCTGCAATCACTGATAGTGGCGACACGCGGGTCCGACGTATACTAACGGACCGCGGCCGATTTAAAGGCTACCACCTAGCAAGTGTGGTGTCTGGCGGTGACACCACATTCTTTCCCCGCAAATCGGCGGGCGGTTGTGGCATAAGGCTTCCGCCCGCCGTGGGGAGGACCCCATGTTGACGTACACCCTGAAGCAGGTTATCAGGCGTTTCCTAGCTCCCCTCGGTCCGAATTGCGGGGTGCCGGTGGCACAGCCTCGCCTGTTGTTAGGCTCCCCACCTCTTCGCATACATCAACATAGGGGTCCTCCCCAAGGCGGGCGGAAGCCTTATGCCACAACCGTCCGCCGATTTGCGGGGGAGGAATGTGGTTGCACCGCCAGACACCACACATTCCATCTCGGAAATCGTTGGGGAATTCAATATTCCGACATCCACAGTGTTAAGTTTGTGCCGAGGACACCACATTTCAGGCATTACCTCTCACCACGGACGATGCAGTGGCCGACGGCTTTCACTTAACGACCGATAGCATCGGCGTTTGCGTAGTCAGTGCTAACAGACAAGCAACACCGTGTGAAATAATCGCAGAAATCAATGTGGGATGTACGCCGAACGTATCTGTTAGGGCAGTGCGGCAATATTTACCGTTAATGGACTATGGAAGGAGACGGCCGCGAGGCATTAGCCGAGCGGTCTCAGGCGCTGCCATCATGGACTGTGCGGTTGGTCCCGGCGGAGGTTCGAGTCCTCCCTCGGGCATGGGTGTTTATGTTTGTACTTAGGATAATTGAGGCTAAGTAGTGTGTAAGCTTAGGGACTGATGACCTTAGCGGTTAAGTCCCATAAGATTTCACACACATTTGAATATTTTGAAGGAGACGACGCGAAAGCCTTTGCTAACAGCACGACATAGCCTGCAGGCCTCTCCTGGGCTCGAGATTCTATCGATCGGATCCTAGACGATTCGAAAATCCTGTTCCGCTCAGATGACTGCCAATTTCAGTTGGTAAGAGCTGCTTGTACTGTTCGAGTGTGGCGTAGACCCCGCGAAGCCATGTACCCAAGTCGCCAACAAAGCACTGTGCAAGCTGGTGGTGGCTCTATAATGGTGTGCGCTGTGTTTACAGGGAACGGTATTGGTCCTCTGGTCCAACTGAAATGATCATCGGCTGGAAATAGTTATGGTCCACTACTTGGAGACCAATTGCCGCCATTCATGTACTTCACGTTCCGAAACATGTCATCGGGCCATAACAGATTGCGATTGGTTTGAAGACCATTCTGGACAATTCAAGTGAATGATTTGGCCACCCAGATCGCCCAACCTGAATCGCGTTCAACATTTATGGCACACAATCGAGAGGTCATTTCGTGCGCAAAATCTTGGACCAGCAATACTTTCGCAATTAAGGGCAGCAATACAGGGAGCATTGCTCAATGTTTCTGCAGGGGACTTCAAACGACTTGTTGAGTCCACGCCACGTCGATCAGCCGCACTACGCCGGGCGAAAAGAGGTTCGTCCCGATATGAGGGCCGAGCGGTTCTAGGCGCTACAGTCTGGAACCGCGCGACCGCTACGGTCGCAGGTTCGAATCCTGCCTCGGGCAGGGATGTTTGTGATGTCCTTAGGTTAGTTAGCTTTAAGTAGTTCTAAGTTCTAGGGGACTGATGACCTCAGAAGTTAAGTTCAAATAAATGTGTGTGAAATCTTATGGGACTTAATTGGTCATCAGTCCCTAAGCTTACACACTACTTAACCTAAATTATCCTAAGGACAAACACACACACCCATGCCCGAGGGAGGACTCGAACCTACGCCAGGACCAGCCAGAAGTTAAGTCCCATACTGCTCAGAGCCATTTCAACCATTTGAACCGATATGAGGAAGTATCCCATGACTTTTGTCACCACAGTGTATGTTGCGTTTGTTGAATCATTTGTGACGGCTTTGAGTTGACCAGTAATGAAACAATGGAAAAGGAATCGCATTATTGGTCAAGTGTTGCGATTTTGAGCTATCTTCTCCATTATTTGAATTGTCTCATACCGAAAATAATAATTGAAATGTGGACCATTTACTTTCTCGTAAGGTCGCCTTGATCTCAGTAAATACATAAACAGGCGAAGCAGCTATGAAGATATGGCGCAGGAAACTTTGCGAGTGGTAAGTGGCTGCGGGTTGCGAGGCCGTAAATACTTAAGTTTCAGTACCTTACTTATTGGTAATACAATCCACCTAACCAGAGTGCATCGGCTTACATAACAAAATAAGAAAATATTATTTGCACCAACAAGCAAAACGTGAGCAGAGCATCTTACATTAAACATCAACGTGACAAGAATCTTCATACTTTAAGTGACTGTTGCTTTAACAATGAAAGGAGAGCACACTGTAAATAAACAAGCCTGCAACTAATTAACTATACAAGCCGGCAAAAAACAATGATAACGAATGCTCTAAAACTCTAGCTGACCACTCCCAGAGACGTCTAAACGCCAAAGAACCTAGCCAACCACTCCCAGATAGAAAACCTGCTAATCTCAACATCAAGAAAATCCCTCCTCCCACATTCGAGAAACTCAAAGAGGTCATAAATCTCAAAAACAACAATGTCTTTGGGGAAGGTGGGATAGTGGCGGAAACGCTGTAATTAGTCGGAGAAAACGCACACAGGCATGCACATACATTAATCCTGGACGTATGGGCTAGCGAGAAATCCCAGTCGAGTGGACCTCAGCCGTTATCCTCCCAGTTCACGAAAACAGCCTCCAACAACTGTAGAGGAACTTCGCTCCTTGCAGTCACGTGCAATATTTTTTCCAAGATCCTCGAACGACGCGTAACGAGACAGCTGAGCAATGAGTTAGGGGAATATCAAGCAAACTTCAGAGCATGGAAACCCTGTACTGAATAAATACGAAACCTCAAGAGCCTCGTCCAATACAGGAAGAAATGAGCATACAGTAGACTTCTAATACGTTTACGATTCTGCGACTGAAACACTTCTCTTTGAAATACTAAGAGAAACTGGACTCGACGAAAAACTCAATAGGTTTCTGCAGGCCACCCTCTGCAACGCCAAACCCAAAGTAGTGTTTCAAGGACAACTCTCAGAGACTGGCCATATCAATACGGGTGTGAGCCGAGGAGATGGTATTTCCAGGAGAAGGACAAGGTCTCTACTAGCGAACACCGGGTTAAGGATGAGGATCAAAGCAAACAACCTAAGGATCCCGTGCATGGTCTTTGCTGATGACCTGAATTTCATGGCAAACGAGATGCAAGAGGCATCCATGCAACTCCACACTGTATTTAACAGCAGATGAAACAGGTCTATTGTTGAACATCGGAAAGACCGAATTCATTACCAATATTAAAGACTCCACTAGAACGATGAGAATTAGTGCTACCAAGCAAATCACCTAAGTCAAAACCGTAAATTACCTTCCAGAATGGATCTCAGATGATCTCACTGAAACTATAGCTCTCGAATAGAGGAAAATCAAATCGATCAAACTAAGAGACCATAACACAGTAGTCAGACCGTCAGTCCTCTGATCAGCAGATTGCCTACACTTAACCTAGAAGACTCAGTAAGAATCCTTGAATTACAAGAAAGGAAATTCCTGCGAATGATAATTGGGCCAAGGATCCTACCTGATGGAAGGCAGTGATACAAACCTAGTTGTGAACTCCAACAACACCAAGGAAATCTCAACAATGCCATCAGAACAAGACGCCTAGCTTTCTATGGCCACCTGTATAGAATGGACCCCCCCCCCCCCCCATTCCCTCCACTGGCAGTCCAATAAGATCTTCAAAGTAGACAACAAGGGTAAAGCCACTGGATTCCTGTGGATCGAGCCAATAGAGGAACACCTTCCAGAACTTCGTATTAGGTAAGACTTAATCGCTAACAGTCATGAGTACCATTTACTGAAACAAAACCTTTCCTAACATCCCACCGAGCGAGGTGCCGCAGTGGTTAGCACACTCTCATTCGGAAGGACGACGGGTCAAACCCGCGTGCGGCCATCCTGATTAAGATTTTCCGTGATTTCCCTAAATCGCTTCAGGAAAATGCCGGGGTGGTTCCTTTGAAAGAGCACGGCACACTTCCTTCCCCATCCTTCCCTAAACCAATGGGACCGATGACCTCGCTGTTTGGCCCCCTCCCCCAAATCAGCCTAACATCCCTTACACGAGTTAAACACAATGAGAGTGGGGAATAGTCCGAGCAACGGAAGATAGAGTTCAGCAGGAAAATGAAGGATTACTATCATCTTAGACGTACTCTCCGATGCTCGCTCGCCAACCCCAAAACCCAGTCACTCCGGGACTAAAACAAGACGGGACGACTCTCCCACCAACTCAAAGCGTTGCCTGCAGCTGCTGCTGCCCGGCCCTTGGCGTTGGTTCCAAGTTGCGCCCGCTTCGCCGTCACACACCAGACTCCTCGGTGGCGCTGTGCTCGGCTGCTTTGATGTATGGCGCGCTCTCCGTCGGGGCGAGAGCACGACTCCCGCCCTGGTGCCAGCTGCCGTGAGGGAGGAACTTTAGCTGTACCGTCAGCCACTAAATCACGGCACACGGATTAAATAAAAAACGGGAAGATGCCGATGGGAGCAAAGTCAAAGTTTGTCCTGCGCTCCTGTCACCTTCTTTACACCACTGTGGGAACCCTAGACATACAATCATCCGACGATGTAGGGTGAAATATGAAACAAACGCGCGCGCGCGCGCACACACACACACACACACACACACACACACACACACACACACGCACGAAGCAGTACTCTAGCATCGATTGTTTTTACACTACCGGCCATTAAAATTGCTACACCAAGAAGAAATGCAGATGATAAACGGGTATTCATTGGACAAAGATATTATACTAGAACTGATATGTGATTACATTTTCACGCAATTTAGGTACATAGATCCTGACAAATCAGTACCCAGAACACCCACCTCTGGCCGTAATAACGGCCTTGATACGCCTGGGCGTATCAAGGTACAGCTGCCCATGCAGCTTCAACACGATACCACAGTTCATCAAGAGTAGTGACTGGCGTATTGTGACGAGCCAGTTGCTCCGCCACCATTGACCAGACGTTTTCAATTGGTGAGAGATCTGGAGAATGTGCTGGCCAGGGCAGCAGTCGAACATTTTCTGTATCCAGAAAGGCCCGTACAGGACCTGCAACATGCGGTCGTGTATTATCCTGCTGAAACGTAGGGTTTCGCAGGGATCGAATGAAGGGTAGAACCACGGGTCGTAACACATCTGAAATGTAACGTCCACTGTTCAAAATGCCGTCAATCCGAACAAGAGGTGACCGAGACGTGTAACCAATGGCACCCCATACAATCACGCCGGGTGATACGCCTGTATGGCGATGACGAATACACGCTTCCAATGTGCGTTAACCGCGATGTCGCCAAACACGGATGCGACCATCATGATGCTGTAAACAGAACCTGGATTCATCCGAAAAATGACGTTTTGTCATTCGTGCACCCAGCTTCGTCGTTGAGTACACCATCGCAGGCGCTCCTGTCTGTGATGCAGGGTCAAGGGTAACCGCAGCCATGGTCTGCGAGCTGATAGTCCATGCTGCTGCAAACGTCGTCGTACTGTTCGTGCAGATGGTTGTTGTCTTGCGAACGTCCCCATCTGTTGACTCAGGGATCGAGACGTGGCTGAACGATCCGTTTCAGCCATGCGGATAAGATGCCTGTCATCTCGACTGCTAATGATACGAGACCGTTGGGATCCAGCACGGCGTTCCGTATTACCGTCCCGAACCCACCGATTCCATATTCTGCTAACAGTCATTAGATCTCGACCAACGCGAGCAGCATTGTCGCGATACGATAAACCGCAATCGCGATAGGCTACTATCAGACCTTTATAATAGTCGGAAACGTGATGGTACGCATTTCTCCTCCTTACACGAGGCATCGCAAGAACGTTTCTCCAGGCAACGCCGGTCAACTGCTGTTTGTGTATGAGAAATCGGTTGGAAACTTTCCTCATGTGAGCACGTTGTAGGTGTCGCCACCGGCCCCAACCTTTTGATAATGTTCTGAAAAGCTAATCATTTGCATATCACAGCATCTTCTTCCTGTCGGTTAAATTTCGCGTCTGTAGCACTTCATCTTCGTGGTGTAGCAATTTTAATGGCCAGTAGTGTAGATTATGTGATTTCAGGGAAGCACTATTCGATGTAAACATACGTGGCGTATTGGAGTAATTAATGGTTTAGTCCCGGAGAGTAATCGCTTTGCTATGTTTTTCCTGGTTCAAGGATTCGTGGCTTGGGTGTTTTGAATCTGATGCCTTTCATTTGTGGCGATCATACTTTGCAGTAGAAATTTGTGACTGGAGAATTAGTTTCTAAAGAAAATTAGTTGTTATGCGCTACAGTCACAATAGGAGTGGTTAATTTCGGGGTCGATGAAGAGAACAGCTGACGAAAAAAAATTGCGAGTACATACAAAGCTAGCTCAAGTATCATATCATCAATCATTTTCAGTAATCTCTTCGCAATTTTGGCCACGTAACCTCAAATTGAGCGGGCATTTACCACCAAAGGTCGAATGAAGCTCTTGTGACGCTGACTAATTACTGTTAAGCTTTAGGACTGGGAAAAGTGGCTTTAGTGTGATGCTGATTGTATGGATGAGACTCTGAACAGTTCCCTATGCACTGAATTATAACATACCATTCGTTGTACTCTCGTTGTTTGCTGTCTCGTAGATCTCTTTCTCCTCCTTCTTATTCTAAAGCCGGATGCGCTACGAACTGGGAAAATCATAATCATGTTACACGAGGTTTCCGATTGACGATCACCATTTCCTGTTGCTGTTAGCTTTCTTACAGAATACTATATCCTACTACTTTTAACTGAGCTATCTGGTTAGCAGTTTAATTAAATCGCGAACCATTTCGCGCCACCAACTGTTTTATACGCAAGCGAATTATCTCAGCGAAGTTCTCGCGACCACCCCGTACAGTCACTCACTACGACCGCTCGCCAGTGACTCTGCTGACCGACTCCTACTGCCCACTGCGTAAAACATAGGGCAAAACACATCCATTGTTGTGGCCACAGATGCAGTTTCACTTTCTCTCACAACTCCCCGATACTATTGCTCCCAAGGCTCCTATGCTCACATCGGTATTCCGACGGGCTGTAACAACAGTAACCTTAAAACGAGATACCAGGCTGTGGTTCTCCATCGGATTTCCTCAACCTGTTGCTGCACTCTTTGAAGAGAGGGAGCGACAGCGTTACCCTGATGGCATTGATAACATGTTAGGTCGTCAGTTGTAAGTGTTATTAACCATTATACACTGAGAGAGAAAATTGTTGCGGTCTGCCTGTCACTGTGCGTAAACTAGAGGTGCAACATAACATAACGCAGCAATTTAAAACCGCACTCATCATTGAAAACCTAACATTTTACTTTTTTCCGAATACGAAACTTCTGGTGGAGGTGTGCTGCTGAGCCTGAAGCCATTATGCATACGGTTTAGATGGAAATCAGTGTGACCCACTTCATCAAACGCTTTGGTTATGTCTAGAAAGACGAAGAGACGATATCAGCTAGCACAGAAGGCTGCTGCGGAGGCTTTGGCTAGCCACTTGCACTGTAGGCGTAGAGACTACTTCTAAGGGAAATCATATCCACATTTCACAACGATTTCTGCTCTGGTTATGTGAAATGGAATATCGTATTTCGTCTAGTGTTATTTATACTGTGTGGCAAAAAAAAAGTGGTGCATTCAGAAGGAGAGGAGGAAACGGAATAAAACGTTACAGGTTAAGAGGGTATGCGATATTATTTCAATAATTACAGTATCAGGTCAAATTTAGAAAGAACTTGGCAGTATAAGTTCACTTGTCAGTATGATGGTGCACCTCCTCCAGCTTGGATGCATAAACTGGTTCGGTTGAGAAGGATGTCATAAGGCAGTTGCATCCTCTCCTGTTGCAAGCTGGCCGACAACCGTTGTAAATTGTCCTTCGTATCCTCGGTACTGGGACTGCAACTGAGTTGGCATCCTAGGAGGTCCAATTCATGTTCTACTGGGGACACATCTGAGGATTTTGCTGGACTTGGGAGTACCCCAGCACCATGCAGACAGTTCATAGACTCACGTGCTATGTGTGGACGAGCATTGTCGTGTTGAAAAATGGCACCCCGACTCTATTCATGAGCGATAACACTTCAGACTTCCCTCAGTCGCTACCAGCAGTGACCTGAAATCGTACCCAATGGTGTGGTCACACATGGTCGACCAGAACGTAGACGACAGGCATTCTGTCCCTCACGTTCCCATGCAGTCCAGTATCAGGTCACTGTCACATCCAAATGCCCCGAAAATGTGGACATTGCACGATTCGAACAGGCGGCATGGAGAGCCACAATGAAGCTCCTTTCAATCTTTCAGGTGCTGATAACGCCGTCTCACGCGAGTACGAGGCATCTCGTTGTCCTTCAGTGATCTGTCAACGTCTGACGCTTTAAGTGCCTTACACACTGAGGTGACAAAAGTCATAGGACAGCTCATAATGTGTCGGAACTCCTTTTGCCCGGTTTAGTGTAGCAATTTAACGTGGCATGGACTCGACAAGTCATTTGAAGTCCCTGCAGAAATATTGAGCAATGCTGCCTCTATGAAACGAAATGAAATGAAATGACCGTATGGCATTGTTGGCCGGGAGGCCCTATGCGGGGAAGTTCGGCCGCCGCATTGCAAGTACTTTTTAGTTGACGTCACTTCGGCGACTTGTGAGTCAATGATGATGAAATGATGATGAAGAACACACAACACCCAGTCATCACGAGGCAGAGAAAATCCATGACCCCGCCGGGAATCGAACCAGGGACCACGTACGCGAGAAGCAAGAACGCTACCGCAACACCACGAGTTGCAACTGCTGCCTCTATAGCCGCCCATAATAGTAAAGTTGTTCCCAGTGCAGGATTCTGTGCATGAACTGTCCTACCGATTACGTCCCATAAATGTTCAATGGGGATCATGTCGAGTGGCCAAATCATTCGCTCGAATTGTCCAAAAAGTTCTTTAATCCACTCGCGAACAATTGTGGCCAGGTGACATGGCGCTTTGTCGTCGTTGAAAATTCCATCGTTGTTCGGGAACATGAAGTCCATCGATGCCTGCTAATGGTCTCATCGGTCCACTTGGACCAGATAACTCAGTCAGTTCTATGTAAACAAAGACCATACCATTATGGAGCCACCATCAGCTTGCACATTCCCTTGTTGACAGCTTTAGGTGTGGTGTCTGCGCCACACTTGAACCCTACCAGCAGCTGTTACCAACTCAAATATACACTCCTGGAAATTGAAATAAGAACACCGTGAATTCATTGTCCCAGGAAGGGGAAACTTTATTGACACATTCCTGGGGTCAGATACATCACATGATCACACTGACAGAACCACAGGCACATAGACACAGGCAACAGAGCATGCACAATGTCGGCACTAGTACAGTGTATATCCACCTTTCGCAGCAATGCAGGCTGCTATTCTCCCATGGAGACGATCGTAGAGATGCTGGATGTAGTCCTGTGGAACGGCTTGCCATGCCATTTCCACCTGGCGCCTCAGTTGGACCAGCGTTCGTGCTGGACGTGCAGACCGCGTGAGACGACGTTTCATCCAGTCCCAAACATGCTCAATGGGGGACAGATCCGGAGATCTTGCTGGCCAGGGTAGTTGACTTACACCTTCTAGAGCACGTTGGGTGGCACGGGATACATGCGGACGTGCATTGTCCTGTTGGAACAGCAAGTTCCCTTGCCGGTCTAGGAATGGTAGAACGATGGGTTCGATGACGGTTTGGATGTACCGTGCACTATTCAGTGTCCCCTCGACGATCACCAGTGGTGTACGGTCAGTGTAGGAGATCGCTCCCCACACCATGATGCCGGGTGTTGGCCCTGTGTGCCTCGGTCGTATGCAGTCCTGATTGTGGCGCTCACCTGCACGCCGCCAAACACGCATACGACCATCATTGGCACCAAGGCAGAAGCGACTCTCATCGCTGAAGACGACACGTCTCCATTCGTCCCTCCATTCACGCCTGTCGCGACACCACTGGAGGCGGGCTGCACGATGTTGGGGCGTGAGCGGAAGACGGCCTAACGGTGTGCGGGACCGTAGCCCAGCTTCATGGAGACGGTTGCGAATGGTCCTCGCCGATACCCCAGAAGCAACAGTGTCCCTAATTTGCTGGGAAGTGGCGGTGCGGTCCCCTACGGCACTGCGTAGGATCCTACAGTCTTGGCGTGCATCCGTGCGTCGCTGCGGTCCGGTCCCAGGTCGACGGGCACGTGCACCTTCCACCGACCACTGGCGACAACATCGATGTACTGTGGAGACCTCACGCCCCACGTGTTGAGCAATTCGGCGGTACGTCCACCCGGCCTCCCGCATGCCCACTATACGCCCTCGCTCAAAGTCCGTCAACTGCACATACGGTTCACTTCCACGCTGTCGCGGCATGCTACCAGTGTTAAAGACTGCGATGGAGCTCCGTATGCCACGGCAAACTGGCTGACACTGACGGCGGCGGTGTACAAATGCTGCGCAGCTAGCGCCATTCGACGGCCAACACCGCGGTTCCTGGTGTGTCCGCTGTGCCGTGCGTGTGATCATTGCTTGTACAGCCCTCTCGCAGTGTCCGGAGCAAGTATGGTGGGTCTGACACACCGGTGTCAATGTGTTCTTTTTTCCATTTCCAGGAGTGTATTTCCGTTGGTCAATTTTATTCCGACGACAGCGACTTGTTGCGTTCTGTCTGCAAGGTCTTGAATCCCGTTACAAATCTGTCCCGATACTCGGTAAACTTGTAGTTTTTTTTTTTACTAAACGACGGAGCGGAACTGTATCAAATGCCTTCCTCAAATCGAGGAACACGACATCAGCCTGAGTGCTGACGTTCTTGAAGCAAATCCAGCATGGTTCGCAGACCTGTCTGTCTATCATTTTTAGGTGATTTCCCTACATCCATTTTCGGGCGTGGAGGGAGCTCAGTAATGTATCTACCTAATAAACATCAGTTCACATTTACATGTGTTGTAAACACGTAATAATTGCAATTATATGCTACAACACTGCAGGACAATATTAAGGACTCCATTACATCGAGTACAGTAATGCTTCCACTCTTTTCGTGCAGTTCGTTCCAACACACCGTACAGAACAGCAGCTGCGCACGTTGTCACGCAATGTTTCATGTACAACGTACTCGAACGAAAGCTCCGAGATTGGCTGATGCGGGCAACAGAAACTGTGACTGCTATCAAACGACGCACGCAAAACTAGTTAGTACATAACACGCTCCATTTTTTAAAGTTATTTCAAACAGTGATGTGTAGCGCTCGATTTGCAAAGAGCTCTAAATATCATAACGGTTGTATATCGACGGATAGAAAGGTCAATGCTCATCCTTACTTATCATTCAGAAATGCAATTTCTGAAATGCCAAAAAAAGGGCAACAAAAATTAGTATATCATGTGAAACTTGCGTGACTACGTTTTTCTTCGAAATATTACTTCTATACAGAATTCTGCGAAACCAGCAAATTTGTTACGGCGCGTTCTTACAACGCCCGATCGAAAGCCATTTCCAGGAAGTTTGAAAGTGTACGACTATAAAAATAATATTGCGTCTTCTTTCAGACTTATGCGGAGAGGGTCTCTCTGTGTAATAGAGACGCTTTTATTTACAGTATCCTATCGTATTGTTACTACCATGCGAGATAGTACAGCAGTCAAAACTGGAGTCATATTCCAAGAGAAGGATTGAAATATCTATCTGTGCATTTTAGTAACTGTTTTTGGTGGTTTTCTAAATCAGGTTGGGTGTAACAGTGTAATTTCCTTACATGAGACTACACAATATTTTTCTCGTTTAAATGTGTGTCAGGAGTAAAAAGTATTCGGAAACTCGCACACTTTAACATTTAATTTTAATCTGATACTTTAAAACACATTCTTTTGCATATTTTTCCGTGAAAATAGTGACAAAATATGCGTCTAAAAATTGACTGATTGTCTTATTCAGCTCCAAGGTAATATATATTAACCACAATAACTTTCGACAACGTTAATGAAGCTACTGGTAAGTTTATCACCGATCCTCATCCCGTGTGATGGTCTGTAGAGAAGACGACTGTAGTCCACACCTACCAGCTGTTTTCATCCGTGTCACCTTTAAATCTACATTTACATACGTACTGCGCAAAGCACCGTACTGTGGATGAGGGAGGGTAACTTTCACCACTACCAGGAATTTTCTTTCCTGGTCCACTCGCAAATGGAGCGAGGGACGAACGACTGCCTATACGACTCCGTATGAGCCATAATTTCTCTTATGTTGTCTTCCCAGTTCTTATGGCAGTAGAATCGTCTTGCAGTCAGCTACAAATGTCAAAATGGTTCAAATGGTTCTGAGCACTATGGGGCTTAACATCTGAGTCCCCTAGAACTTAGAACTACTTAAACCTAACCAACATAAGGACATCACACACGTCCATGCCCGAGGCAGGATTCGAACCTGCGACCGTAGCGATCGCGCGGTTCCAGACTGAGGCGCCTAGAACCGCTCGTTCACACCGGCCGGCTACAAATGTCAGTGCTCTAAATTTTCTCAATAGCGTTTCGGAAAAGAATGTCGTCTTCTTTCCAGGGATTCCCATTTGGCTTCATGAAGCATGTCCGTAACACTCGCATGTTGATCCAACCTACCGATAACGAATGTATAATAGCAGCACGTCTCTGTAATGGTCGCCAGATCGAATTAAAGGAAGACATCGAGGCAATTCAAACACTCGAGCAGTACCCATGAACGGATAGCTCTAGTGTTCTACACGCCGTCTCCTTCATAGATGATCTACACTTCCCTAAAATTCTCCCAATAAACCGAAGCCGAGCATTCGCCTTCCCTTCCACCAAACTTAAGTTTTCGTTCTATTTAATATCGCTTTGCAACGTTACCCCTAGATATTTAATCGACGTGACTGTGTAAGGCAGTTCAGCACCAATACTGTATTCGACCACTACAGGATAGTTTTTCCTAGGTTGTGCGGTAGCGTTCTCGCTTCCCACGCCCGGGTTCCCGGGTTCGATTCCCGGCGGGGTCAGGGATTTTCTCTGCCTCGTGATGACTGGGTGTTGTGTGATGTCCTTAGGTTAGTCAGGTTTAAGTAGTTCTAAGTTCTAGGGGACTGATGACCATAGATGTTAAGTCCCATAGTGCTCAGAGCCATTTGAACCATTTAGTTTTTCCTACTCATATGCGTTAACTTACATTTTTCTTCATTTAGAGCAAACTACCATTCATTACACCAAATACACTGGTGGGAAAAAAAATCTCACCACCAAGGAGGAGTTGTGCGACATAAACGAAAGTTGTTAGGCGTACTTCTACATCTGAAAGATGATGTCTGTTCAGATTTCGCGCCAGTTGCATAAGAGTGGCGCTAGTAGCGCCACTATGAGGGTGCAAATCAGATTTGCTTTAAATACACACTGTAACGGTCGTGAGCGTTAGTTATTTTTTAGATTGGGCGTGATGAGTTGATGTTAGTCATGAATAGTTTTACGGCGACAAATAAGCCATACTCAGCACCTCACTGAGTTCAAACGAGATAGTGTAATAGCGTTACGAGAAGCTCGATGTTCCTTCTGCGATACTGCAGAAAGACTTGGCAGGACTGTAGCCACCGTACATGATTGCTAGCAATGGTAGTCCGGGGAACGTGCGGTCGCAAGAATACCGGGCTCTGGATGGTCACGTGGCACTACCAAGAGGGAAGACCGTCGTGTTCGGCGTATGGCTGTGGCACATCAAACTGGATCTGCAACACCAATCTGAGCCACAGCTGGCGCCATAGTGACTCAAGGAACTGTTGCAAATTGATTACTTCAAGGGCAGCTACGATCCAGGCGCCTTGTATCGTGTATTTCACTAATGAAAGCTGGTTCTGCCTCGGTGTTAGAGGTGGTTGTGTGTTGGTGAAGAGGTCAGTTGAGGCCCTGCAACCAACCTGTATGAGGACTAGACACATTGGACCTACACCTGATATGCTGGAAAAATTATACGTTTAAAGCCGATGGCAGGCATAAAACTTCATCCGAAATTGTACTGAATGCTTTCTAAGAAACTCATTTTGAACAATAAGTTCATGAGACCACTCTAAGTGTAAATTGTTGCGAAAGCATACTTGACCTCTTAGCAACAAATGATCCTGGACAAATAGGTAGTATCATGTTGAATACAGTGGTTAGCGACCACAAGGCAGCTGGTGCTAGACTGAATACTGTAACATTCACAACAATCAAAAACAAAGTATATCTATTTAAAAAAGCTGATAAAAATGCTCTTAACGCCTTTTTAGGAGACAGTCTCCACTCCTTCCGATCTGATCATGTAAGCGTAGAAAAGATGTGGAATGATTTCAAAGAGATAGTATCGAAGGCAATCGAGAGATATATACCACATAAATTAATAAGTGATGTACTGATCCCTCATGGTACACAAAATGGGTCAGATCACTGTTGCAGAAGCAACGAAAAAAACATGCCAAATTTAAAACAACGCAAAATCCCCAAGATTGGCAAAGTTTTGCAGAAGTTCGAAACATAACGCGTCCTTCAATGCGAGATGCTTTTAATAATTTCCACAATGAAACTCTGTCTCGGAATCTGGCAGAAAACCCAAACAGATTCAGGTCACATATAAAGCACACCAGCGGCAAGAGGAAATAACTACCTTCACTGCGAGATAACAACGGTGAAGTCACTGATGACAGTGACACTAAAGCAGTGTTATTAAACACTGTTTTCCGAAACTCCTTCACCAAATAAGACGAAGTAAATATTGCTAAATTCCAGTCAAGAACAACTGCGACGATGAGAAATATACAAGTAGATATCCTCGGTGTAACAAAGCAGCTTAAATCACTTAATAAAGGCAAGGCCTCCGGTCCAGATTGTGTACCAGTCAGGTTCCTCTCAGAGTATGCTGATACAATAGCTCCATATTTAGCAATTATATACAACCGCTCGCTCACAGAAAGATCCGTAACTAAAGACTAGAAAGTTGCTCAAATCACACAAGTACCCAAAAAGGGAAATAGGAGTAATTCACCGAATTACAGGCCGATATCACTAACGTCGATTTTCAGTAAGGTTTTGGAACATATACTTTATTCGAACAGTATTAAGTACCTCGAAGAAAACGATTTATTGACACATAGCCAGCACGGATTCAGAAAATATCGTTCTTGCGAAACACAACTAGCTTTTTACACTCATGAAGTAATTAGTGCTATCGGCAGGGGATGTCAAATTGATTTCATATTTTTATATTTCCAGAAGGCTTTCGACACCGTTCCTCACAACCGTCTTCTAACCAAACTGCGTGCCTATGGAATATCGCCTCAGTTGTGCGACTGGATTCGTGATTTCCCGTCAGAAAGATCACGGTTTGTAGCAATAGACAGAAAGTCATCGAGTAAAACAGAAGTAATATCCGGCGTCCCCCAAGGAAGTGTAATAGGCCTTCTATTGTTCCTGATTTATATTAACGACATAGGAGACAATCTGAGTTGCCCTCTTAGATTATTTGCAGATGATGCTGTCATTTACCGTCTTGTAAAGTCATCAGATGGCCAAAGCGAATTACAAAATGATTTAGATAAGATATCTGTATCGTACGAAAGGTGGCAATTGACCCTGAATAGCCGGTCGAGGTGGCCGAGCGGTTCTAGGCGCTACAGTCTGGAACCGCGGGACCGCTACGGTCGCAGGTTCGAATCCTGCCTCGGGCATGGATGTGTGTGATGTCCTTAGGTTAGTTAGGTTTAAGTAGTTCTAAGTTCTAGGGGACTGATGACCTCAGAAGTTAAGTCCCGTAGTGCTCAGAGCCATTTGAACCATTTTTTTGACCCTGAATAAAGAACAGTGTGAAGTTATTCACCTGATTACTTAAAGGAATCCGCTAAATATCGATTACACGATAAGTCACACAAATCTGAAGGCTGTAAATTCAACTAAATAGTTAGGATTACAATTACAAATATCCTAAATTGGAACGACCACATAGATAATGTTGTGGGCAGAGCAAACCAAAGACTGTGATTCATTAGCAGAACACTTAGAGGGAGCAACCTATCTGTTAAAGAGACTGCTTACACTGCACTTGTCCGCCCTATTCTGGAGTATTGCTGTGCGGTGTGGGATCCGCATCAGGCGGGATTGACGGATAACGTCGAACAAGTTCAAAGAAGGGCGGCTCGATTTGTATTATCGCGAAATAGGAGAGATAGTGCCACAGACATGATACGTGAATTGGAATGGCAATCATTAAAACAAAGGCGTTTTTCGTTGCGGCGGGATCTTCTCATGAAATTTCATTCACCAGTTTTCTCCTCCGATTGCGAAAACATTCTGTTGGCACCCACCTACATAGGGAGACATGATCATCACGTTAAAATAAGAGAAATCAGGGCTCGCACAGAAAAATTTAAGAGCTCGTTTTTCCCGCACGACGTTCGAGAGTGGAACGGCAGAGAGACAGCTTGAAGGTGGTTCATTTAACCCTCTGCCAGACACTTAATTGTGAATAGCAGAGTAATCACGTAGATGTAGAAATAATGGTCTGGGGTGCGACTTCGTATGACAGCAAGAACACTCTCGTGGTTATCCCATTCACCCTGACTGCAAATTTGTACGTCAGTCCGGTGATTCGACATGTGCTATCATTCATGAACAGCATTCAAGAAGGTTATTTTCCACAGGATAACTACAGAGTATTGACATCTTGCCTTGGCCTGCTAGATCACCGCATCTGTCTCCAATAAAGCACATATAGAACATCATCGGACGACAACTACAGCGTCATCCACAACCAACATTAGCCGTCCCTGTATTGACCGACCAAGTGCAACAGGCATGGACCTTCATCCCACAAACTGACATCCGGAACCTGTACAACACAATGCATTCACGTTTGCAGGCTTGCACTCAACATTCTAGCGGTTACACCGGTTATTAATGTGCCACCATTTCACACTTGCAATGGATTATCATGCGGTTACACTAACCTATGATCTTGCAATGTTAATCACTTAAACATGTTACCTAGACAACTGTATCCCCGGAAGTTCATTCTGTCTATCTATCGCTTGGTGACGCAGGGTCGGCCATGGTTAAACGGATTTGGCATGTTAATGCTAAGGGGTGGCCAGATGCCCTTCCTGCCGCCACCCCATAGCCCCCGGGACGGACTTAGTGTACCGCAGCTGTTTGCGTCTAGTGTAAATCGTGAAAGAGCGTGAATGTGTTCCAAATGTCTGCGAGTCGTGTAACTGAGGCGGGACGTGGGGACCAGTCCGGTATTCACCTAGTAAGATGTTGTAAACCCCCTAAAAACCACATCCAGGCTGGCTGGCACACCGGCTGTCATCGTTAATCCGCCGGGCGGATTCGATCCGGGGCCGGCGCGCCTACCCGAGTCCAGGAAGCAGCGCGTTAGCGCTCTCGGCTACCCTGGCGGGTTATCCCCGGAACTTCATTACCCTACATTAATTACTTTTTGCTGCTGCGATTTTTTTCCACCAGTGTAGAAATTCTAAGTCATCCCGTATCCTCTCACAATCGCACAACGACGATACTTCCCGTACATCATCAGCAAACCACCACAGATTGCTACTCATAATATATGTCAGATCATTGTCGTATATAGAGGACAAGAGCGATCCTGCCAAGCTTCCCTGGGGCACTACTGACGATACCCTTCTCTCGCCGTCGAGGGCAACGTCCTGGGTTCTTTTACCTTAAACGTCTTCGAGACACCCACATATCTAGGAACCTATTCCGTATGCTCGGACTTTCGTTAAAAGGCTGCACCGTGTCAAACGCTTTCCGGAAATCTAGGAATATGGAATCTGCCTGTTGTCCGTGGTTCGCAGGATATAATACGAGAAAGAGGAAGCTGAGTTTCGCACGACCGATGTTTTCTAAATCCCTGCTGACTTTCGATATAAGCTTTTCTGCCCCGAGTAAATTTATTATATTCGAACTTAGAATATGCTCAAGAATTCTGAAAAAAATCGATGCTGAGGATATTGGTCTGTAATTTTACTGGTCCGTTGTTTTACCCTTGTTTTATACAAGAGCATCTGCGCTTTTTCCCAGTCGCTTGGGTCATTGCGTTTGGCTTCTGCTCGTCAGTGAGTTGTGCGGCACGAATCTGGAACAGATCGTGCGCTTCTCAGAATCTCAGCAGAACATCGCATTAACACAGCTCTTTCTACCCTCCCTCCCCTAGACATTACTGTCACCGACAGCCTCTCAATTTTTTTGAGGCACTTGTCGCACTTGACCGATGTTATTCCATGTTAGTGTTGCATCAACAAGAGTTCCTTCTTCACACTGAAAGCGTTTTAAGTAGTAGTAAGCACGGTATTTGCTCACGAATTCTGCACCCTACACTTGCATTAATATCGTCGTTTTTTGTAACAAAACATTACTCTTGAGCGTTGCTCCTTAGCACATATCTTCTTATCGGGCATTCGCAGACGTTGTTGTCTCTTACTTCCGTGCTGTTGTTGAGGTAGGAAGTGAGCGCCTTGTTCAAATGGCTCTGAGCACTACGGGACTTAACTGCAGAGGTCATCAGTCCCCTAGAACTTAGAGCTACTTAAACCTAACTAACCTAAGGACATCACACACATCCATGCCCGAGGCAGGATTCGAACCTGCGACTGTAGCCGTCGCGCGGTTCCAGACTGTAGCGCCTAGAACCGCTCGGCCACTCCGGCCGGCCTGAGCGCCTTGTGCCAGGTATGTGTTATCTGCTGATCTGACTGTCCCACAGTGTGGTACTCTCAAACTGAGCCTACATTATTGCAGGAATGCCCCAGCCTGCTGAAATGGTTATTAAATGCTGTTTGGTAGAAGCAGGTAAACCGTGACGAGTAACCCTAGATACAGTGTTGTCGATTTGAAGCTGATATAGTGACTCCATCCCTCCAAAACGTACTGATACCTAGCATGTGAGCATGCCGCCTTTATCTTTATGGATTTGTTATAGGCCAAACTAGAGTGTTCTTCATCCACATTTGTACTGTATAAGCCACCACAAGGTGAAAGGATATCAATGATACGATTCGCTGAAGACATTGTTGTCCTGAGTGAAAGTGAAGAAGAGTTAAATGATATGCTGAACGGAGTGAACAGTCTAATGAGTACACAGTATGGTTTGAGAGTAAATCGGAGAAAGACGAAGGTAATGAGAAGTAGTAGAAATGAGAACAGCGAGAAACTTAACATCAGGATTGATGGTCACGAAGTCAGTGAAGTTAAGGAATTCTGCTACCTAGGCAGTAAAATAACCAATGACGGACGGAGCAAGGAGGACATCAAAAGCAGACTCGCTATGGCAAAAAAGGCATTTCTGGCCAAGAGAAGTCTACTAATATCAAATACCGGCCTTAATTTGAGGAAGAAATTTCTGAGGATGTACGCCTGGAGTACAGCATTGTATGGTAGTGAAACGTGGACTGTGGGAAAACCGGAACAGAAGAGAATCGAAGCATTTGAGATGTGGTGCTATAGACGAATGTTGAAAATTAGGTGGACTGATAAGGTAAGGAATGAGGAGGTTCTACGCAGAATCGGAGAGGAAAGGAATATGTGGAAAACACTGATAAGGAGATGGGACAGGATGATAGGACATCTGCTAAGACATGAGGGAATGACTTCCATGGTACTAGAGGGAGCTGTAGAGGGCAAAAACTGTAGAGGAAGACAGAGATTGGAATATGTCAAGCAAATAATTGAGGACGTAGGTTGCAAGTGCTACTCTGAGATGAAGTTAGCATAGGAAAGGAATTCGTGGCGGGCCGCATCAAACCAGTCAGTAGACTGATGACAAAAAAAAAGCCACCATCATACGGTTTGTAGCAAATGGTACAATGGCCGGCCGGAGTGGCCGAGCGGTTCTAGGCGCTACAGTCTGGAACCGCGCGACCGCTACCGTCGCAGGTTCGAATCCTGCCTCGGGCATGGATGTGTGTGGTGTCCTTAGGTTAGTTAGGTTTAAGTAGTTATAAGTTCTAGGGGACTGATGACCTTAGAAGTTAAGTCCCATAGTGCTCCGAGCCATTTGAACCATTTGACTATGGGAAACTGTAACGTCTTTCTTCTAGCGTCTGCCACTAGCGTTTATTGAGCATGTCAATGATGCCCTCAAGCTGACTACATATTCATAACCTCTAAAGAGCGTTTCTGTGTGAAGCACCTGCTGTTTCTTTTCTTCTTTTCCTTCGCTGACGCCATAGTCCCGCAGCGATCGCAGGGTCGGCGTGGTTACAACGGATTTGGCAAGGTTAGTTTTTAGGGGTGGCCAGATGGCCTTCCTACCGCCACCCCATACCACCAGGGCTGGAATCAGTGTACCCCAGCTGTCTGCATCTAATGTAAATCTTGAAACAGTGCAAATGTGTTTCAAATGTCTGCGTCGCGTGTAACTGAGGCGGAACGTGAGGACCAGCCGGGTATTCACCTAGAGGGATGTGGAAAACCGCCTAAAAACCACTTGCAGGCTGGCCTCGTCGTTAATACGCTGGGTCGGCGCGTCTACCCGAGTCCAGTAAGCAGCGCGTTAGCGCTCTCGGCTACCCAGGCGGGTCCGCGAAGGTCGTCTTGTTATTTAGTAGCAAATTTTTTCGACACAAATTCAGCAGCTCCTCGCCAGAAGTAAATAAACGCGGACACTTTCGATGGCCAGACAGGGATTCCATCCCCACAAATCTTGAATACGAGTACAGTGCAAAATCTCGCTTGGTGCACTGAATGCGATATACCACGACTGTAAAACTTTCGCCAACAAAAAGCTAGAATATATATGAAACTTGCGGTGTTGGCAACTATCCGGTCGGACGCATTTTCCCAGTCTGTTATGACTTCCTTCCACGCTGTGTGGTTCGTTAGTGGATACAGGAGCGAGGAACAGTGGCTGTTCATGAACGGAGAAGTCAGATATTAATTTATTCTATATCTAATATCAACTAGTAAAAGTAATACAATAGCGCAGCGTCAGTTGCTAATAATAGATTTGAATGTAGAAACATATATAGACACAAATGATTTACAGTTGAGTTCAAAATGTTCAAATGCGTGTGAAATCTTATGGTACTTAACTGCTAAGATCATCAGTCCCTAAGCTTACCCACTACTTAGCCTAAATTATCCTAAGGACGAACACACACACATCCATGCCCGAGGGAGGACTCGAACCTCCGCCGGGACCAGCCGCACAGTCCACGACTGCAGCGCCTTAGACAGCTTTTTTTTTTAATCTCATTTTGTTCTATATTGTTCGTTGAAATTGTTCGGACGTCCGATGACACCCGTTTAGGTTCTTCGTTAATCCGTTCACTCAGTTTTTTTTATTACAGAGAGTAGCTAACCCTCTGACCGAAGACGCTGAACGACCGTACCGGCGACTCAGCTAATCCCGCGCGTACAGTTGTGTCTTCAGATCTTTGACTGTTCAGTAAATGACGTGCCCTGCCCGTTACGAAAGTCTGTAAATGTTATAAAATGCCAAACACACGAAAAAAATCTCAGTGCACGAATGTTTAAACTTAAGTATACCCGCCCCTGGAGCTCCTGAGAGGGGATGCTTGCATCTCTTTGGCAGCCTCGTAATCATTCGTGGCAGCGCCCTCGTGCCGTGGTGGCGGCTGTAGGAAACGCGGCGGCGTAACTGGCGGCACGTGTATTTGAAAGTGTGGCCAACCGGACAGAAGCAGATACAGTAAAACTGACGGAAAGCATTTTAACGTAGTCATTTCGATAATTTATCACTAAGCACTCTTAGAACCGAAAACTACACTACTGGCCATTAAAATTACTACACCACGAAGATGACGTGCTACAGACGCGAAATTTAACCGACAGGAAGAAGATGCTGTGATATGCAAATTAGCTTTTCAGAGCACTCACACAAGGTTGGCGTCGGTGGCGACGCCTACTACGTGCTGACACGACGAAAGTTTCCAACTGATTTCGCATACACAAACAGCAGTTGACCGGCGTTGCCTGGTGAAACGTTGTTGTGATGCCTCGTGTAAGGAGGAGAAATGCGTACCATCACGTTTCCGACTTTAATAAAGGTCGGATTGTAGCCTCTCGCGATTGCGGTTTATCGTATCGCGACATTGCTGCTCGCGTTGGTCGAGATCCAATGACTGTTAGCTGAATATGGAATCGGTGGCTTCAGGAGGGTAATACGGAACGCCGTGCTGGATCCCAACGGCCTCGTATCACTAGCAGTTGAGATGACAGGCATCTTATCTGCATGGCTGTAACGGATCGTGCAGCCACGTCTCGATCCCTGAGTCAACAGATGGGGATGTTTGCAAGACAACAACCATCTGCACGAACAGTTCGACGACGTTTGCAGCAGCATGGACTATCAGCTCGCAGACCATGGCTGCGGTTACCCTTGACGCTGCATCACAGACAGGAGCGCCTGCGATGGTGTACTCAGAGACGAACCTGGGTGCACGAATGGCAAAACGTCATTTTTCGGATGAATCCAGGTTCTGTTTACAGCATCATGATGGTCGCATCCATGATTGGCGACATCGCGGTGAACGCACATTGGAAGCGTGTATTCATCATCGCCATTCTAGCGTATCACCAGGCGTGATGGTATGGGGTGCCATTGGTTACACGTCTCGCTCACCTCTTATTCGCATTGACGGCACTTTGAACAGTGGACGTTACATTTCAGATGTGTTACTACCCGTGGCTCTACCCTTCATTCGCTCCCTGCTAGACCCCACATTTCAGCAGGATAATGCACGACCGCATGTTGCAGGTCCTGTACGGGCCTTTCTGGATACAGAAAATGTTCGACTGCTGCCCCATACCAGCACCTTCTCCATATCTCTCACCAATTGAAAACGTCTGGTCAATGGTGGCCGAGCAACTGACTCGTCATAATACGCCATTCACTATTCTTGATGAACTGTGGTACCGTGTTGAAGCTGCATGGGCAGCTGTACCTGTACACGCCATCCAAGCTCTGTTTGATTCAATGCCCAGGCGTATCAAGGCCGTTATTACGGCCGTAGGTGGTTGTTCTGGGTACTGATTTCTCAGGATCTATGCACCCAAATTGCGTGAAAATGTAATCACATGTCAGTTTTAGTACAATATATCTGTGCAATGAATACCCGTTTATCACCTGCATTTCTGCTTGGTGTAGCAATTTTAATGGCCAGTAGTGTAGATAGATGAATGGCTGTTGTAAGTGTCCCAGTATTTCACATGCATGAGAATTAAGTTCAAAAAATGGTTTAAAAGGCTCTAAGCCCTATGGGACTTAACTTCTGAGGTCATCAGTCCCCTAGAACTTAGAACTACTTAAATCTAACTAACCTAAGGACATCACATGCATCCATGCCCGAGGCAGGATTCGAACCTGCGACCGTAGCGGTGGCGCGGTTTCAGACTGTAGCGCCTAGAACCGCTCGGCCTCTCCGGCCGGCGAGAATTAAGTATATTTTCATAGTTATTTCATTTGAACTTTTGTTTTTGGTTTATAATACCTCGTATAGGAAATTTACGTAATTACATTGAAAATTTCCAGTCTACGCACTTTTGAGCATAATGATTCGTGTGGAGACAAGATTTAATGCCAAGACGTATAACTGTTCGAGTTTTTTTATGCTCACTGTATTTCAATTTAGTCGAAGACTAAGAATGCACAAAATAAAGTACGTTGACGTGTAGGTTGACTTTCTAACAGAGATATACGTATTTCTCTGAGTTAGGAAATTCTGCGCTTCTAATTCTACAAAGTACTGAGAGTTTACTACGATCTTTCCGTCGTAGTAAACATGGAATTCTCGTTTCTATTGCACAAATGAATTTGTTGTGTTAGCAAGATCATTTGTATCTAAACAACCTTCAGACTCAAAACGCTAGATACCAAAAAAAAAATTTAGATTTCTGAACACTTAGAAACCAGAAACAAATAACATATCATTGCTGCAAGAAGTCACAATTAGTCTCAAACACGTTAGGTTTGTGACCATATGGCTGCATTTGAATTTACATTGTTGTTTCTCGACACCTTGAATGTTACCCGAAACTACAAGGTCTGTGTGTTAAGGAAAGTTTGTGCTTATTTTAGTAGTACAGAAACCGAAGAGTACCACTGCTTGCAGCATGCATTGTTGAAACTCAAATTATAACAGGTACAGAACTCGCTTTTCTCAATATCGCGCGTAAAGCCTCACACATTTTTATCACTGACCTATACTTACCGGTATGACATTAGACACTTTTCACTTAATTTATGCACTACACTAGCGCAACATACGTCACTGTCACACAGCCACTAACATTTGCCGTGGAATTCAGATTTCAAATGAAAGATGCATCACAGACAGGCCTAATCTAATCTTAATGGAAAAATACTGTGCGGCTGGTACCGGCGGAGGTTTGAGTCCTCCCTCGGGCATGAGTGTGTGTGTTTGTCCTTAGGATAATTTAGGTTAAGTAGTGTGTAAGCTTGGGTCTGACGACCTTAGCAGTTAAGTCCCATAAGATTTCACACACATTTGAACAATTTTTTTTTTAATACTGTCAAAGACATGTCTACATTTGCTTATATGTGTGTAGCAACTACGTATTTCAAAGAGATCCATCGCAGATAAAATAATCAATGAGAAATGAATCATAGTTTTTTTTACAATTTTAAGATGCTCTGTGGGTCGTATTACGTTTTACACTACAAACCACCGACGTCACATTGCGGTAGTGTCTATGAAGCTTGGATAATAGATTGGAGGAATGAAGCGGCGACTTCCTCCTGTGGGACCATCCTCGGAAAATCAATGCAGCTGTTCCCGTGGAGCAGCTAGCCTCTCCAGAGCCGAGCGCAGAACTAGCATCTACTACGGAATAGCTGATGCAGCCCAGCTCATTTATTGAGCTAAAGTTGCTCATCTCAACAGCGAGACACAAATGAGCGAAGTGGCAGACGAAGACTCCGGGCGAGCCGTGGTTATTCAGTCGCGGTCACGACCCTGTCTGTGTGTTTATTGGGGCTCCGGCCACGCGTCCGCTTTTCCGGCAGCTATAAACAAGAGTCCATTGGAACAAAGTGGCAACGGAAGCCTAAGCACACATATGGACTGGCCGCTCGTTGAGCTTTCATCTACTCATGGCAAACGACATAGCGCAGGTTGACACAAGGAATTCGAAGAAGTATGAACCGTTTTAAGGAGTTTTTGTAGGTAGCAAAGACGTTAAACTTAAATTCTATCATTATTAGTAATACCGCTATCAGATCAAAAGTATCCGGAGGCACCTATGTAATGCAGAATTGACCACTAGATGCCACGGGAGGCGGGCTCACCAAAGTAAAAGGAGGCGGGGAGTTTAGTGTTGTCGGCATACTGACCGGTTAGAATCCGGCGTTCACTTGCTCCTTGCTAAGAGTTGTTTCCCGTATCGCGTTGTTCCACCTGCCACGCTGTTGACTTGATCACTCGTCATTATCATCAGCATCAGCATCAGCATCAGCATCAGCATCAGCATCAGCATCAGCATCAGCATCAGCATCAGCATCAGCATCAGCATCAGCATCATCATCATCATCATCATCATCATCATCATCTGCTGCTGCTGCTGCTGCTGCTGCTGCGGTGTGGTAGTCTGGGTTAGACTGCTGGTATGGAATGGCTGGCTCCAGGCCCTTAGGGAAGCCAGGCCCCACCAGAAGGTGGCTAGCTCGCATTCTCCGCGTCCGGCCAAGACTGCCAGGATAAAGCCACACTAGGGAGTCGTCAATCCCGTCCCCACCCTTCCCCCCTCCCGACGGAAACAGAAACAGACATTACGACTGACCACTAAGCAAGATGCTGAATTTGCCAGCCCACGGGAACCTGTTCAACATGATGCTACCAGCCAGTCAGCTAGTCCACACCGTATTTACGACCTGAAGAAACGGGACGTCAGACCACCATTGCCGACCCACCATTACCTATTGCTCAACCTCCGACGTCACAAGACACTAATTCTCACGTAGCAGAGGTCAGCTTCCCTCACATCGATGCCGTTCCTCATGATGCCGACGAATGTGGATTGATTGAGACCGTGGAACAAGGTGTTGATGTCACGACTGATATGCCGGAGCAGGAAACCGCCGACGAAGAAGGTTTTGTTATGGTGCAATGTAAACGTCACCTCAAATGTGGGTCGCCTCCGGGTGACTCGAACCCTCGCAAACGGCGGGTGGTGACTGTAGAAATGTACAGTCGTTGCGAACCTCTTTCGCCGCTGCAGACTCACGCCGACGATTCACCCGTCCCTCAACAGGAAACCCGACTGGCGACCCACAGGAACCTGCAGCGGCTGTTGCTGCGCGCCAGCTGAAGAAAGTGCAGCCAGTTACCATTTACTCTATTGCAGACTACCTTGAATTAAACGAGGCGTTGAAAGGGTCCCCTCAAGGCTGTTTATCAAGGCAACAGGGTCAAGTATCATTTAACTACCTTTACCGACCAATGGAAAGCTTTTCTCCAACACCATCAACTTGATTTCTACACGCACCAGCCGCCAGAAGAAAAGCGATTATAGGTTGTCTTGTAGGGTCTTCTGGCGCAAGTTCCAGTTGACGTCTTGACGAGAGAAATCTCAGGAAAATGTTTTCCTGCAGCTACTGTGTACCAGTATATAAAAAAAATAAAATAAAATAAAAAAAAAATAAACGGGAGAAGCTGTTCCAAGACTCCAGGACTCACGACTCCTTCCCATTTACGATATTATCTGACCGCCAGAGGAAATCAATGACCGAATTTACAATCTGCAATATGTATTTCATACTAGGATGTGGGTTGAAGACTATATACCGAAGGAGAGGCCCCTTCAATGTAAACGTTTGAGCATACAGCGAATTATTGCCACCTTCCACCATGGAATGTGAGGTGTGTCAGTACCACTACCTCGGGACTGCATCCTGCCAGGGACTGAGGAAGAGAAATGCCGTAATTGTGAACAGCACCACCTACTTCTCATATAGGTTGATTTTTTCCACCGTGTACAAACCCTAGCATTAGATCGATGAGTGGATACGGAGCAAAAAAGGTCTAATGAACTTATGTCCGGAAATGCATGGTTTCCATGCTAGAGACCATTTATTCAATCATGCATTGTGGACTCGCATTCGGGAGGACGACGGTTCAATCCCGCGTCCGGTCATCCTGATTTAGGTTTTCCGTGATTTCCCTAAATCACTCCAGGCAAATGCCGGGATGGTTCCTTTGAAAGGGCACGGCCGACTTCCTTCCCCTTCCTTCCCTATTCCTATGAGACCGATGACCTCGCTGTCTGGTCTCCTCCTCCAAAAAAACAAAAAAACAATCATACATTGTTACAGAGACTGCTGTCTCGTACGCGCTGTACCATGCTGTTACAGTTACAGTATGTGTTGAAAATGCTTTCCATGTGCCTCAACGCATGCGTGTACGCGCCGTAGCATGTTCTGTCTCACACCTTCACATCGGCCAGGTTGCATTCGAACAGTGTCTCCACACCTGGAATGGGCTCTGCATACACAAAACTTCTGAGATGGCCCCATAACCAGAAATCGCACGGGTTGAGATCAGGCCATACACCTGCACCTCCTCGTCCTATACATCGACCAGGGAAGACGCGACTGAGATGCGTCCGGACGTTAACGTGAAGTGGGCTTGAGCACCATCATGTAGCAGCCACAGAACCCTTCGAATCATCAATGGCACTTCTTCCAACAGGGGAGACAGTCACCCGCAATAAACGCCGGTAGTTCCGGCCTGTTAGGCGACGTGGAAGGGAGACTGGTCCCAAAATACGGTCGCCAATTATCCCGGCCCACACATTCCTGCTGCACCGATGCTGATGATTCGCTGTCATCATGCCATGGGGGTTCTGCATACTAGCCCACAGATAACTGTTATGTAAGTTGAAGATACCACTCCGCCTAATGGTAGCCTTATCTGTGAACAGGGTGGATGAAGCAAATCCCGGAATCGTGGCTGCATGGTGAAGAAACCAGTGACAAAACTGCTCCCGATGTGGAAAGTTAGTCGCTAGTAAGCCCTGCACACGCTGTAAGTAGATCAGGCTAATAACGTTTATCATGGAGGATGTTCCACACGGTCGTCTGGCTTACTCTGCACTGGCGGGCCAGCTGTCTGGTACTGACACAGCGGTCGCCTTCCACAGTGTTAATCACATTTTCCTCCAAGCCTTGTGTCCGAACAATTTAGGTACGTCCCTCATGATTTCCTGCTTATTGAAACGACCGTGTCTGAGACAAACGGCGAAACACTGTTGCAAACATTGAATGCTGTGATTGTTGTCGGTGGGTATAGGTCTCCTTTGCTGCCCGCCGCCCATTGCCATTTGCCTTTCCATAAGTAAACATCATGACGGCAAGCTCTCGACACGTGTACAGAACCATTGTGTACAACGCTGTGTCGCATCCACTACAAGGTGAGTCAGCAAGAGAAGTAAATCGGGCACAATATTACCAGTTACTATGGCAGGAGAGGGCGCTAGAGCGTGACGTATGAGGAATAGTACCACCCTCTAGGAGGAAACCATGCATACTGTAACTGTGGCTGCGTGGTACAGCGCGCATTAGACGGCAGTCTCTGTAACAAAGTATGATTGAACAAATGGCTTCTAGCATGGAAACCATGCATTTCCTGACACAAGTTCATTAGACATTTTTTGTTCCTTATCGTCTCATCGGTCAGTCCCTAGGGTTTGTACACAGTGGAAAAAATCACCCTGTAAAGGGAGTCCGGCCTACAAAGACTTACTACTAGCCTACTAACGTTGTGCTGTTGCCACTTCACGGACTCCCCAGGATGTCTACCAATTCTCCGACGTCCGTACACAGCTGCTCAGCTCAACTCAGCAGCCTCCGCAACAACCACAACCTCAAGTACACCAGCAGCTACCACGGGTTATCTGTCAGAATAGACTGCCGAAGTATGCACAAGCAGCGAGTTTGGCCATCATCAACAGCCTCAACCCGCCGCCTATTTCACCTCTTTAATGGGACCTCACGCCTGCTCTTGCTGATATTAGGGACCTGATGTACATTCTCCACCAAAAACTTACAAGCGTAATGACCCTCGTTGAAGGTTTTCTCCAGGCGTTTGTCCCTCCGTGACTGGGTTGTTTGGCCAGGATATAACTCACCTTCCTTTTCTTTAATTACACACTATGTGATCAACAGTATCCAGACAGCACCAAAAACATACGTTTTTCATATTAGGTGCATTATGCTGCCACCTACTGCCAGGTTCTCCATATCAGCGACCGCAGTAGTCATTAGACATCGTGAGAGAGCAAAATGGGGCGCTCCGCTGAACTCGCGGACTTCGAACGCGAAAATGGCTCTGAGCACTATGGGACTCAACATCTTAGGTCATCAGTCCCCTAGAACTTAGAAGTACTTAAACCTAACTAACCTAAGGACATCACACACATCTATGCCCGAGGCAGGATTCGAACCTGCGACCGTAGCAGTCCCGCGGTTCCGGACTGCAGCGCCTAGAACCGCACGGCCTTCGAACGCGCTCAGGTGATTGGGTATCACTTGTGTCATAAGTCTGTACGCGAGGTTTCCACACTCATAAACATCCCTAGGTCCACTGTTTCCGATGTGATAGTGAAATAGAAACTTGAAGGGACACGTACAGTACAAAAACGTACTGGCCGACCTCGTCTGTTGACTGACAGATACCGTCGACAGTTGAAAGGGATCCTAATTTGTAATAGGCAGACATCTATCCAGACCATCACACACGAATTCCAAACTGCATCAGGATTCACTGCAAGTACTATGACAGTTAGGCGGGAGGTGAGAAATCTTGGATTTCATGGTCGAGCGGCTGCTCATAAGCCACACATCACACCGGTAAATGCCAAACGACGCCTCGCTTGGTGTAAAGAGCGTAAACATTGGACAAATGAACAGTGGAAAAACGTTGTGTGGAGTGACGAATCACGGTACACCATGTGGCGATCCGATGGCAGGGTGTGGGTATGGCGGAGGCCCGGTGAACGTCATCTACCAGCGTGTGTAGTGCCAACAGTAAAATTCGGTGGTGGTGTTATGGTGTGGCCGTGGTTTTCATGGAGGGGTCTTGCACCCCTTGTAGTTTTTCGTGGCACTATCACAGTACAGGCCTACATTGATGTTTTAAGCACCTTGTTACTTCCCACTGTTGAAGAGCAATTCGGGGATGGCGATTGCATTTTTCAACACGATCGAACACCTGTTCATAACGCACGGCCTGTGGTGGAGTGGTTACACGACAGTAACATTCCTGTAATGGACTGGCCTGAAAGAGTCCCGACCTGAACCCAGTGGATCACCTTTGGTGTGAGTTATAACTTCGACTTCGCTGCAGACCCCAGCGTCCAACATCAGTAAGTTCTCTGGTTTCGGCTCTTGAGGAATAATGGGCTGCAAATTCTGCACCGATGTTTAGACACGTCATTGGAAGTGTCCGCAGTAGTGTTCTAACCGTCACAAAGGCGCAGGGTGGACAAACAGCATATTGATGCCCACTAATAGGTATCCGAATACTTTTAATCAGATAATGTATATGTATCTTTACGTATGGAGTTATAAATTTGTCATTATGGGCCCTTGCCAAATATTATTATGAGGGCCCAAGTGTTCGTGTGGGGTATAACGCCTGCAGCAGAACGGCTGTCACATAATGGATACTCCATGAATCCCTGTTTCAGATACCCATCCAGTTCGCAATTTTTTTTCAACTTAAAAAAATTGTAGCAGGTTTTTGAAGCTGAATTTATCACATCAAGAGACAATGAAATAGTAGTTAACTGAGAGTGTGAAGAACTGGGATTATAGCTAGTTTCTAAGATGTGCGGTTGGTTATCAAAATGACGCAGACACCTATTTTCCACAATACATGACTTTTGTGACGTGGTAATGCTATCCACCCTTGTTTTGCATCAGTCATCTCGTAATTTGGTCTTCTGTACACCAATTAGTGTATTACGTCTTGCTCTGCGCAGATGTCCAGACGTAAGAAGCGTAAAATGCGAAATAAGTCTCACATTCAACTGCTAGAGCGGACTAGCGCTATTCAATGCTATCAGTATGATACGTGGACACAGAGCAACTATGTACGAGGCGTGATACCATAGAGGACTTTGGCGACATATCGTACTGGACTCGCATTCGGGAGGACGATGGTTCAAATCCTCGTCGGGCCATCCAGACTTCTTTTTCCGTGATTTCCCTAAATTACTTAAGAAAAATTTTGAAAGGTTCCTTCGAAATGGCACGGCGGATTTCCTTCCTCAACCTTCCCTATTCTGAGCTTGTGCTCGGTCTATGACGACCACTTTGTTGACGGGACATTAAATTCTGATCTTTGTTATTTCGAGACTTCATTGGCATAGACACGGCAAAAACCCAAATCTCGATTGTCAAATTCGCCAAACGCTAACGATGTTTATCACAAGGAAATGAAAGGATAACGCAACGCAAGTAACGTCAGAACTCTTATTACACTGGTGCGTCCTGTACAAACCGAATATTCACGCGGAAGTCTGATAATCTGTAGATTTCAAATGGTTGAAATGGCTCTCAGCATTATGGGACTTAACTTTTGAGATCATCAGTCCCCTACAACTTAGAACTACTTAAACCTAACTAACCTAAGGACACCACACACATCCATGCCCGAGGCAGGATTCGAACCTGCGACCATAGCGGTCGCGCGGTTCCAGACTGTAGCGCCTAGAACCGCTCGGCCACCTCGGCCGGCATCTGTAGATTTCCGATCATCATTAAGTATGCGTCAGCACGATACAAATGTGAAAAAAACATGATATTTTCGCACCATATTGAGGTATTACCAATATTATTCATGAAGCACAAAAGTAACACTATGACTGGATGGACGGCGGCTGGCTATGGGTTATATGGTGCCATGAGACCCTCTGGACCTTCGTTCAGCATAAGGTCGCAATGAGTGAACATTTTAGGTGACGCAATGAAACCAGTACCACAGATGATCCTCTCTTAATAAGGACGTAGTTTGATAGCACGAATATACCCCAACTTATTCTGCTAATTCTAACCACATATGCTTTGACAGCGTGCGGTCAACTTCCTTGGCCTGCCTAATTCTTCTTCAAAATAATTTTGGAAACAAATTTCGAGCTGTAAGATAAGTTAAATGTGGTACAACATCACATTAATCAAAGTAATTCAATTCTTTCTATTACTTCAAGAAACATATGTACACCCCCTACAAAACGGAGCCGCTGGGCCGGCCGCGGTGGTCTAGCGGTTCTAGGCGCGCAGTCCGGAACCGCGCGACTGCTACGGTCGCAGGTTCGAATCCTGCCTCGGGCATGGATGTGTGTGATGTCCTTAGGTTAGTTAGGTTTAAGTAGTTCTAAGTTCTAGGGGACTGATGACCACATATGTTAAGTCCCATAGTTCTCAGAGCCATTTGGAGCCGCTGGTCCATTGCGTGGTTAAATATTTTTCTAGCTAGCGCGCCTTCTAAGTACCTTATCACTGCCACCTCTCAATTCGAGAAAATAAACTTATGATACGTGTCGTATTAGCTGGAGGACCGAATTTAAAATCTACGGGTAGCTTACAAACAGAAGTAGATTTTTAATATTACCATCAAAAAATGGTTCAAATGGCTCTGAGCACTATGGGACTTTTCTAAGGTCATCAGTCCCCTAGAACTTAGAACTACTTAAACCTAACTAACCTAAGGACATCACACACATCCATGCCCTAGGCAGGATTCGAACCTGCGACCGTAGCGGTCACGCGGTTCCAAATATTACCATCACTTGCAACTCAAAATGTACTTACTGATCACATATTTTGTAAAAATAGAGCTATTA
Organism: Schistocerca cancellata; assembly: GCF_023864275.1. NCBI lineage: Eukaryota > Metazoa > Arthropoda > Insecta > Orthoptera > Acrididae > Schistocerca > Schistocerca cancellata. Next base: position 103,228,557 of record NC_064629.1, on the reverse strand, counting down.
GGAGTCATTGGGTTCTGATTACGCCTTCATATATCCAAACATGCCAAGAAAAATGCACTTTAAAACCTAAAATTTTAAACCAACTGAACATCGGAAGGGAAGTCTGTTCAGGTCGACTGAAACGAAAATCTGTATCGCAGGCAAGTGCCAATTATTCTGGCAACGTCGCTTGGGTCTTAAAAATGCTGCACTCTCTCTCCCTGATTGAAATCTCTTCCATATTTTCGTTCAATTTATCTGACATAACGCGAAAAAAGGAGGGCTCCCAGTTGAAAGTAAGACCACTCTGGGTTGCCAAGTTCCACTAAACTGTCTGATCCCTAAAGAAGAAGCCTTGGCGCAATCGATAACGCATCGTGTAGTGTAGCGTGCACAACAAATAAAACTTAACGTACTATTTTGGCTACGGTAGCTCACGAAGTTCCTTTTTTACTAGAGAACACAGCACAGAAATTTCAGGAGCTCGCCATTCACTTCAGATGACAGATCTTATACGATTAAGTGAAAGGTAAACACACATATTCTTACCTCGCGCATCATTCAGCAAACAAACGGCACATCCATGGCAGCGCAAAAAATACCATATACCATCTGGCCTTAAATTCCGCGAAGGGAAGTACATTAGTAGCAGTCATTAACCAAGAACAAGCTATGCAGAGTATTTATGAGCTCCATTACGGAAATTGTGGGTGGTTATTCCAGAAGAGCGTCAGAAACCGTTCTGCGATGACCCTACTCGATTTAGTTTCCTAATAATATGTGCTTACAGTGTATTTAAACGTTCAACCCAAACGATATTAGCACTGGTAAATTAACGTCGGCAGTTTCTTAAGAGACAAAGTATTTTATTCAATTTAATAAACACAGGCATTCTTTAGGAATACAAGTAGAATGAAGGCAGGAAATACAAAAGAAACAATCGATATAAATATGTTTTGGCTTAGAGTTCAGTTAAAATACAATACTGAGAAACAGGAGACAGCGCATGCACCGGATAAAATTTAGAATCAAGACCGGAATTGTCTGGGTTTAAAAATAAAGCATACGCCGAGGCACTTGCTGGCTGGTTCGTGGTCGTTGCCAATTTTTCTTTACTTTTCATTCGCTATCCGTAAACGTAGAATGGGCTGTTGGAGATGCTCGTGCCGCACAGAGCCACAGTTGGGAATACCTTGAAGTGGGATATCCACTTTTGACATTTATGTTACAACCATGGAAAACCTCCCGAAAACTTAGGTCAAAAACGGAACAATTATTCTGAAACAATATGTTTGAATTATTCGTGTAATAACTTTTCCTCGCCGGATACCATCATTTGTGGTACTTGCTGATTTTACGAGCAGCAGTATATGTAATCATATTTTGACAGCCACGTTATATTATCTGTCACTTAATCGTATAATCTTTATAGGGGGGAGTCATTTGTCGACTGTTCCTTCACGTCATGTGTTACTGAACTGAATGAAATCAGACCGCATCTTAACTTTTTCTGTTGTGTCATATCGTCATCCAATAAAAAGCAGTCTTCGTACTAGTCTGTGCTTTTAAATAATGTAGAAAATTACATGTTGAAAAACATACTCTAAATGTTATTGTGATAGGAAGTAAACAGAGTATAACTATGTTATCCTACCAATTACTCGGTGACATAAGCATATAGAAGTTGGTTCGTTGCATTATTTCCATACAAGACAGATCTTGAAAAAAACGAAATTCATTTTATATGTGTGACAGAGCAGAAGGACAAGTTGACTGCCAGTTTCCGTGCCTCTTAAATAGGAACAGACGAGAGAGTACTTCAAAATATCAATCTCTCTGCATGTAGAAGAGACAACATCCGCAGTGAACTCGTGACTGAGGCAGACGAAAAAAATGTATTAACGAATTAACGTCACTTCAGTGTAAATTTACCGTAATTGAAAGTCATCATATGTTGGTAATGTATGGTGAAAAATGGAATACGCGTAAACAGAGCTATCGAAACGATTTCTTTAAACTCTTACGCCAACTAAATGTGCTAACCATTTAAACCACACTAAATCTGATAACAATTGAAACTACACTAAACGCCAGTTTTGAGTTTCTGTCTGCCGAATTCTGATTTTTCCACGTTAGCCTTCCTCAGTCAAATTAAGCACGCATTCGCGGCCAAAAGAACGTGTATCACTAATTCAAGCGCCAATAATGAAGGTAAAAGCGTCTCTCCTAAAATCATTAGCGTTATTGCGCTTTCTAATGACAGCAATCAAAGCAGGCGTTGTTTCTGTAACAGGTGCTGCTATGGCTGCAGAATTGGCACCTGCCGCCTCAAAATAACCCAACGTACAGTTTCAAACAATAAGATGTGAGACCTCACCATGATACGAGAAATAAGTTTACACGCCAGAAAGGTCTCTGTGTCGGCAGGCGCACCACCTTTGACCACGTGCCAGTGTTAAAGTGCCCCATGTCGAGGTTCTCCAAACAGAATCTTCGGCAGCAGGTGATCAGTTTTCATGATACTCAGCAATCCATCACGAGCAAGTGACGTGATATTGCTAGTTCTTGAAGGAGCAAGCAGTCTTCCACTAGGCGGCATTAGACCGCACACGAACGACGCGAACCCACCGATAACTTGCGCCATACGAAAGACCCTCGTCGGTTAAAGACAGATTTACGATCTTCAGTACGGTTCACATTTTATATAATTCGTTCGTGCCTCCTTTTGAAAGTACTGATATTTAATGTAAGAAGGTCTCGTCCTGGTACAAAGGTAGCATTTATTCAGATTATATCATAATTAACAGCGAAAACTGACGCGGGTGAAAGTATAAGATGATAGAAGCAAAAACGACTCAGTAAACATGGGTCCACAAACAAGCCGTTTGCGAGGTAACTGCCAATATGTGGTTACGAGAATCCAGTTATGTCAGTACGAAATACTGTTTGTCCTAGTTAGTAGGCCGGCCGGAGTGGCCGGGCGGTTCTAGGCGCTACAGTCTGGAGCCGCGCGACCGCTACGGTCGCAGGATCGAATCCTGCCTCGGGCATGGATGTGTGTGATGTCCTTAGATTAGTTAGGTTTAAGTAGGGGACTGATGACCTCAGAAGTTAAGTCCCATAGTGCTCAGAGCCATTTTGAATCCTAGTTAGTAAAACGTATTTTAAATGAAACTTTTCGATTAACTCTTCATATAATTGAACTCAGATTTAACTGGTAGCAGCTCTTACCAAGAAATATAAGCCTGCCTCAGCGCGTAACGTGATACAATGTAATGTACACTCATAGCTATACAGGATAATTTGCTGCCCCTACCAATAGAATTTATGCAACCCACAACGCCTTCGAAAAACACTCGCGAAGTTTTAATATTCTCTCGCTTGCTACGTGCAATCTGTTAGTCCCACGGAAAAAAACGAACAGGAACTTTATGTAGAAAATTTAATGTAGCTAATTTTTTTTATTGGGATATGTTTTAGCTGGAGGCCACAATTTTCAGGTTATTCAAGAAAAATGCGGTTGATTGCCTTTTGCGTAAGTTTCCCTAATAAAACTATGTCCTCTAGCAAAAACATATCCTGCTACAAAATTTAACTACATTAAATTTCCTACAAAAAGATTCTGTTCATTTATTTTTTAGGACTAGCAGTTTGAGCGTAACAAACGAGAGAATAAGCAAATCTTGCACGTGGTATTTGAAGGCGTTGCAAGTTACATAAAATCCGTGAGTAGGGCCAACTGAATTACCCTATATAAGGAAGAGTCCGCCGCGCGGTCTCAGGCGTCCTGTCACGGTTTGCACTGCTCCCCCCGTCGGAGGTTCGAGTCCTCCCTCGGGTATAGGGTATGGGTGTGTTTGTTGTCCTTAGCGTAAGTTAGTTTAAGTTAGATTAAGTAGTGTGTAAGCTTATGGACCGATGACGTCAGCAGTTTGGTCCCATAAGGTCTTACCACAAATTTCCAATTTTTCCAAAGGAGTAGTCCCATGTGTCGTACTCGCTTTTGCATGCAATACTACGCTCGTCCCTGTAATGAGTTTCATTTAAATACCCCCATGTCATTTAGTAAATCTTTAAAAGCCTTTGATGCAGTTCTTCAACTGTACCAAGGAGACTGCTGTACACTTCATTTCTGAGATGACCCCAGACAGAAAAATCCAGAGGATTCTGGTCTGGTGATTCCGGAGGTCAAGGTACAGGTCCTGCTCATCCTTTCATATTCGTCCATGTTGGCGCATTAGGTATCGTCTTACACCAGCAGTAAATTGTGGCGGTGCCACATCATGTACGTACAACATTCCCCAATAACGGATCATGAGCGAAATTTGAGCCCAATTACATGGGGTCTTCATCAACAAGGGTGCACCCAAAATAAATTTGTACTCAACGTTTCAAACTGAAGTCAGTGGCAGGTGGTAACCCTCATCTACATCATTTTTATGCCCTGATAAACATAATTTTGAGAATATTTTACGATAGGATTAATTCCAGTTTCATTTCAAATTAAACAATAAGTAATTTTTCCAGTAATGCTGTATGAGTTGTTGTCTCTTTTCTTTTCCAGTTATCATCGCATATATCAACTGCTACAGCGTGAAGTTGGCAACAGCTGTGCAGAATCTGTTCACCGCTGCCAAGCTGGTTGCAATTTTTGTCATCGTCTGCGGTGGAATGTACAAGTTAGGACATGGTAAGGAACACGTCTCTACTATTCCTTCCAAAAATAAAAAATCGTAAGTAAGTGAAATAGATAAGGAAGATGAAGTAATGGGATTTTCATGTCTGTTTTTGTGCCAAAGAATTTAAACCTATTTGCTAGAGAGTGTCGGAAGCTTTCCTGTACGTGTATCAAAACTGGCTTTTGAATTACTGTATGCAAAATAGGCAGTCCCTTCATGACGACACGCAGTCAGCTAACTCATATACATTCCTCGACATCTATTTAGCTGTGACTTATCTATCATTTATTACCAAATTTGATCGAACAGCTAATTTTTGTCTTTTCTTAGCGTAAGATAAGCAATAATGTACATTTTAGAAAACATCTTAAGAAATTTTACACCTTCATTCGTATGCTTGAAACAATAGCCAAGACTGTTTAGCACAGTAGTTGAGTACATCTATATCTACATCTACATCTACATGGATACTCTGCAAATCACATGTAGGTCAGTATCAACAAAATATTTTCTCATTCGGAGGAGAAAGTTGGTGATTGGAATTTCGTGAGCAGATTCCGTCGCAACGAAAAACGGCTTTCTTTTAGTAATGTACAGCTCAAATCCTGTATCATTTCTGTGCCACTCTCTTCCATATTTCGCGATAATACAAAACGTGCTGCCCTTCTTTGAACTTTTTCGATGTACTCCGTCAGTCCTATCTGGTAAAGATCCCACACCGCGCAGCAGTATTTTAAAATAGGACGGACAAGCGTAGTGTAGACAGTCTCCTTAGTAGATCTGTTACATTTTCTAAGTGTCCTACCAATAAAACTTAATTTTTGGTTAGCGTTCCCCACAACGTGTTCCTTCCAATTTAAGTTGTTCGTAACTGTAATACCTATATATTTAGTTGAATTTATGGCTTTTAGATTAGACTGATTTATCGTGTAACCGAAGTTTAACGAATTCCTTTTAGCAGTCATGTGGATGACTTCACACTTTTCGTTATTTAGGGTCAACTGACAATTTTCGCACCATTCAGATATCTTTTCTAAATCGTTTTGCAATTTGTTTTGATCTTCTGATGACTTTATTAGTCGATAAACGACAGCATCATCTGCAAACAACCTAAGACGGCTGCTCAGATTGTCTCCCAAATCGTCAGCAAAGGGCCTATAACACTACCGTGGGGAACGCCAGAAATCACTTCTATTTTACTCGATTACTTTCTGTCAGTTACTACGAACTGTGACCTCTCTGACAGGAAATCAGAAATCCGGTCACATAACTGAGACGATATTCCATAAGCACCAATTTCACTACAAGCCGCTTGTGTGGTACAGTGCCAAAAGCCTTCCGGAAATCCAGAAATACGGAGTCGATCTGAAATCCCTTGTCAATAGCACTCAGCACTTCATGTGAATAAAGAGGCAGCTGTGTTTCACAGGAACGATGTTTTCTAAACCCATGTTGACTTTGTGCCAATAGACAGTTTTCTTCGAGGTAATTAATGTTTGAACGCAATATATGTTCCAAAATCCTGCTGCTTATCGACGTTAACGATATGGGCGTGTAATTAAGTGATTTAAGTTGCTTCACTACTCCGAGGATATTTACTTCTACGTTACTCATGTTGGCAGCTGTTCTCTATTCGAATTCTGGAATATTTACTTCGTCTTCTTTTGTGAAGGCATTTCGGAAGGTTGTGTTTAGTAGCACTGCTTTGGCAGCACTGTCCTCGATAGTATCTCCATTACTATCGCGCAGAGAAGGCCTTGATTGTTTCTTGCCGCTAACGTACTTCACATACGACTAGAATCTCTTTCGATTCCCTGCCAGGTTTTGAGACAAAGTTTCGTTGTGGAAACTGTTATAAGCATCTCGCATTGAAGTATGCTCTAAATTTCGAGCTTCTGTAAAAAATCGCCAATCTTGGGGATTTTGCGTCTGTTTATATTTTGCATGTTTGTTTCGTTGTTTCTGCAACAGTGTTCTAACCTGTTTTGCGTACCAAGGAGGATCAGCTCCATCGTTTGTTAATTTATTTGGTATAAATCTCTCAATTGCTGCCGATACTATTTCTTTGAATTCAAGCCACATCTGGTGTGCACTTACATTATTAATTTGGAACGAGTGGCGATTGTCTCTCAGGATGGCGTCAACTGAATTTTTATCTGCTTTTTTGAATAGGTATATTTTTCGCTTACTTTTGGAGAATTTTGGGATTACAATATTCAATCTCGCTACGACAACCCTGTGTTCGCTATTCCCTGTATCGATTTTGATGCTCGTTATTAACGCAGGATTAGTTGTTGCTAAGAGGTCAAGTGTGTTTTCACAACCGTTTACTATTCGCGTGGGCTCATCAACTAACTGCTCGAAATAACTTTCAGAGAATGCGTTTAGCACAATTTCGGGTGATATTTTATGCGTACCTCCGGAATTAAACATGTATTTCGTCAACATATCGAGGGTAAATAAAGTCACCTACAACTAATATCGTATGAGTCGGGTACTCGAGTAGATATATCCACTTTGTTGTGTCCAGAAAGTTATACATGAAATATCCATGATCACTCATTTATGTAAATATTCTATGCTACACAAACAGTCACGTAGCACCCCTTCATATTCCTACACAAACTACTTAAGACAGAAGCCGTGAATTATTGTTTCTGTTGAAAGTAAATGTCCAATCAGTTTCTTTTCTAAAAATCGGGAAATTATTGACCAACTCTAGGCTATTGTTTTGAACAACGAAACTGTTATTCACTGCTGACTCCTTATTGCGACATGAATTATGTCAAAACTCGGCAATGACTTGAGTAGTAGTGTGCGAAACTTTCGCAACTGATATAGAATGACGCACGGCGCATAAGATGAGACTGCGAGGAATGTTCTTAAAATTATGGGCTTGTGTAGAGTGATATGGACAAATGTATTTCAAAATATTTATAACACACGAACGTAATGCGGATGATAGCAACTTAGCAACGTTGTTTCGTTGAAATCAGAGAGAGATAAAATTCATGGGAGATAAATCCGTAATATCCAGTGCGTCACACAATCTATGCAGACCGCAAGGAACGACCTTATGCGGAAGTCGCACACACGAGGACAGGGTGAAAGTTGCTAGTCTGTTACAAAGATGGAATTAAATATGAGTAAAATATTCGTGATGTTGGAACTTGTTACGCAGTAAAGTAATTCAAGCGTCAACCTGAGCTGCCGATCAGAGGCAGGGATCCGTGTGACATTGTTCTGGTTGTCTTGTCCGAAAATTACTTTGAGCAGATGGTTAGAGAACCAGCTCGTGAGAGCAACGTCATAGACCTCCTGCCAACAAACAGATTTAAACTTATCGAATTAGTTAACGTAGAGCAAGACAGGTATGTTCCGAGTGGGGTCTTAAGGGATGGGGAAGACCCACGATGGTTTAATAGCCGTGTTACTGCTACGTAAACAAAGAGAAGTTGATTCAAGAGAAGTTAAAATTTAGGTGCGAAACAAAAGCTGAACGAAGCGAAAATCAGCGTAAGGAGAGCAATGAGAAAAGCGTTCAGTGACTTTGAAAGTAAAACTTTGTCAACCTAGACGAGCAAAAACCGTAAGAGGTTTTGATTGTTTGTTAAATCAATAAGTTGCTCAAAATCATCTATTCATTCACTCAGTGACCATACTGGCACCGAAAAGGAAATTAACAGGGAGTAGGCCGAAATACTGAATTCGGCCTTCCGAAATTGTTTCACCGTGGAAGATCGTAACACAGTCCATCCTATCAATCGTCGTACGAAAGTCGAAATGACTGCGGTGAAATATCGAGAGTTACTAGCCAGAGCAACCTTAAGTGGAATGACCACATAAAACAAATAGTGGGAAAAGCAGGTGCCAGACTCAGATTCATATAAAGAATCTTAAGGAACTGAAACTTATCCACGAAGGAAGTTGCTTATATGGCGCTCGTCCGACCGATTCTTGAGTATTGTTCATCTGTCTGGGATCCCTACCAGATAGGACTGATAGAAGAGATAGAGAAGATCCAACGAATAGCAGCGCGTTTCATCACGGGATCGTCCAACCAGCGCGAGAGCCTTACGGAGATGCTCAACAAAGTCCATTAGCAAACGTTATAAGAGAGGCGTTGTGCATCACGGATAGATCTACTATTGAATTCTCGAGAGAGCGCTTTCCGAGGAGAATCGGACAACATGTTACTTCCCCCTACATACGTCTCGCGTGATGACCAGGGGGAGAAAATTCGAGAAATAAGAGCCAATACAGAGGCTTACCGACAGTCATTCTTCCCACGTGCTATTCGCGATTGGAACAGGATTTTAGGCTCAGTTAGTGATACAAAAAGCACCCTCCGCCATACACCATTGGGTGGCTTGCAAAGTGCGACGTAGATGTGGATGTAGATGGAGATCTGCCTTTACACTTGTTTTCGAACTAGTCGTGCTATGCGTCTATGTTCAAACTGAAATGGCATGACGTCAGTTTTTTTGGACGTATTGTTGGCAATAGAAAATCATCCAAAATTGGTGAAAATTAATTAGTAGCCTCCACCTTCGGTAGCTAAGTAGTGACAATAACTTCCAATGTAACCATACTTGTTGCGAATATTATCCACTAGAAGAAAGTTCAGAACTGTAATCACATATGAAAACATTGACAAAATACACAGTGCGGCATCGAGAAATAAGAGCCAGTGCGGAGGCTTACCGACAATCATTCTTCCCACTCGCTATTCGCGAGCGGAACAGGATTGTAGGGCTCAGTTAGTGGTACAAAAAGCACCCTCCGCCATACCCCATTAGGTGTATGAAACAACTGTACCAGCAGCAGTATTTCTCTGAAAAATTAACTACGAGAAACCTTTGTGCAAGATATTGGCCACCTTTGGTGAACACTGACCAACATCAAATTCAAAAACTACTTTTTCAGCTATGTTCGGTCTGACCTGAAAAGAACTTAACTTGTTTTTGCGAGCCGAGCGGTTCTAGGCGCTACAGTCAGGAACTGCGCGACCGCTACGGTCGCAGGTTCGAATCCTGCCTCGGGGCCGGCTGGAGTGGCCGAGCGGTTCTAGGCGCTACGGTCTGGAACCGCACGACCGCTACCGTCGCAGGTTCGAATCCTGCCTCGGGCAGGTTAGTTAGGTTTAACTAGTTCTAAGTTCTAGGGGACTGATGACCACAGCAGTTAAGTCCCATGGTGCTCAGAGCCATTTGAACCATTTGTTTTTGCGAGTATTTGTTGCTGTGTTAGTGAAGCGGTTCGGCCACTGGAGGCCATAAATGAAACAGTAATCGCAGCGGTGCACAGGATGTCCAGGTTTCTTTTAGGATTCAAACGCGATCCTTCTTACTGATTACCTTACAGAAATAGAACAACTACTATGTAAGTCTTCTGGGGCAACTAGACGAAAAAATACGTGATAAGAAGCCTGGATAGTAAAAGTGAAAAAAACGTTTTTCCATCAGGATAATGCACCTGTGCGCAAATGTGCTTTGGCGACTAAAAACTGAAGAATACCAACTATGAATCGTTTTAACACCTACTCTATTCACCGGTTCGACACCCTCTGGCTCCATTTAAACTTACTTCTAAAGAAATTTGTGGCCGATAAACGCCTGGGGTTCCGTAAAGTGGTTATGGCAGTTTTCTATGGTTATTTTATAAATTTTCCAAAATGACAATTCAAAGAGGAAGTATGCTGAATAACGCGTTACTTCATTCCCATACCGAGCTCTTTTCACCTAATCTGTTACGTTTATTATGGTTTGCTGTGAAACTTTTTACGTAAGGAGGAGAGGACGTTGCCAAATATTAAGACAAATACTGCAGGCTTGCCTCAAGTTCCGCTCCGTTACTCCACGTTTACGTGACGAAGCATGTAAAACTGTTCTTTTGCGACAAGAATAAAATGCACTCCATTAAATGATATATCCGTAGGTCGTATAACAGAAATCTATCAGCCTTGTCCAGTGACCAGTGACAGAAATTCCTGTCTCGAGATCGCACAAGCCCAGTACTGGAATAAAAGAAGAGATCTGTTATTAACGGCTAGGGCGCGAGGAGCTGCAGTTCGAAGAGGGGACCCCCGGCTGATATGACGCGCGCTGCAGCCGCGTGACTGGGTCGACGAGAGTTGTAGCGGCCTGTGACGTCAGAGGTGGTCCAGAGATCAATATGAGCGCCAAGCGGCGCGCGCCGGAGTTCGGCAACCCATTCACGGCGGGGCTCCACAACTCCATTGACGCGCCGCAGACCGCGCGTCGCGCCGAGCGACTTCGCCGCTACTTTGGGCCACAAGGAACGCGTGCAGCGCAGCTCCCGCCCTCACGAACAAGTGCTCCACTTTTGTTTGGTTCTCTGGCCCCATGACGTGTTTACAGGTATATTCTCGTCACGCATAGACACGAGGACATTAACAGTACCTTACAGCAAATTTGAAAAATGGCGTGCGTTCAGCACCTGATTCACAAGGACCGGGAAAAATCAGAAATTATAATCTTTTTGTTATTTTCTCACTTTACCCTCCTGCTGCCACTCTGAGATCGCCGACTTACATTAGCGACGTCACACTCCAGTTGTGTTGCTAAATCATCGCAGTTCTTCGACATATAGTAGTATTTGCGTCTCGTCGTGAGCTTCACAGTTACTCAGAGGAATACTGCATCAATTCTTAAGCACTTAACCATTAGATTGAAATGCTCATTCAGAATAAATGATTTCAGATTAGGTATATTGCGTAATGGCATAACTCCATTTAGTCGTTCTGACTCAAGTTTTCTGTCGTTTTCGTCAATCACTTGAGTGCTATTTACTTCCAATGTTAACTTTTGCTCCATCGCTAATGAGCACAAGATCGACCAAACATTAAACAAAACCATTCCTTTCACAGCATGTGTGTGTGTGTGTGTGTGTGTGTGTGTGTGAGAGAGAGAGAGAGAGAGAGAGAGAGAGAGAGAGAGTAGGAGGTGGGTGGGGGGAAACGGGGTTTAGTCACCACTTTAGCAAGACCTTTCTGTTAGTTAAAAAAATACTTCAATTAAACTTAAATTCTGTGCCATATTGCGTACAATTTGAAAAAAACTGAAGGCCGCTATTAGCATTATGTTAGACGCGAATATCTTAACGAATCGTGTATTTCAGTGAAATATAATTTGCTAATTTTTCAAAGTAAAATTATTGAGTATTAATTCGATTTCCTAACGAAAGAAGAAAATTAGAATCGACATTAACACCAAAGACGAAGCATTTTCTCAGGTGTAGAGGAATGGGACAAGGAAGCAGCAGTGACAAATTGAGCGATCATGCCGTTATACCCCTGTGTTGTTCAACAGACCCAAATCTGAAGAGTTGTACAAGGATCTGAAGCCTGCTCCTTCCGAATACGGGTACACTTCCCTTACAATTGCGTCACCTTGCTCGGTTTAGTTATAGTTCTTGTATGGGACCGATCTTAAAAGCACGGGATTCGAAAGTTCACAGTCTGAAATGTGACGAGTAGTCTTCGTGAATGAACACCTAACAATGCCTAGTAATTTGATGGCTTACCCTGACAACTCAATGCGTCACTCTAAAACTAATATGAGGCTGATAACTGCTCCGAGAGCGAGCGATATGCTGTACTGAACGGGCAAGACTATCAACTTAACTCATCGTCGACAACAAGGTCAGCAGACATAGAAAAGTCCTCAAGTGGAGAAGGATGCTACAGGTAATTGCACATAGCCTGTTGGAAAGTCTCGTTGCAGTAATCTCTAACGATTTACAGACATAACAGGAATCAGTACGGCGTATGGCTGGGTAAGAACTCGAACCGAGTAAAGGTCCAACGTCTTTAAACATGTCACTACTTCGATCAGACACCGTAGGTCTTGCATGACATAGCAATTTGTAAATCTCTGATTTCGAAAAATACAGCGACCTACGCCGCGAACTTGATGGAGATGAGCTGCTCTCCAAATCATTTACCTGCTGTCGGCAGCTATGACGTCAACGTCCTCTAACCTGCACTAAACAAGACTGGTGTACCTGTTGTCCACCCACAATCGCACATGTTACTCTCAGAGGCCACTTCACGGTGTCAGGAACTCCTCTCTTTGTTCACAGATTCACAGATAGAACAGGTTGTTCAGTGCTTATATATACAGGGTGAGTCATCTAACGTTACCGCTGGATATACACTCCTGGAAATGGAAAAAAGAACACATTGACACCGGCGTGTCAGACCCACCATACATGCTCCGGACACTGCGAGAGGGCTGTACAAGCAATGATCACACGCACGGCACAGCGGACACACCAGGAACCGCGGTGTTGGCTGTCGAATGGCGCTAGCTGCGCAGCATTTGTGCACCGCCGCCGTCAGTGTCAGCCAGTTTGCCGTGGCATACGGAGCTTCATCGCAGTCTTTAACACTGGTAGCATGCCGCGACAGCGTGGACGTGAACCGTATGTGCAGTTGACGGACTTTGAGCGAGGGCGTATAGTGGGCATGCGGGAGGCCGGGTGGACGTACCGCCGAATTGCTCAACACGTGGGGCGTGAGGTCTCCACAGTACATCGATGTTGTCGCCAGTGGTCAGCGGAAGGTGCACGTGCCCGCCGACCTGGGACCGGACCGCAGCGACGCACGGATGCACGCCAAGACCGTAGGATCCTACGCAGTGCCGTAGGGGACCGCACCGCCACTTCCCAGCAAATTAGGGACACTGTTGCTCCTGGGGTATCGGCGAGGACCATTCGCAACCGTCTCCATGAAGCTGGGCTACGGTCCCGTACACCGTTAGGCCGTCTTCCGCTCACGCCCCAACATCGTGCAGCCCGCCTCCAGTGGTGTCGCGACAGGCGTGAATGGAGGGACGAATGGAGACGTGTCGTCTTCAGCGATGAGAGTCGCTTCTGCCTTGGTGCCAATGATGGTCGTATGCGTGTTTGGCGCCGTGCAGGTGAGCGCCACAATCAGGACTGCATACGACCGAGGCACACAGGGCCAACACCCGGCATCATGGTGTGGGGAGCGATCTCCTACACTGGCCGTACACCACTGGTGATCGTCGAGGGGACACTGAATAGTGCACGGTACATCCAAACCGTCATCGAACCCATCGTTCTACCATTCCTAGACCGGCAAGGGAACTTGCTGTTCCAACAGGACAATGCTCGTCCGCATGTATCCCGTGCCACCCAACGTGCTCTAGAAGGTGTAAGTCAACTACCCTGGCCAGCAAGATCTCCGGATCTGTCCCCCATTGAGCATGTTTGGGACTGGATGAAGCGTCGTCTCACGCGGTCTGCACGTCCAGCACGAACGCTGGTCCAGCTGAGGCGCCAGGTGGAAATGGCATGGCAAGCCGTTCCACAGGACTACATCCAGCATCTCTACGATCGTCTCCATGGGAGAATAGCAGCCTGCATTGCTGCGAAAGGTGGATATACACTGTACTAGTGCCGACATTGTGCATGCTCTGTTGCCTGTGTCTATGTGCCTGTGGTTCTGTCAGTGTGATCATGTGATGTATCTGACCCCAGGAATGTGTCAATAAAGTTTCCCCTTCCTGGGACAATGAATTCACGGTGTTCTTATTTCAATTTCCAGGAGTGTATTTCGTAAACCACATCAAATACTGACGAACCGATTCCACAGACCGAACGTGAGGAGAGGGGCTACTGTAATTGTTTAATACAAACCATACACAAATGCACGGAAGTATGTTTTTTAACACAAACCTACGTTTTTTTAAATGGAACCACGTTAGTTTTGTTAGCACATCTGAACATATAAACAAACACGTAATCAGTGCCGTTTGTTGCATTGTAAAATATTAATTACATCCGGAGATATTGTAACCTAAACTCCTCCGCTGTTCGATCGTGTGTATCGGAGAGCACCGAATTACGTAGGGATCTAAAGGGAACGGTGATGGACCTTAGGTACAGAAGAGACTGGAACAGCACATTACGTCCACATGCTAACACCTTTTTATTGGTCTTTTTCACTGACGCACATGTACATTACCATGAGGGGTGAGGTACACGTACACACGTGGTTTCCGTTTTCAATTACGGAGTGGAATAGAGTGTGTCCCGACATGTCAGGCCAATATATGTTCAATGTGGTGGCCATCATTTGCTGCACACAATTGGAATCTCTGGCGTAACGAATGTCGTACACGCCGCAGTACATCTGGTGTAATGTCGCCGCAGGCTGCCACAATACATTGTTTCATATCCTCTGTGGTTGTAGGCACATCACGGTACACATTCTCCTTTAACGTACCCCACTGACAGAAGTCCAGAGGTGTAAGATCAGGAGAACGGGATGGCCAATTTATGCGTCCTCCACGGCCTATGAAACGCCCGTCGAACATCCTGTCAAGGGTCAGCCTAGAGTTAATTGCGGAATGTGCAGGTGCACCATCATGCTGATACCACATACGTCGACGCGTTTCCAGTGGGACATTTTCGAACAATGTTGGCAGATCATTCTGTAGAAACGCGATGTATGTTGCAGTGCTCTCCGATACACACGATCGAACAGCGGAGGAGTAGTACTGAAGCGTCAACTTTAGGTTACAATATCTCCGGATGTAATTAACATTTTACAATGCAACAAACGGCACTGATTATGTATTTGTTTATATGTTCAGATGTGCTAACAAAACTAACGTGGTTCCATTTAAAAAAACGTAGGTTTGTGTTAAATAACATACTTCCGTACATTTTTGTATGGTTTGTATTAATCAATTACTCTAGCCCCTCTCCTCACTTTCGGTCTGTGGAATCGGTTCGTCAGTATTTGATGTGGTTTGCGAAATATATCCAGCGGTAACGTTAGGTGACTCACCCTGTATATAACACCCTCAGGTTTGAAAAAGGCTCTTGAGAAACGAGCAGTCAGCACAAAGCTCATTATACACCGAAGCACCAAAGAAACTGGTATAGACATACGTATTCAAATACAGGGATATGTAAACAGTTAGAATACTGCGAGCGGTCGGCAACGCCTAAATAAGACAACAAGTGTCTGGCGCAGTTGTTAGATCGGTTACTGCTGCTACAATGGCAGGTTATCAAGATTCAAGTGAGTTTGAACGTGGTGTTATATCTCCGAGGTAGAGATGAAGCTGGGATTTTCTCTTACCACCATTTCACAAGTATACCGTGAATATCAGGAATCCGGTAAAACATCAAATCTCTGACACCGCTCCGGCCGGGAAAAGATCCTGAAAGAACGGAACCAACGGCGACTGAAGAGAATCGTTCAACGTGACAAAAGTGCAACCCTTCCGCAACTTGCTGCAGAATTCAATCCTGGACCATCAACAAGTGTCTGCGTGCGAACCATTCAACGAAACATCATCGAAGGCCCTCTCACGTACCCTTGATGACTGCACGACACAAAGCTTTATGCCTCGCCTGGGCCCACCAAAACCGACATTGGACTGTTGATGACTGGAAACATGTTGCCTGTCCGGACGAGTCGCGTTTCAAATTGGATCAAGCGGATCCATGGATCCTGCATGTCAGCAGCGGAGTGTTCAAGCTGGTGGACGCTCTGTAGTGGTGTGGGGCGTGTACAGTTGGAGTGATATGGGACCCCTGAGACGTCTAGATACGACTCTGACAAGTGACACGTACGTAAGCATCCTACCTGATCACTTGCATCCATTCATGTCCACTGTGCATTTCGACGGACGTGGGCAATTTCAGCAGGACAATGCGACAGCCCACACGTCCAGTTCCTACAGAGTGGCTCCAGGAACACTCTTCTGAGTTTAAACACTTCCGATGGCCACCAAACTCCCCAGACAAGAGCATTATTGATCATATCTGGAATGCCTTGCAACGTGATGTTCAGAAGATATTTCCACCCCTTCGTACTCTTACGGATTTATGGACAGCCCTGCAGGATTCATGGTGTCAGTTCCCTCCAGCACTACTTCAAACATTAGTCGAGTCCATACCACGTCGTGTTACGGCATTTCTGTGTGCTCGCGGGGGCCCTACACGATATTAGGCAGGTGTACCAGTTTCTTTGGTCCTTCAGCGTAAGAATGAGGTCGCACCAGCACTGTAATGTATACAAGTAGGAGAGGTAGGCTGCAACTATTACTAATCAGTAGACAGAGAGTCTTTTCATTGGTTCACACCCATATCTTATGGAGGTGGGGACGGGGGGGGGGGGGGGGGCTGAATCAAAGTATGAACAAACATTGGGAAAAAACAAGCATGTCATGCGTCCCTCAGAAGGTTCTAATAGGGAGGTAATGAGTTGGTAACAACATTCATGAGACATCAGTGAAACATACCTCAGAATGAGGTGAACACATGAGGCACGTTAAGAGAGCAGTATCTTTAGCACAATACTACTTTCTTACACAGAGCCGGATGTCATACGTTTAAATTCGGTGTGTAAATTTATTTACCGTTATAACGTCCCAAAAGAACAAGCTTCTGTCTGATATAAAATCAGCATAATGTTCAACATAACATCCTTTGTAAAATGTAAACTTTCACGGTCGTAAATGTCACAATTAATAAAATGTCTCGGGCTATTATGCTTTTGAAAATTTACTTTGTTATTACAACAATTTGTCATAAATACAGCTCACTGAATTGTTCTTCGACAGGAATGTCGTAGAGATTAGTGTTGATAAGTTGGTGAGCTGTTTAAGTGAATCGGGGTTTTATAAGATTGGTTGCGAGAGAAGCCTCTACAATAATTTTTCAGATTCAGTGCGCCAAATAACTCCAAAATATCAGTAAAATAAATTCATTTTAGGGTGTATCTGTAGTTTTAAGTAGGACAAAATTGTCCATTCCCGGAAAATTCACGGACGCTACTACGACCTGTGTAGACTTGCTTGCTGCGGAGGCACCAGTGAGGGCGGAAATACCCTCCCAAGGGCTCTTTCTGATATACGAGTGAGCTGCAGGGCATTAGCGACTCCTGAGGACGTTAATGCCAAGCGACGGCTACTATACGGTCTCGGGAGCTGCGAGCAAAAGGAGTAAGTCTCATGCCAACGGCTATGCGATGTGTAGTACGAAGTTAGTTCACTGTTCTTCTCTCCCGAAGGACAATGGCGTGTTGTAAGCAAGGACGGCACCTGCTCTGCTATGTATTCCACGTTAGCGATCCAGGGAAGACTACTATCAAGGTTGTAAAACAGGCATCGATAGTTGTCTACTCCTCTCACAAACTTCAGTTTTGGTTACTGAAGAAGTTACTTTATTTAGGCTACTTACGGCAAAGGAGACGCGCATAAAATTTTAATTGCTTCCACAAATATGTTCCCCCTCTCTTTGTTGACCATTTTTAACGTAATGGGCAGTTATAATTAAAGTGCACCGACTCACAGAGGTACAGTGTGGCCTGTAATTGCCGTACGGCAGCGAAATTTGGTGGATATTCTAATGCGTTAATGCGGAACCGATTGACGCTGCAAAAATTAGTTCCAATTTTGGCAAACGGGTGCAAATCTGGCGTTGTGAATGCAAGAAAGACGTACAGAAATGTTTTCATATGTTACGGGTTAGGAAAGGGACGTGGGCAGAGAAGGTCAAACAAATGAGAAAAGCATAATGTTGATTCTGTTAGTAACCACCGCTTACACTGTTTGTTCAATATGAGACCGGAGACATCGACGAGATGCTGCATCCATAAAACGACATGATCGACAATTGCTCGCAGCAGTTGCGGTGGAATCTGAGCAACGTGTTCCTTTGTACTGGCCTTCAGATCGGGTAGAGAGTGAACATGTCTCTGGTAAACGCGTTCCTTAAGATATCCCCAGAGCCAAAACTCACATGTATTCAGATCAGGTGATCGTGCAAGGCCATACACTTGGAAAATCTTTGGAGATAACACGTTTGTGGAAGGTTAGCATTGGGCGAGCGATATGAAATGTTGCCCCTATCTTTCATGAAAACAGTGTTTTCCACACAGTTGCCCTCTTCCAAAGCAGGAACCAAATGCCGTACAAGCAAGTCTTGATAATGTACAGACGTCACGTTACACCTGCCAGAACCTCTCGATATATTCTCTTCAAAAACGAAAGGGCCGACAGTAAATGTGCTTGTGAATCCACGCCACAGTCACGTATGGAGAATGCAATGCATATCACGCGATTTAACAGTTCGCTGCTCCCTGTTGCGCAAAATGTGCCTCGTCGCTCCATATATTGCCCACCCAAACCTCATCAACTTCGATCCGTGTCAGAAACAGAAGAGCAAATTCAGAACGTTGCTGTAAATGCTGAACCGTCTGGATCTCGTACGTGTACCAGTGTAAAACAGACCGAAAAAGTTTCTGAAATTTTGACCATTGAATGGGCAATTCTAGTGACACTGCACGAGCAATAGGACTTAGCACTACCCGGGAGGGAGAGATTGTGGAGAGAGAGGTGGGGGGGTGGGGGGGGGGATGCTACATGGTCAGTTACAGCAACAGTAGTCTGATCAACTTCCACCGCGATCGGACAGCTTCCTCTTCCCGGAGCCACACAAACCTCACCAGTGTTTTCGAATTTCATTGTCGTCTTTTTTAAACCATCTAATGACATCGGGCCTCCCCTAGGACCTTTCGGTCGGCGGTACTCTCTCAACGCAACACTGTAATTGCTGCTGTTCACGTAAAACAGTTTCACCAACAGGCCACGGACTCTCTTCTCGGTAGCCATACTCTTCACTCACGGCTTGTCATGACAGCGTGGATAGCATACCATCATACAGTCTACGGTGCCAGATTTCTCCCTGAAGGTCACAACTGGAAGTAATTTGTTTTCCGCTGGAAATCGGTTCCACATTAACGTATTAGCAATCTACCAAGTTTGGCTGCCATACGTCATATTCCAGAATTTGAAACACTAACAGCTGCTAGCATGAGTTTCTTAGAAGTAGATACCTTAGGGGTTGCGAAGCAACTCAAATCGCTTGATACGGACAAGTCTTCAGGTCCAGATTGTATACCGATTAGGTTCCTTTCAGATTACGCTGATACAATAGCTCCCTACTTAGCAATCATATACAACCGCTCGCTCACCGATAGATCTGTACCTACAGATTGGAAAATTGCGCAGGTCGCACCAGTGTTTAAGAAGGGTAGTAGGAGTAATCCATCGAACTACAGACCTATATCATTGACGTCGGTTTGCAGTAGGGTTTTGGAGCATATACTGTATTCAAACATTATGAATCACCTCGAAGGGAACGATCTATTGATACGTAATCAGCATGGCTTCAGAAAACATCGTTCTTGTGCAACGCAGCTAGCTCTTTATTCGCACGAAGTAATGGCCGCTATCGAAAGGGGATCTCAAGTTGATTCCGTATTTCTAGATTTCCGGAAAGCTTTTGACACCGCTCCTCACAAGCGACTTCTAATCAAGCTGCGGGCCTATGGGGTATCGTCTCAGTTGTGCGACTGGATTCGTGATTTCCTGTCAGGAAGGTCGCAGTTCGTAGTAATAGACGGCAAATCATCGAGTCAAACTGAAGTGATATCAGGTGTTCCCCCGGGAAGCGTCCTGGAACCTCTGCTGTTCCTGATCCATATAAATGACCTGGCTGACAATCTGAGCAGTTCTCTTAGGTTGTTCGCAAATGATGCTGTAATTTACCATCTAGTAAGGTCATCCGAAGACCAGTATCAGTTGCAAAGCGATTTAGAAAAGATTGCTGTATGGTGTGGCAGGTGGCAGTTGGCGCTAAATAACGAAAGGTGTGAGGTGATCCACATGAGTTCCAAAAGAAATCCGTTGGAATTCGATTACTCGATAAATAGTACAATTCTCAAGGCTGTCAATTCAACTAAGTACCTGGGTGTTAAAATTACGAACAACTTCAGTTGGAAAGACCACATAGATAATATTGTGAGGAAAGCGAGCCAAAGGTTGCGTTTCATTGACAGAACACTCAGAAGATGCAACAAGTCCACTAAAGAGACAGCTTACACTACACTCGTTCGTCCTCTGTTAGAATATTGCTGCGCGGTGTGGGATCCTTACCAGGTGGGATTGACGGAGGACATCGAAAGGGTGCAAAAAAAGGGCAGCTCGTTTTGTATTGTCACGTAATAGGGGAGAGAGCGTGGCGGATATGATACGCGAGTTGGGATGGAAGTCATTAAAGCAAAGACGTTTTTCGTCGCGGCGAGATCTATTTACGAAATTTCAGTCACCAACTTTCTCTTTCAAATGCGAAAATATTTTGTTGAGCCCAACCTACATAGGTAGGAATGATCATCAAAATAAAATAAGAGAAATCAAAGCTCGAACAGAAAGGTTTAGGTGTTCGTTTTTCCCGCGCGCTGTTCGGGAGTGGATGGTAGAGAGATAGTATGATTGTGGTTCGATGAACCCTCTGCCAAGCACTTAAATGTGAATTGCAGAGTAATCATGTAGATGTAGATGTAGACTTACAGCCCAGACTATACCTCCGTGGATAGCTGCACTTTAATTATAACTCACTGGACAAAATGGACAAAATAACGATCTACTGCACAAACACTCATCGTTGCCATCCATGAGTCACTGATACATCTTTTGGGACGCTACTCGGGGTAACCTGTGGTGGTACAAGTCGCCTACCTCCCACTTCCTGTAACAAAGAAGGTGATGCAGTACTGTAATCAAAGCTTATCATGGCAATGTAGGTGAACAGGGGGGGGGGGGGGGGCTGTAACAGAATCATAATAAAGGCAAAAGCCTAAATGTGACTCAACTGAAATTTATTCTTCATTTCAAATTTGAAAACAAGCACGAAAATAAATATTAAGCCCTGAAATCGAGAAGAAAGAGTGCGTTAGTATTCAATATCGGGTTTCACATATGATCAAGCCTCAATTAAAAGTAAAAAAATTACAAAATGAAATCAATGTTATGGGTGTGTTTTATTTTTCGAAATGCTGATATATTGAGGGCTACTTATCTTCATCCAGGAACATGACGCAGTGGTTCTCAGTGAGAGGTTATGTACCTTCTTCAAATTTTTAAAACAAATCTTGCACGACATGTAACATATAGATACAGTGAGCTAAATACTGAAGTAAAGCTATAATTTTATGGTAATATTCTCTCTCAGTATGTGGCTGTCATCAAATATGGAGCACACCCTAATTGATCTATCCCAGATGGCAGCACACCATGAATTTACTGTTGATAATGTATCTAAAACCTGACTAAAGATTCTGTTCCGACTGCGCCGCCGGCAGCTCCTGATGACGAGTGAAACGTTGTTGCAGGGAACACTCAGCACCTGGAGAACGCGTTCGATGGAACGACGTCGTCCTTTGGGAACTTAGCGACTGCATTTTATACTGGCCTGTGGGCGTATGATGGCTGGAATAATCTCAACTACGCTACAGAAGAAATCAAAAATCCATCAAGGTAACTACTCTATCATTATTATAACCTACAAAACGGAACGCACACTATTTTCGAGCCCTTTTTTTCTAAAAATCACCACCATTTTTTTTTCCTTCTCTGAGGGATAACAATACGGAAGATTGCATTTAGTATAAGAAGATACTGAAAACTTAGTTTCTCACGAGTAGTTTCTACGCCGGATAATCCTTTTTTCTCAATTCGGAAATTCTTTACGTGTATCACAGGATGAATAGGCATTTTTTGTGTCTATTATATTCCACTGCGCGCCATTGCGGATACTGCAACCTATGTTAACTACTAAAGCTAAATCTTTATTATTGAAAAATCAGTTATAAGGCCAAAAGTCTATAACACTTAGTGTTAACAAGTTATGACCTTAAAAAGATGTCACCTGACATTTAACTGGAATGTGTAAAAAAGTCATGTTTGTTGCAAAAAAGTTTTAATTAGGTCGCAAATGGTTATAAACTTGAACTTGCCCATCAGCTCACCTCGTTTGTCAAAGAATCTGTCAACTTGTTCCTTGGTGAAACCTGCTGCTTGTAATAAACTCGTAAATTCAGCTGTCCTTAATCTTAACACTTCATAAGATAATAGTAAGAGTCTTTACCTGCTTTCACTTTTGTCTTATTGAACCGATGTTTTATTTTCAGCTGCTCTACATATTTGCACGCTAGGTTTATAAACTCATCTTCACTAAAAGTATAAGCTGGCTATCCAAATTCTTAACACATGCGTGCAATACTGTTTCTTGCTCTTCACTGAACTTTCTCGAAAAGAAACTTGTAATTTTCCTAATAGGTTTCGTGACCACTCTTTGTTTTCCCATAAAGCTGTGCATCTATCATCAAATGTACTTCTTGAAACTGAACATTTCTCATTCGCTTCTTTGATGGTTATTTCAAGAAATATAACTTTCCTATGCCTTTCTTCCTGTTATTTTAATCCCATTTGTGTCCTGACGCCTCCTCTTTGTCAGTTAAAGAAAAAATAAAACTTTAGTTTTTGTGCTATCTGTATTGTCCGTTACAACCAGAAACTGCTTTGTCTGATACATCCCGAAATTACGGCTGTGGTAGTTTAACATTCACATTGTTATTACATGAGCTAGACATTTTTACAGCCTAAAATAACGAGAATAATATCAGTTTTATCCAAAGATATAATGAAATGATATTACTTACTTGCAAACGAAACACAACACTACAAAGTTAAGTTCGTTTGCCGAAAAACTCAATAGGAGCGGATAATGGGTTTGTTTAGAAATAACTTCGCTGCTACCAGTCAAGATTTTCTTTTATTTATATAATATACATGACGCCTTTCGGGAAATGATTCCCATTTTCAAGTGTATTTTTCCCTGTGTACTACGCCATTTGTTCATAATGTTTCTTTATGTGAGGTTCTACAGAATTTCGCAGATACACATGAAGTACATTACGAGAAAATGGCATAGTACACAAATAAAAATGCACTGGAAAATGGGAATCATTTCCCGGAGAGCATCGTGTAAAATATAAATAAAAGAAAATTGTGATTGGTAGCAGAAAAAATATTTATAAACAAAGTCATTATTTTCACAGTCGCAGGCTTTCACAACCCATTTCGAGTGGATCAGATCAGGAGCAGATAACCTGTTGCCACCCGGAAACGGACTATTTTATTTATTCAGTATTACGTGAATAATCTGCACTGCATGGCGCAACAGGTGCTGTCCCTAGTGCTAGAGTTAGTAGACAGCTCCTGTTCGATACAACTCGGTATCCGATGCTACCCGACCATCCTCAAAACACACCATATACAGAGGCGGACAAAAGTATTCGGACACTGGCAGTAATCAGAGAAGTAAACCTCAAATGTGTTTTTAACTCAAAACATATATTTTATTCTTTACAAATGCGTAATATATATGTCAGTCTGACCATATGCAGAACAAAAAGTAACAAAACAAGCCTTATATTAAAAAAAAATTTAAATATACAATGGGCCAAATTATTCAGACACTCAGCAGCCAGTATTTGGTAATGCGTCTCTTTCTCTGTATTATAGCCCTCAGTCTTTGTGTCATGAAGAAAACGACCTTTTTCGTTATATCCGAACCGATATTCACCCATTCTTATTCTATCAATGCACGCAAATATGTCAAACTGCTCACATGTCGTTTGCGTAGTCCCGTTTTCAGCTCATTCCAGATTTTTTTCGATGGTATTGAGGTCCGGAGACTGCGGTGGGGTAATGAGGCGATGAGGCGTGTTGTATAGGATCGACTATTTGACAGTTTCCGCCGTATGCTTGGGATCATTGTCTTGTTGGAAATAACAGTCATCTCCAAGATCCAACTCCGCAGCATTTTTCGTGAGATTTTGTTTGAGTATATCGAGATTAACAAATTTGTCCATGGTGCCTTCAATAAAGACAAGCTCTCCAACACCTCTGGAAAACATGCATCCCCACACCATCACGCTGCTGTCTCCATGTTTGATGGTTGCTTGCATGTTTCTGGGCTACCATTCCGTGTTAGCTTAACGCCACACTAATCTGCTGCCATCGACGTGGCTCAAAGTAAATTTGCATTCATCAACCCACAGAATCTTCTCCCAAGACAAGTTCTTCTGCAAAAACCATCCTTTTTTTTGCGTTACACTTACTGACGAACTGTTTGCGCCTTGTCACTCTGGTGTTTTTCCCAGCACTGTTCAGCCATCTGCGCACTGTCCTAACACCAGGGGCCGTTGTCCGCCGGTCGTTTTTCACCATTCGAACTATCTACCTCTTGTCTCTGTTCGTGAGTTTCTGAGGACGCCCCTGTCGTGTATGACTGACGAGAGTTTTTTTTCTTCTTTCCATTCCTGGACTATACTAAATATAGTGTTTCGGCTTCGGTTGACGATCTTGCCTATTTCTGCATTCATGTATGCCAAGAATTAGTAGATACTATATTTGTTCGATGAAAACAATAGAGACTGAGGCTACTTTTTGTAACTCTCAGCCGGCCGGAGTGGCCGTGCGGCTCTAGGCGCTACAGTCTGGAGCCGAGCGACCGCTCCGGTCGCAGGTTCGAATCCTGCCTCGGGCATGGATGTGTGTGATGTCCTTAGGTTAGTTAGGTTTAATTAGTTCTAAGTTCTAGGCGACTGATGACCTCAGAAGTTAGGTCGCATAGTGCTCAGAGCCATCTGAACCATTTTTGAAACTCTCGATATGATATATGGGAGAGTACAAATGTCGGAAGTGCGTGTTAATTGCTATTAATCGTCAATGATAAATTTTCTCTTACCGAAACATAATTTAACAAATATCAGAGCAACATACCACAAAGGTTTCGATAATTTAATTTTGTGAATGAGGATTAGAACACCAAAGGCACTTAATCAAAAAATACACTTTATAAATAACTGTTGTCATATTTAAGTGTAACAGTAGAAAAAATACGTTTTATACATAAGTGCAGCAGTAGTAGTAGCACTTAGTAGCACCAACAACGGTAGTAGTAATAATAGTAGTATAGTAGTAGTGGTACATTTACCTGTTTTATGCCTCTCTATCGATGTGTTTGCAACATGTGAATAACAGAAATTCAATAATAACGTGAATGATACTTCTAGTAGACTAGAAGTGAAAATTTTAAGTCACCTAACAAAAGAAAATTGAAAATTCTTTCCAACTTAAATTAAGATATTCTATTGCAAAATTATGCTTCTGTCATCTTCTTGACCAAAGTAAACAAAATTAAATTAATAACATAATTTACATCTTTGGTGACGGTATCAGGAAAGAGGTACATTATCGACTATTTGATGCTTTCTGATGATATACATGATAACATGTAACCAAAGAGGGAAGTAGGCAACGCCTGGAGAAATGGGGGAACTATCTGAGAGGATGGAGTGAGTGTAAATAGAACAGAAACAGATTTGGCGAAGCTGCAGAGAAACAATGAGGCTACAAATAGAGCGTAGTGGAAATGACCACAATAAGTAAGTTTAGATAGTTCGGTTTACTCGTTCATCAAAGTGAAAAACTGAGAGGGACATAACCAGAGCATTTTCCAGCTATGTAGCAGTAAAAACTGTTAAACGAACTGCACATGATTGTGTTCAGATTAGCAGTGATATACCGCAGAAAATAAGGACATTGACTGAATGCTGCAATGAATGTTGCTTAAACCCAGCCATTTTTACTAGATGGGTTTATCTTTGACTGACATATTTCGAAGACCACTCATTTTCTAACTTCTGTTCTCGTGTTTAATTTTCTTAACTGGCAACCATATTATAAGTGTGAAGTGCATTGCAGTTACGCGGCAGTGAAGACATGAAATGGTACTGCTAACGAAGTTATAAGTTAGAAAGGAAAGGTAAGCTGCATGTTGTGTACACAACAATATAAAACTTTTCTTCACTCAGATGCAAAAACCATCTTGATAGCCTAGATTACATTAGATTAGATTAGTACTTTTTCCATAGATCATGAATACGACACTTCGTAATGATGTGGAACGTTTCAGGTTAATAAAAGGTGTCTATACAAGATATTATATTACACAAAATATTACATGACACTTAATATTTTTAATATTTTTGTGGGGTTTGGCGAAATTACCAACTTACTATATCCAAAAATTCATCTAATAAGTAGAAGGAGTTGCCATTAAGAAATTCTTTTAATTTCCTTTTAAATGTTATATGGCTGTATGTCAGTCTTTTGGTGCTATTAGGTGAGTGACCAAACACTTTTGTGACAGCATAATTTCCCCCTTCTGAGCCAAAGTTAGATTTAACCTTGAGTAGTGAAGATCATCCTTTCTTCTAGTGTTGTAGCCATGTACACTGCTATTACTTTTGAGTTCGTTCGGATTGTTAATAACAAATTTGATAAGTGAATATATATATATATATATATTGTGAGGCTACAGTGAAGATCTCTAGCTCTTTAAATAAGTGTCTGCAGGATGATCTTGGACGAGCTCCAGCAATTATTCTGATTACACGCTTTTGTGCAATGAACACTCTTTTACTCAATGATGAGTTACCCCAGAATATGATGCTATAGGAAAGCAGAGAATGAAAATAGGCGTGGTAAGCTAATTTACTCAGATGTATATCGCCAAAATTTGCAATGACCCTAATAGCATAAGTAGCTGAACTCAAACGTTTCAGCAGATCTTCAGTGTGTTTTTTCCATTTCAACCCCTCATCAGTGCATACACCTAGATATTTTTAATATTCTACCTTAACTACCGATTTCTGATCGAAGTCGATATTTATTAATGGTGTCATTTCATTTACTGTGCGGAACTGTATTTACTGTGTTTTGTCAAAGTTCAATGAGAGCCCATTTGCAGAGAACCACTTAATGATTTTCTGAAAAACATCGTTTACAATTTCACCAGTTAATTCTTGTCTGTTGGGTGTGATAGCTATACTTGTATCGTCGGCAAAAAGTACCAGCTTTGCATCTTCGTGAGTATAGAATGGCAAGTCATTAATATATAGGGTGATCAAAAAGTCAGTATAAATTTGAAAACTTAATAAACCACGGAATAATGTAGATAGAGAGGTAAAAATTGACACACATGCTTGGAATAACATGGGGTTTTATTAGAACAAAAAAAAAAAAAAAGTATTGCGAGACGCGTGAAAGATCTCTTGTGCGCGTCGTTTGGTGATGATAGTGTGCTCAGCCGCCACTTTCGTCATGCTTGGTCTCCCAGGTCCCCAGACCTCAGTCCGTGCGATTATTGGCTTTGGGGTTACCTGAAGTCGCAAGTGTATCATGATCAACCGACATCTCTACGGATGCTGAAAGACAACATCCGATGCCAATGTCTCACCATAACTCCGGACATGCTTTACAGTGCTGTTCACAACATTATTCCTCGACTACAGCTATTGTTGAGGAATGATGGTGGACATATTGAGCATTTCCTGTAAAGAACATCATCTTTGCTTTGTCTTACTTTGTTATGCTAATTATTGCTATTCTGATCAGATGAAGCGCCATCTGTCGAACATTTTTTGAACGTTTGTATTTTTTTTGGTTCTAGTAAAACCCCATGTCATTCCTGGGTGTTTGTGTTGTCCTCATCATTTCATCATCATCCAGGAAATTGGCGAAATTGGACTGAGCAAAGGTTGTGAAATTGTACGGGCGCTGATAACCGCGCTGTTGAGCGCCCCACAAACCAAAACATCAACACCCATGTCATTCCAAGCATGTGTGTCAATTTGTACCTCTCTATCTACATTATTCCGTGATTTATTCAGTTTTCAAATCTGTGCTGACTTTTTGATCACCCGGTATATTAAGAACAGCAGAGGACCCAAGAACGAACCTTGCGGCACCCCATTCTTGCTGTTCCCCAGTTTGAGAAATCACCAGTTTTTTGCGTATTATGTGAACTGCTTATTTCAACTTTCTGCACTCTTCCAGTTAGGTATGATTTAATCCGTTCGAGCGCTGTCCCATTAATACCACAGTACTTGAGCTGATCTAGAAATATTCCATGCGTACCACGAGTTTTTATCAGATTAAAACCCAAAGTCTCTTTACTGTGGAGAATAAATTGCTGTGTGAATGATTGTACTGCGCATAAGAACGAGGCAGAGAGAGGAATAGATGAGGAGGGCGGTTTTGTGCTGCGCAGGGATCTGCCGCTCTCGATCATCATCGCCATCCCGCTGGTGACGTCATGCTACGTGCTCATCAACGTGTCGTACCTGGCCGTCATGTCAGCCGCAGAGATGAGCGAGACGGGAGCCGTCGCAGTGGTGAGTACCAGCACTCGCCGCCTGGCGCTGTCATCGGGCGCTTATTGCTTTCAGCTACGTTCGCCATCACAGAGGCATTTCGCTTTACGTGAAATGTTCTCGCAGTTGCAAACACAAACAACAATCAGCTGTATTATGGAATGACGACAATGAAAATTTGTGCCGGACCGTGACTCTGACGTCGATTTCCCACTTTCCGCGAGCGGTCGGTCACCTTAACCGCTTTGGCCAACTGTGCGCGACTCACGGTCATATCCAAACTTCCATACGTCCCCGTTCCTGTGTCACAACCTGCACTCGTCCACTTTCTGTAATTCCCGTACAAGGGAGGACATTATAACTGAAACTTGCTACCTGGTATTGGCGAATAAATAAGATATTGCAGTGCCTGCGTTGTTAAGAATTCATGCCCTAAGGAAAATTGAAGCGTTCTTCTTAACAACACAAGCAGTTTATACGGTTTTCCATATTCACTGAAGTTGAATTCCCTTAAACTCCAAGTCTAAACCCCTATAACAAAGACATTAAATATAATATACACTACTGGCTATTAAAATTGCTACACCACGAGGTTGACGTGCTACAGACGCGAAATTGAACCGACAGGAAGAAGATGCTGTGATATGCAAATGATTAGCTTTTCAGAGTATTCACACAAGGTTGACGCCGGTGGCGACACCTACAACGTGCTGACATGAGGAAAGTTTCCAACCGATTTCTCATACACAAACAGCAGTTGACACGGCGTTGCCTGGTGAAACGTTATTGTGATGGCTCGCGTAAGGAGGAGATAAAGATCGGATTGTAGCCTATCGCGATTGTGGTTTATCGTATCGCGACAATGGTGCTCGCGTTGGTCGAGATCTAATGACTGTTAGCAGAATATGGAATCGGTGGGTTCAGGAGGGTAATACGGAACTCCGTGATGGATCCCAACGGCCTCGTATCACTAGCAGTCGAGATGACAGGCATCTTATCCGCATGGCTGTAACGGATCGTGCAGCCACGTCTCGATCCCTGAGTCAACAGATGGGGACGTTTGCAAGACAACAACCATCTGCACGAACAGTTCGACGACGTTTGCAGGAGCATGGACTATCAGCTCGGAGACCATGCCTGCAGTTACCCTTGACACTGCATCACAGACAGGAGCGCCTGCGATGGTGTACTCAACGACGAACCTGGGTGCACGAATGCCACAACGACATTTTTCGGATGAATCCAGGTTCTGTTTACAGCATCATGATGGTCGCATCCGTTTTTGGTGACATCGCGGTGAACGCACACTGGAAGCGTGTATTCGTCATCGCCATATTGGCGTATCACCCGGAGTGATGGTATGGGGTGCCATTGGTTACACGTCTCGGTCACCTCTTGTTCGCATTGACGGCACTTTGAACAGTGAACGTTACATTTCAGATGTGTTACTACCCGTGGCTCTAACCTTCATTCGATCCCTGCGAAACCCTACCATTTCAGCAGGATAATGCACGACCGCATGTTGCATGTCCTGTACGGGCCTTTCTGGATACAGAAAATGTTCGACTGCTGCCCTGGCCAGAACATTCTCCAGATATCTCACCAACTGAAAACATCTGGTCAATGGTGGCCGAGCAACTGGCTCGTCACAATACGCCAGTCACCACTCTTGATGAACTGTGGTATCGTGTTGAAGCTGCATGGGCAGCTGTACATGTACACGCCATCCAAGCTCTGTTTGACTCTATGCCCAGTCGTATCAAGGCCGTTATTACGGCCAGAGGTGGTTGTTCTGGGTACTGATTTCTCAGGATCTATGCACCCAAATTGCGTGAAAATGTAATCACATGTCAGTTCGAGTATAATATATTTTTCCAATGAATACCCGTTTATCGTGTGCATTTCTTCTTTATGTAGCAATTTTAATGGCCAGTAGTGTAGTTTTTAGACGAAACTAATACCAAAATAACCATTTTTCCCTATTTGATTCATACTAGTTTCAGTCATTGCTGGATACGAAAATTTCACCTCCCACAACAATCATCCGTACATCAAAAATTAAGATAACACTAATGGAAATTACTATTTTTTTCGCTTATAGGACTTCAAAAAACCTATAACACGTGCAAATAAATACAAATTTTAAAAAATGTGAAAATGTATTTAACACTACACTCCCAAATTCAATATTAAGGACCTTCGATGACTGTCATTAGGAGCAAGTGTGTATTCGACCATTAGCCGGTGTTCTAGTTGACAACATGCAAAACTACCATTCCCGTCTAGAAGGCAACTAAAAAGGTAAAAATGTTATCAAACCGAAGGGTAGTGAACATTACAGTGCTTTATTACTGGATGTGGTATGCCGTTGCCTTCCTCCGACCATCGAACTGATTTAACAAGATGTAGTCCAAATCACTATGCAGATCAGAATTTTCCACGTTAAC
This sequence comes from Schistocerca cancellata, assembly GCF_023864275.1. NCBI lineage: Eukaryota > Metazoa > Arthropoda > Insecta > Orthoptera > Acrididae > Schistocerca > Schistocerca cancellata. Next base: position 103,197,319 of record NC_064629.1, on the reverse strand, counting down.
AAACATTGCTAGATGAGAAGGAAGTGAAATGTGCGGCATAAAAATCCTAGGATTGGCTAGGGATCGAACGCGAGACCTATAGATTGATGGTCTAGCACTCAACCCCTTTTTCTTTTCTTTTTATCCCCTAGACACGGAACTCGTATATCTTAAGTTTCCTGTCACACTTCAAAGCATCTGCTCGAAGCTGAATCAACGTCCTGGAAGTCTTACATGGCGTGTTGTAGCGAACAGCGGTATTCTTTTTACGATAAATTTCTTATGTGCCTTAGAGTTACTACAGTACGTTATAAACGTGACATCTGTGTCTGATATACTAATCTTTCGTTCCAAAGAATCGATTCCTTGAGTTACATCCTACTATTGCTCAAACATGGAATATCAAACTTGTAGTCATTTTTTGCTTTAATTCCATTTGTAAAATATCAGCATGAACGTGACGTCGCTGGAGTATTACACCAGCCAATTCATTAAAATCAAAACAGTACGCTGGAACTTAGGAACTGTGCGCTTTAAGAAGATGGGCACAGCGACATGGCGTCGTTCAGAAGAACATTGGCAACGTTTACCACATTGGAGGCGGTTCATTGCAAAAGTACACGCAGCTGCCTAACGGACCCATATTGCTTCTAGACATGTTAACGCTCTATTCACCACGAAGTATGAAGGTGACACACCATGTAGATCCCACACTGGTTCCAGCAGGTGTACTGCACTGAAAAGCCTCACGTGAACGTCTATAGTGTTCATTTTCACATTTGAAGAGAAACTATCCGTCGTTGCCAGATTACGCTTAGTCTTTAGAACTAATAAGTAAAAGTTAAGTCATATGGCATTGTTAACCGGTATATCTCGAAGGACAGGTTCAGCCGCCTAATTGGAACGGTTTTCCTGTTCTCCTCTGACACTGACACGTTTCCTTCGCGAAGTGTAAGAGGTCGGTGACTTAATGAATGTGTGTGTAGTGTGGTGTTACGTTTAAGTTTGATGAAGATGAGAGAAGTGAGAGGCCGAAACCCGCCGCCGGCACCTAGCCTACTGCTCTCGAATGGCAGCGAGGGGAAAGGAAGTATCACCATCAAAAGTGTCTCACTTGATGAGACACTGTGGGCAGATTTCGAATTTAATCAACGACATTTGCGCAAAGTCTGGAGTCTTTGGCAGTTAATCCGCCTTTAGGATAGTGCAAAGGCAGACTGGGGGATTAACGTGCATTTTCAATGACAGGGTCATCATTAACTTTGTCACATGACCTTACTCCATGCCACGCTGCTAAGTTGTTTCTCATTTAAGCCAGCACATTGACACATTATCTGGCGATCAGGAACTATAAGAAACCAACACGCCATTTACATTTCCTAACGTTAGTCCCGCAGGCCAGATACTAAGTAAACAACTTACTGATCTTCAGTAAGTGTAAGAATCGTTAATTGCGTTTCAAACTCTAATTTCTTCGCAACTTGTCCTCTTTTAAAACAGTTTTTAAATGTGATCCTGTCCTTCACAGAAAAAGACTTAGCGAAAATTCCTAATATACACTCCTGGAAATGGAAAAAAGAACACATTGACACCGGTGTGTCAGACCCACCATACTTGCTCCGGACACTGCGAGAGGGCTGTACAAGCAATGATCACACGCACGGCACAGCGGACACACCAGGAACCGCGGTGTTGGCCGTCGAATGGCGCTAGCTGCGCAGCATTTGTGCACCGCCGCCGTCAGTGTCAGCCAGTCTGCCGTGGCATACGGAGCTCCATCGCAGTCTTTAACACTGGTAGCATGCCGCGACAGCGTGGACGTGAACCGTATGTGCAGTTGACGGACTTTGAGTGAGGGCGTATAGTGGGCATGCGGGAGGCCGGGTGGACGTACCGCCGAATTGCTCAACACGTGGGGCGTGAGGTCTCCACAGTACATCGATGTTGTCGCCAGTGGTCGGCGGAAGGTGCACGTGCCCGTCGACCTGGGACCGGACCGCAGCGACGCACGGATGCACGCCAAGACCGTAGGATCCTACGCAGTGCCGTAGGGGACCGCACCGCCACTTCCCAGCAAATTAGGGACACTGTTGCTCCTGGGGTATCGGTGAGGACCATTCGCAACCGTCTCCATGAAGCTGGGCTACGGTCCCGCACACCGTTAGGCCGTCTTCCGCTCACGCCCCAACATCGTGCAGCCCGCCTCCAGTGGTGTCGCGACAGGCGTGAATGGAGGGACGAATGGTGACGTGTCGTCTTCAGCGATGAGAGTCGCTTCTGCCTTGGTGCCAATGATGGTCGTATGCGTGATTGGCGCCGTGCAGGTGAGCGCCATAATCAGGACTGCATACGACCGAGGCACACAGGGCCAACACCCGGCATCATGGTGTGGGGAGCGACCTCCTACACTGGCCGTACACCACTGGTGATCGTCGAGGGGACACTGAATAGTGCACGGTACATCCAAACCGTCATCGAACCCATCGTTCTACCATTCCTAGACCGGCAAGGGAACTTGCGGTTCCAACAGGACAATGCACGTCCGCATGTATCCCGTGCCACCCAACGTGCTCTAGAAGGTGTAAGACAACTACCCTGGCCAGCAAGATCTCCGGATCTGTCCCCCATTGAGCATGTTTGGGACTGGATGAAGCGTCGTCTCACGCGGTCTGCACGTCCAGCACGAACGCTGGTCCAACTGAGGCGCCAGGTGGAAATGGCATGGCAAGCCGTTCCACAGGACTACATCCAGCATCTCTACGATCGTCTCCATGGGAGAATAGCAGCCTGCATTGCTGCGAAAGGTGGATATACACTGTACTAGTGCCGACATTGTGCATGCTCTGTTGCCCGTGTCTATGTGCCTGTGGTTCTGACAGTGTGATCATGTGATGTATCTGACTCCAGGAATGTGTCAATTAAGTTTCCCCTTCCTGGGACAATGAATTCACGGTGTTCTTATTTCAATTTCCAGGAGTGTATATATTTTACGTTATTTTTATGTACGTTAATTAAGGCTGTCTAAAGTTACCGCGCACATCAAGCTTTATCTATAACTAGCGTTTTACCCGCGGCATCGCTTCCGTACACGAATGTCACTCACAATGCACACATACGTGCCTGAATCTCTGCTGTTTTACACTGAATGACTCGAGAACCAATTTTAAATTTATCCGTGATATTCAGCTACATGGCGTGATCTTTGGTCCGGAAACATGTTGAAAAAAATATTGGCTCTTAGTGCTCATTTTGGCGACGTGACTTAAACACTGTGCAGCACAAATAAAAGACGAATAGCACCATTAAAGAATTACAAGTCAATTAAATACAGGAAATAAATTTCAATAGAGTGTTTCAGAACATTTTTACATATATCACCCCATCTGCATCCCTAAGGTTAGTGGGAGTAAACTACTTTTACACAAAAAATGAGTCATCTATATACCAAATTTTTTTGAAACGATTTTATCAAAATAATCAGGTAACATTCATATCTACCCTCTAATTTACCTACCTGTACCATTTCTCTCTCCCCTCTTAAACCTGCTTTGTCATATCCTGTCATCCTTCCACCTACCTCCTCAAATTGTGGCACTGTCCCATCTGCCACCTCACACCTTATCTCTGCTCCACCTGCCTTCTCACCCTCTTTCCCTCTTCTACCGGCCTCCTCATCCACACTCCTGCTTTCATTTGCCTCCTCACACCACGTTCCTCTTCCATTTGCCACCTCACACCCTGCCCACCATCCACCTGCCTCCCCACACCATGTTGCTCTCCTGTCTGCCTCCTCACTCTCTGCATCCTCACACCCTATCCCTCTTCCTCCTGCCTCCTCACACCCTCTCCGTCTTCTTCCTTTCTCCTCAGACCCTGTCCATCTTCTTCCTTCCTCCTCACACCCTATCCCTCTTCCTCCTGCCTCCTCAGACCCTGTCTGTCTTCTTCCTTCCTCCTCAGACGCTGTCCGTCATCTTCCTTCCTCCTCACACCCTTTCCCTCTTCCACCTGCCTATTCATATCCAGTCCCTGTTCCACCTGCCACGCTGCCCCTCTTCCACCTGCCTCCCAACACCCTGTCACTCTCCCATCTTCCTCCTCACTCTCTGCATACTCACACCCTATCCCTCTTCCACCTGCCTCCTCACACTCTGTCCCTCTTCCACTTGCTTCCTAACACTCTGCCCTGCTTCTTCTTATCTCCTCACACCTTGCCCGTCTTCCACCTGCATCTGCACACCCCATTCCTCTTCCACCTGCTTCCTGCCCTCTTCTTCTTGTCTCCTCACACCTTGCCCCTCTTCCACTTGCATCTGCACACCCTGTTCATCTTCCACCTGCTTCCTCACACCCTGTCCCCCTTATTCTGATCTCCTGCATCCTTGTCCGTTTTTCTGTTTGTCTCCTTACAATTTGTCCCTCTTCTACCTGCCTCTTCACACCCTGCCCATTTTCAACCTGCTTCCTCACATCCTATCCATCTTCCACCTGCCTCCTCATGTACTGTCCGTCTTCCACCTGCCTCCTAACACATTGTCCTGGTTCTACCTGCCTCCTCACTGTTCCTTCACCCCTCTTAGTCTCCATCTCCTCTTCCCACACTGTGTGCATCCTCTATCCTCTCTCTATCCATCTCCTTTATCACCCCATTTTCAGCCCCATGCCCATCCAAATGAGAGGCAGGTGATTCTTACCTCGAGATTGCTTCTTTCCAGACAATAAGTGGTATCTGTACAAAGTTTGGTTGGAATCAGTCCAGTGACTTAGTAGGATACGTGGAATATACACACAGAAAAACATACAAACACCCATACATTTTTGTAATATACTGGCTGGGTACCCAGCATTGCCCAGGTACATATTTATTCCAATTCTATTTGTCTATCTGCTCCTCTCCCTCTCTCTTTCTATCTCCTTCTCCACCTTCTCCATCCATCTCCTCCACCCCCTCTCTGAGTCCATATTCTCCTAACCTCCCTGCTGTCCATCTCCTCTTCACCTTGTTGTCTTTCCTCCTCTCTGTCCATCTTCCCCCCTCCCCCCTTTCTCTCTGTACTTTGTCAACTCCACTCCAGTAGGAGGCTGTTGGCTCTTATCCCCACAGCATTTCTTTCCAGACAGTAAATAGTACGTGTACCAAGTTTGGCTGAAATTGTTCCAGCAGCTTAGGAGGAGTTTTATATATATATATATATATATATATATATATATATATATATATATATATATATATATGCGCACAATTCACTTGTATATCTAGCGAATTTCGCGTCACTGTTTCGTTTCCATGCAGCTTAATGTGTATAATGTCGTATCTCCTGAACTATGAGCTGTAAAAGAATGTAATTTTGCAGGTACATCCTATAGTATATGTGTCTACTATCGGTGAAATGTGTTGCGACTATAGTTAGTACTAAAGAAATAATAAATTAAAGCCTCGTGCATAATGCAACAGGTATTCACGCATCTCATTGTCCCTGACGTCACATCTCCTGAGCCATGTGTCGTACAATGATATATTGTTGCTGGTTCACTCAGCGGTACATGTGAATACTGTCTACAAAATGCGCCACGAAAGCAGTTAGTAGTAAAGAAGTAATAAATTAAAACATCATGCCAGATGTGGCAGCTTTACTGCATGAACAGCGAAAATGTACTAACCGATAAACGTTTCCCCTTTTTTCATTTTTTATGGGTGGTCCGCGAGAAAAAGTTTCGTAAACGATTGACATTATGTGAAAAGTTTGTTGCAAGTCACTAAGTGCTCTTATTCTCAAATACTGGCTGAATGAAGTCTAGGTATTCGCGAGTAGTGGGCTACAATCTTTTTTCGCCCCAAACTCCTACCCCTTTGATAGGTAGATGGTTTTAACCTCCATAGCCATTCTTTCCAAACAAAAGAGATATGTGTACCAAGTTTGGCTGCAATCGGACCAGTAGTTGGAGGTGACGTCGTACATACATACATTTTTATAATATAATATATATATGGATATAGTTATAAATTATAACCTCATATTATCAATACGTTAATTTAAATTGTGCAAGCCTTTGTTCCAACGTATGTGTCAGTTTCCGAAGATACATTTCTTTCATATACTTCAGCCATTCTCGTGAATGTTTGAAGTATGAAATTTCTCACCTAACATACTGTTTAGGGAAGAATTGGCCACTGAAATTAAAATTTAGAAACGGTCTGGTGTTAACGTGTGGTAAAGCATTCGCTGGGTACGTGTATATAGGCCTCGATAACATTGATCAGAGTGTATGTTATTCTGGCACGGAAGGCTACAGCAAACACTGTAAGGACGTGACACAGAAAAATATTCCTGGTAATGAATATTCCTGGAAATGAATATTTTTGTAACTTAAATGTTAGTGTTGGGATTGGAAATCGTGTCACATTTGTTAGCCAATATTTCAGCGTTACACGTTTCGAGAGTAGCTCCCCGCGGCTCCCAAGAGCCTTGTCATTAAATTATACATTCTGTGCTGTGTTTCAGCTGAGTGAAGTCGCTGCATGTATATTCTAGAGCCATTTGTTTATATAGCACTGTTTCAGTTACACTTGACTCCATCTCATTTGTTTCATTTTGGTCTCAGAAACAAAAGTAATTACTGTGGTACGGTAACTGCTAATGAACTCCGCTTGTAGGAACTTCGCAGCAAATGTCATAGGACGCACAATTTGTACCCCAATCCGGTTGCTAGCGAGAGTAACTCGCCGTACACAGGAACGGTTTCAAGTTACACTATGAATCCAAAACTAGCTGGCGGGCGACAACAAAACTGAATAGCGATGGTAAAATTCCAAATAATTTTCAAGCATCAGCTACACAGCTAGTTGCTTGTACAGTGTGGGTGCCCCTTTCTTTAACTGGGCTACTTGTCTGAGTGTTAAATTGCGAAAATCATTGTAATTTTATCAGGCAGCTGACTCCACCCACACTCAGATTGCGTGAGAAGTTAGGTGTTCTATTTCTACCTTGAAATACCGTTTCTGCCATGGGGAGACGCGTGCAATATCAAAACCGTGAAGACTCCACACCCAGTCTGTAAGGTAACGACAAGATGTCAGAGATGGTGTACAAGATTAGACTGGGCAATGATGGTGCGCAATATCAATGAACTGCCACATCTTCCAGGAAAAATGACACTGGTAATTCGTTCGTTCCGTGTTTCGTTCGATATAGTCTACATCTACATGATTACTCTGCTATTCACAATAAAGTGCCTGACAGAGGGTTCAATGAACCACCTTCAAGCTGTCTCTCTATCGTTCCACTCTCGAACGGCACGCAGGAAAAACCAAAACTTAAATTTTTCTGTGCGAGCCCTGATTTCTCTTATTTTATCGTGATGATGATTTCCCCCTATGTGTATAGTGAAGCAAATTTGTCTCCGTATGAATTATGGCCGTATTTCATATTCTCCCGTAGGTGAGGCAAACTCGGCAACCTTTCTCTGTTTCAGTGAAGACAGGTTGCTGGAACGCAACTTGGATCAAGTACATCGAAGACAGCCAGTTCGTTAACCGTACAGACAGCAACAGTGGCCAAGCTAATAACGATTCTTGCAACACATAGTCGGCGAATAGTAGTAAAGTTGCAAAAACGAACATCCACGACAGTTAGGTGGTCTCTAAATCTCTTATTACCATTAATAAGGTATTAGTATAACTCAAAGAGTGCTGCAAATGCGCTTCATTGACCAACAACGTTTGGAAGAGACTGATGTGGTACGATTAGTCCTCTTCCACCTTGTTCCCAACAATGCGTAGGGAATTAACTACGGTGGGCAGGAAAAAAAGATTTCTTACCGCCGCCTCAAATATGGAACGGTGTATAAGTGTCTTCGAGCTAATGCGACCTCACGATTTCAAAATGCAATTACCATCTCAAACAAACAGACCAGTTTAACGCGAGTTACTCAGTCAAAGAGTAACTTCCCAGTTGGTTATTTCAAAACTTATAATCTTTTTAACTTTTAATCACAACGCAAACTATGAAACCTGATACAACAATGATTGTAAGGGCCTGGCATGGTACGATGAATCATACTTTTTTCTGGGCACATGTCTAGTTAATGTTGGACTGCCTAGTACTTACGAGTAAACGACTGTGGTGATCTGGGCTGCCGTTTGTCCTATTGTTTACCTCCAAGGACAAAATAAGGCCGAGCATTTTACTAATATTTTAGGTGAGCAGTTGCATTCTGCTGCAAACATGTTTTTCATCTACAAGTTTCTCACAGTATGACAACACTCCATATTACACTATCCGGGTATGTTTCACGTACATGCAGATGGACTTCACCACCTCCTCCGCCCAGCCATATCGCCCGACTCGAACGTTAGTCAAAGGTTGGGAAATTGTACGGGCGCTGATAACCACGCAGTTGAGCGCCCCACAAACCAAACATCATCATCATCATCGAACGTTAGTGAGTGTTTGAGGTCACATGGAGTCCAGATAATCCAGTTTGTATCGCATTGTTCATCATGATTGATCGGATTACGTACGGCTACGAAGCCTTGAACAACTTTTTTAAGGGATTAGTCCACGAACTGTGTGCAGCCATTGAGAGATTAATTGCAGCTGTACAGTAGGCTAAGAGTTATCTAATTTTCTGTTAATCGCGACTGTTCAGATGTCTCCACTGCATTACTGCGCAGCTTCCGTGGCCATGTAAATTTTCATTAAGCGTTTTCATGTAATCGTGCAGCGTAATATTCAGCGATAATATTGCCAAAGTTTCTTCTTCAGGTGTTTTCCTCTTCGAGATTCTCTTCTCTCAAATAATCGTAAGGAGGAGATGATTCACGATACAGACTCCTGCGACGGCCCCGAAAGTTTAGTACGGTTACTACTGAAGATAATGTATGCCCGCATCTCGTGGTCGTGCGGTAGCGTTCTCGCTTCCCACGCCCGGGTTCCCGGGTTCGATTCCCGGCGGGGTCAGGGATTTTCTCTGCCTCGTGATGGCTGGGTGTTGTGTGCTGTCCTTAGGTTAGTTAGGTTTAAGTAGTTCTAAGTTCTAGGGGACTTATGACCACAGCAGTTGAGTCCCATAGTGCTCAGAGCCATTTGAACCATTTGATAATGTATGCAGATTATCTAACAACTCCATGCCGTACATTTTCATTATTTTGATAAGTTCTGTATGGTGACTATGTTTCACTGATACTTCTTTTGTCTGCATCATCTCAACACTCGGTGCTGTTCCAGACAGCGGTTACAGCTTTTCATTTTCGAAACTCGTGTGACAACCTAGCGAGATGGCGCAGTTGTTAGCACTCTAGGGTTGCATTGATGAAAAGCGGTACTTTATGTCACATTCGTCCATCCAGAATTAGATTATCCATGGTTTTCTTAAATCAATTAAGAAAATTCCCGGATCGTTTCTTTTAAAAGATGATAGGCTATTAACTTCCTTTTCCCTGTCCAATTCGACCTTTTTCCAAATACTAATGGCCTCATCGTCGAAGGACTCTTTCCTTTACGAGCAAAATGTCAGAGCTACTACATGGATTTAATTAATAATGACATACACCATTTTTGAATCCATCTTGTATAATTTTTCTGAGATTCAGATAAATATTCGATTTTGTGTTTTCGTCTTATGGCATAATCAGACCAATGGCATTGCAGCACCCAAATTTTGAGTTCAGAGCCCTTGCGCATAACACAACTGTCTTTAGTTCGTTGATTTTGAGGGTGTATTTCCACATTCGTAAATGTGCTCCAAGAAAGAGCATTTCTCAACTGAGAGCGCGCCATTTTATACCAAGGGGTAAGTGCAAGATTTCGTTTCTCAACTGAGAGCGCGCCATTTTATACCAAGGGGTAAGTGCAAGATTTCGCCGTGGCCGAGGGCCACGACGTCTACGAGACGGGCCAGGAATAGACTACAACAAGATCGTGAGTTAAATTTTATTCAGCTATTCCATTGTGTTCTATATAGACTGCGCTTAGAGCGCGTGCTAATGCCAAGTCATTAAGAAGGGCCGCGGCGCAGCAGCCGGTGTGCATACACTGGCCGCCTCTGGCGCCAGCCCGCAGCTGCCAGCCGCGTCGTTACGTACAAATTTGCGCCTTGAAAAATATGACATTTTTTATTTGCTTGCGTAATCATCACGTTCAACAAAAGAAGTTCGAGAACATCGAGGCTGTTTCGTTCTTCCCGATAGAGGGGGTACACTGATTAGGACGTCAGGATCGTTACAGTCCCAGTCTTCATCAGACCATCCACATTAAGACACAAAGGTATGAAAGCCATTAACTGCCTATGGGCATTGTTTTATATCAATGAGGCAAGTTAAAGAAATGCGGCGGACCATGATTCGAACCCTCGTCTCCTGCTTACTATTCAGATGTACTGACCAATCCGCCATCGGGACTCAGTGGTCACCACCACCGCATGAACTACCCTAGCATGTCTCCTACAGACCCAGATTCTCAGCTTATGTCACACACTACTGTTCTTTCGGACATGTCCGAAAGAAGAGACACCACATGTACTATCCAGATTAGATTTTTCATGCTTTCTCAAAATCCGTTAACACAGATGACGGAATGGTTCTTTGAAAAGAACACAGCCTATTTTAGGCTACTCCGTCTCTAATAAATTCGTCGTCGACGAGATGTCAACAAACTTCCTTTTATTTTACATCGCCCGTATTGCACGCAAATAAAGTTCTAAAACCCACTCATATCAAGCGTTCCATAACGTTTCTTATAGAGGAAGCTACACTACTGGCCATTAAACTTGCTACACCAAGAAGAAATGCAGATGATAAACGGGTATTCATTGGACAAATATATTATACTAGAACTGAATTGTGATTACATTTTCAAGGAATTTGTGTGCATAGATCCTGAGAAATCAGTACCCAGAACAACCACCTCTGGCCGAAATGACGGCCTTCATATGCCTGGGCATTGAGTCAAACAGAGCTTGGATGGCGTGTACATGTACAGCTGCCCATGCAGCTTCAACACGATACCACAGTTCATTAAGAGTAGTGACTGGTATAATGTGACGAGCCAGTTGCTCGGCCACCATTGACCAGACGTTTTCAATTGGTGAGAGATCTGGGAATGTGCTGGCCAGGGCAGCAGTCGAACATTTTCTGTATCCACAAAGGCCCGTACAGGACCTGCAACATGCCGTCGTGCATTATCCTGCTGAAATGTAGGGTTTCGCAGGGATCGAATGAAGGGTAGAGCCACGGGTCGTAACACATCTGAAATGTAACGTCCACTGTTCAAAGTGCCGTCAATGCGAACAAGAGGTGACCGAGACGTGTAACCAATGGCACTCCATACCATCACGCCGGGTGATACGCCAGTATGGCGATGACGAATACACGCTTCTAATGTGCGTTCACCGCGATGTCGCCAAACACGGATGCGACCATCATGATGCTGTAAACAGAATCTGGATTCATCCGAAAAAATTACGTTGTGGCATTCGTGCACTCAGGTTCGTCGTTGAGTACACCATCGCAGGCGCTCCTGTCTGTGATGCAGTGTCAAGGGTAACCGCAGCCATGGTCTCCGAGCTGATAGACCATGCTGCTGCAAACGTCGACGAACTGTTCGTGCAGATGGTTGTTATCTTGCAAACGTCCCCATCTGTTGACTCAGGATCGAGACGTGGCTGCACGATCCGTTACAGCCGTGCGGATAAGATGCGTGTCATCTCGACTGCCAGTGATACGAGGCCGTTGGGATCCAGCACGGCGTTCCGTATTACCCTCCTGTACCCCACCGATTCCATATTCTGCTAACAGTCATTAGATCTCGACCAACGCGAGCAGCAATGTCGCGATACGATAAACCGCAATCGCGATAGGCTACAATCCGACCTTTATCAAAGTCGGAAACGTGATGGTGCGCATTTCTCCTCCTTACACGAGGCATCACAACAACGTTTCAACAGGCAACGCCGGTCAACTGCTGTTTGTGTATGCGAAATCGGTTGGAAACTTACCTCATGTCAGCACGTTGTAGGTGTCGCCACTGGCGCCAACCTTGTGTGAATGCTCTGAAACTAATCATTTGCATATCACAGCATCTTCTTCCAGTCGGTTAAATTTCGCGTCTGTAGCACGTCATCTCCGTGGTGTAGCAACTTTAATGGCCAGTAGTGTACAAACATCAGTCAGATCATTCTTGTCTGCAGAAATCTTGCCTTTAACAACGAGTACATTATCGAATCATCTGCCTTTCCAGCCACGGTTTCTAATACAGTGATGCTCGACCAGTGGCAGCAGACTTGAATATGGAGAATGAAAGAAATTTCATCGCCAGTTTACACTGGTGAAGAGGAGGAGAGCTGTTTCCGATCGCCACAGTATGCGTCGGCCTACATCCACATGCATATCCTGCAGACCACAGTGAAGTGCATGGAAGAGGGTACTTACCATTGCACGACGTATTAGTGTTTATTTCCATTCCGTTCGTGGGTGGACCTCTTTTGTACGCGCTGTAATTAGTCCAGACATAGTCTAATTAGTCTGCCATAGACACAGGTTCCCAGGTAGATGCCGTGTTTCTTGACTTCCGCAAGGCGTTTGATACAGTTCCCCACAGTCGTTTAATGAACACAGTAAGAGCATATGGACTATCAGACCAATTGTGTGATTGTATTGAAGAATTCCTAGATAACAGAACGCAGCATGTCATTGTCATTGGAGAGAAGTCTTCTGAAGTAAGAGAGATTTCAGGTGTGCCACAGGGGAGTGTCGTAGGACCGTTACTATTCATAATATATATATAAATGACCTTGTGGATAACATCGGGAGGTTCACTGAGGCTTTTTGTGAATGATGCTGTAGTATATGATAGGTTGTAATAATGGAAAATTGTACTGAAATGCAGGAGGATCTGCAACGAATTGACGCATGGTGCAGGGAATGACAATTGAATCTCAATGTAGACAAGTGTAATGTGCTGCGAATACATAGAAAGAAAGATCCTTTATCATTTAGCTACAATATAGCAGGTCAGCAACTGGAAGCAGTTAATTCCATTGATTATCTGGGAGTAGGCATTAGGAGTGATTTAAAATGGAATGACCATATAAAATTAATCGTCGGTGACACAGATGCCAGACTGAGATTCATTGGAAGAATCCTAAGGAAATGCAGTCCGAAAACAAAGGAAGTAGGTTACAGTACACTTGTTCGCCCACTGCTTGAATACTGGGATCCTTAGCAGGTAGGGTTGGTAGAAGAGATAGAGAAGATCCAAAGGAGAGCAGCGCGCTCCGTTACAGGATCATTTAGTGATCGCGATAGCGTTACGGAGATGATAGTTGAACTCCAGTGGAAGACTCTGCAAGAGAGACCCTCGGTAGCTCGGTACGGGCTTTTGTTGAAGTTTCGAGAACATACCTTCACCGAGGAGTCAAGCAGTACATTTATCCCTCCTACGTATATCTCGCGAAGAGACCATGAGGATAAAATGAGAGGGATTAGAGGCCACACAGAGGCATACCGACAATCTTTCTGTCCACGAACAATACGAGACTGGAATAGAAGTGAGAACCGATAGAGGTACTCAAGGTACATTCCGCCACACACCGTCAGGTGACTTGCGGAGTATGGATGTAGATGTAGATGTAATCTTCTCTTCACAGTCCCTACAGGAGCGATACTTAAAACCATTTCGTATATTCTTAGATTCCTCACTTAATATTGGTTGTTGACACATCGTAAGTAGACTTTGGCGGAATATTTGGCGTCGGTCTTCTAGCGTCAATCAGTGCAGGCTCTGAACACTTCCTTGACGCTCTCCCGTGAGTCCAGCAAACGTGCTGCCCTTCTTTGTATGCATTCAATATCCTGTCGTAGTCCTATTTGGTATGAATCACACACACATAAGTAAAATTCTAGGATGGGTCGCACCAGTGTTTCGTAAATATCCTCCTCTTCGCCTTGCCACGGTTCGCGCGGCTGACCCCGTCGGAGGTTCGAGTCTTTCCTCGGGCACGGTTATGTGTGTTGTCCTTAGCGTAAGTTAGTTTAAGTTAGATTACGTAGTGTGTAAGCCTAGGGACCGATGACCTCAGCAGGTTGGTCCCATGGGAACTTACCACAAATTTCCAAATTTCCAATATCCTCCTCTTCAGATTGGCTGCATTTTACAATATCCTACAAAACCCAGTACTTCGGATTAAATCGCGAATTTCTCTGCAGTGTCTTAGGGACTTATGGCACGTGACAGTGCTAATGGTGATTCGTTCATCGGATTGGGAATGTAAGTTCCCTTTGGTACTGCTCGAAAGGGTGCAGGTACATTTCACAGTTTTACTATTCTCTTTCTTGGCCAGCCATATTTATGCATTCATGAACACAACATTGTGCTACACAAGTAGGCCGTAAGCCACATGAGCCTTCTTTTTCTTCTTTTTTTTTTTTTTTTTTTACCGCTTGTCCCACCTGGTGGCAGGGACCGCCGTCAAACTGCTGACACACAGGGGCTGTTTTCACCTACAAGTCTAGACTGGTTGGTGCCATGTTTTCAGTTACCAATGTGGACAGGTGTCCATCACCTATAGTACTCTACAGGTATTGCACTCCTACCACAGCTGGCTAGATTATTTCGCACTTAAAAACTGTACGGCGTTGTGCTGTGATGCGCTGTGAACATCCTCAGGTACCGCGCCTGTAGCCCTGGTTGGCTCAGCGACCCTGTCTTGACCCGTGCTCACTCAGTGTAATAATGGTGTCATATCTTTTTTTGGAGTGTTTGGCATGCAGTACCATACGGAAGCACATGAAATGAAATAAAACGAAATGATAGTATGGCATTTATTGGCCGGGATATCACCTACGGGGCTCGGCCACAGTATTGCAAGACTTTTTAATTGACGCCACTTCAGCAACTTGTGTGTCAGTGATGATGAAAATGATTATGAAGGACACACAACACCCTCTACGAGGAGACTGCAAACCAATATATTACTATGAACGTACATTTCACTTAATAACAGCGATGGCAAGACAAATCAGTGCTTGTATGGAAGAATATACTCATTCACCCTTCACTCCACTTACTAGTGGAACAGACCCAAAATCAAAGAATGTTGTACCGACAAAACTGAATTTTGCGTAGAAATCAGCGAATGTAGTACCAAACTCGATCAATTTTCTACCTAAATGAGAGAATTTCTGCTTCAAATCTACTCCCCTACTCTACATGTTCGTCAAAAAATGAAATTTAATTACTCTCTCATCAAACACACGACAGCAACCATGTCACAGATCTTTTACATCTAAGGGCTCCTGCTTCACCACATGATTTACCTTGCACACATTATGTCAGATGTCTCCACAGGATTTCTAAATGGAGACAGCCGACATACACACATCAAATCATTCAATTTTACGTAATTTTTATGCGGAGGTAACGAATATTGAACCTAATCAATGAAATTTGTCTACGCCGGCTTCAGGCCACGAGTGGCCTACCGGGACCATCTGACCGCCGTGTCATTCTCTGTGGAGGATGCGGATAGGAGGGGCGTGGGGTCAGCACAACGCTCTCCCGGTCTTTATGATGGTATTCTTGACCGAAGCCGCTACTATTCGGTCGAGTAGCTCCTCAATTGGCATCACGGGGCTGAGTGCACCCCGAAAAAAGCAACAGCGCATGGCGGCCTGGATGGTCACCCATGCAAGTGCCGACCACGCCCGACAGCGCTTAACTTCGGTGATCGCACAGGAACCGGTGTAGCCACTGCGGCAAGGCCGTTGCCTCAATTAAATTTGTACCTTAACAAATTAATTTAGCATCACACCTGGTCCATACCGTTACACTTTCAGAGCCGTACATAACTGTTATGATCCTAATATCCCATCTCTAATTTCGTTCGACATCTGTTGTCATGCTTACTTCACAAGCACTCCAAAACAACCTCTAGAACTGTTCGTATTAGCAGCTTTTACGCCACTTCCGTTACATTACATGACTTTTCTGAAAACCATTCTAACATACCTAAGATTTTTGTCTGCATCTCCTATACTTCATGTCCGCCCCCGGTAGCTGAGTGGTCAGCGCGACAGAATGTCAGTTCTAAGCGCCCGGGTTCGATTCCCGGCTGGGTCGAAGATTTTCTCCGTTCAGGGACTGGGTGTTGTGTTGTCCTAATTATCATCATTTCGTCCCCATCGGCGCGCACGTCGCGGAAGTGGCGTCAAATTGAAAGACTGGCACCCAGCGAACGGTCTACCCGACATTTACATTTATTTCCTATACTTCATGAAGTCAAAGAGTTATTTCGCTGTAACCATGAAAGGTTCTAATGATTACAAACATAACGGTTTGATATGTTTTACGCAATTTCACATGTTTAGTCGTACCACATCTCTCAAGTACATTATGTTTGCGTATTTAGCTTCTGATATTCCTTACAATTCTCTTGAAGTCTCGGGAATGATGAACAGAGTCACGTATTTTAAAGATGCTTTCGGTTGTAACCAATGCCTATGGCAAGCTATCATCTTCACATTTGTCAGAGGTCGTCGTCAGTTGTACTTACAAAACCGACTGTTATCAGTACGTAGCTCATTGACCAATGCTTGAAAGCAAATTCTTTGCCAGAAAAACGCGGGTACAGGGCAGCAACATTTTGTGTTTCAACTTAACAGTACTAACTTCGCAAACAGAAAAAACGGTTGTGACTCCATTCTTCCTCTCACAATAACTGTCAAGCACATGATCAGAGGAAAGAGCGAATAGTACCAGTAGAATCTAACCAATTCCTGTTACTTACTCAGAATCGCTAAACCTATGAAACTGAATGGTTTGGTTTATGTCCAAATCACCTACAAGAATATCAGATGTGCTGGAGAAGATTCTTTTAGAAGTTTGATACTGCGTTTCACAGTAGGGCATTCCCTACAGTTCATCTATACACAACTGCATCACCCTACACACAAAGCACACAGTTAACGTAGCAGGTAGCAAAAGTGCCATGTCTGCATGTATTACACTACCATCACAATGAATTATATGCACTCACACCTATCCTGATGTTGTGCAGCGAGTTAACTGTCAGACATTTGCATCGCATATTTGCACAGATTTCCTCAATAATTTTTGACAAATGCAGGTGTGATTTCTTCAACAACACTTTTATGCTGGAAGTCTCTTTCGGGCCAAGGTTGCACATAGTCATGATAAAGAGGTCTGCTGTTACGACTTCACTACATTCCACATGCAGGCTTACAATTGTCGGCGCATCTAGCGTGCAGACAAATCAGCTCTACAGCATTTCTTGTTGAGGTATCTGAAATCATATGTTTACACACAACTCGCATAAACTGCAGGTGTATATCTAACATACAATAGCGTCCCATGTGCATTCAGATCACACGAACTTAATGGCTAGCATATCAATGTGGGTGCTCTTCAAACCACTGTAGCACGATTCAGCTTTATACCATGGTCAAATACAAGGGTGTCTGTTCAGAAAAATGAGGTAAGGTAGTTCTTAAAGAAGTGTGGTCGATGTGACTTAGTCTGTAAAGTACTAGTGATTGTTTTTTAGTGCTACATTCACTCGGTATATTCAAATAGTAGGTGCCATGACGAATTCAGTAAGGTGGTGGCAGTAGGTTCATATTATAGATTGAGATAAGTTCCCAACTAGCTGTAGTAGTGGTAGTGTGTTGTGGTCCAGCCCAGGTTTCACGCATCATTAACTATGACCTATTGCTCAAGACACTATGTAAAACATTTACCACGGTTTGACGATAAACCTTTCAGGGCTGAAACAATTAAAGTCTCTGGTTTCCTAAAATAAATAAAATAAGGTATTTCCCGTAGTTACCGTGCTCATCGCAATATTATATTTGCTGTCTTTCCAAACAGTGCAAGACTTAGAGTGTCAGATTTCGATAACACTGGTTTTTGTTCGCTGCTTTTTGATTTATTCTCAGTATTTTTTTTTATCTGTCTCTGGGTTGGTGGGGTGGGATCACGACTGAGATGTAAGGCGGTCATTAAATGGTTGTGGTATATATCTACTACCAACAGCCACACTACGGAACAGTTGTCATATCTGCAGTAGACGTGAACCTTAATGTTTCACCTAAGAAGAAGAAAATAGTTTCAAATACAGGGTAACGAACACTCTCGTCAATAACGAGACAAATATCACGAATCAGACGGGTGAAACCATTAAGCGGGCGAAAAGCTGCTGGGGTATCAACAGTAAAGCTACATAACGCTAGACGCACAAATAAAAGAAGAATAAACGATTACACTGTGAACGCAAACAGTCATTGTGGAGCTAAATTTTGAAAATGAATACATTTCAAAATTTAAAATCTTGATTTAAACGTAATACGGACTACGTGAAAAATGGTCCGGCAATTCTCAGCAATAATATGTACCACCCAGAAATAGTCCATGGCCCACTGTCTCTCTTGCAGATAGTTAGCTCTCTATTCGGCTTGTCATCGATGGCACAGAACAAGATAACGAAAATAAGTGGGGCATCATTCACAGTTACCAGAGATACAAATTACATTTTGTTAGCGTTGCTCAACGTCGGTGTGCGCGCTGGATCTGGTGCCCATCAAATTTAACGACCTTCGTGCTTATTGGCTATAAGAGCTGTCAAAGGCGAATTGGCGCCTTATACAGCGTTGCGCAACAAGTTAATGAGCGTCTGGGTCGAGGCGACTAATGAAAGCTAGCTCTCCACCAGTAGCTACATCAGTCATATGTCTACCGTTTTTCAGACCAAGCTATAGAACACGATATCGTCGTGTAACAATGACTGAAATATTGCCTTGCAGTAGGAGGCGTAACGCTTAATGAAAGGAAGCAGACAACGCATAAGACAATAAGGTGTTTATTGCTTTGTTTTGGAACATATTTTATGTTATCAGATATGAAGTGAGCCAAACCCAGGCGCGAATCCAAAGGGATGGCTGGTGTCATGGGTCCAAACAACATTTTACTAAAAGCGTTTATATATTTTTTACATATACAAATCCCAATTTTATCAGCGAACTTTCGGAAAATACAGTATCGTGGTTACTAAAAACTCTCAAATGGCAATAAATTCAAAAATATTGTAAGCTTCGTTTAACACAGGATACTTTTCAGTTGCATTCTTGAGGATTAGTCCACGTGGATTGTTTTACAGCGTGACTGGCTGAAGCTATTCGCAACAACTACTCTAACAGTTCGTGGAACCGATAACCCTTCTTCAAGTTGAAGAATGTAAGACAGAAGGGAAAGTTGCTCCACTAAGAAAAAACAACATAAAGACTGACTTTCCAGAATGTACGTGGAAACAACAGAAAGATACATGATTCTCTCTAATTACACTACTGGCCGTTAAAATTGTTACACCAAGAAGATTACGTGCTACAGACGCGAAATTTAACCGACAGGAAGAACATGCTGTGATATGCAAATGATTAGCTTTACAGAACATTCACACAAGGTTGGCGCCGGTGGCGACACCTACAACGTGCTGACATGACGAAAGTTTCCATTCGATTTCCCATACACAAACAGCAGTTGACCGGCGTTGCCTGGTGAAACGTTGATGTGATGCCTCGTGTAAGGAGGAGAAGTACGTACCATCACGTTTCCGACTTTGATAAAAGTCGAATTGTAGCCTATCGCGATTGCGCTTTATCGTATCGCGACATTGCTGCTCACGTTTGTCGAGACACAATGACTGTTAGCAGAATATGGAATTGGTGGGTTCAGGAGGGTAATACGGAACGCCATGCTGGATCCCAACGGCCTCGTATCACTAGCAGCCGAGATGACACGCATCTTATCCGCATGACAGTAACGGATCGTGCAAGACAACAACCATCTGCACGAACAGTTCGACGACGTTTGCAGCAGCATGGACTACCAGCTCGGAGACCATGGCTGCGGTTACCCTTGACGCTGCGTCACAGACAGGAGCCCCTGCGATGGTGTGCTCAACGACGAACCTGGGTGCACGAATGGCAAAACGTCCAGGTTCTGTTTAGAGCATCATGATGGTCGCATCCGTGTTTGGCGACATCGCGGTGAACGCACATTGTAAGCATGTATTCGTCATCGCCATACTGGCGTATCACCCGGCGTGATGGTATGGGGTGCCATTGCTTCCACGTTTCGGTCACCTCTTGTTCCCGTTGACGGCACTTTGAACAGTGGACGTTACATTTCAGATGTGTTACGACCCGTGGCTCTACCCTTCATTCGCTCCCTGCGAGACCCTACATTTCAGCAGGATAATGCACGACCGCATGTTGCAGGTCCTGTACGGGCCTTTGTGGATACAGAAAATGTTCAACTGCTGCCCTGGCCAGCACATTCTCCAGATCTGTCACCAATTGAAAACGTCTGGTCAATGGTGGCCGAGCAACTGGCTCGTCACAATACGCCAGTCACTACTCTTAATGAACTATGGTATCGTGTTTAAGCTGCATGGCCAGCTGTACCTGTGCACGCTATTTGACTCAATGTCCAGGCGTATCAAGGCCGTTATTACGGCCAGAGGTGGTTGTTCTGGGTACTGATTTCTCAGGATCTATGCGCCCAAATCGAGTGAAACTGTAATCTCATGTCAGTTCTAGTATAATATATTTGTCCAATGAATCCCCGTTTATCATCTGCATTTCTTCTTAGTGTAGCAATTTTAATGGCCTGTAGTGTATGTTCGCAGTCCTTTGCTCATAAACTTACAGCTAAGTCAAATACTGATAATAATGAGTGCAAACCTAGCTTTTATACCATATAAAGTATGATATTGTCAAAGTTATGAACGTTTGTTGCTATCATTCTCTTCAAATAAATAAGTGATTCAAAAATGGTTCAAATGGCTCTGAGCACTATGGGACTTAACTTCTAAGGTCATCAGTCCCCTAGAACTTAGAACTACTTAAACCTAACTAACCTAAGGACATCACACACATCCATGCCCGAGGCAGGATTC
Organism: Schistocerca cancellata; assembly: GCF_023864275.1. Taxonomy (NCBI): domain Eukaryota; kingdom Metazoa; phylum Arthropoda; class Insecta; order Orthoptera; family Acrididae; genus Schistocerca; species Schistocerca cancellata. The sequence goes on along the minus strand of NC_064629.1, from coordinate 103,176,373 downwards.
GAACCTGCGACCGGAGCGGTCGCACGGTTCCAGACTGTAGCGCCTTTAACCGCTTGGCCACCTCGGCCGGCTAAGTATGTGACTGAACTACAATTTTTAGAAGTGACGTTGAAGCGACGTACGCTGTAGTAAACCACGAAGGAACTATCTGAGTGAGACAGAAGTCGGAGCTGTGTGATGTCGTCCTGAGAGATATCGTGCCAATTCTGTCCAATTGGCGCGTTAACTTGGCAGAATCCCGAGTTGGATGATCGGCTCTGCCAATAATGCTCCAAACATTCTCATCTGGGAAGAGATCCGGCAAAGGAAGGGTTTCACAACCACGAACACAAGCAGTAGAAACTCTCACCGTGTGCGGGCGGGCATTATCTTGCTGAAATGAAAGCGTAGGATAACTTGCCATGAAGGGCAACAAAATGGTGCGTAGAATATCGTCGCCATCCTATTGTGCTGCAAGGGTGTCGCGGCTCAACCAAAGGGGTCCTATTATGAAAATAAACGGCACCCCAGACCTTCCAAGAGAACTAAGGGATTGAAATCGAAGGAAAGAGACTGGCATGCGTAGCCCATGCAGACGACATCTGTTTACTCTCTAGGTCGGAAGAGGAGCTGGGGCAAATGAGCAAAGCTGCCAGCAAATTTGGGCTGAACATAAACGAAGCCAAGACAGAGTACCTCGTTACGACGCGTGATCATTGTCAGACTGCTGATCATCCACAATCACTGCAGGTTGGGGACCAGTCCTACAAGAGAGTGCAAGAATTCAAATACCTAGGGGCACTTTTCACTGAGAACTCGTCATGTGAAGCAGAGATCAATGCCAGAACACAAGCAGGAAACCGATCTTACCACAGCCTAGCACAACTGCTTCGGTCCACATATCTCTCCAGACAGTTCAAGATTCGACTATACAAAATCCTGATCCAGCCTGTTGTTCTATATGGATGTGAGACACGGAGTATCCGGAAACAGGACTTCCATAAGTTCCTTGTTTTTGAGAGAAAAGTGCTTCGGAAGATCTTCGGTCCGTTTCTGGATGCAGATACAGGGGAATGGAGGATCAGATACTACCAAGAGCTTGAGAAACTATACCAGCAGCCCACCATAGCAGGAACTGTCAAAGCAGACGAATGCAGTGGGCCGGCCATGTGGCCCGGATGGAGGATCACAGATGGCCGCGGAAGTTCCTGGATTTCACACCTACAGGAAAGAGACCGCCAGGGAGACCCAAGAAACGTTGGAGGGATGGACTCCATGAAGATTTAAACCATGTGTCAATAGATGTGAACGGATGGCGGATAGCAGCTATGCACAGAATACAATGGAGGAGGAAACTTGTAGATGTGTGCGGTCCACTAGGCCTGACCACGTAGTAGTAGTAGTACTACTACTACTACCCCAGACCGTCGCTCCTGGTTGTCGGGCAGTATGGCGGGCGACACTCAAATTGGTATCCCACGGCTATCTGGAGTGTCTCCAGACACATCATCGCTGGTCATCGGGCCTGAGTTCGAAGCAGGACAATTCTACTCCAGTCAATGACATTCCAGGCCGAAGACAACTTGACAACGCTGTAACTGCTCGCTTATACACAGCCCACTCCACACGAATGCAGAACTTCACATATTTATAAATGACATTACTTCCAGGTTAACGTATCCTGCCGTAAAGAAAAAGCATAACCTCCAGTTCCCTCTACTTGAAGTGAATCTCATTGTTTTGAACGTCATGTTCGTCTCGCGTGTCCTGAACCGAACGATAAGGGAAGTCGAGTGTCAGCTCTTTTCATATTCGCTACAGCAAGGCCTACGTCACGAGGCGTACGTCACGAAGGTAGTCCTGCGCTCGCTCGCTCAAACCAGCAGACAGATTGCGTTTCTACACCTGTTAACTCGTAATTAGGCGTGTCCGTACAAACGAAAGCTGAATCTTCTACTGGAATCCGCTATTATGGAATCTTACTGTTATTAGACCTATAATGAATGGAAATCCATGGACCTACTTACAATCTATTACGGCTGTACTGGCGAACAATCAAATGAAATCATGCTAAAATGATTATCAGTTACATAAGGCACCACTTCCAGCATGTAATGAGTACTGTTAATCAGAAGAGACTAAATACTATAAACAAGCCGTTATACCATTTATATCGAGGATTGATCGAAAATTAAATTTTGCTGTAGTACTGTTAATCAGTAAGACTTCATAATAGCAGATTTCAGTGGAAGATGCAATTCTCGTTAGTACTTACACGCCCAGCTGCGAGTTAACAGGTTCAGAAACGCATTTTGTCTGCTGAGCTGAGCGAGGGAGCGAGTTCAGGACTACCTTCGCGGCGTACCCGCCGCGGCCTGTCTTTCTCGTGGGCCTCGCGCTACAGCGTGTGACGTCAGACTACCGTCACGTATGCACGAAGTGTTGTGAACTGTAGGTTATTCCCCAAGCGTCAGTTATAGCAAACATGGCAGCCTTCACGGTCCCGATTGTGCTGACTGTGTGTTTCGGTCGAAGAATCAAAGCAGCGCAATTTTTGTACGGAGTACGATAAAGATCCTCACAATAGTCTTTTCATTCATGAATACCATAATTTTTGTTGAAATTGGCTGCTCGGTAAGCCATAAAAGAAATCCTCAGATCGATCGCGTGTGTCAGACGATGTCGTGGAGCAAGTTCGACAAAGTTTTATAACACTCCTACAAAATGAACTGGGAGTGCTTCTCGCGAACTGGGCATGTGTTAAGAAGACATTTGCATCTCAGTCCGTACAAATTAACAATAGCACAAGATCTATTAGACACTGATAGGATTGCTCGGCCGGCCGGAGAGGCCGAGTGGTTCTAGGCGCTACAGTCTGGAACCGCGCGACCACTACGGTCGCAGGTTCGAATCCTGCCTCGGGCACGGATGTGTGTGATGTCCTTAGGTTAGTCAGGTTTAAGTAGTTCTAAGTTCTAGGGGACTCATGACCTCAGAAGTTAAGTCCCATAGTGCTCAGAGCCATTTGAACCATTTGAGGATTGCTCGTATAAACGTTTGTGAGGAAATGTTTCATAATTTGGACAAAGACGAAGATTTTGTTGGTTAAGGGGCAACGTTAATGAACAGTACTGTAGGATCTGGGACAGTGAAAATCTACAACGAATCTTGAAACATCATCGTGATACCACATAAGCTACCGTTTTTTGTGCACTGAGCAAGAGCAAACTTTGTGGTCTTTTCTTTTTCCAAGAGGAAACAATCAACGAAATAGTATACTTCGAGATTTCGTTCACTATCGCTTTCCAGGTAAATGGACTGGTCTAGATGCGTCAGTTGCATGGCCTCCACATTCATCGAACCTGACACCTCTTCGATGTATCAAAGAGACCGTGTTTGCATCACCCTTACCGCCTCTCTAGCAGTACTCAAAGCGAGAATCTTCGCCGCAATAGAACAAGTTACTCGCGACCTGCTGCAACGCCTTTCGCAACATATAAACTTCAGATGGGATATGTCCCACGTAACCAATGGATATCACATTCCACATATATAACTGTAAGCAAAAATCTTTATGTACTTTGCTAAAAATATACGTTAGACATGTTAACTTTATTTTTAAAGTTGATAAGTTAGTTTAAAACCACCCTAAATAAAACGTTTTGATACAGTAATAATAAAATATATTGTTATTACGAATGGACATCTTAACGTCTCTAGCTAGTAAAAGTGATAATGACGGCATGTTATATTTGGAAAAGGGGGGGGAGAGAGATAGAGAGAGAGAGAGAGAGAGAGAGAGAGAGAGAGAGGCAGAAGCAGACGGTGATTCCCTCCTTCAGAACCAGACAACCAGGCACTAAATATGTCCTATCCCAAACCAACGGCCGTAGTTGGCGTTGTCACTCAACTCGGAAGAAGCAAATTTTGGTATTAGACGAATTCTCAACATCCGTATTTCAAGTAAAGGAGAGATGGCGGCTGTAAATTTCTCATTCCCAGAGAGTGCTCTAGTCTCTTCTCTGTGACGTTGTATGGAGTTGGGCCATAGGACAGCGTTTGTGGTCTTCTGTGGGACGGGCACTCAGATTCGTCGTTGTCTTTGGCGCTGTTCGAAAGAAATAGGCTACGAGCTACCACATAATTGGACGCTCTCCGTCATTTTCGTTTTGCAGTCACTACTAACGACACGTAACACTGCGCTTCTTCACCGTTAATCGTTTGCAAAACATGTGTCTTCAGTGTACTCAAACAATCTGTTCGATCAGTAAACCACATTCTGCTCGCATCCACGTTCCTGACGAACGACGGTACGTCCGTTACCCTGGTCATCCCCGATGTGGCATTAAGGCAGCGTTCCCCCAACCGTCTGAGATGCCTCTCCACTTCCGCCGCATACGTACAACACGATGATAGTTCAAAGATGAAATCACACATAACTGAGGCTATAGAGTTTGCAGACAAGCCTCCCTCACCTGAACTTAGTGCGTCGCCGCTGCGGGAATGGATTGGCAGTGGGCCAGTACTCACCCGTACAGTCGATACGGGGTAATTCCAGGACCAATAACAACGATATTAACACATAGGGTGACACAAAAGATAGTATGTTATCTGTATAAAACGGTGAAGCATTGGCAAGCAGCTGACAGGTGTCAACAGTTCAAAGGAAACGCTAAACATCAGATTGCTTTATTAGAAATGGTTCTATTGGAAGTGGCATACTTTCCGTTCCTCCACCATGAGAACTGACGCAATTGTTTTAGGAACTAACACTCTTATAGCCACATTAGCAGTTAACGTTCCATATTCAGGATATACCAAACGCTGGGCGTGTTGGTGAAGGCCAGAGATCTCCCACATCTAGAAACTGTATCCATGTCACATTGAGACTCTCTGATGTAGCGAGCTGCGAGAGCAATTTGTTTATCATACTACATAATGACAAAGGGCATGCCAGGCCCAAACAGCAGGAAGCTGCGCTCCATACCACCTGTCTCTATGGTCTTCAGGAGTACAAGGAGTGGTGAGAAGTCCAGTGTTGTACCAGGAGACTAGAGTAGGCAAAGTTATGGGAGCATCTGACTTGCTTAACGTGCCTGTGCATCCTATATTAAGCTGACTGATGACCATAAATTTTGAAAGGTTCTCCAGGGCGAGAAAGTGGGACTTGACTCGTATTGCGAAGAGCAGGGATAGAGTCACCACCCAACTATGCAGAAAGATTGTTCCTTTTTTTCTTTTTTTTGTGCGTCCCTAAATGAATTTCTCTCCTTTGCCAACCTTTTCATCTCAGAGTATCACTTGCAACCTACAGCCTCGATTATTTGCAGGATATATTCCATTCTATGTCTTTCTCTACAGTTTTTACCCTCTACATCTCCCTCTAGTAGCCAGGAAATTATTCTCTGATGTCTTAACATATGTCCTATCAGTCTGTCCCTTCTCCTTTTCAGTGTTTTCCATGTGTTCCTTTCGTCGCCGAGTCTGTGGAGATCTTCCTCATTCCTTACCTTATAAGTCCACCTAATTTTTAACATTCTTCTATAGCATTACATGTCAAATGTTTCGATTCTCCTCTATTCTGATTTTCCCCCAGTTCATGTTCCTTAACTTCATCTAACTCGTGATCACCAATCCTGATATTAAGTTTCTCGCTGTTTTCATTTCTGCATCTTCTCATTACTTTCATCTTTCTTCGATTTACTCTTGATCTATATTCTGTACTCATTAGACTGTCCATTCCATTCAACAGATCCTGTAATTCTTCTTCACTTTCACTGAGGATAGCAGTGTCATCAGCGAATCTTATCATTGATATTATTTCACCGTGAATTGTAATCCTACTCTTGAAACTTCCTTTTTTTCTGTCGTTGTTTCTTCGACGTATGGATTGAACATTAGATACGAAAGACTACGTCCCTGTCTTACATCCTTTTTTATTCGAGAACTTCGTTTTTGGTCCTCCACTCTTATTGTTCCCTCTTGGTTCTTGTACATATTGTATATTACTCTTTTTTCTCTATAGCTTACTCCTTCAGAATTTCGAACATCTTGCAGCATTTTACATTGCTGAGCACTTTTCCTAGGTAGACAAATCCTATGAACGTGTCTTGATTTTTCTTCAGTCTTACTTCCATTATTAACCTCAACGTGAGAAATGCCTCTCTGCTGCATTTTTCCTTCCTAAAGCCAAAGTGATCGTCATCTAGCAGACCCTTAATTTTATTTCCCATTCGTCTGTATATTATTCTTGTCAGCAACTTAGGCTCATGAACTGTTAAGCTGATAGTGCAATAATTCTCGCACTTGTCGGCTCTTGCAGTCTTTTAAACTGTGTGGATGAAGTTTTTTCCGAAAGTCTGGTGGTATATCGCCAGCCTCACTCATTCCACTCATCAACGTGAAGTCATTTTGTTGCCACTTCCCCCCACTGATTTTAACAATTCCGATGGAATATTATCTATCCCTTCCGCATTATTTGATCTTAAGTCTTCCAAAGCTCTTTCCACAATTTCCCTAAATGACCTCACGTAACTTCTTGGGTGGTTACTTCAACAAAGTTGCGGTCTACCCCGTCCCACACGCATCTCCAACTGAGATAGTGCTTTGTCTACTATTGACATGATGTCGATCGCCCGCTTGTGAAACCAGCACTGACGACAATCGCCTTCTGTTGATGTCATCAGAAGGAAGTCCCTTTCATGACATATATGTCTGCAATATTTTGATGTGTAGACTTGATGCAACTGATGTTCCATCAGTATATAATTACGGTTGACGTTGTCCAATGACCTCTAAATTAATGATCCACACGGACTGATTGTACTGTTCATTTACAAGAGACATAATCAACGTAGATAAATCATGAAATCATGATACGTTTAACGGTTACCAGTTTTTTTTCCAAGAAGGGAGCAAGGAGAGGCCTCCAGAATTTATTTAATGCAGTCCCCAGGTTCCTTACTTCCAGAAGTGTCGGACGTGACATTTAAAGGGCTGAACTCTCAGGCAACTTGCAGGCAGTCCGCTGCCCCAAGAGGGCACCACTTTCTTCCGCGTGATGAACTCTTGAGACTGTCCCGGAGGTGTTGCTGACCCGACACGTGGACGTTGATGAAGTGAGATTCAATAGGAGCAAAAGTTCTCTACTTCTTTTCACGTTGGTCGCAGTTCGTCGACCAGCAAATGCATTTTCACAGAATACTGTGTTTCGATCTGCTTCTCAGATTTAAAATATATATATATTCTTTTCAATTCGACGCAAGTCTTAGGCAGGATAATAATCTTTTTAATACAGTAGATTTTTGAACATAAAAGTAAGCTTTGAAGCTAAAACGTGCTTCACGGGCAAAACGCAACAGTTGGTCTTATCCAACAGTCCTTCCTGTATGTCTCGTTCGGAAAACATAAATTATATATTATAATCGTATTGTCAGTTCAACATATTTCTCTCAGAAAGGAATTTATAACAGATCTCTCCAGATAGCGCTGATCGCCATTTTTATGGAATGTTGTTTCTGCAAATTTCGTGTCACCTATGAACGCCATTGTAATAATCACCGTAAACCTCTTTCGTGTATCTGATCACGTCGGTAGGAGTTCTTTCAATTTAAGAAAAAATCCGTCGTTATTCTTGATTTTTATGGTAATGAATTACGAAGAAATGTTTTTCTTCGTTGTGAAGTCCAACTTTCAATTATATTGAGCTGAGAATTTTCAAGTTTCAGAAGGAGAATAAGAATAGACTTTGAGTAAGGGAACCTACACATCGTCTTTCTATATGACATAAACAAATTGGGATAACTATTCTACAGAATAGTAATACAGGAAGGCGAATCACAAATAGCTCCATCCTATTAAAACAGAAAAATCTCGGTCGCTATGGAGACAGATGTGACGTTATCGTGAAAAAAGCGTATATAGTAAGACGGTAACGTGAATGACCAACACACCGGTGTATGTACTTTAAAATGACATTTAACTAGATCTGATGAATAAAATCAACTTTAGTGAAACCTCATAAATTTCTGAATATATTTTACACATTCGTTCAATCTCTGCTTTCAATAATGTCTTTATACTCTATTGTATTGAGATTCATATACAGTTGAAACTATTCCCGAATAGCTAACTTTGATGAATTTAACTTTACACTCGAACTCCATTTCTCATAAAAGATGTAATTTGTTGTAATATTCTCGCCTGTGCGTGTGTATGACTAGTTAATGCAGTGCTACTCTCAACTTTCTCCCATAATTTTGGATTTTTCCTGGGTTCATTGTTCCACAGTGAGTGAATCTGTCGGTTGTTTCGATTAAACACAGTTTTTATACCTAAGTTAAAGTCGAAAAAGTACAACTGGCAACTGTTGCATCAAGTAAACTGTTGTAGAGATTTTGAAATTCGTGACGTATCTATTAGTTGACAGACCACTGATACTAATTAAGGTGTTCTTGGTGATATCTGCAATAAAATTCTAAATCATTCAGTACCTGCGAAAGTTCGAGATATCCATACTTGCAAAGAAACCTGTCGGAACTTGATACGCCCAGTGACGGTGCTAAACTTTCCGACGTTATTTCCCGTATCCACTGACGTCTCGCTCCGGAAACCCCACGAAAACAATCCACTACTGAAGCGTTACTGGAGATGAAAAATGAACAGTCTACAATAACGAGGTGTTTTAAAGGTCATAGGCCACTGCAATGATTCACCTTAGGCAACCACGTCGAAAACTTGCGTGCTCTGTGCGTGGTTATAAAGTGTGCTCTATTACTGTTTCTAATAGGTTTTATGATTAATTAAATCCCTACGGCCCACAGTGAATGAAACTGAGCCGAGTAATGCCTATATAACGTCCAAAAACTGCCCATTTCCGTATGGGGTAGATTTTGCGTCCAATAACCTCAGATGTTTTACGAATGCAACAATGACCTCTGATGTTTTACCAATGCAACATAAAAATGTTCCCAAAAAACCGATAGAGGTGTTTCATAAATGGATAACGAAATCGTAACAAGTATTCCAATAAGTGAGAACATGTAAAGGAAGTGTTTTACTGTAAGGTCAATATTTGTAATTTTTTCTACTTTTGTAGCGTCATGGGATAGCTCTTAAAGTAAGGAGTACTGATTCCTAGTAAAGAACTGTGACGTTCAAATTAAAATTCAGCTTGAAAACTAATGTGCTATACCCCTATTTACCGTTCAATGAAAATTTCCACAAAAGGGAGTAATATGGCTAGAGCGACTCTGGTGTACCTTGTTTCCATTTGTGACGTCACATGACTGATGCGCTGTTTACGATGTCATAAGCCACGCCCCTTATGTATAACATCACAACGATGACATCACAACCAACGCCCCTTTTTCGATGACGTTATAAAGATGGAGGCGAGGAAATGAAAATTTTTTTAAAAAATGGCAGTCGATGGTAAATTTTCAAAAAACCTGCATGTGTATCACACACACACACACACACACACACACACACACACACACACAAACACACAACAAATGTTTGTCAAATACTGTAGCCTCTCCAGTAAATTTGATGCTTTTATAATTCATTCGTTTTCATACTTAATGCTTATGTCAAGTGCTGTACTGCGTGATCATCAGTAAATATCACCTCTGTCTTCGTAATACAGGAATGGGAAAGGAAAAAACTGAAAAAGTACTCTAGACAAAAATTATTGTAATTTTTTTATACATTGTTCTTACATTCAATGTTTTATACAGTCATTACCTTAGAAATTATGATGGATCATTAAATACCTATCGAAAAGTCTACATCAAGATAATTTGAATATGAGTAAGCAATATGTGAATTCATGTATGAACTACAAATACGGTAGTGACCTCTAATTACAATCTACACTTTACATGAATTATAAAGATATTAACATTGCGTTCACATTAGTTACAATGATAGTAGTGAGCTCAAATTCCAATCAACAATTTACATATTTAACACACATTTTTAAGATATTTACACTGAATTCACATCAGTTATAAAGGTGGTAGCGACCTAAAATTACAATCTACAGTTTACATTTTTCACACACACTTTTCTGGTACTTACGTTGAACTAATATCAGTTATAAAGGTGAGAGTGAGCTCAAATTACGATCAGCAATTGATATATTTCACACGCATTATACGATGATTTTTATACATTAATTATCTGAGCAATTAAAATGGACCTCTAAATTTCTATCGTGGTAATAAGAACATGACTGAGGAGTATGTGAATTCACACATCATTTACAAAAGTGATAATAACATCAAGCTACAATTTACATTTTTACAAGTATTTACATTGCATTCTCATCAGTTACAAAAATGGTAGTAATCTCAAATTAAAACTACAATTAACAATAAAATCAATCATCTTCTTTCGTGCAGTAGTGACCCAACACCACCGTATTTATCTTATGGTTTAGTATCAAACATTTATCACTTTGTGCAGATAAAGCAAATTTATGTTGTCTAATAGTAGAAACAACATGCTGCTTAGATTGAAATTTGTACTGCACGGAAGTTTTTATTGCCCAGTTCAGCACACGTTGTCTGTAATCATTGATGGTTAAGCTATTGCTCTGTGCGTTATCCACCCAGATTCACTTTCGAGAGCATATACTTTTGATTGTAGGCCAACAAATTCTCTAATAGGTTCACCAAACGAACCTCTTTTTTATCCACCAGTATAATATTGTATCTGTTATTTGCAAGGAATCCTGAAATATTGAACCTTATCTACACATCATTCCTGATGTACTCATATATATTTGGAGCTGTAAGATGATAGACTTAGCTATCGGTGTCTGTGTAGCAAAGTTTTACATGATGCACGGGAAACTTGTTTACTATATATCGATAGTGGAAATCGAAAAGAAGCGTTTTCGAAATATCCAAAACGACCATTCCATCTGCAATGGGTTTATCGATGACTGCCTGCTCAGTTCAATGGCCCCATATTGATGATGTCATCGGAAAATGTGAGTGTCATTTGTGAGTTCTCATTGTGACGTCAAACACGTGGGGCATGGCTTGTGACATATGACAAATATAAACCAAGTGTACCAGAGTCACTATAGCCGTGCTACTAAAGGGGCCGCTTAATGAGCAAAAGGCCAAGCATTATCAGCACAGACGAGCTTCACCTCCACTGCCACGTAAATATCGCCTGGCAAACCTCTGAACGATGTCAACATCTTCACATGTAGAATGCTTCACTCCAAACTTTAACAATAATTGTATCAACAGAACCATTTTTTTCAACAACTTTCGAATTTGTTTAAAGAAAGCAGAGTGCTTCGTTGCAAAAAAAGCTGTAGTAACTTCAGAATTTCGGTAAATAAAATGAGAGATACAAATTCTAACTTCACAGCCAAATATTCAGTCTCTTCCGTTATATACCTTGTCGAATGCATTGTTTCGATATGTTGAACCTCCCGTGACAAAACGATTCATTCACAAGAGCAAACTCACCTTCATCGTTATTGTCACAATCACTTGAAAACACTGTCACCTTACGCTTCTTTACAGATCTAATGATGTCACGGTCAGTCGAATCGTCCTCAGAACCATTGAAATAGTAACTCACACAAGTCATTCAGATCTTCAGTCTCACTAGAAATATCTGAATAGCCATTGCCAAAAACTTCAGAAAGTATTTATTTCATTTATTTCCTTCCGTTTTCTGAAAATGGGCATCTCTAGAAGCAAGAGAAACTTCGAAACGAAAACAGTAACTATTGAAATATCAAAATGCTTTATTACGCAAAAAATACATGAAGGCACTCAAGTATGGTACATTTACTACTGGTTTAAATACCTAAGTAGACGAAGTAGTTAAAATATATCACAGCAGACGGCGTCTACAGACAGCGTGTAGAATACAAGAGTTCAAGAGGGTGCGTTTCTGGATGAGGTAGCGAATATATTGCTTCCCCCTACTTATACCTCCCGAGGAGATCAAGAGTGGTAAAATTAGAGAGATTCGAGCGCGCACGGAGGCTTTCCGGCAGTCGTTCTTCCCGCGAACCATGCGCGACTGGAACAGCAAAGGGAGGTAATGACAGTGGCACGTAAAGTGCCCTCCGCCACACACCGTTGGGTGGCTTGCGGAGTATAAATGTAGATGTAGATGTAGATCCGTCTCTAACTTATGGCACGCCAAACAAGAGTAAACTTGGTATCAGTCCACAATGTGTTTAGGGTGTCTAATTTACATAGAATACACTATATAACTGACCATATATCATTTCACAAACTAAAAAGTAAATTACATTTCACTCCAAAGTTGAGCGAACTTATTTACCAAGTTGTGTACTTCAAGCCGCCCTCAAGTCTGCTGGACTTTAGATGAATCTGTCTTTTCGACGAAAGAAACACATCGGCGATATTGCGGCTGTCTTTCTTACCTTTGTTCAGTCTCTCTCTTGGCCATAGAGACACCTCGAAGCGGATAAGTATCCTCTAATTATTACTTTCTGACCTTAACCCAACTGACATCTCAGCAGCCTCTAAAAGAGAGCCGATAAATTACACGTCCGAGACCTTCTAGCCGAGCAAGTTGCAGTAGAGGTGGAACACTGTGCACGAATTTAGAAGGATCTGGGTTCAAACTATCATTACGTATGCTCTTTCGTAGTTCTCGTAAATCACTCAACTTAATTCTAAGAGTACTCCTACCGAAAGGCGATAGGCCCATTACTCGCCCCTGTAATAGGGCGTGATCGTCCCTTAGAAAAGGCCTCAAACCATCCTCGTGCTCAAAACTTTGCCCATTCCAAAGTTGTCACTAGTCTGTAATGGCCAACGACGTCAGGGCATTATACACGAACGCCCTCTTCCTTTTTTCTTCCGCTTGCGCTAGTGTTGCGCCTACACTGACGTAGCTATTTACGCACGTTAAACGGTTGTAAGTTAAAAGTCCTATTCTATAAAAAAAAAAAAGCACAGTTCCAAAGAGGCCAGTTATTAGCTCTGGGAATGACTCTGTGGCAGGTTTCCATTCACAAGCTGACGTCGAGAATATTTCCACCAATATACGAAGGTGCCATGTCCGCAAAAAGACAATCAGTACGGCTTCTGCAGTTGCTCTCCAACTTTTATCCGGTTTCAGCATTTGAAAAACTCTTCCTGCATAGAGAAAATGGTGCATTTTCGGAACGCAAGACAAGTAAAAATGAAAAAAATAAAATGTTCCGAGACCTGTTGCCAAATGAACTGCAAAAACTTGCTAACACCCACGTTTGTAATGCTGATGTAGTTACTAAGCACACGATTCCCTGCATCAGGATCTGAAGCTGTTCCTCGGATTACAAACTCGTTGTTCGCCTTTCCCTGTCAGCGGGACGTTCGTCTCTAACCTTACTTCTTCTTCCGTAATTTTACTTATTCAAAGAGCGCTTGGTGGCGTTTGTCTCTTTCTTCTCCAAAAACCACCTCACGAATTCACTAGCGAGCAAGACAAGATGGCGCAGTGGTAAAACTCTAAATTCGCATTCTGGATGACGGAGGCCTAAATACCCGTCCGGCCATTCAGATTTAGATTTTCCGTGGTTTCCCTAAATGGCTTAAGGCAAACGCCGAAATGGTTCCTTTGAGGACATGCGCGATTTCGTTTCCCTTTACGAGTTTGTGCTCTAATGACGGCGTCATTGACGGAACGTTAAACCCAAATTTTCTTTCGCTGTTGCTTTTCATGAAATCACTGTGTTGTTTCTAGAGTCCTTTTGACCATTCCTTTCAAGTTCTATTTTCTCGTATCTCCACGAACCAGCGTTTAACTGCAACAGATATTTCATGAATTCTTATGTTGTCTTCTACGATGCCTGTAGTTTCCTGTATTGTTGCCAGTTTTTAATCGGGGTTGCGTGTTGGTTTTTAGAAGATCATTATTTCTTTTGGTGGGAGCAGACACCTTGTTTAAGAGTGGTTTGACATTCACTCCTATCCCTAAGTTAAGGGATCTTTGAAGTATACGAAGCACGATAGTTGGCGATAATTCGTGCACTAGAAGGTTCTTGGCAACATTGTTTTATGATACATTGTGATAAGAGTTTAAAATATGACTGAAAACTGGCTTTTGACTCTTTGTGGTGTTCCTCCACCAGTAGTATACGTAAGGTTAATACGGGGCGTGATGCCTCCACATGGCAGTAAGAGATACACAATAGATTTGAATGCTACGGGAAAGCTCGCCTAATTTATCTTGCTGTAACGCCTCTCATTGCTGAACAAGCTCCCTCTAATGGCGGCAGTGTTAGGGCTCCAGTTCTTCGGCCTAGAGCGTCCTGTGTGTATCCAATCGTATTTAAGGCTGAGAAGCGAAGTGACCACTCCAGACTCCTAATGCCCACTCCTAGCACGTATTCGTCCACCTGACCGTCCGTGTGTGGTCGGTCATTATAATCGTTTATATGGAACCCTTATGCACACGCCCCACGAAAATGGTGCACATATCATTGCTGAAAGTCATCCCTGTACTCCTCAGACGTCACAGTACCTTATATAGCTTATGTGGTCCTAACATGACACCGCTCCAGACGAGAAAACTTTATCCGCCAAATTGGACCCTTTTCACAATACTGGAATGTTTGTAACCCACCTCAAAGTCATCGTATATGAACAGACAACGACACTCACGCTCTATGCTAACCGAAAACTCATCCCTGAGTAGAGCATTATCTCATTGGTCCTGGGTGTACTCACGATGGGAAAGAAGCGACACACTTTAGCCCCCACATGTTTCAGCGGAATACATACTGCTGGTTGAGCATACATTTGAGAGGTCTCGTTTATGGCGATTCACAGCCTGGCGGGAGAAGGGAGATCCAGAGTCTGCCTCTTGATCTCTAACCAGCTCAAGAGGGTCTTTATGGTACTGGGCTGTAGTTCGTGGTCGAGTTTGCCCGTACTTTTGATGAACGTTTCTCTTTCCTGGAACCTTCTCCACCGACGTGGAATGACGCTATGGACGACATTTAACTCTGACTCCATCTCGCGTTGACTGTGGCAACTCTGTAATCTGCCACAATTGTCACGTTCAGGTTAAACAATCTCGTACTGGCGTGCCATGTACGTCACGTGCGTCCGTGTTATGTTACTACTATTCAGTCCACACATTGTTGCAAGAGCGCCATCTTCTCTCGTATATCTCGAAGACCCCTCAGATAGACATGATGGATAACCCGCTTTGGGCAGTTTCCTGCTGCCACAGTATTGTAGATGTTGTCACTTTTCCAAGATCATTGGACATTGTCATCTGGCTGTCGATATCCAGTTTGTGATCGCAGAAACAGGTTGCTGGAAGTTCTGTAGGAGCTCTGTAGTCACACGTGCCCTGCTAATGTCGCCATCCTTTGTAAAAATGCTCTTCAAAGCTCAACGATTCATATCACCGAAGACTAGTTTATGTCTACTAGTACTTTTCCCTGATGGCACTCTTCTACTAATTTTGACTGCTGTTGTCACCTTGGAGACTACTACTACCGATACTCCAAAGATATCCTTGCGTACATGCTTCCTCCAACAATTTGGCCTTGTTGAAATACAGAGAGTCTTCACTTCGTATCACCTACATGTGTCAGTTACACGGAAGAATACATAATATGCCATACAGCGTCATTCATTTCAGTAACAAACGATAGTCGTACTCTTATAAAGATCAACGTCATCATCTCACAATAGTGTACGTTCTGGAACATAAGAGGGGTCCGTGCAAAGTCCGAGAGTCGGCACCACCAGCGCGTATCGAGGTCATGTTTAGTTAGTAGCATCTTTGGAAGGAACGTACACCAATTTTCAGCCATATTGGTCTATTTCTTTGTGTTTGGCATTCGTGTGAATCAAGGAAGTCGAGTGATTGTCAAAAATTGGACGAAAAAGAATTTCGTGTGGTGGTTAAACATTACTTTATGAAAGGCAAAACGGCTCAGGAGACTAAAGAGAAGCTTGATAAACGTTACGGTGACTCTGCACCTACGATTAGAACAGTTTATAAGTGGTTTCAAGATTTTCGGGGTGGCAATATGGGCACAAGTGATGCTGAACGTTCTGGATGCCCTGTGGAGGTGACTCCAGAAATCATTGACAAAATCCATGATATGGTGGTGGATAACAGAAGACTTAAAGTGCGTGAGATTGATAGTGCTGTGTGCATCTCGAATGAACGGGTACATAATATTTTGCATAACATTTGTACATGAGAAAGCTATCCGCAAGATGGGTTCCGCGATTGCTCACGCTTGACCAAAAACGGAATAGTGTGAAGCATTGCAAGGATGGTTTGCAGCTGTTCAGGAAGAATCCGCGGGACTTTAAGCGTCGTTTCGTCACTGTGGATGAAACATGGATACAAAGAACAATCTAAACAATGGGTTACCAAGGGAGAATCTGCAGCAAAAAGGCGAAGACCATTCCTTCCATTATGGAGACTGTCTTCTGGGATTTGCAAGGGATAACCCTCTTCAACTATCTAGAAAAGGGTAAAACTATTACAGGTGCATATTATTCATCGTTATTCTACCGTTTGAAAACCGAGCTGCAAGAAAAACGCCGGCGATTGGACCGCAAAAATGTCCTTTTCCATCACGACAATGCACCAGCACACACCTCAACAGCTGTGGTAGCAAAATTAATGAAAATAGGATTCCAACTCGTTTCACATCCCCGCTATTCTCCAGACTTGGCTCCCTTGGACTATTGTTTGTTCCCCATTTGAAGAAATGGCTGGCGGGACAAAGATTTTATTCAAACGAGGATGTGATTGCAGCAACTAATAGCTATTCTGCTGAATTGGACAATTCCTATCATTCGGAAGGGATCGACAAATTAGAACAGCGTTGGACGAAGTATATAAGTCTAAAAGGAGACTATGTCGAAAAATAAAAAAGGTTTACCCCAAACATGTAAGTAGTTTTTATTTTTGCACGAACTTTTCAAACGCCCCTCGCATATTTGCCTTATTCTAATAACTTTTCTCCCCCCCCCCCCTCTCTCTCTCTCTCTCTCTCTCTCTCTGTGTGTGTGTGTGTGTGTGTGTGTGTGTGTGTGTGTGTATGTGTGTGTGTGTGTGTGTGTGTGTCTGCTGTCTGTCTTTCCTTTTTTCTGATAGGTGTTCGCTCGGTTTAGATGCACATTACCTGAACGAAAGTATCCGACACCCCTATGTGACGTAGAACTGGTCACTAGATGCCACAAGAGGCGGACTCGCCAGTATAAAAGGAGGCGGGAAGTGTTGCGTTGTCAGTAGAGAAGCAGTAACAACGGAATGAGTGAGTGGGTCAGGGGAGCTCTGTGACGTCGAACGTGGACTATTCATTCGATGTCACCAGAGTAACAAGTCGATCTGTTCTTCTCAAGCTGCCAAGATCAACTGTAGGTATTGCGATTACAAAGTGGAAACGTGAAGGAGCAACCACGACGAAACCAGGACCAGGCAGATCTCATGTAAGGTTGGACATGGATTGTCGAGCATTGCCAAGGACGGTAGCAAAAAATCGTACGAAGTCAGTAGAAGGAATCACTCGTGAGTTTCATTGTGCTACCAGCAAAGTTACTGTGCTCATGGAGTTACAAAGAACAGAGTACAGTGGTCGAGCAGCTCCATGTGAACATTTCCGTAGTCAGTGCGAGGCGACGCTTGAAGTGTTGTAACGAGCGACGCTACTGGAAAAGAGTAATCTGGAGTGTGAATCACGCTATGCCCTGCGACAGTCCGGGATTTGGATCTGACGAATACCTACAGAACGTTACGTGACGTCATGCGTATTGTCAGCAGTGGAATACGGAGGAGGTGATATTACAGTATGAGGGTGTTTTTCTTTATTTGTGGGAGGATATGAACACAATATACAACATTGTGTATTGTGAGCGGAATAGGTACAGTTTGGAGATGATAACCAAAGACTGCATTTTATAGGCAGGACACTTAGAAAAGGTAACAGATCTACACTACTGGCCATTAAAATTGCTACACAAAGAAGAAATGAAGATGATAAACGGGTATTCATTGGACAAATATATTATACTACAACTGACATGTGATTACATTTTCAGGCAATTTGGGTGTATAGATCCTCAGAAATCAGTACCCAAAACAACCACCTCTGGCCGTAATAATGGCCGTGATACGCCTGGGCATTGAGTCAAACAAAGCTTAGATGGCGTGAACAGGTACAGCTGCCCATGCAGCTTCAACACGATACCACAGTTCAACAAGAGTAGTGACTGGCGTATTGTGACGAGCCAGTTGCTCGGCCACCATTCAAAAAATGGTTCAAATGGCTCTGAGCACTATGGGACTCAACTTCTGAGGTCATTATCCCCTAGAACTTAGAACTAGTTAAACCTAACTAACCTAAGGACATCACAAACATCCATGCCAGAGGCAGGATGCGAACCTGCGACCGTAGCGGTCTTGCGGTTCCAGACTGCAGCGCCTTTAACCGCACGGCCACTTCGGCCGGCTCGGCCACCATTGACCAGACGTTTTCAATTGGTGAGAGATCTGGAGATCGTGCTGGCCAGGGCAGCAGTCGAACATTTTCTATATCCAGAAAGGCCCGTACAGGACCTGCAACATGCGGTCGTGCATTATCCTGCTGAAATGTAGGGTTTCGCAGAGATCGAATGAAGGGTAGAGCCACGGGTCGTAACACATCTGAAATGTAACGTCCACTGTTCAAAGTGCCTTCATTGCGAACAAGAGGTGACCGAGACGTGTAACCAATGGCACCCCATACCATCACGCCGGGTGATACGCCAGTATGGCGATGACGAATACATGCTTCCAATGTGCTTTCACCGCGAAAATGACGTGCTACAGACGCGAAATTTAACCCACAGGAAGAACATGCTGTGATATGCAAATGCTTTTCAGAGCATTCACACAAGGTTCGCGCTCGTGGCGACACCTACAACGTGCTGACATGAGGAAAGTTTCCAACCGATTTCTCATACACAAACAGCAGTTGACCGGCGATGCCTGGTGAAACGTTGTTCTGATGCCTCGTGTAAGGAGGAGAAATACGTACCATCACGTTTCCGACTTTGATAAAGGTCGGATTGTAGCCTATCGCGATTGCGGTTTATCGTATCACGACATTGCTACTCGCGTTGGTCGAGTCCAATGACTGTTAGCAGAATATGGAATCGGTAGGTTCAGGAGGGTAATACGGAACGCGGTGCTGGATCCCAACGGCCTCGTATCACTAACAGTCGAGATGACAGCCATCTTATCCGCATGGCTTAACGGATCGTGCAGCCACGTCTCGATCCCTGAGTCAAAAGATGGGGACGTTTGCAAGACGACAACCATCTGCACGAACAGTTCGACGACGTTTGCAGCACAATGGAGACCATGGCTGTGGTTACCCTTGACGCTGCATCACAGACAGGAGCGCTTGCGATGGTGTACTCAACGACGAACCGAGGTGCACGAATGGAAAAACGTCATTTTTCGGATGAATCCAGATTCCGTTTACAGCGTCATGATGCTCGCATCCGTGTTTGGCGACATCGCGGTGAACGCACATTAGAAGCGTGTGTTCTTCATCGCCATACTGGCGTATCACCCGGCGTGATGGTATGGAGTGCCACTGGTTACACGTCTCGGTCACCTCTTGTTCGCATTGACGGCACTTTGAACAGTGGACGTTACATTTCAGATGTGTTGCGACCCGTAGCTCTACCCTTCATTCGATCCCTGCGAGACCCTACATTTCAGCAGGATAATGCACGACCGCATGTTGCAGGTCCTGTACGGGCCTTTCTGGATACAATAAATGTTCGATTGCTGCCCTGGACAGCACATTCTCCAGGTCTCTCACCAATTGAAAACGTCTGGTCAATGGTGGCCGAGCAACTGGCTCGTCACAATACGCTAGTCACTACTCTTGATGGTCTGTGATATCGTGTTGAAGCTGCATGGACAGCTGTACCTGTACACGCCATTGACTCAATACCCATGCGTATCAAGGCTGTTATTACGGCCAGAGGTGGTTGTTCTGGGTACTGATTTCTCAGGATCCATGCACCAAAATTGCGTGAAAATGTAATCACATGTCAGTTCTAGCATAATATATCTGTCCAATGAATACCCGTTTATCATTTGCATTTCTTCTTGGTGTAGCAATTTTAATGACCAGTAGTGTATGTACCTGAGGATGCGACCAACCATTTGGGCAGATACGTATAGAAATCCGACTGAAAGCCAAATCCAGATTGCTCGCAGTATCGAATCAGCGATAATCCATCCAGTGCAAGAATTCGATTACTTACATTTACTCTCAATTACTGCTAATTTCTGCAACCCAAATTTTCTAAGATTTGCACTTTACGACCAGATCAGCACCTATTGAGGTTGTGTCTCCTGTGATTATCATTTAATGCATGTTATGTAATTTGGCAACTTTTACCCACTACGTATGATTGAGTTGTAAAGACGAAATCATCTGGTTTCAGCTGTTCGGCAACCGCATTCTGGGCCCGATGGCGTGGCTCATGCCGCTCGCAGTCGCCGTGTCAACCTTCGGCTCTGCCAATGGGACGCTGTTCGCAGCTGGCAGGTGAGTTGCGCGTCAGTTCCATCTCCATCAGAGCTCACCACGCAAACGAGGGCTGCAGGAGTACAGCTGAGTCTTCGCAACACAGTTTTTCTCTTCAGACGAAGGCTATCGGGCTTCTCGCAAGGCGGCAGACGCATATTCGGGAAGAAGCGGCGTAAGATTGTCAGACTCGCGGGGCAAAATATTTCTTCGAAGACTTCTTCTCTGATTTTCTCCACGTAATGTGAAAATCTTTTCCATGTTCTGTGTTCGACCGTGGCATAAATTGAAGTTTTTAGTGCCTAGCTCAAACAAACAGTCGATAAACTTCAGGAAACTGTTCCGCGCTCTTGAGTCGGTCCGAATCTGCGTCGCTTGGATGCAAAAAGTATACCCGTAACATGCCAAAAGAAAAGTACGAGAATCGAGCCCTACTTTTCGACACGATACAGTGCGACGCACACTATACATTTGGCTCGCTTTGTAACATTAAAAGATAATTATAGTGTTTCACGATCTGACGAGAGAAGTTGGAGGAAGAAGAAGAATAATTATTTTGTATCTTCCCTTATTATAGCTCCAATACTCAGCACTACGTCACGTATGCGAATAAACTTAACCGTTCGGAGTAGGCAGTTCTTAGAGAGCGATGAAAACAAATACCTGAAATTTCCTACAAAAATCATTTTATTTAGATTGTGCTTTTCTTAGATAATCTTAATACAAGATCACTGTTTCATCTTGTGTCACAATATCTTTCTGTAAAAACCTGAAAACTCATTATTAAAACAGCGAAAGAATATAAGAATAAAAATGTAATCACGAAGCGCTTATTCTTTGTATGCCGATTAAAGGAAGCACATTTCTTCACTCGGTGGACACTAGTCGCACTGGTTTTTTTTTTTTCTCCAGACATAAATGAAATCCTGGAATGCAAAATATTCCAGTGATTGATCAGTTCCGCCAAATTTTAGACGGTAGGAAGGATGACTCAATGCGCCAAATATTATTTTGGCATTATTAAGGTTACGTACACAATTTTTTGTATGCGATCGTTACACATTGCCACATGTCTAGACTTTTTAAATAGAGTCAGTATCCGTTATTCTTATTTCTGAAATAAGAACATAATTATCAGGTTCAAGGAGTACGCTGAACTGCAGGTGTACTCCTATAAAAAAGAAATAAATTCACATCTTAAACGTACTATACGCTAATGCAAAATAAAAATGCTCTTGTGGGTTTTATATCCATGGTTTCGAATATCTTTCGTAGATAAAACGAATTTTGTGATCGTAGGAATAGCCTCATCTTCATGATGAATAGGGTAGGCAAACTCCAGGAATACTACACATACACATGCCGAAGCAAGAAGCCCGATAGTCTTTGCGAACGCGAGTCAGAGTTCCCTCTAACAAGGGTCTGCGACACAATCAACAAACATTTCTTACTACTTTTATAGCTAGCGTCAGTTCGCGACATTAGATAGGATTCGTACAGGACTTTTTACCCGAAAAAGTAGCTACAAATTAAATGCTGACGTTATTCGTCATCCTGTAAACTGGAAAACGTGGTAAGTGGATCATGCAGGAAGTTCGGAAGTTCCCGTTACAAACTTCTAGGACTTGTAGAGGGGCGTGAGTTCATAAATTTTTAATAGGAACCCATGTTCGGAAATGTACCGTTTCCGTTCTACGACTGTTTCGATTCAGATGTGTAACTCACCCAGTTCTGCTTGAGGAATTTAATTAGGCGTCACGCGTTGTAATTAGTAGGTTCCAATTCGAAAGCAAACATAACGAAACATCCGTTTATCACTTAACCACATTTGTCTGTATTAACACTTAAACATTAAGTGTTGCCAAAACAAAAAAGATCCCAGCATACTGTACGCACAGAACGGTACTGATGCATTACAACAGGGACTTGATGTGGTGGCCACCAACGTTGTTACACACGTTGTACGCACCAAGCATGTTCTGGTACACACTCTCCATTCCACCTGGTGCCTCTTGAATTTTTAGTGCAGCGACCAGAACTCGTGCCAGCAGACCTTACTCTGTCTCTTCAGGGGTCTTGCAGCAAGGTAGATGTTAAGTGACATCAGCTGACCATCTAACGTAGTGCGCATCATCCTGTCTATCCTATGGTGTACCAGACAAGCGCCTCTGAGACTTTTCTATTTAGCTCAGCAGACGTGGACGCGTTACATATCAGAACGGAAACGGTACGTTTCCGGACATGGGTTCCTATTCAAAATATTACCTACTCACTCTCCTCTGCAAAAAAAAAAAAAAAATGGTTCAAATGGCTCTGAGCACTATGGGACTCAACTGCTGAGGTCATTAGTCCCCTAGAACTTAGAACTAGTTAAACCTAACTAACCTAAGGACATCACAAACATCCATGGCCGAGGCAGGATTCGAACCTGCGACCGTAGCGGTCTTGCGGTTCCAGACTGCAGCGCCTTTAACCGAACGGCCACTGCGGCCGGCCTCTCCTCTGCAAGTCATAGAAGTCTTAACGGAAATTTCCGCACACCATTTGTAATTTCTTTTGTCATTCCCCTTTAGTGAAGGTCTCGTCACTGTCAAAATAATGAACATCATGGTATAAGAAAAAAGCAGCTGAATAGCATTCTGCTAAATGAAAGTACCATGCTATACGAAATTTTAGCTACTATGGAAACACAGTGTAAGTTTTTCGTTCGGATTTATAGTGCAGGACGTTACACGATTCTTGCAAAACATTTAACAGCAGCCCAGTTAGGTCACACAATATAATCTGCGTATATTAATGCGAGAAACTAAGCAACTACCTTTGAATATTAAGTGAAACGCGGTAGAGGTCCTTAGCTGCGGTTACACCTACTGCATGGTGAGTTATCAGGATGAACTCTTACCTCTGTTGAGCGAACGAAACTTGCGGAAATGTTATCAGCCACCATACGCGTGGAAGAGTAGTCTCTCAAACAGTGTTCGGAGCTCTATACTTCTGCGTGCAGTGCCTCTTCATTTTCGTTTTCAGTTACGTGAGTGTTAAAATCGCCGCTCACTTCACCAACGTTAAAAGAGCTAGATACATGTAACAAACTACTACAGACCCATCGACAGAGACCTCTGCACATTCATTCTGCAGTAGCCCCTTTGCTTCTTCAGTAAATATCCTAAAAGAAAAAGTTGAGTGTTATTGCCCTGAGAACATATCTATAGTGATTAAGCTTAATATTTACTGTTTAATTGTGAATTAATTAATTGCTTTCGATTCTGGATTATATTTTAGAGATGCCGGGGATCGATTTTTTTCTCTTTTTATACATTCAGTTTCTACGTCTCAAGTTGTTTTACTTTATTTTCCTGCAAGTTTTGTAGTGCTCTCTCTTACAGCTCCTAATTCACTTTATTTCGACATCGCCACACTGATAATAATACGGTCGCACTATTCATTCTTTTGCCAGAAGGACAATATTTGCATATAATAATATTTCTGTTCGTGTAGAGAAGGATGTACAGCAGACAGATTCAGCTGTCTTATTTGCAGCTTTAGTCATTACGAAATGATAAAACTCTAATACTTTTGCTTTTCACCAAGTTTTCTGTATAACAGTTAGACGTGTGACTGACTTGTAGCGGTCGCTCAGATTGAACCGGCATTCTTCCTACCGGAGCTTTCCTTATCCTACACACATCAAGTTCAAAAGTTAGTTTTCAACCACGTAGTGTCTTCCATTTTTACGTCTTGTGCATTACCGTTACTATCCTTTCTTAAAACTGCTGTTAGCTTCTCGGGCAAGCCACCTACGTGTTTTTGCAAGAACTGTTTTTGTCTGTTGCCTCAGAGCGTGGTTCCACTGAAAACGGAGGAGCTTGTGCAGCATCGTTGACGGAGCTGATTTTTTTTTTTAATTTCTATTAAATCTGAAAGTGAAATCTGTATTCTCGCTGCTGTAACTCTTTTCTGGCTTTGCACTAGGCAAAGATTTATTTTCAGCAAAATGTTAATAATAATCTTGAAAAATTTGCTGCACTGTCTGTGATGTTAAAATACAAGTAAGTTTTCTTTTGCTTACAAGTTATGATCTGATGCTTGTCTAGGCTGTGTTACGCGGCCAGCAGGGAAGGACACTTGTTCAGCATTTTGTCTTACGTGCACGTGACCAAGTTAACACCGGCTCCCAGCCTCATATTCCATGTAAGTACAAAAACTATTGCACATGTTTTTACTCCTAGCTGAAACCTCAGTGTTGCGAACTGCAACGTCCGAAAGGTTGTTATAAGAATCAGTAGTCAGACTTTCCACAAACGAGTGCACTTAAAAGAATCTACCCTCGAGTCCACGAAAAACTGTAGACGGTATGTCAGTCAAATTCTTCACCTGTTATGTTCGTATTTTAATTTTCGCGACATGCTATAGACTGCAGTTGCCGGTAGTACTAAAGCATTCTCTCGTCTAATTCTGAAAGTAACAGATTTTTCTAGGGCAAAAAAGGAGAAAGGGAAAAAACGTAGGACTGGAAAGTTAATGTCCGTGTAAATCATGTCGTGTTACTGCGTAAACAGTCTAGAGAACTACGTACATGCCGTGTCATTCACAAGCAAAAACTGTACTGCAGTCAGTGCTATTCTCCTACATAATTCCCATTTTCGTTTTGTTCCTCGCAATTCGTTCAACTTCTATTAATTTTTAAGTACAGCTATGGTGAGATTTTTTCACGCGAAAATATGACCGACGCCTCATTGCTAATAGGCAACCAGTGGAGAGGTGACATCCAGTACTTAAAATGGATTCCGTTGTAGTTTGCCGTCTTACTCGAAAATTCACAAAGCCCTCCGGACAATACCTTCACATGCAGGTACTCTGTGGTAAGGCTCGATATTCCCGCGATAAATGTGACCTGTTCTTGAAAAACCGTGTTTTAAGGAATATGGGCATTAATTTGTCTCTCAGCCAGCAGAGGAAGAAGCATGCTGACCGTTAGGAAGTATTGGAGAAAATTACTGGATGAAGAGCCATGGAAACCAAAAATAGTGAGAGTCCAAAGGAGTGCGATCATCGTCAGGTAAGTATTGCCTGGAACTGGGTACAACTTACTTCTGTTAAAATAGAAGAGTTTTAATATATAGGTCAGATATGTAATCCTGGAACTAAAGCATTCTTTTCTGTAATACTTGCAGCTAGCATGAGAAGACGCAGTGGATGCAGTTGCGGGACCCTACCTGCTTTTTACACTTTTTTTACTTTAGCGTAAGACTATAACTTGCTTTTAAGACCTGTAAAAGTGTTTATGTATTTTTTTATCAAATATGCGTTTTAGATTCAGCATTCGCTCGAGAAGAGTAGCCCCTCGCCTATTCAGGTCAGTCCAGTAACCGACAAGCTTATCGTGAGCTTGTGGCTACAATGACTGCGACAAGTGTTGTCTAACTTGGCTCACTTTAGGCAGCTCAGCTCCCAGTTTCATCCAGCCAACCGTCCAAATGTGTCTCCTTGATTTATGTGTTACTTCCGTTAATAAAATCCCACAAATTACAAGAACGGCAAACTACCTTTAGACCTGCTGCTGTAGGAGTCTAAATTTTCTAAATGTTCCTCAGAAAATCGAACGAGACACTCGTGAACGTCAGGAACATGAGTTAAATACTTCCTAATAAAACAAAATTCCATGGAAATGAAATGCGTGTTAGAAGGATTCACAGCTTTCACGGTGGACACGAAATATATCGATAAACTATCAGAGAGTGACCATGGATGTTTGAAGAGAGGGTTTTATGGAGCTATTGATCTCCATTTACTGGTTACCGAGTGATTTGATGGTGTTGTGTTCGACGTGTAATGAGGAAGCAGACATGATTAGCGAACAAGCTTTACTTAGCTTGTAGCTTCCTCCAAGTGTACAAATACATCCAAGTCTAGCTAATATAATAACAACAAGAGCATCGTACGGCGAGGCTCTCTTAACTAACGCACGAGTGATAGTGAAGGGCTACGACTGGTGTGCATCTCCATGGCGACTCCGTTGTGACTGGGCCACGCCTCATTGCAAATGGGCTGTGTGGATGGCGCCTATCATCATATATTCGGCGCTCGTGGGACAGAGCCTCTGGAGATGTGGCTCAGTGGGTGTGCTCCATTGGATTCGTCGGATCCCTTACAACCGCTGTCGGCATCTGAGGGAAACCTGCGTTGCCATTAACAACTGCGGGAAGCCAGTGGGGTGGTATCGATCTATGACAGCACAAAAACAAATGTTGTACGTGAGTCTAAACATGTGGTGCGCATTGGAAATTCATTTTGTGACCAACCGAAAGTGTTTAATAATGCAAATCGATGTATGCGATTGTGGAAATACAAACAAAATTACCAGTATAATTCGCTGGAAGGAAACTGTGAAAGCAAATGTTCCAGACGAAGATTTCATGACAACTCACCAGTAAACCAATGCATCGTATGTTTTGACGAAATCATGAAAGCTGCCTGATGACAAATTGTATAAATTCGAAACTACTAATGAAATTTTGTTAATAAAGTAACCTAAAACCAATTTGTGGCTGGCTGCTGTACCCCACTAAAAATACGAAGGTTGGAACTTTAATAGTGGCAACTATTTATTTACAGCTCGTACAAAATAGATACGTGTTTCAAAGTTTTCCTGACCTTCAAAGTAATCACCAGCATCGTGTATAACCCGTTGCCAGGGATGTGAAAGTCGCGGGACACTCTTAGTAGTGGTAGTTGTGTTGACAGGTCTGGCGGCGCGGTCTATTGCCCGACGAATTTGTAGCAGTTCTGAAGCGAATGCCGAGAAGTGTTTCCTTCAGTTTAGAAATCGAGTTGAAATGTCAACACAACTGGCACTACGACTTCCACATCGCTGGCAACGGGTACGAGCTGTAAATAAAAAGTTGCCACTATTTAAGTTCCAACCCTCGTAGATTTGCATCTTTACACATCTGCAAACCTGTGTAGGGTCAGCTACGAGGGAGACAGGGAATGAAAGAATTTACCTAATTACAATAAAAAAACTTTACTTCGAAATAAAAACAACACAATAAACAAACTAAAGGCAGTATTTTCGAAAGGGCACACGTTTGCACATGTCTGAAATCAAAATCTGCTGCTGTGTAACATTCAGTAACACATTGCTCTCTCTCCCCTCTCCCCCCCCCCCCCCCCTGTACACTGCAACCTGCCTGGATCCTCCTTAGCATTCTGTTCACAATGTGGTCGAGACGTTGCTGTGCAAACGGTGGGTCTTCTGAGATCATCCGATCCCTACAAGCTTTAGCTGGTCCCAGGCACAGTCAATTGGGTTCTTGACAGACGATGCAGCAGTCCATTCCAATCGGTAAAGTCCTACCTCCTGCAATTTATGGGTACAAGTATACTCATTCAGAATCGTCTTGAAAGACGAACCCATCACCACATTGTTGACAGTAGGTTTGGACAATAAGGTGAAAGATCCTCGTCCGATATTGCACAGTTCCCAAATTTCCCTTGTTAGTGGTGAGAGGCACCCGACATTCTTACTTGAAACCAGTCTAAAACATAACTGACAGACCTACCTCCCTACTGAACCAGTGGGACTGAATGCCTGAAAAGTGCATTGTCACCTGTCCGCCTCCACACTCTTCTACAACGATCGTCAGGCGTTAGAGAAATTCTGCAGTCGTCAACGAAGAGAACCGTTTGCCACTGATCTAAATTCCATTCCTTTCTCACTTCTTCATGCATCATAGTGCTAGGAGAAACGGTTGGAATTTCGTCCATAATGGAAGCTTAGAGGCTAAACTGGTCGTGTGGAGATACCTGCGTATTGTCTGGATCAATATAGTCCTCCCACTTGCCTCCAAAATGACAGCACAACGTGCTTCTCAGGGCATGTGAGAGTGACGATACCAAACGGTTACCGCAAGTGTATCTGCTCTTCTAAACAGCATCCCATATGAGCAAATTAGTTCCGTGTTTACTTCCAGTTACTCGTACTTTAGGTACTTGGGCTATGCAGAGCTCTGTTTAAAAAGAGTAACTCAATGTGGTCATAGTGTAGAGTCATGCACATCTGCTTTCATGCCCTGTACCTAATTCACTGCAAATAATAACCTGCAGTCGAGTAATCTATGCGTTGGCTAGAATTGCGAGTTAATGAAATACACAGTAATACAAAATTAAGTTAAATGGATAATTTATTAAAAAGAGTTCTATTGTAACGTCTGTAATTGATGTAAATGACAGAGAGTTATGTTGAATAATGTTTACTCAAGAAAAGACATCTCAAATATACGGGAAGTGGTCCTACGATTTCAGTTAAAATACCAACAGAAAATACCCTTATCAAAAGCAATAAAGCTATGTTGAGAGCGTTATGAGAATGGTAGCAGAATCCTCAAACTAAATAGTCATCAAAGACTTGCAAAAACTAAGAGCATTTCATGATCACAGTACATGAAATATTCACCAGCTGAAAAAAGTTCAGAGTTTAACATGATGATTCACATATTAACACGCACGATACAAAGAATAGTAACTCATAGTCCATCCTCAGGTCCTTAATACAAGTGGAAAAAGTTACATTGGAGCACTTTCAGACCTCTCGTAATATGATGTCCCTTCACAAGTCAAAGTATGATAGCAGACGTTCACTGCCCAGAATCAATCACCTATACAACCGAATCATGCATGTTACTGCAGGCAGATCTGCCTTCTTCAAGAACTCAACGCAAAGTTCCCCAATTGCTCCCTTAAGTTCTTCACTCGAAAAGTTTGTCTCCACTTGACTCCTGCAGTGTCCCACTATTGTCTGCTTTTTCATTGGCTGAAAGTCACCCCATCAAAAACACATCGTTCTTAAATTCTACAGACATTATTTGACTCATCTTGACCACTTCCCAGACTAAACTAATATATTACAGCAAAATTTAAATAAAGAATTGTTATAAATATTCGGTCACACTCAGATCATTCAGAATAATTACAAATAAAGGTTTGTTCATAAATAAGCTAGTATTCTTTGGCAAGTGTACTCACATTAAATGAGAACGAACTGTCATTAAAAGTTGTTTAAACAATTCTTTATGCCTTCCTGACAGAAGTGTCTTTTGGTTATCTTTTCAGTTCTGGCGTCCACTAACATATGCTATTGACCACTTTTAAATTAGTACAGTTTCTTAATCGCACTTGCAATCAACGTTTAAATAAAGTTACTGAGAAAATAATAAACTTTTCATTAAATAACTACACAAGTATGACAATAAGTGTCAGGTATTCACACTGTACTCATTTTCTGTGTAATTGTAGAGAATACAATGTTCTGAAAAACATTTATATATATATATATATATATATATATATATATATATATATATATATATATAGCGTCATAAATCAATAAATATAATAGATAATAATAATAGATTCAGATGAGTTGCTTTCTGGGATGATAGCTATTGTGCAATGCTATCATGTGACATATCATGTTGCTAATTCAAACAGTCTTTGTGAAAATGTTTAGTCCTTGTGAAATATTGACTCAGTAGTTTAAAAAGATATTGAAAATATTGTTGTCATTGGATGTGCCCCATTTTTCCGAGATCGCAAATGTAATCAGATTTGCATTAATATATTAAAATTTGACCGTGAGTTATTGCCGAATCTCAAAGAGCTGTAACTTAGCCCTCTTGAAGATTCTATGACACTCCGAAATTTTTGGTGCATCTCCTGCTCATAGGCCATGCGACCATCAGCCGTCAAAATTGGCCGATTTAGTATTTACCCATTTCCGGTCATGCGTTCCTTGTCTCTGCACCCGCGCTTACTCGAGGTGGCGTCGCGGCCAAGCAAGCAAATTCAGCTCTCCTCAGTACCAGCCCTAGGTGGACGAACAACTCGCCTACATACTCGTAACGTTACACAAAGTAAAGACAAAGTTCGTGACAAGGCTTTCGGCCTGATTGCAGGTACGTGCAGCCTTTCTATTCGCAGCAGCATTAGGAGGACGATGTGTGGCGCGTCTCTCGCCCTGGCCGCATTTTACTCTTGGGACGGCTAACTGAGAGGATCTGGGGCCGTTCTGTAGCCTCTGGAACGAGGAATAACCCCCACACCCTATCCGGAATTGAAGCACCCCAGCTAGGAGGCTAGTACTCTACCTGCTAGACCATCACGGCCACCACCTCGAGAAATGTACGAACCAGTCATCAGCTGGTGTTGTTGGCCACTATGAGGCAGATCTTCAGTGTTTAGTGCCTCATTATATGGGTGAATGATTGAATTATGTCGCTGTGGTGTACTCAAGTTTCCATGCTCAAAATGCTTCTTGCCATAAAGTGACAATGCATGCACCCTCTCACCCTCTGAGCAGACGGGACACTGTAAATAAATCACACAGAGATTTCCTGTGGTGAAAACAGTGTGGAGCCAGGAAAAGCGCTAACTATTCTGTTCATGAGGATGATGCAAAACTTTTTTGAGCATTTTAGTTACGCGATGCGAACCACTGGAGGCAATAGATTTCGTATGTCAACCACTCATAAAAATCCTTAAACGGCATATGGAAGTTTGGTGGCAGAGTTCATATTCACCACCTGTCACATTCCCATAGCACGTGTGCTCGAGCTCGTGCTGTCAGGCAACACACAGCCCAAATAACTACTTACATTTCTGCATAAAACTATTCCAGGAAATCTACGGTAGTCTAAATAGAGTGTCATTAAGAATTAGTTGTTCTGGACGTGCAAAAACGCCGTTTCTGTACCAAGTAGATGAGATTGGAGTAAATTAATCAAGTGAGATTTATTCTCCATCAGAAATAGTTCCGTCACACGCCGTCTCATCAGCAAATGACTGCATACTTTTTCTTAAAAGTAGTGTCTTGCTTCTGGCCTGTATGGTACCTACGTAGAAGAGACATAATTTTCGTAAACTTCTTGCGTGTTAGACACATAAAACATTTTATTCTTCATAAGCCGATTACAATGAATGAAACCAAATCCAAGAAACTCGAAGATCTGAGACATCCAGCGCATGGCGACAGTTTAAACAAGCGGTTGTTCTCAAGGATGGACTGCACATTGGGATCGCAAAGGAAGTATACGTGGAAAAAGCCAATAACAGCATGTGGCAAGTTTTCATTCACTGAAAGTCCTCTGTTACTTGGTGAATCGATTAAATTGCTTCAGACTGATATTCAGTATTGGACAGACACTACCCTCCCAGCTAGCATGGCCAGTCTTCAGTTCGCTCTCCCCGACTGTGTACTGCACGGTATGTAATCTTTACAGCATCCACATTTGATCTTCACATATTGGCGGACATTATTTATTGCGCTGATGGGGTCCAGTGATGAATCACTGCTCTGCTGAGCGTGCTCCTAGGGGCACACGATCGCATTTCGATTTTACGCAGGAAGATCTGCCTACTGAATGGCTAAACCGTCCGTTTACAGGCGCTGCGCAAGAAACGAATGTTTATCTGCGTGTGCGTATGTTATCTGATATCCAGAAGAAATTGAAAATTTCCTTATCCGTCTTTATAGAATTAAGACCGGATGATTCAAAAAGATAGTCATAACTTCACTTTCATATAATTATGTCGCGACCTAGAAGTAAGCGTTGCTATCGGCATAAAAAATGACTTTGTACACTTTAACGGAAAACCACAATTTGAGATTGCAGCCCTTTAGGACATGTAGTTAAGCTTGTTCGCACATTCTTCCCAAAATACTGTTATCAGTGGGCCAGATAACGAAATGACTGACGAGCCAGTCAACATGGCAAGCATCATCATTTGATCACAGAACATGACTCGAGATATCAAGATCTCCTTCCATGAATGCCAGCATATATTCAACGAAATCCATTCTAGTACTACAGTTCGACGATAATGCTTGGACAAGATAGCCACCAAATCAGTCTCTATCATTACCCGCTGTGCCAAACAGAACGATGAAGCAAATTCACCGGTATTACTTCCGAAGCTTGAACTTTTCGCATACTATTCGTGTGAAGTCTCTCAAAGCAGTGATACCTACCTCTTTTACCCTCCACCACATCGTTGTTCCATTATTAACAACTGTCGCACTGTCATCCGCCAACCTCTGTCAGAAATTGTTGACCGTAGTGTCACTCCAAAAGCGAAGAAAAGCGTCGAAACATGTAAACGGGAGATCTTTTCCTAAATTCTATCAGTGGTAGCGACAACTGTGTGTATATCGTTACATAATTATGTTAGATTAAATACAGGAGTATTTAGGTCACTTAAGATCACACAGTATACTATTACGTATTATTGATGTAAAAATTTTGCGACCATCTCGTGCAGTCATTTATATAATCATGTGACACGTTTTCTACACCCAACGAGGCTTCATCCGACAGGCGTAGACGCGGACTTTTCTTAATCTTAAATTTTCGAAAATTTAAGAGTACAATCTTATAACCCTCAATTGATAGTTGGAACCATCACGAACATTTTTTGCAGATGCACAAGTTGTACTTTCCTATAGTCTCAGATACATTCATTTTGGAATAAGTTGTGAGGACTGCGACTATTACTGAGAATGAAAAAATGTGGCCTTCGGACCCAGGATTATATTTTTTCATACCTACAATCTTACCCTATTGCTTTTTTTAACATTTCAGTTTATTTGCACATTGGCCAACCCCACGAATAGACTGAAATCCTCCGCGATTTACTAAATGTGCTACCTTTAGCTTCCACCGAGTCATCTAGCTCACTTATCCAACCATAGGGGGTGGGGGGTGAGTAATACATCACACAGACGAAAAGCTGTCAGAGGTAGAACTATGGGCCATTCACTTAGATTTTAGCAAATAATGTCCCAATTTTCCAGCTTCATACCTCACCAAGTGACCCTGAACGAGTGTAATCACTACACTGACGCTTTTGTGTTACTAAACCAATGTATGTAACTGACATGTAAGAAAACACTAATTCATCTGTAATGTTCTAAGACGCTGTTGGTTCGAGAGCTATTGTTGAAGCCGGCGTACACTCGGTCTCCTCACGTCTTTTCGTTGCAGATACCGCTCCACGAGTATTTCATGTCTTCTTATTTGAGGTCCCTCCTCAAGCATAGCGAGCGTGCTAGAACCAGAATCCTAACGTAATTACGCTACATAATTCCCCACATTCTTACAAGAGGCTGTCGCTAAGGATTCAACGGTCTATTTCATTTCCTCTCTCCCTGATGTGGCAGTCGGTTGACTTTGGAAAAAAATATTGAAATTGCGCAGGGCTACACTGTTTCCATTATCACTGGTTGGCAGTGTCACAGAGTTTCTCAGAATTCCACGAATGAAAATTACCAAAAAATCCTGTCCCGGCGTAGTACAATATTATCAGCAATGGAACATTTATTTCAGGTCTCGCCGAGAGCACAGTGCATTTTCTCAGTTGTGCGACGATGTGGGAATGAATCTGTAGCGCTCTTATCGACGCAGCCATTTTCAAACACTCCTCGTCTGATGTCTGACGCACGGTAAACTAACCTCACATCTGTAGGGGACCGAACTGTGCACTGAAACATTCTAATAACTCAGCATGGTACAGGCGAAAACACAGTCGAACAGCATTATTGAAAACGTTTCATAGGTGTGATACCAATAACGTGTATCTCACAGGTTACGTTATGTTTCATAAGATACTGTGGCATACTCTGTCAGTTCAAAAAGTTTCGAGACTGGATTAATAAGAAACACAGAAACGTAAAGAAGGTGTTTTTAATGCTTCAGGTGTTCTACACAGCCTCCCCGCATTTGAATACTACGTACAGAACGTTCATACAACCATGTAAAACTGTCAGAAAAGTTCTTCTTTCGACGTTATTCAACTCGCACGTCACACTGGCTTGAATGTCGATTATCTTGTCAGAGCATTGACCCGCCATGCAAATTTCTGCCATGATAGGTTCATATTGATAACACCAAATCTCGTCCTATTGATGATTTGTTTCCAGAACGGAATTCTCGGAATTTCGCATTTCAATCAAGTTGAGGCAGGGGTCCACTCGTTGTTTCTGTTCGGAAGACAGAGTCTACAGGACAAACTTGTCACGCACTTTTCTCATCTTCAAAACGTTCTGCTGAATGTCTTGAACATTTGATTTACAGATGTTGCTCCACTGCGATTTGTGACAAAACAACGTTGGCACATTACGGTCGCTCGTCTACGACTTACACTAGGTTTCCCGTGATTTCCCTAATTTGCTTAAGGCTAATACTGAGATGGTTCCTTTGAAAATGGCACAACTTATTTACTCCCCCAATCCTATCTTGGCTCCGTTTCCAATTGTCTCGTCGGCGACGGGACGTTAAACCCTAACCTACCTTCCTTCCTTTTTTAAAAAAAAGAAAAAAAATCCGAAGGATTTTATTAGCTAACACACTAGTGGGAGAATCATATTTTGTCACGATTCTGCGAATGACTCTGTCTGACATGTATTATTCCTACAACCAGTTTTATGTGGTGTATCCACTTTTAAATCTGTCCAGACTCATACTTCTAGGCATCTTGTTATTGTGTCCAGCAAGTTATCCCAAACCGTGCAATAAAAATTTATGGGTCTTTCCGCTTATTTATGCGCGTTACATTTATTTATGCTGCGGTCTCCTGCCTGTCATTGAACCATGCGTCGATCCTCTATAGATATTCCTTCATTTCACTACAGGTTTCTGGCGCTGTGACAGTGTCATCTACCAACAGCCTCATGGAGCTCGCGACGTTGCCCACCAGGTCATTTCTGTATGCAGGGTTTCGACAAAACACCGCGAGAAATGTATGCTTGAATATAAATGCAGAGCCTAGCCACACCTGCAGGTTGCGCTTTTACCTTGTATTTGACCACGAACAGCACCTGTGCAATGGCCTCAATATGTTGCAACCGCCAGTTGTGCTCAGAACAGTGTTCTGTGCATTTGCGGGTGTATTATGTCGCAAACACGTGCATTCGAACGTGGGCAATTTGTTAGCGTTCGTTTCATGGATACTTCCGAAACCAAGGTAGCCCAAGTGTTTGGTGTTTCAAGAGGCACCGTATTGAAGGTTTGTATCGCATACAGGGAAAGCGGAAAAGCAACATCCGTTAAGTCACAACGCGGACGAAAGTGTGTGTTGCGTGACGGTCATTGAAGAGGATTGTTAATAATAAAAAGAGGACGACAGCTGAAAAAGTCAATGCAGAACTGAATGTCGCAGTCACGAACCCTGTCAGCACCAAAACAACACGAAGGGGACTTGATAAGCAGGGAATTGTAGAGTGAGTTGGAACTACAAAGCCACTCACCCGTATCGGGAAAACGTGATGCCAAAGCCATAAAACCTGGACTATGGAGCAATGGAAGAAGGTCATTTGGTCGCATGAGTCTTGTCTCTCACTGTTTACAACTTTTGGCCGAGTTTAAGTCCCAAGACTGAAACTTGGCAGGGATTCGGTGATGATCGGCAGTCACATCGTTGTATTCCATGGACCCCATAGTTACTCTGAAGGGTCGCATTACTGCAACGATTACGTGATGATTTCGACTGATTATGTCCATCACATGGTACAATGTTCGTTCCCCAATTGTGATGCCCGAAGAAGACAAGGCCGCTGTTCACACAGCTCGCTTCGTCCGCGACTGGTTTTGTGAGCACCAGGATGAATTGTCGCATCTTCCCTGGCCACCACAGTCAACATACCTCAACATTATTGAGGCTTTGTGGTCTACTTTGAAGAGAAAGGTGAGTCTTCGCTATGCACCTTTATCATCGTTCCCCTAACAGGCCACTGTTTTGCAGGACGAGTGTTATAAGTTTCCCTTGAAAACCATACAGGACCTGCGTTTATCCATTCCCAAACGACTGGAAGCTGTTTTTAATGCCATTTAGTTTCCTACGCCGTATTATGCATGGTAATGTGTTGTGTTTTTCGTGTTTGCAAATTTTTGGCCAGCCATTGTATAATGAACAGCAAGATCCTAAACCCTCTTTTGGGGTACACGGGAAGCTACTTTCACGTCAGAAGATTTCTCCCCGTTAAAAACGAAGAGTTGAGTTCTAATACGAGGGCAGTTCAATAAGTAATGCAACACATTTTTTTACTGAAACAGGGGTTGTTTTATTCAGCATTGAAATACACCAGGTTATTCCCCAATCTTTTAGCTACACAACACTATTTTTCAACGTAATCTCCATTCAATGCTACGGCCTTACGCCACCTTGAAATGAGGGCCTGTATGCCTGCACGGTACCATTCCACTGGTCGATGTCGGAGCCAACGTCGTACTGCATCAATAACTTCTTCATCATCCGCGTAGTGCCTCCCACGGATTGCGTCCTTCATTGGGCCAAACATATGGAAATCCGACGGTGCGAGATCGGGGCTGTAGGGTGCATGAGGAAGAACAGTCCACTGAAGTTTTGTGAGCTCCTCTCGGGTGCGAAGACTTGTGTGAGGTCTTGCGTTGTCATGAAGAAGGAGAAGTTCGTTCAGATTTTTGTGCCTACGAACACACTGAAGTCGTTTCTTCAATTTCTGAAGAGTAGCACAATACACTTCAGAGTTGATCGTTTGACCATGGGGAAGGACATCGAACAGAATAACCCCTTCAGCGTCCCAGAAGACTGTAACCATGACTTTACCGGCTGAGGGTATGGCTTTAAACTTTTTCTTGGTAGGGGAGTGGGTGTGGCGCCACTCCATTGATTGCCGTTTTGTTTCAGGTTCGAAGTGATGAACCCATGTTTCATCGCCTGTAACAATCTTTGACAAGAAATTGTCACATCAGCCACATGACGAGCAAGCAATTCCGCACAGATGGTTCTCCTTTGCTCTTTATGGTGTTGAATTAGACAACGAGGGACCCAGCGGGAACAAACCTTTGAATATCCCAACTGGTGAACAATTGTGACAGCACTACCAACAGAGATGTCAAGTTGAGTGTGTTCGCACGCTCCGCCATTGCAGGAGTCACAGCTGTGCACGGTTGGCCCGCACGCGGGAGATCAGACAGTCTTGCTTGACCTTGCGGCGATGATGACACACGCTTTGCCCAACGACTCACCGTGTTTTTGTCCACTGCCAGATCACCGTAGACATTCTGCAAGCGCCTATGAATATCTGAGATGCCCTGGTTTTCCGCCAAAAGAAACTCGATCACTGCCCGTTGCTTGCATCGCACATCCGTTACAGACGCCATTTTAACAGCTCCGTACAGCGCTGCCACCTGTCGGAAGTCAATGAAACTATACGAGACGAAGCGGGAATGTTTGAAAATATTCCACAAGAAATTTCCGGTTTTTTCAACCAAAATTGGCCGAGAAAAAAAATGTGTTGCATTACTTATTGAACTGCCCTCGTAAGTTCATAGTCTTAAATCCACAGAGTTCGTCCAGTAGTGCATAAGCACGTATTTTTTTCATTAACGTACAATGTAAGACCATATGGAATTCCTTTCCGTAGTCAGAGAACAGGACATCAACCAGGACGCTTCCTTGTGAGCCTCGTGGCTGAACAGAGCGAGCCCAGTTTCACAAGATCATTGATTGCGGAATAGCCTGAGGTGTAGATTCGTTGCGGTCTAGACCCATCTGGTTACAAATCCATCCGTTCAGGTCACGTAAATATATTATTTTATCCAAGTTTCAGGCCCCTAGTGCCCTTTTTCCGAAGATTATAACTGTCGTATTATTAGCGAACGTCAGAAATAATCAGATGTGTGCAACCTATTACTGTTGTCATGTGGATCATGGCGCCTGTACAAATCTGCTATAAGGAACTACAGTAATATGCTTCATACATCTGCTTATTGACGTTCGCTAGTAAGGTGATAATTATATTCTTCTGAAGAAAGACGCTATGTGCCTGAAACCGGTAAAAGAATAAAATTTCTTTCGCGCAGCTGGTTGTTGATTGTTACAACAAATGTAATAAATATATGTTGATTATTTTCTCCAAATCAGATAAGACTTTCCATCACAACAATGTTAAGTGTGAGGTGCCTTTAAATGCCACACAGTGGCTAGGACAGGATGACTAAGGTTCTCCAGCATTTCCTTCGGCTGCTCATTCTCCCGATTGGAACCCAAATCGTGCTCATCCTAAGTGTGCTCCACCACGCTGTTGCGGAATTCCCTGCAGGCAGGCAGGTATGTAGTTCAACGCGCTACTTAACTATTCCCATAGCGTCTACGTCATGGTCATGACAAAAAGACTCGAATGTACAGATATCAGAATCTGAAACAGATATCCTTAGTCACGGAACTCACACCAGAGACAGAAACTGAAAGCAGTCCTTTGAATCGTGTCTAGTACCTCCCGCAAATTTTTTTTTAAGACAAGGGGTTGAGATCTCACCTTGGGAGACAGGAATTAATTTCTGCGTTTCGCTATCATGTGCGTCTAACAAACCAAATCGACCACCGGCTTCAACAATAATTTCGAACTATCTATTTTCTTTGATAGTCCAGTTTGTTGCTAAGCGTACGTAATGACTGTTGCTTGTTTTTCCTATGAAGTAGTCGTTTGTTGTTAACTTTAGGAATACATTAATTTATTGACATCGAAATTAGACAATTAATACTGTGGTATTTCAGATAGTGTTGAGCCTTTTAGTACAACCCTTGACTAACGCTTACTCGTAAGAAACAGTTCCACTACTATTGGTAAGAGCAATCACAGCCAAAATTCAGCGTTTCAGACACATTGATCTGTGATTATATTGAAAATTTTATAATAGGTGTAGCCCTCGGAGGAGTAGCTCATTTTCTGAACTTATCATGTTTTGCACTGTCACCTCTTTCGGCTTTTCAGATATCACCGAGAGGGAAGTGACAACAATGCTGATTGTCTTTTTTCAGAAACCTTTGCAGTCTTCTGGGCTCTTGGCCGCAGTCCTCGTCTGATACCGACCCACGTAATCTACTATCTTATAAAATATTTTTTCTAACATAGTTTCTTTTTTGTTGCAGTCACTGATTGCCATCGCAATGGTCGCAGCGGGGAACATCGACTCGTTGATAGATTTCTTCAGCTTCACAGCTTGGATATTCTACGGTGGCTCAATGCTGGCTCTGCTAGTAATGCGGAGAACCAAACCAAATGCGCCACGGCCTTACAAGGTCTGTCTCCATTTTGTTTTACAAACGTTGTTTTAAAAATTCCGTCCGTTCTCTTTATTGCAAGAATAACCACTGCCTCATGTCGAGTGCTTCTTTTTCCATTTTTCCTCGTTGATTCCTCTTGAGAATTATCACACTGTTCTTTACACACGAGTAATCGAGAGAGCTGGCGTAATGATTAAAGCAAAGGAATCGCATTCTGCGGGAGCGGCGTTCGAGTCCTCGTCAGCTTATTCAGATTCAAGTTTTCTGTTGTTTCGCTAAATAAATTGTTGAGAATGCCGGGATGGTTTCTTAGAAAAGGGTGCAGCAGACATTTTTTCCCGACCATTTCCAATGCGAACTTGTGTTCTGCCTCATCTTTATTCCTTCGTTAAACATATGCACATACGAGCACTATTACTCTATGTAGACATACACTGATGGCAATGGGAAATGTTACAACATGAACACCTGCATAGAAGTCTACCAAAATGATAATCGTTTTTGTTTCTTTTTTTCATTTCCGTGGGATATGTTGATTAAATATTTACCCTTATGTGAGCTAATCGTCAGTGTTTTCAGGATACAAAAGAGCCATTCCTACAGGTGAATAATGGAGTGAGAACATGATGTATTGCGACCAGGAGAAAGTACACTACTGGCCATTAAAATTGTTACATCAAGAATAAATGCAGATGATAAACTGGTACTCATTGGACAAATATATTATACTAGAACTGACATGTGATTACATTTTCACGCAATTTGGGTGCATAGATCCTGAGAAATCAGTACCCAGAACAACCACCTCTGGCCGTAATAACGGCCTCGATTCGCCTGGGTATTGAGTCAAACAGACCTTGGATAGCGTGTACAGATACAGCTGCCCATGCAGCTTCAACACGATACCACAGTTCATCAAGAGTAGTGACTGGCGTATTGTGACGAGCCAGTTGCTCGGCCACCATTGACCAGACGTTTTCAATTAGTGGGAGATCCGGAGAATGTGCTGGCCAGGGCAGCAGTCGAACATTTTCTGTATCCAGAAAGGCTCGTACAGGACCTGCAACATGCGGTCGTGCATTATCCTGCTGAAATGTAAGGTTTCACAGGGATCGAATGAAGGGTAGAGCCACGTCCACTGTTCAAAGTGCCGTATATGCGAACAAGAGGTGACCGAGACGTGTAACCAATGGCACCCCATACCGACACGTCGGGTGATACGCCAGTATGGCGATGACGAATACACGCTTCCAATGTGCTTTCACCGCGATGTCGCCAAACACGAATGCGACCATCATGATGCTGTAAACAGAACCTGGATTCATCCGAAAAAATGAAGTTTTGCCATTCGTGCACCCAGGTTCGTCGTTGAGTACACCATCGCAGGTGCTCCTGTCTGTGATGCAGCGTCAAGGGTAACCACAGCCATGGTCTCCGAGCTGATAGTCCATGCTGCTGCAAACGTCGTCGAACTGTTCGTGCAGATGGTTGTTGTCTAGCAAACGTCCCCATCTGTTGACTCAGGGATCGAGACGTGGCTGCACGATCCGTTACAGCCATGCAGATAAGATGCCTGTCATCTCGACTGCTAGTGATACGAGGCCGTTGGGATCCAGCACGGCGTTCTTGTTAGCCTCCTGAACCCACCGATTCCATATTCTGCTAACAGTCATTGGATCTCTACCAACGCGAGCAGCAGTGTCGCGATACGATAAACCGCAATCGCGATAGGCTACAATCCGACCTTTATCAAAGTCGGAAACGTGATGGTATGCATTTCTCCTCCTTATACGATGCATCAGAACAACGTTTCACCTGGCAACGCCGGTCAACTGCTGTTTGTGTATGAGAAATCGGTTGGAAACTTTCCTCATGTGAGCACGTTGTAGGTGTCGCCACCGGCGCCAACCTTGTGTGAATGCCCAGAAAAGCTAAACATTTGCATATCACAGCATCTTCTTCCTGTGGGTTAAATTTCGCGTCTGTAGCACGTCATCTTCGTGGTGTAGCAATTTTAATGGCCATTAGTGTACAATCATCCGGTCACGACTGTGGGAGATGGTTCATTTCTAGCTACAACAGATGAAACATTAATTCACGTCATTACACGAATAAATAAGAAGATTTACTTAATTCGAGACAGGTCTTTACCACAAGAGAGCGTAAAATATTTGCAACTGTTATTGACTATGAAGGCATCGCTTGATGCATTCAATCACCAACTATTCTCTTGAAGTACAACATTCAATATTAACACAACTACATGTTCCGCTGAGACTTAGACTAACAATGCTGATTTTTGAAGCAGGTGTCAGACTCTTGCATGCACGACACCATATTGACCTCAGCACTAAGGAGCTGCTATACTGAGAGGGAGAGCATTTCTTCTGCAGTGTCTCTCACTGGTTGTTTCTGATTGCAGCGATCCCTAGCTAATGTATGTGGTATCGATTCGCGTTGCCGACTTCGGTGTACCACTGCGATTTCTGGACGACACCGTGTTACTAGTACGTTTCAGGTGGAGATCGCAGCACAGCATGCCCAGAGGAAGTGCATGTGCGGTTTACTGCGGACTTTGAGAAAGGTCGAATCATTGGCATAGGGAGCACGGGAGCATCGTACCGACAGCTGGCTGCAGTGCAGTGACTTCAGAGCGAATGCTGACAAGTTGCACTCAGGTAAAACGAGTAAGCACGTCTCCTTTCACAAGGATGACATCACGAAAGGATCATTCAGTTGTTCGGCTGGCTCTGACGAATAGGCGGGTGACATCAGCAGAGGTTACAGACGATGTCACAATGAACTGTCAGGAACAGGATACTGGAAGCTGGGTTAAGATCTTTACTGCTTACCACAGACAACAGAGACTTGGGTGGTGCAAAGCC
Organism: Schistocerca cancellata; assembly: GCF_023864275.1. Taxonomy (NCBI): domain Eukaryota; kingdom Metazoa; phylum Arthropoda; class Insecta; order Orthoptera; family Acrididae; genus Schistocerca; species Schistocerca cancellata. The sequence continues at coordinate 103,133,851 of NC_064629.1, read as the reverse complement.
AGAGTAAACTGGAACACTGACTGGCATCCTGCGGTGTTCAGCGACGAGTTCCGCTTCTGTTTGCGGCGGCCAGATCGACGCCACCGTCTCCGCAGACAACAGGGCGGTATTGCACAGCAAGCAGTCCTTCTCGAAACCCATACCTCTCCAACACTTGGGATCGAGGTGTGGGGAGAGACTCGACATGACAAGAAGACTGAATTGGTAGTAGTTGAAGGGAGGCTGAATACTCGCCAGTACAGGGGAGTATTGTCATAACCTTTTTGACCAAGGACCAAATGGCATACTCCAGCAGGATATTGCAAGACCTCACGCAATAGTTCATACTACAAATGTCTAGAAGAATGTACTGATCCTTGACTGGCCTAGTCGGTCCTCTGATATGTCACCCACAAAGTATGTCTGGCATGCAACGGGAAGACTGTACTTTCAAATCTGCTTTCTCCAGCAACTCCAACAATCATCATGACCTGGCTCAGCATCTGTTTCGAGCCTGGCAAGAAATTCCTGAAGATAGCATTCGGACAATTTTAATTAATCGGTTTGTTTCACTTTTGGTGGCCGTCTAGTGATCTTTCATCAGATTAACTGAATCGCTTATTTCTAAAAGAGGACACCAGATGATTTGTAAATTATTTATGAGGAAGAAAAAAGGTTCCACAACCTTCTTTAGCAATTTAATGGCGAATTTCTTTCTGCTCTGTGAAACAGATCATTTTCTGGAATGTTTAAGGCTAATGTTAACTAGTCTTAAAAATATTTGTAGCTGCCATGGTGATTTTTATCACATGGAGTTATCGCCTGAGAGCAATAAATGAGGAAGGAAATATATTTTAAGACACTTATTTAAATTACATAAAAGTAAAAATTTATATTTAATGAATCACACTATTTCGAGTGCAATAAATGTACTGTATATATGTCTGTCTGGGGCGTACTATTATACACAAAAATTACCGTACATAATCATGATCTGAAGTACATTTAAACGATAACCAAATGACATACTGCTTCCACATGTCTTTGAATCTAAACCACTGAAAATGTTTAATATCATCTTTGTAGCCCTAAGTGTTCACAAAAGAGCCCTCAGTTCATAAAAATGAATGCAAAAGATGTTACAAATGGTTCAAATGACTCTGAGCACTATGGGACTTAACATCTGAGGTCATCAGTCCCCTATAACTTAGAACTACTTAAACCTAACTAACCTATGAACATAACACACATCCATGCCCGAGGGAGGATTCGAACCTGCGACCGTAGCGGTCGCATGGTTCCAGACTGAAGGACCTAGAACCGCTCATCCACTGCGACCGGCGATGTTATAAAAATAATAGATTCTAGTCACTTTTCAGTAATCTGCATGCTGCTATTGTAGGTTAAGTCTTCAGCTGATTATAAAAAACTTGATACTGTCTATCTATAATATTCCTCAGTAGTTTCGCAATATCATCTTTCTTCTTATTCTTTATGGGAGCTTTCCAGCACATGCTTCTGTTCCAGGAAGCCCAATGCTCTTATTGGGAAAATATGTCCTGGCTTACATGGACTTAGAGTCCTTCGATATAGGACTTAGCAACTACTTGCTTTTTCTTTTGTGAACAGTACTGGCAGCACAGAAACTAATGGGGAGCAGATGATGTTTTTTCCTCTTTTCTAGTGCCTCTTCTCATTGTTTCAGCTGAGGTGACGTTTTTGTATAAAGGGATCCATCGTGTTTTAAAATTCACTGTTTCGCTTGCTTTTGCCGTATAAACTTTAAGGGAACCAAGGTTGCTGGATTCGGAGATAAGTGAGATATACTGATCTGAAAAACGTACTCTGTCACACATACGTAACTATCTTCGCATGACACGTAAGTCGCGGTCAGACGGTAGATAAGAGTGTGCTCTAATGGGGAAATAGCGGGAAGATTTTGTCAACTCTGCCACTGTCTGTTAAGAACAATAACATTCTTATAACCGTATGATTGCGATTTTGGCCTTTTATGCACTGTTGAACAAGTGGGGTTCTCTTATGGGGACAGAGTACTCAACGTAATTGTATAGAGAGGCGCACATTTCATTAGAACCGTTCTTACTTTGAGTCTCATGGTAACAATAAAACGTAGCCCCATCCGTTATCATGGTGTGTATCTCAAAATTAAAAACCCACGGCATACTAAAAAGTAATCAAGCATACCTTTCTTTCTTTCTTTTCCTTGTTTTTTTTTTCATCAATATATCAAACTCCCAAACTCTGAGCTAACAATCTTTGATGTAACGGTGTTCATGTGTCGTTCATTTGGTCTCAATTTGTTACCATATACTCCTAAATGATGAATTTCCTTTCACATCAGTATAATGACCTTGTCCTTACAGGTGATGCATTTTCTCCGGTAGTTTAATAGTAATAATATGATAGTAATGAATATATGAAACTGCCAGTCTTATTAACATTGTATTAAGCAATTTCTACATTATGTTCTTGTCGAAAGTAATGCCATATAACGGTAACGTGTGGCTACAGTACAGAAGGAATCAATGCGGGGAAAAGTTTGCTGGTCAGAAGAACAGATGGAAGGAAGAAAACAGAAAGCAGAAAGAGATGCGAAAAGCATACTAGTTTACAACATCACAAAGATACTAGTTCCCTATTGGACACAAAGACAGTGGGATATGTCGAGTAGGAAGCTACGGCGACAATAAGAGATTAAGCGTTAATCTCATCTTGAATGCAAAGTGGTTGTGGATAAGACGCAGGTTGCAGGGTAATTTGGCTGAACCACAAGAAGAGAAAGGAAGATTAACATCCAGATATCTACGTATTCGCATTAACGACTAGGAGAACCACTGAAATCCGAAATCTAGAGGGCTCGACGGGAATTTGGGCCCCGCACCTAGCGAATGCGTGTCTGTTGTCTTAGCTACTGTCCGACCTTCCTCTGGTGAATGACAAGAAAAGAAAGATTACCTGTAGCTCTTAGTAATTTTGAATAGGGAAATAACTTATTCGGAAATATACTTTCACTTTGTATCTTGTGTATTTATTTACATAATCATTATTTTGACTCATGTCTTGCAGAATCGAACGGATGTGCGAGCTGCTTTGGCGAGTTCACTTCCCTCAAATGAGAAAGGAACTAGGTACACTTCTCCGATATCCTGCATAAAAAGTAACCTAAAAAACGTAAGATTTTCTCACTGTATGGTGTGAACATCAACATGATCAATGTCAAGATATGAGATATGATACTCCAACATTTCGGGAATTTTGACACGGTATAGTTTTCTTGTCGAAACGTGCTTAATATTGCATTAATAATATCTGTCATATATAAGAATAAGGAATTGCTTTAGATGCCAGGAAGATAAATAAGTGGAAGATAATTTTCATTTCATGAAAAGTGTGGGTACAATTTTTCATGTCAGCTTAGCAACGATCATCATAGTTACATATCAAAAAAATAATAACAAGCACTAGGAACAACAGTTTGAGCGAATCCAAGTTACGAGGGTCGTTCAATAAGTAAGGCCCCACATTTTTTAAAAAGCCATTAATATACATAGACAAACGCCCTAGTTGGTACTTTACATTGATGTTTGTTCTTCAAATTGGTTCAAATGGCTCTGAGCACTATGGGACTTAACATTTGAGGTCATCAGTCCCCTTGAACTTAGAACTACTTAAACCTAACTAACCTAAGGACATCACACACATCCATGCCCGAGGCAGGATTCAAACCTGCGACCGTAGCGGTCGCGCGGTTCCAGACTGAAGCGCCTAGAACCGCTGGGCCACATTGGCCGGCGGTCATCAGTCCCCTAGAACTTAGAACTGCTTAAACCTAACTAACCTAAGGACGCCACACACATCCATGCCCGAGGCAGGATTCGAACCTGCGACCGTAGCGGTCGCGCGGTTCCAGACTGAAGCGCCTAGAACCGCTCGTTGACACCGGCCGGCGATGTTTGTTCTGTCCGCCGGTGAAGTTTCGAACCGTTCTGGCAGATGGCAGAGCCGTAGTACAGTGTCAACATGGCGTCTACATACGATTCACGTTACAAGGAGCGTGCTGTTGTTGAATTCTTGTGTGCAGAAAAAAAAACCGTAGTGAACATCCACAACACGTTTGTGTGCAGTGTATGGCGATGCAGCAGTTGATAGGAGTATAGTTGGGCGATGGGAAAAGAAAGTTAAGGCCTCAGTAAATGCAGAAACAGAGCTCCATGATCAGCCACGCTTGGGGCTGCCTCATCCACCCTACAGTCCGGAGCTGGCACCCTCGGACCAACATGTCTTGGGCCGCTTAAAGATTCTCTGTGGGGAATACACTTTGAAGATGGCGAGAGTTTTAGTCATGCAATGAAAACATGGCTACACCTATAGGACAATAGCGTTTACCAGAAGGGGATACATGCTCTTCCACAGCGTTGGTGTACGGCCATAGAACGTGATGGAGACTACGCAGACAAGGACATGTTGACGTATATTGTCACCAAATTCTGACTCTTGACAATAAATACGTTCTGGAAAAAAAAATGTGGGCCATTACTTATTGAACGACTCTCGTATATACAGCGCCTCATCAAAAGTATCCGAAGACCCATGTGCAACGCGGGATTGACCGCTATGTTTCACGATAGGCTTACCCGGCAGTGTAAAATGAGGTGGGGAGTGTGTTGTCTGTAGAGAATTAGTAAGAGCAGAACGGTCGGTCACCAGAGCTCAGTGGCTTCGAACGTCGTTTAGCCTTTGGATATCACCTGAGTAATAAATACATCAAGGATATTTCAGAGCCCGATTCGTCTGTTGATAACGTGATTATGAAGCGCAAACGTGAAGGGACAACGACAACTAAACTGACACCAGGCAGACCTCATCTATGGACGGACAGGGACCGTCGAGCATTGCGGACAGTTTCCAGAATGCGATTTTCACTCTGCAGCGGAGTGTGCGCTGATATGAAACTTCCTGGCAGATTAAAACTGTGTGCCGGACCGAGACTCGACCTCGGAAACTTTGCCTTTCGCGGGCAAGTGCTCTACCAACTGAGCTACCCAAGTACGACTCACGCCCCGTCCTCACAGCTTTACTTCTGCCAGTATCTCGTCTCCTACCTTCCAACCTTTACAGAAGCTCTCCTGCGAACCTTGCAGAACTAGCACTCCTGAAAGAAAGGATATTGCGGAGACATGGCTTAGCCACAGCCTGGGGGATGTTTCCAGAATGAGATTTTCACTTTTGCAAAGGTCCCGAGTTCGAGTGTCGGTCCGGCACACAGTTTTAATCTGACAGGAAAGTTTCATATCAGCGCACACTCCGCTGCAGAGTGAAAATCTCATTCTGGAAACATCCCCCAGGCTGTGGCTAAGCCATGTCTCCGCAATATCCTTTCTTTCACGAGCACTAGTTCTGCAAGGTTCGCAGGAGAGCTTCTGTAAAGTTTGGAAGGTAGGAGACGAGATACTGGCAGAAGTAAAGCTGTGAGGACGGGGCGTGAGTCGTGCTTGGGTAGCTCAGTTGGTAGAGCACTTGCCCGCGAAAGGCAAAGGTCCCGAGTTCGAGTCTCGGTCCGGCACACACTTTTAATCTGACAGGAAAGTTTCATATCAGCGCACACTCCGCTGCAGAGTGAAAATCTCATTCTGGAAACATCCCCCACGCTGTGGCTAAGCCATGTCTCCGCAATATCCTTTCTTTCACGAGTGCTAGTTCTGCAAGGTTCGCAGGAGAGCTTCTGTAAAGTTTGGAAGGTAGGAGACGAGATACTGGCGGAAGTAAAGCTGTGAGGACGGGGCGTGAGTCGTGCTTGGGTAGCTCAGTTGGTAGTGCACTTGCCGGCGTAAGGCAAAGGTCCCGAGTTCGAGTCTCGGTCCGGCACACAGTTTTAATCTGCCAGGAAGTTTCATTGCGAACAGTGGTTGTAAAAAGTTGCATGAAATCAGCGGAAGGAATCTTTCGTGAATTCCAGAGTGCCACCGGCAGTCCAGTCAGCACAGTGACTGTGCGAAGGGAGTTACAAAGAATGCGGTACACTGGTGAAGTAGCTTCTCATACACCACACGTTCATTTAGTCAGTGCTAAGTGACGCCAGTGGTGGTGTAAAGAGCGACACATTGCGCTGTGAATTGGTTTTATATATGTCGCAGCAAGCCTAGACAACAGTTCAATAGCTGTGACTTCTGGAGGAGGTCGAGTGGAGGCTACAGCATATGCAGAATATTAGTTCACTCTCGGTAAAAGGCTTTAATACAGAATACTTATCTTTAGCAGAAATTCATGTCCATATGAGGGGCGATATACATTTACAATCACAGAACACAATAAGAATTGTTCTTGGACTGAATAATACTGTAATGTAGCGTCGCAACAGTTTTTCTCTTGTACTGAATGACAGCTATGAACATCGGTGTAAAGTTCTGACTACTGACACTAGCTCTTTTCTGGATATGAACTATGATGATGCTGCTATCAGAGGGGGCTATCGAAGAGTGCGGCAGAGTGGCACTCCGCCCTGGCGTAAGTAGACTTCCAGCAGAGGCGCCGTACCGAATATCTTGACGACGCGTCTTCGTTGACGTCTCTCGTTCGTGGCTGCGTCTAGCAGCGACTGTCGTTAAGCCGTCAGCACACGGACCGTACGTCCGAAAGTTAGCGTGCCGAGTTTCTGACGTCATAGCGTGGAATAGCACGTTCGGGAGTCTTTCCGAACGTGCAGAGCAATATCTGGCATCTCAGATATTCTGAGCGTGCGTCTGAGCGTTGACCAATGAGATGGCGCAACGCCACCTACGTCACACGGACGCCGTGTCCCTTCAGTACAGAGTTGTGAGGCGCCATATTGGCATTCATTTCAAGCCTATATGTATATATGCCGTTTCTTAGCACCAGCAAATTGAGAATCACTGGGAAACCCGTTGTTAGTTGTGTGATTCGTTCCAATAAAATAATGAGAAACATCATATTCGTGGCAAAAGAATTATTGTAACTTTGCGTATTATGAGAGTAGGCTATTTGAAGGCGGCGACACACTGAAGATCCACTCAAAATGTATTGTTCTTGGTACAATTTGGTATAATTAAATTTCAATTAGTAACATAATTATCTACGATTAACGTTTTTAGCAAGGGGTAAGATAATATGATTAAGTACACGGAGTGTGTTGTTTGGTTTAGTCTGCTGGCATGGTAGCTCAAACGACGAACTGAAAACGGATGTCTTGCGACATCCGCCCCGAACAGATACAACGAACAAAATGAGATTAATAAAAAATTTTAAAAAAAGCGCTTTCGGTCAGAGAGCTGATTGGCATCTGTAATAAAACACAGTGGGAGGATCAACAAACGAACTTTAACGGATGTCATGTGACGTCCGCAACGACCGAACACAACGATCAGCAACGAACAAAATGAAGGAAGAAATAAAAGTGCAATGAGTAGCGTATTTGTTCGGCAATGAGTTTTTGTTGGGGCGATGGTTCGCGTCTTAACACTTCCAAATCTTTTTCCTAACATTTTGGTTATTATTAGGTTCTGATACTTTATTATTAGTTTAATATAATTATATGCTGTAATATTTGATGTTATGTAAATATAAGTCGACCTTTTTTTGAGGGGTGACTTTGTTCGATTCACTTAATCTACAGGACAGCTTGCGCTACTTGTATAAAGATATTTTGCTCCTTTTCCTTTTATGCTTCGTAATTCACATGTTGCAAAGATTCTGCTACTGGGTAGGAACAGTGATCAAGTAAGACTGATCTTGGGGTTTTACTAAAATGTGGAAATGATGAAATAAGGTTTATCTTATGCGAAGAAGTATTCCAAATTTGTACCGCACTGTTTGTAATGGAACTTTTATAAGCCTGTGTCCTCGTTGATTGGACATGGTACTTTCCTTTTCGTGGACGATGGAGGAAATATGCGTTTTAATAGAGCTAACGTGGGTAAACGTTGAGTAAACAGTGTGATTTACGAACTAGAAACATCCCTCAACTGCCGCTGGTGTGCGTTGCGCGCAAACCACGTTGGGGCCCATGTACCGTATGCACAATTCGCATCGTTCCTGAGCGTTCAGCAGCACGTTGAACTTGGCACGCTCAACGTTAACGTTCGACAGCACGGTCTGTGTGCCGACAGCTTTAGCTTGTGGCTCCGTCGTCAGGTACCAGTTTTAACATGGGACCTCACTCTCGGACGACACAAAATTTGGAGTGATAAATCACGCTATAGCATGTGACAATCTTGCGGAAGGGTTTGAGTTTGGCGAAAGCCTGGAAAACGTTACCTCCCTTCATTTTTAGTGGAAATAATGGAGTACGGAGGAGGTGGTCTTACGATATGAGACTGTTTTCCGTGGTTAGGGTGTCGCCCTCTTACTGCACTTGAGAACACTAAATGCGGGAAGATACGGATACGTTTTACAGCATTGTTTACTACGTACGGTAGAGGAACAGTTCTGAGACGATGACTGTATCAGCATGGCAATGCACGCTGTCGTAAACCAGCACCTGTGAGTCGCTGGTTTGTGAACAACAACATTCGTCGGGCTGCCAGAAGTCCTGACCTGAGCCCAGTAAAATAGATTTGGTATGAGTGAAAACATCGACTTCGCTCCAGACCCCAGCCACTGACATCAGCACTAGAGTGCTGCAACGCTCAATGTTTGACCGGTCACTGCTCGCCTGTTGACAGGGGGACCGAGCCGCTCGTGCCCGGCCCCATACGACTCGACTCGGCCACGTACTCGCCCCATGTCTGTTGTCCGGATTCCGGACACGCGGGTAACCGAGCGTGACCGGTCACCGCTGACGTCTCACCTCGCCTAGCCCCGGCTCGCTGCACTCTGCTGTGCAAATCCAACGCCTCTCTCTCTCTCTCTCTCTCTCTCTCAAACACACACACACACACACACACACACACAATGTATTTATCTTTGTCTCTCTTTCTCTTTTAATACAAAAGTAACGTTTCCAAGAACGGGTACGTAACACAGCTAAATTCATAGAGCACTTTCTTTTATAGTATTTACTCCCGTCTTCTTAACGTCCGGGAATTTTGTTGTAAATAAAACATTGTTCACAAAAGAGACCAATCTGTGCTAATGTAATGTGTTGTAAGCGTCAAATAGTGCACCTGATTATGCGAATCAGTCCACATATCAACTGTCGCATCACATGTTTTATTAATAACTTCCGCAATAACAGAACGCAGTATGCTGTTTCGTATTGCATCAGCTTGTTCTTTGACATGTCTGCTTAAAGTAGAGGGATGTGGCATGACATCTGCCACGTTAACTTCTCCATAATGCGCACCTAGATGTATTAATTCTTGGCCCAGTTCTCTGAAACTTTCACCGGAAACAGCATTAAAAGGTCTCATATCTTTAGCACACTTTGCTGTACTACTATTTTTTATTACTGCCGGTATTCCTGAAGGAGCTGTTTCTTTGTGAGGTTTCTTGCAACTGTGTTTCTTTAAATGAGTAGTTCCCGATTGGAAACACAATAATGTGGAGCAGTTTATGCACGATACGTACCTAGTAGACGCACTGTTTTCGCCTACAACCAACAAAAATGTGCTCCATACTTGGCTTTTTAGACCTTCCCGTCTCTTCAATGTGTAAACATTGGTTTCAATCTTACGTCTTACTGCACTGGCTTCCTCGCACTGCATGATTACAGAGAGAGAGACACACCACAAATGAGAAGCCCGTACTGGCTGCAGTCTCACACGGATAATGACACGGGTAATGTGTTTGAAGTTACGTGCTACGTATTGGGTCACGGCTTCTATGCTCGGTCACTAGAACTAGTGCGGGCAGCCTATCCAGTTAGGGTGTGCTCGCCCCATCTCGTATTTTGTGCTCGCTTACTCGGCCATGCAGGACTCTAATCAGCACTTTCTCTGATTCCGCCTCTCGAGGAAGAGTTGACTGACATTCGTCCACGGACATTCTGACAGCTCACTCAGAGTGTCCCCAATAGAGCTGAAGCCGTCGTAAAGGCGAAGGATGGACACAGTCCATATCGGTGCCCGCTAATAGCTGAGCAGATACTTTTCATCACGTAACATATCAATCCAGAGTCCACCCCCGGTAGCTGAGTGGTGTCGGCACGGTAGCTCAGCGTGTTGGGTCAGAGGGCCGATTGTCCTCTGTAGTAAAAAAAAACTGAGTGAAAGAGTCAACGATCAGCTTGAACAGATGTCATGTGACGTCCGCCCAGACCAAACGAAACGAATTTTAAAAAAAAGTGGTCAGCGAGACAGAATGTCCATCCTAAGGGCCCGTATTCGATTCCCGGCTGGGTCGGAGATTTTCTCCGACAGAGACTGGGTGTTATGTTGTCCTAATCATCATCATTTCATCCCCATCGACGCGCAAGTCGCCGAAGTGGCGTCAAATCGAAAGACTTGCATCCGGCGAGCGGTCTACCCGATGGGAGGCCCTAGTCACACGACATTTACATTTTTATCAATCCAGAGCTGCGAGTGGTGTATGTAGATGAGTCATCAGTACACAGTGTCAACTAGGCACAGCATTACACGTTCCATTTAAATTAAGTAGCCTACAGATATTTTTATTTTACACTGAATAAAATCGAGGACCACATCTGAACAGCGGTTATTATGGCAGACTACAGAATTTTGAGAGATATCGTGTTTTTCGTATTATTACAAATAAGTTGGTGAAAAACTAAAAAATTACGTTCTAAATGGCTCTGAGCACTATGGGACTCAACTGCTGAGGTCATTAGTCCCCTAGAACTTAGAACTAGTTAAACCTAACTAACCTAAGGACATCACAAACATCCATGCCCGAGGCAGGATTCGAACCTGCGACCGTAGCGGTCTTGCGGTTCCAGACTGCAGCGCCTTTAACCGCACGGCCACTTCGGCCGGCTAAAAAATTACGTTCTATAATTTTTACAATTCCTTATCATTGCGGGCGAGTAACAAATTAAATTTTTATAATATCTCCGTTTTTTCATTGAATATACATGCACCATAACATTCTCGAAACGTCCTTGTACATGTTTAAAAGGTGGGCGAACAACCAAAGAAACTCAGACTTGGTGTCTGATGTTTCCTTTCCTTCTGACTCAATAGCTTACATTCGTAGTTGCTCCAAACTGCCGAAAGCATCCCCATAAATGCTTCAGAAATTAATTGAGAGTGATTAATTAATGTGGAAAATTTGTAGGACGGAAAGAGTGGTGCGGAGATACGGAAAGGGGATGGAACACCTGTCTACTGCAACCGACAGCCACCACTCTCACAAACAGAGAAATAAAAGCCGAGCCCTGCGCCATTTGTCATATTCATCTGAAACTTGATGCTGCTGCCAGCAATTCATCTCGCCGAGTAAAACATCTGAAAACAGAAAAAAAGTCTCCCGCTTTTATACGGTACGTTCCTTTTGCGAGACCTGGCCTTCGAATTTCGTGTCCGTTCGGCGCGAAATTCATTACAGACGGTACGTTTTTGTCTGTTTTAGCGGCAGTCCATTTCAAGGGCTATTATAGTGGACTACGTCATGCGACCTGTGAGTGATAAACCTGCATCAGTGTAGCAGCACCAAAACTAGACGGAAGTACAGTGCAGAGGTTTCAGGTTGCGAAACACGTTGGTGAGCCAGAGATCGAATAAAAGCAACAAATTGTCGTCGACTCGTCTCGAATATGGACCAGTCCGAGAGTGATTATTAAATACTACTTATCATTTGTATTAATCTGCCTGTGGCGTTACGGCATGTTACTCTACCTGGGAAGACTACGACAAACCGTGCCGGGTTAAAACACTTGCGCAACAGAAAGACTATAAATCGCAGTTCTGTGGTACGGCAAATAATGGTACCCCTTAGGAAAAGGATACTGTAGGAAGGAATGATAAGAGTTGAACGTCCTGTCGGCAACTAATTCATTAAGGACAGCAAATGCTTGGTGTTCAAGGATGTGGCAGGCAAACCACCGTGATCTTCCAAAGATATCAACCGGACACAATGACAGTGAAAGCTTTAGGGAAACCACAGAAGTCCTACATATGGCTAGACAGGGTCTGAAGCCCGTGTCCCCCAAATTTGCGTTCAATTTTCTAACCACTCAATGAAATCGCTGCAAAGGATGAGATGGACACATTAAACATTCCAGTAGCAACTGAGGGCACACGGCTCACACATCTAGTACTACGTAGTAAGTCATGCTAGCTGTCTGCAGAGAGGGTGACAGTGACAAGTTTTGTTCATAGGATTGCGGTGAAGATGACGATTTGCATCATTTTTCCTAAAACTGGCCATGGGTCCAGACGCGGATCAAGGGTTCGGTTCTCGTTCGCTGATGCCGTTGTGCTAATATGAGTAAGTGCCGTGGCTGAGTGGCTATAGGATGACTTGGACAAAATTTCTATTTGGTATGGTGAATGGGAGCTTGTTACAAACATGGTAAAATAATGCAGGTGAGTAGAAAAACAAAAATGGTTCAAATGGTTTTAAGCACTATGGGACTTAACATCTGAGGTCATCAGTCCCCTAGACTTAGAACTACTTAAACCTAACTAACCTAAGGACATCACACACATCCATGCCCGAGACAGGATTCGAACCTGCGACCGTAACAGCAGCGCGGTTCCGGACTGAAGAGCCTAGTATAAAAACAACCACGTAATGTTCGTAACGAGTATTCATGATGTCCTATTTAACACAGTCACGTCGATTAAATATCTAGGTGTAACGTTGCAAAGTGACATGAAATGGGAGATCACATAAGGTCGATTGTAGGGAAAGCGAATGGTCGACTTGGTGTTATTAGGAGAATTCCATGTAAGTACAGCAAATCTGTAACAGAGAACGCATGCAGAACACTTATGCGACTCATTCTAGAGTACTGCTTAGTGTTTGGGATCCCCACGAGGTCGAATTGAAGGAACACATCGAAGCAATTCAGACGTGTGGTGCCAGATTTCTTATATGCATGTTCGATCACGTGTGAGTATTACGGAAATGTTTCGTGAGAAATCGAATCCCTTATGAGAAGAAGACGTCCTCTTCGCTGAACGCTACTGACATAGTTTAGATAACCGGCGTTTGCGAAAGACTGTAGAATGATTCTGCTGCCACCGAGATACGTTTGACGTAAATCTCGTGAAGAAGACAAGATAAGCGAAATCAGGGCTCGTACGCAAGCATATAGACAAATGTTCTTCCCTCGCTCCATTTGCGATTAGAACAGGAAAGGAAAGGACTAACAGTGATACAATGTACCCTCCGCCATGAGCCGTATGATGTCTTGCGAAGTCTGTATGTAGATGTAAATGTAGAGGCCCATAGGTTGCAGGCGTCACAGTTCCCTAGGAAACACCTGCTGGGTCTTACATTCTCCTAGCATGAGGCTGCACAGGCCAAGAACGCTGGTGGCATCATATCGGTCCCATCCCACATTTACTAGTGGGGAGTAACCCATTGTCTCAATGAGTTGCAGCACTCACCAGTACACTCACTTTATAGGAATTACTCATCGACAGACTGGGACAGGATTTGGCGGAATATTCATCGAAATCTCCTGCCATGAGATCAAAGATTCAGATGGTTCAAATGGCTCTGAGCACTATGGGACTTAACTTCTGAGGTCATCAGTCCCCTAGAACTTAGAACTACTTAAGCCTACCTAACCTAAGGACATCACAGACATCCATGCCCGAGGCAGGATTCGAACCTGCCACCGTAGCGGCGGCGCGGTTCCAGACTGTAGCGCCTAGAACCGCTCGGCCACCCCGACCGGCATCAAAGATTCACTTAGTTGGATTTAATCTACGAGAAAGTTCCAACTACAGAGAAATTACATCAATCTGACACCAGACCCAACCTGCGGGAAGTGTCACTTACAGAATACCCTCACACACAGATTCATTTGTTCTGACCAAAATGCAATTTGGTCGTAAACGAGGAAGAAACTGGCTTTACTTACCAGAACGTGCAACATCACCAAAGATTTGAGTGTTATTTTCCGGTTGGACTAGAACTTGTTCCCAGGAATCACACACCAGTCGTATATTCGGTGTGTGGTTCATTTTACCCACTACTCGATAACCATTGTCTCTCCAGAAATATGAGACTTTCAGTCTTATTTACAACAACAACATTGGAGCTTGCGATAAAGGTGCGGAACAAAATACGTTGAGCGGTTCAAGAAGTTTTTAATTATTTCTCTTGTTCTGCATTGACGATGAATGCAAATTGAAATTCAACGAGAACCGAAGACGCTCTCGGAGTGCTGATAGTCTTTACTGGACCAGAAAGAATACCTTAATCCCAAAGTAGGGACTTTTGTTTCTTTTTCCATTTAAAGCACGAAGAACTTTTATTTCAAGAATTAAGAGTAAAAAAGAGGGTAAAAAAGAAAGAAACAGTGAAGACTGTAGCGTGAGCAGGTAGCCATAGAAGGTATTTTTGGAGAATGACGGGGTGGGCTATAAGGGGAGACGGAAGACCCAATTCTTAAACAAAAAAAGGGGAAAAATGCACACTATTGATCTGAAGGTCTCTGGTTCGATCCCTGGTCAGCTCTAGTGTTTTATGGCCCTTCTTTCACCTCTGGCATTGTTGTTGATGTGAAAAACGCCGATTTGCGCTGTGATTCGGAATCCATGTTACACTGTACGTCTCCCTATAACTTCTAGGAGGAAGGCAGCAGCATAATATCCCAAAAGTAAAGTATTGTGGTGCTCAGAACAACCTTCGTGTTAATGACAGCTTGTAGTGTGGCCCAGGTAGTGACAGGACAACCGACTGGTTTTATCAATTGATCAGTCTGCAGTTTTTTACGTTCAGTAAATTTTTTTAGTCGAGCGAAACAACCGAATGAAACAAGTTTCTGCAGCCACGTCAGCTATGTGAATGTTTCTCACTTATTCTCCGTGCTTGAGTGGCTTCACTTAATGCGAAACAAGCGACTGGACCAAGTCTTCGACGGTTACGTTAGTTAAATGAATGTTTTCACTCAGTCTTCAGGTGGGCGAGTTTGTATTCACATACTTGAAAAATAACATATCTTATTACAGTGAGACGTAAATAAAAAGTATATTACTATAAATGAAGAATTTATTTACTCAAATTTGAATTCTTTGTATTTACGGCTCTATATTTCAGTTTTTGGTTAGTTTTAGAAGTTTAATAACTGTTGTTTCATTGTGGATTCATGTTTAGATAAACGGACAGTTACTTCCGTAATTTTAATTTACTGAAGCTCTGTCTTCCCCTTACCAGTGGTTTGCCCCCATCATCGATGACTCTCTTTCGGTTAGTGGTGAGATGACGTGAAAAGAAAGCATACAGCATACAATTTTTTCATTGTCCGGTGACTTAATCACTCGCTTTTTAAGGATATGCTGCCACTTTTCGAAAGTGTTTCTTGGCGAAAATATTTTGGCCTCATTTGCTAATATTTCTTGAATTGTTACCCACGATTGTGAGGAAACCGCGTTTTAAATCACACTCACAGTCGCCGGCAGAATCGGTAGGAAGACAACAGACTGGTTTTAGTTGAGAAGAAAGAATGAATAATTCAGCCAATATGCAAAACTACAGTTGACTACATCGATTGTTTTCATTTGGTTGCACTCGAAATGAGTGAATCAATAATAATTCGGCGATATGTAAAACTACTACCCACTGAATCGACTGTTTTCATTCACTTGATACCGTAGACAGGCTTCATTCAAAGGAACAAATGAATAATTCAACTGATACGTAAAATTACAACCGACTGGAAGAATTGTTTCTATTCGGTTCCTTCCGTCACTAGTCCCAGGGTGCGCCCCAGGCAAAGAGATGGCAACAATCGCTCTTCGTGCTAACAGTCCAGTGAAATTAAGAAAAGTGAGCCATAAACCTGGGAAAAATTGCTTCAGAAGCGATTGAAGTGGTTTCAACTCAACAAATGTTGCTTTTTAACAAATTCAAAATCAGACAAAATCGGACCATGGACAAGTACCGAAAAATCTGGTTTAAAATGTCGTTAGTTTTTTGAACTATTGATTTCTTAGTTTGATGATTTGTGTAATAATTTCTATAATAAAATTATGCCTTTAAGTGTCAGTATACGAATTTAAACAACATACAAATTACATTACATCCAAATAACAGATTCTATTTAAACAACGTTGCAGTAACTTCTGGAAACATAGAAATAATTTTTATCGTAGGAGGCAGATATGGACACAATCGTTAAGAAGTAAATTCGTGATGTTGGAAAAAAAGGCATATGAATTACTGTCACTGTTTTCAATTACATCGTTGTCGTCACATGCACTGCTCTGGCACTCGCCAGGAGGCTGAAAAAGACAGACCGTTCTGCTTGTATCCACACCGCACTGTTGCTCATGTCGTCTTGTAAGAGCAATGGATCATTTTAAGTAACTACTCTGGCATTAGTGGCATATCAGATAGTGTAGGGTAACATGATTTGTCTGTATCAAACAAACCCCATTAAGCAGCATTGAAAGTGTTGCTTTCGATATCCAGACACTGACTTGGAAGTATGTCTGAACCCTATGGTAACTTCCGCAGGTGGCCAACGTGCAGGTGCGACAAATGATTTAGCTACTCCAACTTTTTCTACTAACATTCGATGACGAAGTGTTTGTAAAGAAACTCCTATCTTTCTGTTATATATTAGTAACGCAGCCTTATGGCCTGCAGATTCACTTTCAAATTGTCAACATCCATTTGAGGAAAATATACACTCCTGGAAATGGAAAAAAGAACACATTGACACCGGTGTGTCAGACCCACCATACTTGCTCCGGACACTGCGAGAGGGCTGTACAAGCAATGATCACACGCACGGCACAGCGGACACACCAGGAACCGCGGTGTTGGCCGTCGAATGGCGCTAGCTGCGCAGCATTTGTGCACCGCCGCCGTCAGTGTCAGCCAGTTTGCCGTGGCATACGGAGCTCCATCGCAGTCTTTAACACTGGTAGCATGCCGCGACAGCGTGGACGTGAACCGTATGTGCAGTTGACGGACTTTGAGCGAGGGCGTATAGTGGGCATGCGGGAGGCCGGGTGGACGTACCTCCGAATTGCTCAACACGTGGGGCGTGAGGTCTCCACAGTACATCGATGTTGTCGCCAGTGGTCGGCGGAAGGTGCACGTGCCCGTCGACCTGGGACCGGACCGCAGCGACGCACGGATGCAAGCGAAGACCGTAGGATCCTACGCAGTGCCGTAGGGGACCGCACCGCCACTTCCAAGCAAATTAGGGACACTGTTGCTCCTGGGGTATCGGCGAGGACCATTCGCAACCGTCTCCATGAAGCTGGGCTACGGTCCCGCACACCGTTAGGCCGTCTTCCGCTCACGCCCCAACATCGTGCAGCCCGCCTCCAGTGGTGTCGCGACAGGCGTGAATGGAGGGACGAATGGAGACGTGTCGTCTTCAGCGATGAGAGTCGCTTCTGCCTTGGTGCCAATGATGGTCGTATGCGTGTTTGGCGCCGTGCAGGTGAGCGCCACAATCAGGACTGCATACGACCGAGGCACACAGGGCCAACACCCGGCATCATGGTGTGGGGAGCGATCTCCTACACTGGCCGTACACCACTGGTGATCGTCGAGGGGACACTGAATAGTGCACGGTACATCCAAACCGTCATCGAACCCATCGTTCTACCATTCCTAGACCGGCAAGGGAACTTGCTGTTCCAACAGGACAATGCACGTCCGCATGTATCCCGTGCCACCCAACGTGCTCTAGAAGGCGTAAGTCAACTACCCTGGCCAGCAAGATCTCCGGATCTGTCCCCCATTGAGCATGTTTGGGACTGGATGAAGCGTCGTCTCACGCGGTCTGCACGTCCAGCACGAACGCTGGTCCAACTGAGGCGCCAGGTGGAAATGGCATGGCAAGCCATTCCACAGGACTACATCCAGCATCTCTACGATCGTCTCCATGGGAGAATAGCAGCCTGCATTGCTGCGAAAGGTGGATATACACTGTACTAGTGCCGACATTGTGCATGCTCTGTTGCCTGTGTCTATGTGCCTGTGGTTCTGTCAGTGTGATCATGTGATGTATCTGACCCCAGGAATGTGTCAATAAAGTTTCCCCTTCCTGGGACAATGAATTCACGGTGTTCTTATTTCAATTTCCAGGAGTGTATTTGCAGTCACTTGTAGCTGTTTATTATTCACTGGTTTTTCCAGTGCTGTGGCTTTTCCAGTCCCAAAGACTCTGGATTTTGTATCACAACCAGTAGAAGCATGTAAAAACGAAATGTTGTTACAAATATCACAGATATTCCAGGAATATCGTACACCGGTTTTATAGATAACCTACTTTTGATGTCATTCCGGAAGTACAATTTAAAACAATTGTTTTTAGTATGGTGGAACAAAACACTTGTGTTTGTATCTGTATCGCCAACAGTGCCGACCGCTATGTTTTGAAATGAAAATGCTGCAAAATTATCAATATGAAAATCTGCATCTCCATCAACATGCTGAACAGTGCATCCTGTTTTTATTAAGGCTTCTCATATAAGCGTAATGAAACGTTGCGTATTAGTATCGTTTGCCGGCCGGGGTGGCCTAGCGGTTCTTGGCGCTACAGTCTGGAACCGCGCAACAGCTACGGTCGCAGGTTCGAATCCTGCCGCGGGCATGGATGTGTGTGATGTCCTTAGGTTAGTTAGGTTTCAGTAGTTCTAAGTTCTAGGGGACTGATGACCTCAGAAGTTAAGTCCCATAGTGCTCAGAGCCATTTATTCGTATCGTTTGCCAAGTTTTCTTTCTTCCCAGAAAACTTCATACAAGGAAGGAAATTTAGTCTTGCTCGTTTTGGACGCGTTTCGCCTTCTGTGAGTCATGCCCTTAATGGAAGGAACACTGTTGTAACTATGGAAGATAACAATACCTATGCTATAATTATGAAATGTGAAGTCTGTATAGGAATTTACTATCTTGAGGAATGTATCAACAGCCTTCCAAAGCACACGGCGAAGCAGGGATCCTCCATCTAAAATGTACTGAACATTAGCTTGAGTTTCTGGAACAACTGTTGGGCACAAATTATCACTCTTTTTCAGTATTTCATTGGTTAAACGAGACTTGACAGCTTTCGTTGCAAGAGTTCGTGATTCAGATGGTGCTGGCGGATAAACACAGAGTTCATAATAGAAGGCTTCTGTTAGATTCACATCACCAAGTGTAGCAACAGTTATCATTCTCTGGAACAACAATTTCTGACCTATGTCAGTCATTTTCTGCTCTTCTAACAGCAGATTCTGATCCCACCGACTTCACTCTGTCGCTTCTTTCAGCATTATAATTGTATACCGGTTTTCCAACCATTTTATTATAATTTCTGTGCAACTGAATGTAACTCCTGTAATAATATTTCTGAGAGATAAGTCACAATCAAATGGGAAGAAAGGTTTCGGCCATTCGCTAACTTCTTGGAAGTCACTGATAACTCTAG
Organism: Schistocerca cancellata; assembly: GCF_023864275.1. Taxonomy (NCBI): domain Eukaryota; kingdom Metazoa; phylum Arthropoda; class Insecta; order Orthoptera; family Acrididae; genus Schistocerca; species Schistocerca cancellata. Next base: position 103,114,392 of record NC_064629.1, on the reverse strand, counting down.
ATCCCCTGCTCTCCCCATCTTCTTTGTGCTGTTCGCTAGTTTGGAACGAAACGCTGGAGTATTCTTGCATTACGAGGTTGTGAAGACAACACGCAAACACTGATTTAAGCCAAATTGCCTGCTGAATTTCTGTAAGTCCACTTCCAAGTGTCAAACAACTTCCGCTTTTATTAGACGGCATCAGTAATTGTTCTGTTTCAAGGTCACTCCGTAATCTTACCCAGAATCGATCACTTCTTCGAACTGCAAACTGTCCTTTCTGGAAGATTCCCATACAGTTGGATTATTACGTGGCAACTTCAACGTATCGTGTAGGTACATGTATCCAGATTTAAGATAATTGTGGTGACCAGCTGCTGCAACAAGGACAAAGCATTCTTGGATTGTTTCTAAACGTATTTTCCAAGAAAAAGGTCTGTCAGTGGGAATCAGCCTGCTTATAATTTTCTCCACTTCCTGGTATACCAAACATAGCTTACTAATCCCTGATGGTTGTCGCTGCAATTTTTTCTTCTTTAGAGCATTAGCTATCTCACACAGTGTATCCGAAGTCTGCACATTCACCACCGATTCCTTGCCTGACATGATACCGTCATACAAAGTCGAAGAGTCTTCAACACGTCTGTGGCAACTCCCGTCTTCATTACAGGGGAAAACATCACCTATCAACAAAGTAGATACAGCTGCATCAACAAACATACGACCACGAGTAGCCCTGGAACTGGCTTGACCTGTCATCACATGAGTCGGCCGCGGTGGTCTAGCGGTTCTGGCGCTGCAGTCCAGAACCGCGGGACTGCTACGGTCGCATGTTCGAATCCTGCCTCGGGCATGGGTGTGTGTGATGTCCTTAGGTTAGTTAGGTTTAAGTAGTTCTAAGTTCTAGGGGACTTATGACCTAAGATGTTGAGTCCCATAGTGCTCAGAGCCATTTGAACCATTTTGTCATCACATGAAGCACAGCATTGGAACCGTGTATCTCTTCTAACACTCCATATAAACCTGAACCGTTTATTAATGGCCCAATCGAACACAAAAGATTCATGCAGGTATCGAAGGACCCAAGAGTTTATTACTGTGTTCTCACGTTCTTTGTATTCATGAAGCCGGCCACGGTGACCGAGCGGTTCTAGGCGCTGCAGTCCGGAACCGCGCGACTGCTACGGTCGCAAGTTCAAATCCTGCCTCGGGCATGGAAGTAGCTCTAAGTTCTCGGGGACTGAAGACCTCAGATGTTAAGTCCCATAGTGCTCAGAGCCATTTGAACCATTTGTATTCATGAACAATTTTTTATGCTTTCCAATGTAAAAGTTGGCCAAAAGAGACTAAGCATGGAACCTTTTTGTCATGCGCAATGTTATTCAAATATAGCGCTGTTGATAATATGCAAGTCATATCACTTGATGCTGTATTAGTGAATGGAGAGTACCTAATAGATGCCTTTCCAGAGTGTTGCAACATACTGAGGACATTGCACAGGTGCTGTTCGTGGTCAAATACAACAGCGCAACCTGCGGGTGTGTCTAGCCTCTACATTTATATTCAAACATGTATTTCTCACGGTGTTCCCTTATTTTAGTACAACCCGTGTACCTCTGAAAGCCAACGCTACTACTAGCTGAAGTGAGATGTGGAAACTACGAGGGTTGCTCAGAAAGTAATGCACCGCATTTTTTACTTCAACAGTTCTTTATTGAACATAATATGATTTACACACACGAAAGAATGGTATTTTATCTACACACCCTATTGTTCCACGCAGTCTCCATCCCGTTCCGTGGCCTTCCTCCAGCTCGAAACAAGGTCGTTATGCCCTGTCAATACCAATCTTTGTCCTGGTGGCGGAGCCAGTGCTTCTCTGTGTGAATCACCCCCTCGTCGTCATCAAAATGTCTTCCATGAATGGCATCCTTTAATGGCCCAAACAAGTGGAAGTCCGAAGGCTCCCTGCAACATGTCAGGTGTGACAGCCGTGGATGGTCTCCCCGACCGCTGCAAATCCTGGAGCTCCGCCGAACCGCCTTCTGATGACCTCACCCTCCGTGCCCAGCGTCTAAATGTACTTCTGTCGACAGCAGAAGCTCCATAGACTTTGCACAAGCGTTTGTGAATATTCACCACAATTTCTTTCTCTGCATTGAGAAGTGATGGAAACTTGGCGCGCTCGCTCAGGAGAGTTCAAACAATACATAGCATTCGTAGCATTTTTTTCTGCTGATAAAAAAATTTTTGGTGCATTACTTTCTGGACGATCAAGAACGAAGTGCTCGTATTAAGAAGTGTGTAAGACATGGCTGTAGCCTTTCGCCCCTACTCTTCAATCTGTACATCGAGGAAGCAATGATGGAAATAAAAGAAAGGTTCAGGAGTGGAATTAAAATACAAGGTGAAAGGATATCGATGATACGATTCGCTGATGACATTGCTATCCTGAGTGAAAGTGAAGAAGAATTAAATGATCTGCTGAACGGAATGAACAGTCTAATGAGTACACAGTATGGTTTGAGAGTAAATCGGAGAAAGACGAAGGTAATGAGAAGTAGTAGAAATGAGAACAGCGAGAAACTTAACATCAGGATTGATGGTCACGAAGTCAATGAAGTTAAGGAATTCTGCTACCTAGGCAGTAAAATAACCAATGACGGACGGAGCAAGGAGGACATCAAAAGCAGACTCGCTATGGCAAAAAAGGCATTTCTGGCCAAGAGAAGTCTACTAATATCAAATACCGGCCTTAATTTGAGGAAGAAATTTCTGAGGATGTACGTCTGGAGTACAGCATTGTATGGTAGTGAAACATGGACTGTGGGAAAACCGGAACAGAAGAGAATCGAAGCATTTGAGATGTGGTGCTATAGACGAATGTTGAAAATTAGGTGGACTGATAAGGTAAGGAATGAGGAGGTTCTACGCAGAATCGGAGAGGAAAGGAATATGTGGAAAACACTGATAAGGAGAAGGGACAGGATGATAGGACATCTGTTAAGACATGAGGGAATGACTTCCATGGTACTAGAGGGAGCTGTAGAGGAAGCTGTAGAGGAAGACAGAGATTGGAATACGTCAAGCAAATAATTGAGGACGTAGGTTGCAAGTGCTACTCTGAGATGAAGAGGTTAGCACAGGAAAGGAATTCGTGGCGGGCCGCATCAAACCAGTCAGTAGACTGATGACCAAAAAAAAAAAAAAAAAAAAAACTTTCTGGGCAACCCTCTTAAATTGCCGCAAGGTCCTTTGCCAGGACAATGATGTACTAATTGGGCGTCTTCGTGTAAGATAACAGTCCCGGACTGGCTGATGGCGTGTGCTGTTGTTGAATGTCGTTTCCATCCTGGAATCTTCTCCCCAGCTGTGAAATGACGTTCCGGCGACATTCACATTCTAGTTCGTTATACACACACTTTGCTACACCTCTAATCTGACAATGGATGGGCCACGGATAATGTCATCCACATACACTGGTGTCAAAAATTAAACCAATTAACCGCTCTATCCCCTTCCCGTGTCTAATCCACGAGATAATCATACAAACTGTCAACAGATGTCCGTACGATCGCATCCTGCCCGGAAGATGGCATTCCGGTCAACGGGCAAGCACGTCAGTGGTGACGTCAGGGCACCCATTACACGGGGTAGTATTTGTCGGCTAGTCCCACAGCCACAAAAGCAGTGTACACTGTCACAGACGGTGCAGTATGGTACAGAGAAGACGCCTGCCAGACTCTCTGCAGTGGAGAGGTGTAGGAGGAATGGAAGCAGGACAGTAGCAAACTGATGTGGCCCAATGGCTTAAACTGAATCGTTCTGTTGTTTCTCGGATGTGGCGACAGTTTATAGAGACCGAAACTGTATCCCAAAGGTCAGGACAGAACCGACCACGTGTGACATCAGAAAGAGAAGACCGTTATTTGGCCGGCCGGAGTGGCCGAGCGGTTCTAGACGCTATAGTCTGGAACCGCGCGACCGCTACGGTCGCAGGTTCGAATCCTGCCTCGGGCACGGATGTGTCTGATGTCATTAGGTTAGTTAGGTTTAAGTAGTTCTAAGTTCTAGGGGACTGATGACCTCAGAAGTTAAGTCCCATAGTGCTCAGAGCCATGTGAACCATTTTTGACCGTTATTTGGCTGTAACGGTACAACGATACCACCTTACTACTGAAGGCAACTGGCATCTGATCTCACAGCATCCACTAGACGTGTTGTACGAGTCAAATGGTGTACAGAAGGCTTCAGCAGAGTGGCCTTTATTGCGGAGACTTTCTGTATGTGTACCTCTGACGTGTCTTCACAGAAGGGAGCGTCTGGAGCGGAGTCATCAGCATGCCACCTGGGCGGTCGAACAGTGGTCCAATGTTCTTCTCACACATGAGTCCTGATTTAGTCTGGAGAGCGATTATCGGCGGATTTGCCTCTGGAGGGAACGTGGAATACGATTTCCAGATCCAAGCATTGAGGAAAGCGACCGGTATCACCACTCGAACAGCTCTTCACGAAATTGTAAGGGTGAATCGGTAAGATTTAACGGCTGTCGCATATAGTGACCAGATCTTGAGACCTCATGTGCGGTTGTTGCAAGGTGCTGTGGGCCCAGACTCTTAACTGATAATGCTCGACCTCATAGAGCACAGGTAGTTGATGTTTTGTTGGAAACGGAAGATATTGCACGCATGGCATGGCCTGCTCGGTCTTCCGATTTCAATCCCATAGAGCGTGTCTGCGATGTACTGGGGAGAAAGGTTGCATCACGTCAACATTCACCAACCACTCCCCAAGACTTGCAAGCAGCTATGCAGTAAGAATGGGTCTTATTGCCTCAACGTGAGACTGATGACATCATTCACTGCATGTCCAGTCGTTGCCGGGCCTGTGTTGCTGCCAGAGGTGATCACACCCTATACTGAGCACATTAATCATTGCCGGAATATGTGTGCAAATCCGTTAAGTTGGGAAAAAACGATGAACATTTTTGTCTGCCGCTACATATGTTGTAGTTGTTTACGTTCTCTTTACGTACTCTTTACATTGTTTCTACTTTACTATCAGCTGTTTACACTGGGTTATGGCAAAATAAACGAAACCTTCCGTTTGTTGCTTTACTTTTGAACACCTATGTATGTTCGCTATGCTATCCTTCTTTCGTGCTACTCGATTGCTGTGTACCAAACACACGTAAAATATGTTTTCAGAATCATTATACCTAAAATCTCTGTACACTGTTGCAGTACACTGAGGGGTCTCGTACTGACACGTGTCACAGGCGTTTCTGTGTTGTACCACCGCAACTCAGTTTGCATCTAATCGTTAAGGCCCATTTTATCGGTCTGTCTCGAATATCCCTTAACGTAACAACATTAGTGTTTTAAATTTTTCCCAACATTAACATTTAATTCAACAAAGCTGGAGTTATTCTTCGTTAGTAAAAAGGAGTAAGCACTTTAGCGACTGAACGGATAACATTCAATATGTACAGGAACCAATAGCGAACAATAAGAATGGAAGACCAAGAACGGCCGCGCGGTCTCAGGCGTCTTGTCACGGTCCGCGCGGCTTCCCCCGTCGGAGGTTCGAGTCCTCCCTCGGTCATGGGTGTGTGTGTCGTCCTTAGCGTAAGTTAGTTTAAGTTAGATTAAGTAGTGCGTAAGCTTAGGGACCGATGACCTCAGCAGTTTGGTCCCATAAGACCTTACCACAAATTTCCAAGACCAAGAACGAATTGCTCAGATCAAAAAAGGTGTAAGACGGAGATGTAATCTCTTGACATAAGGGTCATAAGGATCGCTGACTCCTTTTCTTGTGATGAGAGCCGCTTTCGAATCCCTTTATGCGCCAGGATTGGTGTCAACACTCATTTCAAAATCGGGAAAATCATGTAATCCACAGCGCAAAGCAAATTGGAGCACACAAAACATTTGGTAGTGGCTATGGCGCAATTGTTTGCTGCAGCTGGCAGTGTTAGTTTAGTCCCGAACTCTGCCGGGATCTTTCGCAATTATAGTTCAAAACACTCCCCACCTAAAACTGCCCGATGTTGTGTCCGCATAATATTTACCTCAAAACTCGAGCACTCGCTACTGAGTACAAAAGGGAAACAAACATGACCTTGACAGACCTCTGTCGAGTGCCGGAGTGTGGCACGTGCTCCGGCTTGCGATCATATTGCGACTTGATACCACACCTCCCTCTTTTTGCTTCTGTCTCTGCAGATCATCTTTAGATGAACAAAACATCCATGCCTTCCCAGGATTCGAACGCGGACCCATCTCAGACGAAAGATCAGAAGCCAATTACTTGGATTACTGTTAATGAAAGTTGTAGAACCTTCAACAGAAAATGGAAACAAGGCATCATTTATTTATTTATTTATTTATTTAATCGCAAGAAAGTGGATGCTAAAAAATATAAGAACAATTTCTCATTCAAAAAGTGTTTCAGTTAAAACAGAAGTGAAATAACACAACGATTATCCAGAGTCCTAGTTGGATGCTTCGTCATGTCTCCTATCAGTACGGCATAATTTATAAATTCGAGGAAAAATTCATTTGCGCCAGAAAATAGCACCACTCCTATATTAGCCTATTTTCTTGCAATTAAATAAAATAAGTAAATGATGCCAAATTAGGTTGCACTGGTTTATTCATTTGAGATCTCGTTTAAAATGTTCAGCACATTCTTCCTCTTTCAGTTATTTTGGGAAATTCAAAAACTGAGGAGAAAAACACAAGAAATTGTGGACATTTGTTGTCCTCAAACAGTTTTAAGGGAACTGAGAACAAAGCATGAAAACTGAGGACTGTCACCAGAAAATTAGGATGTCAGGTCACCTTGGTTTAATGATTAAAAGTATAATGGGAGATTTGCATTGCTGTGCCATTGGATGTTGGTGGTGGTGGTGGAGGAGCAGGGGGGATATCGGGAAGACCGTCTGTAGAAAAATGAGGGGGCGGTCAATTTCAATTCTCGCCTGGGCGACAGAACACCCAACAATGGCCCTGCCCTACTGTCACATATAATATTGCAAAGACTCACTGCCTATACTGAGGACACAATAGGGGACTACCAGAATGGTTTTCGGAAAATAGTTCAACAACAAACAGCACATTTTGCATGAAGACCACCAGTGAAAAAGTACGGGATTACAACAATAATATCCATTACCTGTCAACTGACTGTCAGAAGTAGGCTTGAGTGACAGTGAAACATTATGGAAATCATAGCAGAATACAGAATCCCTAAGTTGCTCATCAGCCTTGTCTAAATATTTATGGAGAAGCCACTGAGAGGGTAACATATTGTGGTTTGTTATCAAACTGATTTGAGAACAAAAATGAACTGAAGCAAGGTGATATGCTATCCCCACTTAGTTTCAACCTTGTCATGGAGAAAGTAGTAAGAGAAACCAAACAAGCAACACATGGAAATATCACATGCAACCAACAAGACACACTCAGCTTTGTAAATGACATAGTTTTAATAGGAAGCAAAAGTGGTGAAATTGAAACACTGTTCAAGAAACTAAATGAAACCACCATGCAAATTGGTTTAAAAATTAATGACAGAAAAACATAATACACTCCTGGAAATTGAAATAAGAACACCGTGAATTCATTGTCCCAGGAAGGGGAAACTTTATTGACACATTCCTGGGGTCAGATACATCACATGATCACACTGACAGAACCACAGGCACATAGACACAGGCAACAGAGCATGCACAATGTCGGCACTAGTACAGTGTATATCCACCTTTCGCAGCAATGCAGGCTGCTATTCTCCCATGGAGACGATCGTAGAGATGCTGGATGTAGTCGTGTGGAACGGCTTGCCATGCCATTTCCACCTGGCGCCTCAGTTGGACCAGCGTTCGTGCTGGACGTGCAGACTGCGTGAGACGACGCTTCATCCAGTCCCAAACATGCTCAATGGGGGACAGATCCGGAGATCTTGCTGGCCAGGGTAGTTGACTTACACCTTCTAGAGCACGTTGGGTGGCACGGGATACATGCGGACGTGCATTGTCCTGTTGGAACAGCAAGTTCCCTTGCCGGTCTAGGAATGGTAGAACGATGGGTTCGATGACGGTTTGGATGTACCGTGCACTATTCAGTGTCCCCTCGACGATCACCAGTGGTGTACGGCCAGTGTAGGAGATCGCTCCCCACACCATGATGCCGGGTGTTGGCCCTGTGTGCCTCGGTCGTATGCAGTCCTGATTGTGGCGCTCACCTGTATGGCGCCAAACACGCATACGACCATCATTGGCACCAAGGCAGAAGCGACTCTCATCGCTGAAGACGACACGTCTCCATTCGTCCCTCCATTCACGCCTGTCGCGACACCACTGGAGGCGGGCTGCACGATGTTGGGGCGTGAGCGGAAGACGGCCTAACGGTGTGCGGGACCGTAGCCCAGCTTCATGGAGACGGTTGCGAATGGTCCTCGCTGATACCCCAGGAGCAACAGTGTCCCTAATTTGCTGGGAAGTGGCGGTGCGGTCCCCTACGGCACTGCGTAGGATCCTACGGTCTTGGCGTGCATCCGTGCGTCGCTGCGGTCCGGTCCCAGGTCGACGGGCACGTGCACCTTCCGCCGACCACTGGCGACAACATCGATGTACTGTGGAGACCTCACGCCCCACGTGTTGAGCAATTCGGCGGTACGTCCACCCGGCCTCCCGCATGTCCACTATACGCCCTCTCTCAAAGTCCGTCAACTGCACATACGGTTCACGTCCACGCTGTCGCGGCATGCTACCAGTGTTAAAGACTGCGATGGAGCTCCGTATGCCATGGCAAACTGGCTGACACTGACGGCGGCGGTGCACAAATGCTGCGCAGCTAGCGCCATTCGACGGCCAACACCGCGGTTCCTGGTGTGTCCGCTGTGCCGTGCATGTGATCATTGCTTGTACAGCCCTCTCGCAGTGTCCGGAGCAAGTATGGTGGGTCTGACACACCGGTGTCAATGTGTTCTTTTTTCCATTTCCAGGAGTGTACATGATCATACAAAGGGAGACCATGACTACAAAACAACATGATGACCTTCATATAGAAAAGTACACTTTCAGCAACACTTGCAGCTTCAGATACCATTGCGTAAATATAAATGTTTACAATAAAAGACATGTCGATACTAGATTAGACTATGGAACACAAACAAAGTTTACTTTCTCCTCCAAACACTTCTATTTTCCAAACACTTCTATCCTCCAAACTCCTGACCAGGAAAACCAAACTGAAACACTACAGCACAATCATCAGGCAAGTGCTGCTGCATGGAGCTGAAATATGGAATATGAGCAAAAGAGAAGAGCACGAACTCTCCATCTTTAAAATGAAGTGCACAGAAAGTTTTTGGACCAACATATGACCAAGAAACACAAAGATGCATTTGAAGATTTAATGAAGATCTAGCTAAGTTATCCAACCAACCCTCTCTAGTGAAGATTCCCAAAGCAAAACATTTGGAAGAAGCAAGTGATGTTGTCAGAATAGATCCTGACCGAATATTCCATCGGATATATGACAGGAAGGTGGACGGCTCAAGACCCCTTGGGTGACCAAGAAGGAGATGGCAAGATGAGATGACATCAGATTGCAGAGTGATTGGTATCAATGGGTGGAAGGAAGCTACATGAGGCAGAAAAAACTGAAGTCAGATAGTAAGAGCTGCATAGGATTGTCATGTTGCAAAGATGTCAATAGAGTGACAGAGTGAGTGAGTGTGAGTGTACAAGATGGGTCTAAAAAATTCGGAGAATAGTCTCAAAAAAAAAAGTTACAAAGAAAATTCTTTTACCAGCCTTCAAAGTAATCAGCATTGGCTACATTGTTGGAAACTGTCAGCAAATGTTTCTTGTGGGATCACTCAAAGCGACATGGTCAAGCTTTGTTGGATATCCACAGCATCTGCAAATGCTTGTGAACAATTGTGCTTACATTGTCTTTGCTTATCTTCAATTCTCCTGCTCTCATTCTCAAAGACAGGCACCGATAATCCACCACACTCATTTGCTGTTGAAGGGCATTATGCGCATTGATCCCAATGTGGTTCATCCTCAACACCGACCTTTCCATCTCTAAACCATACAAACACATGATTTTTACTCGCTGCTTCAACACGATATACTTGCACTAAAATTCCATGAGTCTCTGTCACCATTTTCCCTAACTTGAAGTACAACTTAACATTAACGTGTTATTCTGCTTTGTGGTCCATTTTGTAACAACATGAGTGCAACAGATGCTTGCAGATGTTCGGCAGCTGTATTTATAAGAATGAGAGCAGAAGGGCTGAAGATATGCAAAGACAGTGTAAGCATTATTGTTCACGGACATTTGCAGACATTGCAGATATCCAACAATGCGTGACCTCTGTGCTTCAAACAGTTCCACAAGACGTGTTTGCTGATAGTTTCCAGCATCTTCACAACTGATGTCAGAAGTGTGTTGAAGCAAACGGTGGCTACTTTGGAGACCAGTAATGGTATTTTGTTTGTAACTGCTATTTCCTTTATTTTCTGAGACCATTCACTGAATTTTTGAGATGTGCCTTGTGTAACACTGACCAGATACTAAAACTGCAATGTAGAAACCAACAGCAGAAAATGATCAGCAGACAACAATGACCTCAGAATTTCTAATCATCTGTATGTGGAATATGTTCTGTACTTATTGACACAAAAACCTGCTTGCTCCCCTGCTACTGCCCTGCCCTGCTATTTCTGTTGTATTTTCATGTCTTGCAAAAAGCTTTGGCTAGGATATTGCCTAGGGGTTAATCCACCTGAAATAGACTGGCTTTCTTTATTTGCAATCATTAAGCAGCTTCAGGTATTTGAGCATGAGAGTTTATTGCAGGTGATCATTTTGAAGGTAGATTATAGTTTAATGTTCTGCCAACAGTTAGGTTACTAGAGATGGACCACAAATTCGTATTAGGGATGGATGGGGAAGGAAATCAGCAGTGCCATTTTCAAAGGAACCATCCCATCACTTGCCTTAAGTGATTCAGGGAAATCACAGAAAACCCAAATCTGGATGTCCTGATGAGGATCTGAACTATCGCGCTCCCCCACACTTGCCAGATTTGTTCACAATCTTAGTCACTATAATATTATCATCAGCAAAAGGTAGTTTAGATTTACAAAATTGTTGGCAATAGAAATGCTGTATTTACTTTTTATGCCAACGTTCCGGATTCCACTAATACAAAAATGGGCACAGTTGGAATATTTTGTGACCAATCAATGGCTTTTCAGTGTGACCATCATCAAATACTGTTACAGAAGGCTGCATACTTATATGTAATTGGTTCAGGATGGAGGTGGATTGATTCATACCTTCCTAACATAAAGATGTATTTGGCAGTGCAGAAGATGTCTCAGCATCACCACCTGTGCAATGCTTCAGGGCTCATTTCTGGATCCTCTACTTTTTATTCTTTTTATTAGTGATTGAGTTCTCTGTATAGAGTATTGAAAGTTTGTCATGGTATTACTGATAACTTGATGATATACTAGAAGTGTCAGTGAATAAGGTTTCTACAGATATTGTGAACTGGTTTATCAAAAACAAGTTTTTCTGTCTACCTCATTGAAATAAGTTTTTGAAGTGTATAAGAAGTAGGAATAAAACTGTATGGCCAGCAGATGACATACTTACACATTACATGATACCTGGGTGTACATTGTCAAAATAAACTGAACAGGCCAAGCTATATCCTAGGTCTATGCAAAAGTCTTCTTTTTTCCCCTCAACTTTTGCTTTATGAATTGTTTGGTCATGTAGAAATATGGATACTATTAAATTGTCTTATTTTGCTTACTTTCATGCTATTATGGTATATGGAATCATCTTCTGGGATAATCAGCAACTGGCTAGAAAAATGTCATATGCACGAAAATAAGTCACACATATCATGAGTGCAGTTCATCCTAAATCCAAACAGAAATCTTTAGGGACGCAAAATCTGCACTACTACTGCACCATGTATGTTCCCCTTACATGTTTTATTACGGAAAAAGGAAATCTTTAAATGTAACAGTCTGTATCACACAACATAAGAAGAAAAGAAGGCATCCACTTTGAGCTTACAAATTAAGTATTATGCAGAAGAGAGATTGAATTTAATGGTTGCAAGATTGTTAATGCTCTCCCTTCACAAACTGAGAGTATAGTGGAAGATGAGCATCTGTTTAAAAAACAAAGATATTTTCTGTTGGAAGACCCTTTTAAAACTGTATAGGGTGTACAAAAACTCCACTGACAGACTTCCAGAGGCAGTTCAGGGGTACCTTCTAAGTATTTTGGTACAAGGGACTAGTTACAGAGTTATTATACTTAATCTGCTTTCTTGTGCCAATTAGGTTTGCATCCGTTCTGCACTGAAAAGAGGGCACAACAGTGCAAATGTCAACACTATGCACTGTGTGTATGTTTTCATTCACTCAGGGTACCTGCTGTTGACAACAGTAATGCTCTCTTTGTTATTTCCCTTGAGTTTGTATTCAGCACTGCTCAGTTCTTTCATGTTCTTTACAGATAAGGCCATATTTACAAGAGAGGTCACGTTCATCTGTAGAAATAGCCATGCATAGGATGACAAAAATCCACACACAGAAGTTTGCTGTGAAATTATGGGTTGGTATTATCAACAATTTTGTGCTTGGATATTACCTACTTTTTGATACACTGAAGGAAGCTGTGTACAAAAAATTCCTCCAACATGTCCCCCCACAGTTCGTAGAAGATGTACTGCTAAGAATTCATCAGCATATGTGATTTAAACATTACAGGGCACCAACACAATTTGCACTGATGTCAGGAACCACACTAAGGTACAGTTTGGACAACAATGGATTGGTCACAATGGTTCTGTTCCATGGCCAGCTTGTTCAACTGACATGGCACCAATAGACTACTACTTCTGTGGGCATGTGAAGAGCCTAGTTTATCTGACTCTGGTTGATATTTGCGTGGGCCTGGTTGCTAGGATTATTGCAATCATGGAAGCAGTATGTCAAACTTTTATAATTCTCTAGTATGTAAGACAGTCGATGGTGCATCGCTGTACACTCTGCTGTGGTCAGGGTTGTCAAAATTTTGAACAGTGTCTGTAAGGGAACAGTTCTGCATTTGTTACATGCTGATCATTGATCAAACCTACTGAACACACTGAGGTAAAAGTGTACATGTTTCATTTGAGGATTGTTGCATTACTCTGAGTTGTGTCTTGTATGTTGTATGTTTTGGTTATTGTATGTTACAGACTGCTTCTCTGTTGTGAAAGTATTTTCACAGAAACAAGGATGAGTGTTGTAACAAATCAAAAGAATCAGAACTGCATTGTTATTCTGTAATGAGTCACCAGAGAGCACAGGTCCTTTATACTGAAATACTCAGAAGGTATCATCGAATGTCCCCTGAATGTTTGTCAGGAGAGTCCTGGTTCATCCTGTAAGAGAGTTCCTGATATATAATATATAATATCAATCTACTTGTAACATTTAGATTCATTACCAGATCTTTGTGTGAATACATGTGTGTTTGTCATCATAAGTATACCTCAACATTGTAATTTTTCTGTAAGGCACCTTTTATAATATGCACATAGTTAATTATTTACTTGATTAGTACTGTTCACTTAATCCCATATAATATTGTGTTCTAATAATCACAACAAGCTTGCAAAAGTGACTCATTTCATATCCTGCGATCTAGTCACAAAATGCAGCTAACACAAAATAAACAAACAAATATAAGCACTGTATTTGCGTTTGAGAGGTATATGGTTCACATCGCCATCTGACAATTTAAGTTACATTTTACATGATTGTGCTAGATATCTCAAAGTCAATAACAAGATAGTTCCTCTATAAAGGGACATGAATGATTTCTTGTGCCCTCATTGCATTCCTTTGTCAATAATTAGCTCAACTTGATGAGACGTTAAACCTTAAAATTCCTTTCTTACATTTGGAAGTAACACAGTTCAAATCACAATCCACTTGTGCTGGTTTTGGTTTTCCATGGATTCCTAAATCATTTAAGGCAAATGACAGGAGCTAGAGCTCTGATGAAAATAACACTTATTAAGCAAAGATTCAGGCGCTGGACTTGCCTCCTGGAGGATAGTGATTCAAATCCCCATTCACACATCCATCCAGGTTTAGGTTTTTCCATGGTTTCTCTAAACTGCTTAAGTCAAATATCAGCATAGTTCCTTTGAATAAAGGACACAGATTATTTCCTTTCCCATCCTTCCCTAAACCAAGCTTGTAATCCATATCTGATGGTCTCATTGTCAATGGGATACAAAAATCTAGCAATGGAAAGTCCAGGATGCAGCCCCTCCTACCACAATGATCTCTACCTGTTCAAATTTTGTCAGTCCATAGTCCTCACCAACCTAGTCCTGCAAAATCATATAAATCAGGTCCAAAGCTCCTTGCAGTACCTCTTCTCTACTCATAAAATTCTCCTACTCTACAATCCCAAATTCCTGCAATCCATCACCCATATTCAAACCCTTGCTCTCCAGAAACTAATGCAGCATAAACAATGCCACCTCAAAAAACTCAACAACCTGTTCACGTCATACTCCCAGCTTGGACTACCATTATCTACCATCTCTACAAGAGCCTCCATCAAACCTCCCCTCACAGCCACCAAACCCTGTCTTGCAGAACTATCAGATTTACCACACCCTCAGAGACGCCCTCCCACCACCATACAAAGTCCATAACCTAAACAGACCTGCAACACAGTCATCAACCTGTCCTCCAAAAGCTTCAGTCCCAAAAAAGTATCATTCTTTTCCAAAGGTTTTATCTTTCACCCCACTCCCAAACTGCTGAGCTTGTAAACAACTGCTCCTGATCCCTACAGCAGTAACACTTTCTCGCCACCAACCCTACCAATCAGATTCAATCCAAAACCAACACTGAACTCTACCTGAGTTAGTTTACTCCTCCACCCAACCATAATCCGCCCCCACTGCCTCAAAATCACCCCATTAACTTTTCAGAATTTCCTAACGTCAAACTTTGCCTCACCATCATTCCCCAAATCGATTAACACAGAAACAACCTTACATCTGTAGAAATAAGTGAAATTCACCACCTAAAAACTGACCTCAACCTTACAATCCCATCTGCTGACAAAGGCTCCACCACTTTGCTTTTGAACTGCAGGAATTATCTCAAGGAGTCCCTCCACCAGCTGTCAGATACAGCCACCTACAAACCCTGCCACAGTGGCTCCATCCCAGAAATCCTATGGGATCTCCAGGCCTTCTTCAAATCCTTAATTCAGTCTGAGAACCTCTCCCTTGTGTCTCTCTCCTCCTCACCCCCACCCCTTCCTGCACTCCTACCTTCCACATTCTTCCTAAGGTTCATAAACCCACCACACAGGATGATCCATAGTAGCTGGTGACTGTGCCCCCACAGAGTGAGTATCTGCTCTCAATGATCAACACCTGCCACCTATTAGCCATAACCTATTTTCCTATATAAAAGACAGCAACCATTCCCTCCACTGACTCTCCACAGTTACTTATCCTCTACCATCCAGCACCCTACTCATCACTTTTGATGTCATCTCCCTCTACACTAACATCACCAATGCCCATGGACCAGCCACTATTGAACAGTAGCTTTCCCAATGCCTGACTGACTCCAAACCTACTCACTCCTTCCTGATCATCATGACCAACTATATCCTCAACCACAAATACTTTTCCTTTGAAGGCATCACCTATAGATAAGTCTGTTGATTAGCAAGAGGCACCTACATGGCACCATCCTGTGCCAAATTTTTCATGATTAATCTTGGGGAATCATTCCTAACCACTCAGAATCCTAAACCCTCATCTGGTTCAGATCCATTAATTACATCTGTGTCATTTGGACTAGGGGTGAGGCTGCCCTATCCACATTCCTCTAGAACCTCAATACCTTCTTCAACTGGTCCTCCTTAACCCAAAAAATTGCCTTCCTCTACGTTGACCTCCATCTCAAGGACGGCTACATCTGTATCTACGTTCACACCAAACCTACCAACCCTGAACACCACCACCACTCTGACAGCTGTCATTCATTCCATACCGAGAAGTCACTTCTATACAGCCTATCCACTGTCTAGCCACAAAAGAGGACTCCTCTCATGACTCAGTCCCATCCATGACTGAAGAAACTGAATCATATTCTCTGCCAGAGTTTTGACTGACTACCTGTCATCACGACCTGAAATGAAGAATATCCTCCCCCTTCCATAGTGGTATTCTGCCGCCCACTGAACCCACACTATATCCTTGTCTGTCCCTACTCCACTACTGCTCCAAATCCCTTGTCTTGTTACTTATTTCTGTGCAATAGACCTAGATGAAAGACATGTCCCATACATCCTCCCACTACCACCTGCTTCAGTCCTGTCAAGGCATCCCCTACCCCCTCAGAAGAAGTACCACCTGTGAAAGCAGCCATGTGATTTAACACTAAGTCACAACAACTGTGCACTTTCTATGTGAGCATGACAATTAACAAGCTGTCTGTCCACATGAATGACCCCTGCCAACTGTGGACGAGAGACAGTTGGACTGCCTAGTTGCTGAACATGCTGCCAAGCATGATATGCTTCACTTTAATGATTGCTCCACAGCAAATGCCATCTGGATTATTCCTACCAGCACCAGCTTTTCTGAATTGTGCAGTGGGAGCTCTCCCTACAACATATCCTCTGCCCTTGTAACCTCTTGGCCTAAACCATAACTAGTCTGTGTAGTTCACCTACCTATCTCCTTCCCCCTCCCCACTCCAGTACTGGACGTGCTTCCTGTCCTGCCAATGCACCTTCTTCTCTCATCTCCCTTTATCCCCCTCCCACCCCCACACAGCTTCCTGTTGCTGCATTTAACAGCATTATCCTGTCCTGGCCACATCCCTGCACGCTCCTCCAGGCAACACTAACATCTTTCCCCACCTGTATCCTGCTACCCCTCCCCCTCCCTGCCTCATGCTTCCTCCTCAACACCATCACACATCTCCAACTGCTGCTCTGTCAGACACAGTCGCAGTTGTTCTCTAGCACCCTAAAACAGTGGCCTTGTGTTTGTGTGTTCTGCTTGTGTGAATGTATGTGTTTTCTACTACAGAACAATGTCTTTGCCCAAAAGCTTAACATTTTAGCAGTCTTTTTCATTGTGTCTGTCCGTGACTCAGCACCTCCTCCAGATAGTTGATAGTACAATCTAATATTCCTTTCATTTCTTCCAAAATTCCTACATCAAAAGCTGTGACAAGGTATTAGCACACCAAACTGATAATCAGGACTAGTGGGAGTACAAGTCTCCCAGCCATCCAGTCTATATTTTCCATGGTTTTCATAAAATGATTAAGGTGCACACCATGATGGTTTCTTTGAAAAGGGGACAGCTGATTCCATTCCCCATCCCTGCCCTATCCAAATTTCTAGTCTGTGTCTACCTTGTTGTCAAGGAAATGCTTAACTTCAATCTTCCTTTTCCATGACTCCATCTCAACTATCTACCAAACTACACACATCAAAAAAAGTTTTGCATCACCTTGGTTCTGAGAATTCCAGAACCTGTACAGAAAACTGGAATAGAGATCAACATAAACATCATTTCCACCTTTTTTATTGCTCATGAAAACCACACATTGCATGTTGTACCACCATACAGCGAAACCTTCAGAGGTGGTGGTCCGGATTGCTGTACACATCAGTACATCTAATACCCAGTAGCACGTCCTCTTGCATTGATGCATGCCTGTATTCATTGTGGCATACTATCCACAAGTTCATCAAGACACTGTTGGTCCAGATTGTCCCACTCCTCAATGGCGGTTTGGCATAGAGTAGATGCCTCAGACTGGTTGGTGGGTCACGTCGTCCATAAACAGCCCTTTTCAATCTATCCCAGGCATGTTTGATAGGGTTCATGTCTGGAGAACATGCTGGCCACTCTAGTCAAGCAATGTCATTATCCTGGAGGAAGTCATTCACAAGATGTGCATGATGGGATCATGAATTGTTGTCCATGAAGACAAATGCCTCACCAATACACTGTCAATATGGTTTCATGATCAGTCAGAGGATGGTATTCACATATCGTACAGCCATTACGGTGCCTTCCATGACCACCTGCAGCGTACATCAGCCCCACATAATGCCCCCCCAAAACATCATGGAACCTCCACCTTGCTGCACTTGCTGGACATTGTGTCCAAGGCATTCAGGCAGATAGGGTTGCCTCCAAACACATCTACGACGACTGTCTGGTTGAAGGCATATGCGACACTCATCAGTGAAGAGAACGTGATGCCAATCCTGAGCGGTCCATTCGGCGTGTTGTTGGGCCCATCTATACAGTGCTGCATGGTGTCGTGGTTGCAAAGATGGACCTTGCCATGAATGTTGGGAGTGAAGTTGCACATCATGCAACCTATTGCGCACAGTTGGAGTTGTAACATGACATCCTGTGGCTGCACAAAAAGCATTATTCAACATGCTGTCAGGGTTCCTCCAAGCCATAATGCAGAGGCATGTAATTGACAGTTCCTGTCTCTCTGTATCTCCTCCATGTCCGAACAACATAGCTTTGGTTCACTCCGAGACGCCTGGGCACTTCCCTTGTTGAGAGCCCTTCCTGGCACAAAGTAACAATGAGGATGTGACTGAACCACAGTATTGACTGTCTAGGCATGGTTGAACTACAGACAACATGAGCCGTGTACCTCCTCCCTAGGGCAATGACTGGAACTGATCAGCTGTCAGACCCCCTCCGTCTAATAGGCGCTGTTCATGCATGGTTGCTTACATCTTTGGGTGGGTTTAGTGACATACCTTAACAGTCAAAGGGACTGTGTCTGTGAGAGAATATCCACAGTCAACATCTATCTTCAGGAGTTCTGGGGACCGGGGTGATGCAAAACTTTTTCTTACGTGTGTATAAGGGGCAATCAAAAAGTTTCCATTGGAAGGCTGTACAGTCCAGAATCAGTGTGCCAATCAGGAAGAATCACCATGAGCATTGAGCTGATCATCTCACAGACACACCAGTTTGAAAATACCTGTTTGGTAAAATACTAGGACCTACTGTGTGAAGAAGTCCTTAACTGCCCACTGCACATCCTCATCCACAGGAATTATCAATGCTTGAAGGCTCTTTCCAAGGGACTGAAGGCATGGTAATTGTTTGGGGGGAGATTGGGTCTACGGTGTCTCCCACCTGAGTTGGCATAACTTCTGTATTACAACATCTGCAGTATAAGAACATGCATTATTATGAAGCAGCAGCACACTTGGTGCACACGATTCCACAATGGTAGTTTTTGACAGGGATGTTGCCCGTACATATTCTTCATACTCGGATGGATTTCTACCAGTGCTTGTCCTTCAGCAGCCAATAAAAAATGACAGCGCATTGGTACTGTTAAGATGAATTTGATAATAACATCACTATAGTTCACGCTTCCACAATTACTGCATGTGTCTTGCAAAGGCATGAATGCCACACTAATCCCTTGCCTACATGTCGGTGGTTATATACCCACATCAAAGTTGCACTACATTGCATATACACGGCAGCAATGTTCTCATATCAAAACTTTTTGATCGACCCTTATATAACATTCCCCCCTATGATATTGTACGTTTGGTTTAAAGTTTATTATTGAAATAATGACTGAAGTTTTATGAATTCCTGAACTGTGTAAAATTTTTAATAATAATATTATGGTTTGTATTTATTTTATGCTTCCACAATTTATGTGACATATTAAATCTCAAATAGCTGCCACATCTTTTTTTACCATTTGTTTTGTTCTAGTAGATTCTTTGTAACATTATTTGCCACCTGTGGTGTATCAGCAATAATGTTTAAATCAAACAAATATAAAAAATATTATAATATAATGTTGATTCTCAACTTACTTTATGACTGAGGATGCTAAACCCTGGGTTGGGGAATCGGTACAATGATTTGAGGCACATAAACACCATTAACACCGCAATCCATGAAGGAAAAAACTTTCAAACTGTGTGGGAGGAGCATTTGCAATGCCTGGCAAAAAGAATTCACATCACAAATTCTAACAGCGAAGGAAGACAGGAAAATATTATGTTATTGGAATGAAGTGTGTTGCCCATATGTGGACAAGTAGAAGGATAAGATTCCTAAAAACCTTCTCTCCTCATTACAAGTAAAGATTTTATTGGGAGTAACTTTTGCTAATTAATCTCTCATTTGGCCACCACTACCATATCATACCAGTGTCCATAATGTTGATGCACTGTGAAAATTTTTCTGGGGAAATAAAACTATTTTAATGCTGATAGGTGAATTTAGCCATATTTTTGTTCAAGGTTGTACCAAAACTTTTGTAGTTCCTTTACAGTGATAAATACTTTCACAGTAAGTTATATATAGGGTGTCTCTCCCAAGAGTCACCAAGTTCAGTTTTTCTGGTGTTTCAGCAGATATTTGCTATTTCATTTTTGCATTGCGTAACTGAAGTCAGCCAAACGAATAGTGCTCGCTGATGCCCAGTGTTGATGGAAAGCATCGGTTTGTTTCCAGTTATAAGCAGGATTCTTTTTAAAATGTCCCAGATTATTGACAAGTATTAACAAGGACAGCAAAACTCAAAGAATAACCAGTATTCCAGCAGCAACAACACTTCTCTGGCCTGGGTTGACTGTTACTGCCGACCATGCAGCACTACAGAGTCACTGTTGGATTGCTGTTTATTTTTTGTGGTCTACTGTGTCTGATAAATACATATTGATAAAAAGAATATCAGAGTAGACTAATTTGGGTGTGTACTATCAAATGGGTGTGTAAAATTCCAATTTGTTTGTGACTGGAAACAAACTGACGCTTTCTGTTGACACTGAGCATACCATGAAAGATGTGATGATCAGTCATTGTTTGGGCTGACTCCAGCTACACAATGCAAAAATTAAAATGCAAGTATCTGCAGAAACACCAACAACTAGTCTTAAAATTCTCATTAATGCCATGTACTCTGGCTAAGATCAACTGGTATTCAGTCAGTGATCACAATTACAGCAAGACTGGTCTCTTTCCCTGTAGGTTCATTCAGCCATGTGCTATTGATCAGCAGTGTGGAATTTACCAGAACAGATATTTGTTATTTGAAACCATCTTCATGTCAATTAAAGATTTTGTTGCTGCAAATATAATCATAACTACTACTAAGTTTTCAGTTCATTTTGTATAAAAATAACACATTTTCTAGCTTTCCCTGAAGAACTTATACTTGACCACTCCATCATTTTTTACATCATAATATCAGTGCTAAAGTCCTTTCTTTTCCAAAATTTTGCTCTTCAGAACATGAGGGGTATTAAAATATTGTATACTCAGACCACTATACCACAAATACTGTTGACTGATGAATCTTTTGTACTGAATAGGAATCCACACACACCATCTTCAGGCAAGACATGACTTCATCTTATCGTAATTGCTGGAAGGTTACATGTTGCAGTAGGCTTCTCGCAATCCTTAACTGCAGTTTATTATCTTTTTTTATTATTCAGGCATTTTGTCACTGGTATCTAATCACAGTAGGCATCAGAGAAGCAACAGCATTGTCAGACTGGCACATTGAGCCACAGTGTGTCTGCAAAAAGCTGTCACATCATCTACTTCAGTTCCTTGGATTCTCACACTCTCCTCTTTAGGAAAATACACATTAATATCTGCAAGGTTAGAGTGTTTGCCATATGTCCTTCAGTTATTGCCATCAAATAATGCCTTGAACAGAGGATGGAGCAACAGTAGGTCAGCTGACCAATCAACTCTAGAACAGAACTGCCAAGAGGTTTACTTTAGTTCTTTTTTTCTGTTGCCAAGTGTGGGGTCTTGCCCACTCATTGCTAATTGTTGCCTAAGGGAAGCAGCATCCTCAGAATGCTATACAGCAATTCAAACAAATAACATTAGTGATATTATTTCTAGAAAGCAAATTGACGATACATAACTTTGAGTACTGCAAATGTTGCTAGCGAGAGATGACAGGAAAACAGTAAAGTTCTTGCTACATGCAAAGTCCTAGTAAGCACTTGATACAGATCACAACAATCTGATAGCTTAGCACTAATGTCCGTTGTGGACTGGACTGATCTGAATAGCCGAGGCTAGCAGGAGCGGCACTTATATTCACTTCTTCCAGGTGTCACTCTTGGTGCGGTGCAGTCCAATCCATGCACCATTGGCTGATGTTTCTTCACTGCCTTCTCTGGTCTTGCATACTGCATCTTAGTTCCAGCATTTGTGATTATGCCAGAACACCAAGAATAGCCCAAACCACATATAAGGCAACTGGAGTAGATAGAAATGTCTGCTTTGCTGAAAAACTTCACTTTCTCAGGTGCCTTCAGGACATTATGGAAGGAAGAACTGAAGGAAGTTTGAATTCTGGAACAGTTTAGGGAAATTTGGATCAGGGTGGGTGGGTGGGTAGTAATTTGTACGCACATCCCTGTTCAGCAGGATCAGGTTGAGCTACAGTCACAAGTGCAAGTCTGGAATGAATGCCTTGCAGAAGCAGGCCTATGATACAACATAAAGAGAATGCAGTATCTCACCACAGACCTAAATTACCCATATACCATAAGAGGCAATGTTGTTGACATTCCAATAACAAGGACTCAAAAATTGCTGCTAATGGAAATCTCAGCAAACTGGCTAAAGGCAAAAGTATATCAGTCTGTAATATTACATGCCACTGAGGATGCTTCATAAATAACAGCAGTGAAATGAGTATAGCAAAAAACAAACTGTCTTTCGTTTAGTTGCATAGGTAGAAATCGGTCATATGTTCAGCTGCACTGTGTGGTGCTGAATACTGGCCTATGACAAAAAGAGTGAAACAACAACTTTCTGCCATGGAAACAAATATGTTCAGGTGGAGATCTAGATTAACACTGCACGATCACATCACAAATCATGGAGATATGCCATAACACCAATAGTAGACAAGATGGGAGAAAGCTGTCTATGATGTATGGGCATTTTCTTAAATACATCAGATAAGTTGTCAACCTTTCTCATAGTAACATAGTATTAGTTCCATTAAATGTCACTATAACTTCAAAAATTTGTATTTCTATGAGACACCACTGATGATGGCCTTTTGTTTATTTCAGGTGAACATAATCATTCCATGTCTTGTTTTGGTTATCTCTGTGTACCTGATAATAGCTCCAATAATAGACAAACCACAAATTGAATACTTATATGCAGCTCTCTTCATAGTGGGCAGTCTTATTTTTTATGTGCCCTTTGTGATCAAGCGACATTGGTTCAAGAGGCTTGGTATGTATCATATGTATCATCTGATTTAAGTTAAACATAAATGAAATATTTTTACTCATGTAGGCTTATGTTGTTTATATTTATGTATCATTACAAAAGACTGTTTATTTCCTGGACTTGACAAATATGCATGTATCTCAGACAAACAAAATTCATGGCCAACAACAAGACTGACGCTGAGCCATGATATTCTCAGAATAGACACAAACAGCATTATATATGTACTCAGTACCAAATGTAAGGATGAGTGAAGCCTCACACAGTCAGTATTATTCATCTCTCTAGAGAAGAAATACAATAAAATTAAAGAACAATGTTGCCTTAAATGTAACACATCTCACAGAGTATCAGGCACACACTTTGCTTAGTAGGCAGTAAAACTGGGTATTTAAGGATGATGAACACAAGTTAAGAGATTATGTATGCCACATCTAGAAAATGGCAACAGCATGTAAATTTACATACCAAACTAACAGATCAGTGAATGGAACCACTAATTGAAAATCTTTTGTCACAATACTGCAGTTTGGAGCTGGGACACTTAAATGTTAGTAACATTTAGGTAGGCAATCAAATTATTGGAGAACTCCAAGAATTCAGTATCAAAATTTGATTTCCCTTCACTGGCGATGAAAAATATTTCATTAAATCAAGGAAAGACTTGTGAAAAATTAATGAAGTGGTTCTAAAACATGCTTTGTTGCCATCAGAGGGCTACCAATAGTTCCAAAATATAATAAAATCCTTAGGAAAGACTAAATTGTACAATAGCAGCTAACAGTAACTTCAGAAACTGTTGTTGCTTCTACTGTTCAGTATTCATACTAACAATATTCTTAATGACTGGAGTGATGTTCATAATTGCTTAAAGATCAGGTATCTTAGATACATAGGGACTTCAGAAAGTTAGTTACACATGTCATCCCACACTAAGACCATTGTGCTGTAAGAGTGACACAGTGTCAGATGAGGGTACGTGTGATGAGTGCCCTGCAGACACAGTTCTGCTGTATAACATGTGCATCACAGTGTGCAAATGAAATCAGACATCTGGAAACATACTGCAAAGTTGTAGTACGTGGGGCAGTACAATGCTTGTGGGAAAAACATGTAAATCATACACAGATTGACCATGAAAGTCTGCTGGCATATAGACCAAAAGCAACATCATGTCCAGCTGTAGTGAAATCATGCCAACAATTTGACCAAGGCCACACACAGACACAGGTGATGCTGATACATTATACATTCCAGATCTAGTACCATGTGCTTTCCATCTTCTCAGCAAGCTGAAAGAACATCAGAAAGAAGAGATTTTCCAATGATGGGAAATTCACAAAGAGGTTCTCCAATGGCTCCACAACCAAGGAGCTAGTTTCTATCATCGAGGAATTGAATGATTGGTAGAATGTTCTGACTGTTGTTTAGAGAAATGAGGTGACTATGTTGAAAAATAGTGCCATGTTTCTGTGTCACTTTGAAGAGTAGTTCAGCATTCAATAAAAGTGACTTAGTCTTCCATGGTAATGTACACTTCTTATTGAACTGCACCCAAACTTTTGCAAATCCTTATACCTGATGGCCAAACATGGGAAAATGACCAATGGACTGCAGACACTCTGAGCAAACTGAATTCTCAATGAACGCAGATTGAAAATTTCCATAGGCTGGCCAAAACAAGCAGTATTCAACATTTAATATACTGTTACATGCCAAATATTATCAGACAAAAGCTTCAAACGTTTCCCACCATAGAAGTAGTGAAAGTAAAAAAAAGATTAACAAACAACACTTTCAATATCAAACAATGGGTAGAATCTGGAAAAATAAAGATTAATGAAGCACTGTCACAAAAGAAAGGTAGAAGTGGGGAAAGGACCATCAGCTATGCTGGTGGGATGGAAGGCATGTGTAGTACTGGGGTGGGAGCAGTGAAGGAAATAGGAAGGTAGTGGACAAGGACTGGCACTAGTCCTTCCCCTCCTCCTGATTATCCCCTTCACTGCATCCCCTAGAGTTCTACACATGCCTTCTATTCTGCCAGTGCATCTGCACAGCCATTTCCCCTTCTCTGCTTCTCTCCTCTCCTCTCCTCTCCTCTCCCCTCCCCTCCCCTCCCCCTCCCAGCACAACAACCCCATGCTGCATTTAGCAGTGCTATCCTATCCTGTCCCTATCACATTCCTGCATGCTCCCACAGGCAGTGACAGCACAGTGATAGCACTTTCCCCCACCCATACCCTGATATCCCTCCCCCTCTCTGCCCTATGCCTCTCTGTACACCCACTACCCACCATAGCAAAGATCATGGCTCACTTCAGAACAGTCACAGTCTGATGAATGACATAGTCCAATGACTTAATATAGCTTTTCCATTGTGTCTGTCAGTGGCTCAGTGTCTCATTGATATGTAAAGTATCAATCTTTCCATTTCATATTGTTAAAAAGGAATAATCCATATTATGGTTTGCTTTGTTGACAGTTGCTTATTACTTTTTTCCAAACAACACTTACATACTACTGGAAAAATCTAGCTAGCAAATAAAATTTAATATGTTATTGAAGTTCATATCTTATGACTGTTTTGTTGTTTAAAATTTTTCCACTAATGTTTACTTTATCTACATTCCAGGTTTCATTAATGTGTTCCTACAACTACTACTTGAAGTTGCTCCAACCCAATCCATGTATGAATAGCAGT
This sequence comes from Schistocerca cancellata, assembly GCF_023864275.1. Taxonomy (NCBI): domain Eukaryota; kingdom Metazoa; phylum Arthropoda; class Insecta; order Orthoptera; family Acrididae; genus Schistocerca; species Schistocerca cancellata. Next base: position 103,088,327 of record NC_064629.1, on the reverse strand, counting down.
ATCACTGATGGATCTAAGAAGCTTATCAAATGCATGATACAGTAGCAGAATCTCATACTGTTACACAGTAGTCAAAATTCGGACAATGTTAGTTCTCCTTTGTATGATTCAGAAAAGATTAAGATAATAAATCATGAAAAGTCCAAGTATCCTCTGCTGAGCATAGAACAGTGTACTGAAAATCCTGCTATGTGTCAGCTATTATACAGAAATATTATAGGAGGAAATAACATTGTGTTGTATAAGCTAGAACAAGTTAAAGTATTTACAATGTTCTTAATTCATTGTTGGTGTTCCCCTTGCACTAAAAATAAAAAGAATTAATGAAAGTGGTTCAGTGTTACACTTTTAATGTATTTGGCATTAGTTTATCACTTTTAACAGCATTTTATTATGATCATAAAAATGACTAAATTTTTATTTTAAAAAATAGACTTAATTTTTTTGTTCTACTTTTATTAGTCTTATTTTTTTGTCTGGTGCAACCTTCAGAGATGAAACTCAATTTGTAAAAGTTGACAAAACACATTCCAATTAACTCTCTGAGTTTTGTTTAATTTTTTTTTTAATTAAGGACAGATGTTGCTGTACAAAAAACAAAATGTTACAGTTGCTCGTATTTGTGAATATTAAAAAAGAATGGTTGGAATGTAAGAGATAAAACTTTCATCTCTCTGAATTTCAGTGCTGAAAAGATCTGTAGGCTATTGCCTGACAGTTATATGATGACATTTGTTGTGAATTTAGCCTCAGTTTTACAATAATGAGATGTCCGTGCCATATGGATTGTAGCATTTGGTCACAAAGCACTAATATAAGAAATATTTGTTTTGAACATTAAAATTTAAAACAATCCGTAAAATGAGTGGCATAAGAAACCATACCACTTACATTATGAAACAACGAATGTAACTGCCAGAGCAAGACGAAAAGCACATGAGCATTATGCATATCCGAATTGACAAAATTTGAAATACTTGAACATATTATTCAAACCTGGAGCACTAAAGGTATTATGTTAACTTCTCAGTGATATTCCAATGAGAAATATTTTTGTTACATGTCAGTTACATTTTGATAAATTTTATAATTGTATAAGTATATTTTACAGTTGAATAGTAAATATTTTAAGAATAACTATATTGTCCTCCAGGTAAATGGTCTGTTAAATAAATATTTGTTTCAAGATGCTGAAATTAAGCTGAATAATGTGCTGTAAAAAATTAGTTTATTACAGATTGAGGATAAATTGAAAGATGATTTAAAATATTTTCAATAGTTGCAAATTGCCTGAGAATTAATTTGTTTATCAAGTTGGTATTCAAAAATTGACAGGTTCCTTGCCTTGTACACAGTTTTCAGGCAAATATACTTGTGCCAGATGATGTAACATGCATTTTGTGTACATTTTCATTCCCAAGATGAATGGTTGTCTGTTGAAAATGTAATGAACTTAAATGATGACTGAATATAAATTACATTTAGAAAAATAATCAGCTTCGTGATTGAACTTTTTTACAACAATAATATTTTCAGTTTGAACTACTTTTCTAATCAGTGACGTAACCAATATTCATTGTGTTATCATAACTTCATCTGATCATTCTTCACCAGCAATGATATTAACACAGGTAGTGTAATATTACTGAGTGAGTGAGTGTCTGTCTGTCTGTCTGTTTGTTTGATAGAGAGAAAAAAAACTAAGCCAAACATCTTCACAAATGTTTTGGTCAATGCTACACTATTTTCCATTCACCAATTACAAACACAACAGGGGGAAACTTAATCCTCAAGAATGTAGACTTACATTTCTTTCACATTAAAGGTAAGACATCTGAACACACAAACTGATGCCACACGCTGCAACAGGTGACATGTATATCAATTCAGTGAATTAACATAAAAACGAAAGTATCCACAAGAAAACTATGGAAGTAGATAGAATTTTCAACAAATCCATGGGTGATCAAACCTTGAAATGAGAAAAACAAACATGTTCAGATATTTTCATGCCCATGAAAGAAAAAGAGGTCATGTTAACTACATGAAGATTTTTCTTTTAATCTGTCTCGTGCAGAATAGTGTATGAAACAGAAAATTAGATAGTTGATCACATAGATACACAATGACAATGTAATGAACAGAGTGAAACTTTCAGTTTATCATTATTTTATAATGTTCAACAGGTATATTTAAAGGGCCATATTTGAGCAAGATTTATATAGTACAAGTATCAAAATCCAAGCAAAAATATTGTGCACACAGCTCTCTTTTTGAGACAGAAATGAGTGATGATACTATGCAGCAAATCAAAATAAAATTCAGATACGTTTAAGGTAGAATAGTCTTATGAAATAAAATTTTATTTGAAGCTGTCAATCAGCACCTGCGAAGCACCTTTTAAGAAAAGAAATAATCAGTCATCAACTGCACAATCTTTTATTTAATTAATTTCTTGCCTAGTTTCAGCAAGTTAATTTGCATCTTCAGAAGAGCATATAATTAATAATTTTATGCTAATACTTCTATAAATGGTGACAGCTTTTTTTACCTGACAGCTAGAAGGTTTAAAATTTTATTCGTGGCTGTCAATTGGCAGCTGTGAAGTACATGTTAAGAATAGAAATAATCAGTTGTCAGCTGCACAAATTTTCATTAAATTAACTTCTTGATTAGCTTTTGCAAATTAATTTGCCATCTTCAGAATCATTGTTTGATTTAAAACAAACAGCTTCTTTTATATTAATGATGTACTGAAAGCAATTACAATTATTCAAAATATTTGTGTGAGGGCAGATCATTGTTCACCAAACAGAAGATATGTCACATAGGATAAGTCTTACTAACAACCTATACTGCTTTGCTACAAAATTTCATGTGATGTTGCATTGAAAGTCGCTAGTTTTACTACCTGCAAACTTAATCCCAAATCTAAAGTGTCTGGAACAGTGGTTCTATTTTTAGAAGTATTCTGGGACTTTAAGAAAGAGGAAAAGAGGAGGGAGGGATGGGTGGAGGTAGTAAGATTGTGGACGAGAACATGTTTGATGTAGGAGACTTAGTGAAAGATAGAGAGAGATAAAAAGCAAGCAAAGAAGTACTCAATACATAAAGTCAACAAAAATAACCCACAGAGAAGTCTGAGTAAAGTCTGTAATAGTAGAAGAAAGAAAACTCCCAGAAATCGAAAAAAGCAATTGTAATGAAACAAGAGTGTGATAACTTACTAAAATATACTACTAAAATATACATGAAGAGTACAAATAGGAAAATGAAAACAATGGTCTTCCTAATGTCCCTCACATAATCTGCTGCAAATATCAGAATAATGATCAGTTCATTGCCACTTTTTTTGTGATCTGTTGAGATGACTGTCACAAAAAAGTAATGTTAAATGAAGGATATACATTTTGTTTACAAAGTGCACAAACCAGAGGTCCACTACTGAGGATTGTACTGGCATAACAGCTAATTTCATGATTTGGATCACAATTTTATGTAAGTTCTGGTCCCCTACAGAAGAACATTAATTGTAACATTCCATGTCTAGAAAATTTTGCAACAATATGTAGTAGAGTATCTCCACTATTCCCCACTGCAGAAGAATAATGCATGCTATCATGCATATGTGTGTCTCAAGATGTTAAATGTTGTCCTGGCATTTAGTCAGTAGTATGATAACTAGAAGTGAGGTAAGTGACAGGATTCAAATGGTGCAAATCGCTCTGAGCACTATGGGACTTAACATCTATGGTCATCAGTCCCCTAGAACGTAGAACTACTTAAGCCTAACTAACCTAAGGACAGCACACAACACCCAGCCATCACGAGGCAGAGAAAATCCCTGACCCCGCCGGGAATCGAACCCGGGAACCCGGGTGTGGGAAGCGAGAACGCTACCGCAGGACCACGAGATGCGGGCTGACAGGATTAATATAAGGTCAATAATGTGAATATAGTGATTGGATAAAATAAGGTCAGTAATATGATTAGTTACGATATCACACAAGAAACAGCACAAAGGTTTTGCAGAATCCACTGAACATATAAATCAGGCCCATAAGACCAGATTATTTTTGTAGAATTCTACAGCACACTGCAGTTGCAGAAGTCGCACATCATCTTTTTTTCTGTGGAACATGAACTGGCAGATACCATAGTCAGTTAAGTGAGGAATCACTGACAGTGAACACACAATGAAAATGTCACTTTCATACAGTATATCATCATAAAGACTGGTAGCTATGATGTACAGCGCCACATATTTCTTAGAAAACCCATTTTTATTCAGTTATAAAACAGGGCATAATTGTTCCAAAATATTATTTCATATGATGCCATAAACTAAAACTTTTACAAAGCTTAAGCTCCCTTTTATAACAGAATCAGTAGCTGAATATTCTGGATGTGTATCCTAAGAATTGTCAAGTACATTGCTCTGGTACTTCAGCAGCTATTTGTAGTATTTGTTTTTGCAATGTGTAAATGGAATCATCCCAGACAAATTATGCTCTTTATGTTTCATGCAACACCCAGAGTCAACAGAGAATGTCAATTTATTTCTCCTCACAATTCTATGAAGTAGTGTTTTGTATGCTCACTCAACTGAACAAGTTAGTCTAATGCAACATATTTGTTCATAGGCACAGAAAACCACAACATATAAACCATAGCTTAGCAGAAACTGAGACATGCAGCTGCAAGGTAGAAGTAGACAGGGCAGCATGGTGCAAGCTGGCACATGAGACAAGGTAAGCCCTGCAAGGAACACATGGCAAATAAATATTTACAGTTATGACAACTGGGGGCTAGAGTATCATGGAGCTGGCTGTGGCCATTTTATAAAATTCCACAGCACAGCAAAATAAATACATATTTTTTTAATAGTTATGGATATGGAAAATAAAACAAAAGGCTGTGCAGAAACATTGTATTCATAGTGACACTGTCACATGTTGTACTAGTACTGTGGCTATCTGCCTTACCCTCAGTCTTTCTAAAATTCAGTTGATGACAACAACAGACAGTGAATGATCAGAAAACATTTGTTTGCCATGTTCTCCTTGCTGAACTTCCCCCATATCATGTGCCAGCCTGCATCACACTGCCTGTGTGCTACAGCTATGCAGTAGCCCTACTCAGTCATTACCAATCTGCTGGTTGTTCTTCATGTTATGCTGTCCCTTTTAACATACAATGTTCAACACGTAAAACTCAACTTGACAAAACATTTTGTTTGTGGTGAAAATTTCCCTTTTATATTAGGCACCACATAAAACACACAAGAAGTCTGATTTTATCTACAAATTCAAAACAGGAATGCAAATATCTGCCAAAACTCTAGAGAAAAAGACATTTGATGACACTTAATAGGGACACACAATACTTTTATTGTAAATACTTCTTTATTCAGTTTGTCTGAAACACCAGGAATGAAAGATTGTTAAATGAATTCATTATCTATATCCTGTAAAAAATTGCAACTATTTCCCATAAAAAATGATAAAAGTTTAAAAAGAGGAAATGCTGTGGCTTGGAGCAGACTTAAAGCAAGAAAAAATGTTACAGGTATTTATTAGTCACTTTGTAACTTATGGATGATAAAATAGGAAAATTCACTCTGCTCACTGTCTGTCCCCTACTGTCCATGATTATAATTTCTATTTTGTAAATGCTTTGACTTATTTTTTGTTTATCTTCTTTTCAAGTGTATTGATGATTTGTAGAGCTTTTAAATCTCAACTTTACCTATGAAATTATATAATTTCTCCATGATTATTTGTATTGTCCCTCTTAACTCTGAGATACAACTGAAATTTCTCTTTGTGTTACACAGTTTTCTTTCTTTTTCTTCCTTGCCCTTCTTCTTTCTTTATGAAGAAAATTGTAAAACCTTTTAGTTTCCTTTTTAGGGCCACTATTTACGATATAATGCATAAATTACAATCTTTCCATCTCCCACAGGCTATCATATTCTCGTCATGTGTATGGCATACTGATTTTCTGACATATTTTAATTTCAATACCAGAAAGTTTTGTTATACTGTTATTTTAAACTTTCTCCAGTTCCTATTTTCCACACCTTGTCAAGTTAAAAATCAAAGTAATTGATTACATTTCCAATTTATATTAAATAATATGTAAAAAGGAAAAACATAAAAATGAAACTATTTTTAAAAAATTCATTCTGTATAGGTTTCAGTACCAGGCCTTTCCTATCATGTGAAATTGCCTTTTACTGCTAAATGACTACCACTCTCATAGAACAGTAAATATATTGTGCACAATATGTTGACTATAATAATGAAACTGAAAGAAACCTGTGAACTATACTTTCATTTCCGTATATGAATATTGTTATCGTAAAACAATTCTACATTTCCAGAATGCATCTCACTGTGCAGTGGGTGTGGTTTTGAAACTTCTTTGCTTATTACAGCTGTGTGTTGTACCAGGATTTGAATCCAGAACATTGCCCTTTACAGGTGGTAATGCTCTTTCATATTTAAGTATCCAGGCATGATGCACAACCTGCCCTCAGAGTTTCAATTTTATCGCATCTCTCTTCTACTTTCCAAATTTCACGAAAGCTCTCCTGCATACCTTCCAAAACTAACACTCCTAGTAGAAAGGATATCACCGAGAAATGGTTTAGTCAAAGACTAGGGGATTGTTTCCAAAATAAATCTCACTCTGCAATAGAGTACGTGCTGTGTTGAACCTTCCTGATGGGTTAAAACTGTGAGCAAGATATGCCATAGAGCTTCTCTGAAGGTTTTAAAGTAGGAGAGAGGTACTGGCAGAACTGAAGCTGTAAGGACATTTCATGAGTCATGCTGGATACCTGATGTGGTAAAAACATTGCCTGTAAAAGGCAAAGTTTGAGGTTTGAGTCCCAGCCTGGCACAGTTTTAATCCACCAGGAAGTTTCAGATCTACATTTCCTTGTCATGACCTACATAATTCTCCAAAATTAAACATGTCAATGTCACTTGATATGTATCCTTCATAATGGATAAAGCCAAAAAGTCTATATACAAATTAATCTTCAGCTACATGTACAGTATACAAGCCACTTTCTTCATCAGCCAGAGGTACTTTGTCTATCACTGCCACTGCCCCCTTTCTTGTTTGAGTTTTGAATGATAATGTATGGGAAGAAAGACTGTGGGAAAGCCTCTAAGTGAGCTCAAGCCTCTCTGATTTTACCTTAACACTCTCGATATATGTAGGACAAAGTAATATATTGGTTGACTCCTTTAGAAACAAACGTTCTCAGAATTTTAACAGTATACCACACCATGATGTACAGATGCCTTCTCACTAATTAAACAAACCAGTGAATTGCAACAATGCTGTGGGGCATCATTATTAGGCATTGCATGAACTCACCAGCTCTGGTGCCCACATGTCACATTCCTACACTGAGAACCTGCTGCTTCTTCCTCCTGCATTCCTATCTCGCACACCTACTGTCTCTCTCTGTCATCCCTCCCACACTCTGCCTCTTTCCTTTCCTCACCTACTTTGCCACAAGCCCTCATCCCCAGTCTACCTGCTAAAGTGACTGACTCATATATATATATATCGATGTGCCAGCGCTTTCGTTTGGTAAGCGCTGGCACGTCGATAGACACACAAACAAACACAAACATACACACAAAATTCTAGCTTTCGCAACCAATGGTTGCCTCGTCAGGAAAGAGGGAAGGAGAGGGAAAGACAAAAGGATTTGGGTTTTAAGGGAGAGCTTGTGTCTGTATAAGTGTGGATGGATATGTGTGTGTGTGCGAGTGTATACCCGTCCTTTTTTCCCCCTAAGGTAAGTCTTTCCACTCCCGGGATTGGAATGACTCCTTACCCTCTCCCTTAAAACCCAAATCCTTTCGTCTTTCCCTCTCCTTCCCTCTTTCTTGACGAGGCAACCGTTGGTTGCGAAAGCTAGAATTTTGTGTGTATGTTTGTGTTTGTTTTTGTGTCTATCGACGTGCCAGCGCTTTCGTTTGGTAAGTCACATCATCTTTGTTTTTAGATATATTTTTCCCACGTGGAATGTTTCCCTCTATTATATATATATATATATATATATATATATATATATATATATATATATATATATATATATATATATATATATATATATATCTGTGTGTGTGTGGACAAATCAGGAAGTATATTATCACAATTCTCACCAAGAAGGAAACAGAAGGTAAAGTGATAATGAACTCAGAAATAATTGGCTTCTGCTTAAACTTCATACATGTGCAGAAGCAATTTTTAGATTTCAATACAACACAGTATCAAACCAAGCCATAATAGAAAAAATGAAGACCTTTTCATTTAGTTAATTTCTGTAGACCACTACACCAGTAACACGCAAAAAACAGCTATTGAATGCTAGATAAAGACATTTTATCTCTTGGACTACAGGAAGTCATGGATGTCATTGGGCCTTTGCTGATGTATGATTATATTGACAATAAATTTTATGAATGACCAAATGGTTGAGTCATGTATCATGTCTTTCTGTCATAGACCAGGCATACTGTAAACCAAATTCTGTTTTCAAACTTCAAACAAGTCACTAAAACGACTTCTTTCTACAGATATTACCACATCATTCCTCGAAACTACCAGTGAAATAGAATAATTACATAAATTATCTGGAAATTCTCATCAAAATATGAATTCACAGGTGAATGTGAGGTGGACTACATTTTAATTGCTAGATTTGGCTGTTCTCATCAACAAGAGTAAATATAGCTCCACAGTAAACAGCAATGAAACAGCATCAGCTGCAACTATCTACAACAGCTCCTTCCATTCTAAATAAACAAAATAGATCACAACTTTGAATTTAAATACTCCTCAGACAAAAAAGGACACTCAATGAGCACATAACTACAAATAAAGTATATCTGCTAACCACCATATTGGCAAATTAGAAGAAGAAACCAAATATCAATAAAGATACACAGAAAGCCATTCCGTATGCGATAACCAGTAACTTGTTTAGCATTTAATTCACTAGAAAAGGATTAACAAATGAAATACCCAAACGTTTTGTGAATATTGCTATCAGCTTCTACAGCATCAATAAAATACAATAGACATAAGATGGTAGCTGAAACAATGAAACTAACTGGACTCTTAGCTAAATATGGTCAAACTATGAGTCAGAATATAATTCTACAGACTTCATGTGTAGCGTATTATCATTACACCAGAAAATTATTAAATTCGTTATTAAACATGGAGTTACTCATTTCACAACTGGCTCTACTTCAGTGCCACTGTGAACAACTTTCATGTGACCAATATGCTGAATGGGGATAAGAAAACTTGAAGCCACAGTGGATTTAAGATTTTAAATATAGCTTTGACATTACCTTCACTCTCAGCAAAGCAGTTTGGATGAGAAGATAATCATTGCTTGCAATTTTCTTTACCCACAACTCAGCCTTTGTAAGCTGACCTACTTTGCCTCTCTTCGTATTGTTTGTCCAAACTACTAGTAGGACATGAGTGAGTCTAGTTGTAACTCATTACTCTTGCAGTCAAAAACTACCTCGCTTTTATGCAACATGAAGTATACAAATTTGTATTTTTCCACGTCTAGTATTTTTATGATACTGATATATTGTCAAGACATAATTGAACATTACAGCAATTTTTACCAGATAGAATTTCGTCATAGACAACTACAACAACTTTGCAAACCTGGGATCCATACAAGTTATAAAAATGTATGTATGTATAATAGATATGTATGTATGTTCCACGTCTCCTCCTAAACCACTGGACTGATTTCAACTAACCTTTGGACACATATCATATACTATCTGGAAAGAATCACTTTGGGGACAAGAACCACCCACCTACCAAAGGGGTGGGGTGGAAAACCAGTGCAGCCCATGACATGAGATTACCAATACTTTAGTCATCCTGTATTTGAGAATGAGAGCATTTAGAGAATTGCAACAAACTTTACACATAATTTCAAACCCTTGCAAAACTACTTCTTGCTGACAACCACCACAAAACAATGAAAGGAGAAAGGTCTGTTGGTCAGTACACATTCACTGTTTATGCAGTAAAACTGCCCCGTGAAGCATGATATTTTAATTTATTACTTCTTTAGTACTATGTATATTCATGACACATTTTGCAGACACTATTAACATATACCACTGAATGTACCAGAAAAATTACATTCTTGTAGGACACTTAGTTGAGGAGATACACCATAAACACTATAAACATGAGAAACTACTGTATCAGGCAAGATGTTTGAATTTATTACTTTCTTGCTACCAACTCTATTTGCAGTACTTTTTGCAGATAGTATTCACATATGTCACTGAATTTACCTAAAAAATATATCCTTGTACAACACATAGTTCAGGAGATATGGCATCATAAACACTAAGGTGCATGAGAAACTGCTACATCATGCATTAAACTTTAATGTATCACTTCTTTACTATGAACTCTATTCAAAACACATTTCACAGACATTAGCCATATATATCACTGTTTGTACCTGCAAAATTATATGATTGTACAGCACAAAGTTAATGGTATACAATGTCATAAACATTAAACTGTGTGAAAATCAAACTGCAGAGTGAAATTTGCTGGACATACAGGTGAAATGTATGCACAAATATGTGTGAAATATGCTAAATATGTGTGACATATATTTTGTGTGGGTGTATGTGAGTGAATCCATGGGTAAATAGGTCATCCTAAAAAGCCCTGAAATGATTTCAATCAAATTTGGTACACACATAAGTTAAAATCTGGAAAGAAATACTGTAGGGGAAAGAACCACAAGGGGTGAGTGTGATAACATGGAGAGAGAAGGGAGGATAAGGAGATGGACAGACAGTGATGGAGGAGGAAGAGGAGGAGATAATCAAAAATAGAAGGAGGAGATGTGGGAGGGGGCACATGGACAGGAGGAGATGGAGAGAGAAAGGTAAGAGGTGGAGATGGACAGACACATGGGGAGAAAGAGACAGGCAGAGAACTGGGGGAGGAGGAGATGGACAGAGAGAGATGGAGGAGCACATTGACAGCTAGAGAAGGGGGAGAAGGAAATGGACAGAGAGAGGGGGAGTAGGAAATGGACAAAGAGAGGGGCGGGAGGAAATTCACAGAAAATGGGGTATGGAGGAGGTGGAAAGAGAGAAAGAGTGGTGGAGATGAACAGAGGGAGGGGGAAGGAGGAGATGGACTAATAGAAGATTCAAATAAATACATACCCAAGCAGTGCTGGGTACTCAGCTAGTTTCAGTTACTACTCTCTGCTGAATCATTTACAAATATGGTTCTATTACACACCCATAAGGCACACCAGATAATTACTCCAGTATATGTAAATAGTTCTCCGTCCAGCTTAATGTCTTACATTCTGCCTGTCAGAAATTATTTATTCCAGTTGCAAATCTGGCTAGATATTCTACAGGAATATATTTTCTTTAGAAGATATTAGTGTGGTGCTGACTCAGTAGCTTTTCAAAAATCTAGAAACACTAATCAACTTCATTTCCTCTATCCATTGCACTGAGAATACCATATGTGTAACACATGCACTAAATAACCCATGATCAACAGTTTCTGAACTCATGCTGATTTCCATGGAGATGGTTATTTTGGATCCAATATTAATACCAGAAACAGAAGATTATTTATGAAGATCTGCATTAAAACTTCAAACCATTCTCAGAAAGTACAATATAAAACACCCAGACACTAAATCAAGGGCAGTAACTGTAACATAAAGCCTTCCAAGTTTAAATATTTCAGTCAGTAAAAGGCAACAGATGTCATAGATTTGGGTAGCTATATTTCACAATTCTCGAATCAGACAGATATAATGAAGAATTTAACAAAATATAATAAAATAAATGGCATGTTAAAAAGAAACTTTGGTAAACACTTGAGGAAAGAAATACAAATCATCCTTCACAACATCATGGAATGTTGGCAGGTAAATAGTGGGTAAATGAGATTTTGAAATCCCTGAAGTGCTGGAACTTTGAAGAGTAGAGTGAGAAGTGAAGTTATAAGAAAACAATGATACATATGGGAAATGGTACATGATGTACAAACATATGACTTTAAACACCACCAGCATGTTATAAGAATGCAAGAACTTAGACAGCCACATAAAGAGTTCTACCATAAACTTCAAAGGAAAAAAAAGACAGAGAAAGACCACTTAATGCCATACAGATACTTGGTCATTGTAGAATAGGAGCACGTCCAGTATTGCCAATGATATTTTGGACCACGTAAGTCATAATGTTTGAACACAATGTTCTTGTATTCTACTACATATCAACATGAATGAAAAAGAAGATAGTTCTGTGGATCAGTTCAACTTCTTGTTTTATAGATGGCTGTGGTCTGTGCTCTTTTCCAACTTGGGGAACCAGAGGCATACTGACAGAGGAGATCCTGAGTCCTTGGAAGAACTGCCAAAGTTGTATGCCCTCCACCCCCACCCCCTGAAAACTGCTTTTCTGCAGTTTTTTCTACACATACTTAGGAAATTTTGTTATTTGTAAGGTAATTTTAATAAAAATAAAGCATTGTTGAAACATATTATGTAAATGAGCCATATAATTGAAAAATATTACATGCAACAAATATGTATCATTGAAGTAAATAAATTACAAATTGCACAAACTTTCTAAAAAATTATGAATTATTTAGGAATAAAGGAGACCACTTGCTGAAAGGCAGAAGCACTGCATCGTCAATAGGTACACAAACAAAAGGTACAGAGCTTTGCTAGCTTTCAAAATGTACTTCCTTTTTCAGACTTGTAGGAAAAATTGGCGCACACACACACACACACACACACACACACACACACACAAACACTTACCTTAGGTTTACACCAAGAAGGTTACGGGAGTGAAAGAGGTGCTGTAGGAATAACTCCCATCTGCGCAGCTCTGAAAAACTGGTGGTGGGGAGGATCCAGATGGCATGGGTTGTGAAGCAGCCACTGGAATCTTGCAAGTTGTGGTCTGCTGCATCTTGTGCCACTGAGTGGTCCATCTTCTTTATGGCAACAGTTTGGCAGTGGTCATTCATTCTAGTTGACAGATGGTTGATTGTCATACCAATGTAAAACACTGTGCAGTGGTTGGAGCACAGCTGGTATATAAGATAGCTGCTTTCACAGGTGACCCAGCTTCTGATGGTGTAGGATAAGCCTGTGATGGGACTGGAGTAGATGGTGCTGGTAAGGTGGATTGGGCAGGTCTTTCATGTGGATCCTCCACAGGGGTATGATCCCTATGGCAGGGGATTAGGGATGGGAGTAGCATAGGGATGGACTAGGATGTTGTGGAAGTTGAGTGAGTGGGGTTGGAAATATCTTGGGTAGGATGTCGCTCATTTCAGGGCATGGTGATAGATAATCAAAGCTCTGACAAATGACATGGTTCAGTTGTTCCAGTCTGGGGTGCTATTGAGTGAGAAGGAGAGTGCGTCTTTGTGGCTGGTTCTTGGGATGGATGTGAGGATCAGGTGTGTGTGAGGATATGGCACAAGTCATCTGTTTGTGAATTGGGTCTGCAGGGGATTGCCTGTCTGAGAAGACCTTTGCAAGACTTTCAGCACACTGGGTGAGGGAGTTCTCATCACTGCAGATACATCTACCATGGGTGGTTAGAGAGTAAGGGAGGGATTTTTTGCCATGGAAAGGGTGGCAGCTGTCAAAGTTGAGGTATTGTTGGTGACTGGGGGGTTTGATGTGGACAGAAGTGTAGAAAGAGCCATCTGAGAGAAGCAGATCAACATCTAAGAAGATGGCGCAATGGATGGAGAAAGACCAGGTGAAGTGGATGGCAAAGAGGGTGTTGAGGTTGTGGAGGAATGAGGATAAGGTGTCCTGGCCTTGGGTCAAGGCTATGAAGATGACTTCAATCAACCTGAACTGGACCAGGGGTTTGGGATTTTAGGAAGCTAAGAATGTTTCCTCTAGGTGGCTGATGAAGAAATTGGTATAGGACAGTGGCATGTGGGTGATCATGGCTGTGCCACGAATCTTTTTGTATATCTTCCCTTCAAAGGTGAAGTAGTTACAGGTTAGGATGCAGTTGGTTAGGTGTACAAGAAAATGAACTGGTGAGTTTGGAGTCTGTAGGACATTGGGAGAGGTAGTGCTCAGTTGTGTCAAAACCAAGGGCATGAGGGGTGTTGGTGTATAGGGAGGTAGCATCAACAGTGACGAGCAGGAATCTGGGAGATAAGGGTATGGGGAGGGTGGAGACCTGGTGCAGGAAGTGGCTGGTATCTTTCTTCAAAGTGTTGGAGCATCAGGATTTCAATTTGGGTCATGATATTTAGGTAGTGGGGATTGCATAGTAACAGTATTTTTCAGAGGGAGTGTTGGTGGTTAAGGGATGCCTATGCCATGTAGATGAGTTTTTGTACAACCAGGTTTGTGAGGGAAAAGGATTGGCAGAATATGGAAAGATGATGGTCATTGTGGAAGGAGGGGTGGAATCCAGAAATAGGGATTTTTATGGTCATGACATTGGGGGGTGGGGGGGGGGAGGAAATTCCATGGCTTAGGCAGCATTTAAGGAACAGGATATGGGACAGCATTTTGGCTAGGGATAGGGAAAGCTAGCCAAACTCTGTACCTTTTGTTTGTGTACCTACTGATGATGTGGCACTTCTTCTTTCAGTAGGTCATCTCCTTTAGTCTTAAATAATTCATAACTCTTAGCCAGAACTTCTGTACATCTTTCTAAATAATTGAAAGTAAGACAAAATCTATGTCTTATTGTTTATGGCAGCAGTTACTGTGTTTTTGGATTATGTATAGCAAAGAACAGATTTTGTTTGTTCATCATAAATCATTAATGTGCATAAATTATTAATGCAAAACAAAAGAAAAAAGCTAGAATTACATGTTCAGAACACATTCCTTTCCAAGAACTGAGTTTTTAATATAATTTATTTTCTATTTCCTTGCTCTGAGGGAAGTAAACTCATTGATTACAGCACTGACGTCAAATTTAGCAATTTGTTGTATTCTATCAACAAGATAAATGAATTTGACCATCTACTTCACCTACACTCAACCTCTAGTTGTTAATTTGTTGAAACTGTATTGACAAGATGCTTCAGTCACTGGAATTCTCATAAATATCCTCATTGAAAGCCACTACTTCATTAACCTAGCACAGCTGTGCCAATGTTTCTGCTATATTTATCACCACAATCTGGTATACATTTTGCAAATTAGATACAGATCTCTCATTTAAGGCATCCCCAACATTAATCTAAAGTGATATGTAATGGTGTCACATGTGAGACCTGTTTCCCATTTCACGTACTATTTTATCAAGTAGTTTAAAGTGTTCTAGCTTACACAATTTCATTTCAGTCCTTGGTTGGCAAAAATCAGAAAAAATCAAAAGCCTTCCCTCAAATAGCATATTTGCTTCAGTTCCCACTTGCCGACATTTTATATCCTACGATATCTAGTTAAATAGCAGTAAATACTCCATTGTTGAACATGTAGTAACTGTGTAGACAGCAGCTGTTCACACATAATCCCGCATCTGATGCCTGTTTGACAGTAGTTGTTTCTTTATTATGCTACTTGGACAAGACAACACTGTGACAACAGGACATGGTTACAATCTTGGGCTGAGGGAGAGGCATCTTCTCACAGGCAGAAGATAGAAACACAAGGTTTAAGAGAACCCATGTGCATCTCCAGATAATTTTTAAACCTTCTTTCTTTTTTTGTCAGTTTTTGTGCCCTCTCTGTGCCTGCACCCTTGGTGGAGGCCTGTCTTGCCATGGCCTTGGTACAGTCCAGAGGAGTAACATTATTATGTAGTATTTTGCCTAGGCAGGTGCATGTCTTCCAGACAGAGAATTTATTATGCCAGTGTTCCCTGTCTTCAGCTTCTTTCCTAAGTCTGCTGTATCTCCCTCCACCTTTCATGTCTCCAGATGTTGAATTTTTCTTCTTCCTTGTCTTGTAGTTCCTTTCATCTCCCCTTCAATGATGTCATATATGAGCCCTCGTGCCTAAGTATGAGTCTGATGCAGTTGGCCTCCCTCTGAAGTATTATACTCAAAAAAGTCTTCTTCTCTCCTACTCTTTCAAAACTTACCAGGTATTTTTCTCCATTTTTTATGGTTCACGTCTGTGCTCTGTACACTGAAATGCTCTAGATGTAGAACTTCACCAGTTTGTTCCTTAATTCCAAGTTCATCTGCTGGTCAGCAGAGTCCTCTTCTTGTTAAATGTGACTTTACTAATAGTGATTCTTGCTTGAACTTCATTTGTGCAGTGAGCATCCTTTGTCAGTAAGCTTCTCAAGCACTTGAACCACATCACAGTCTCCAGTTCTTGATTGTCTACAGTTATCTTCAAAGGTTTCTCCCATTTTGATATCCACACCACTTTTGATTTCTTGATGTTGATTTCCACACCACATGTGCTTCCACTTTCCACCAACTGGTTCATCATGTGTTACAGTTGTGTTTTATTTCTGGTGAGCACTACTAGGTCATCCGTTTAAAATAACAGTTGTAAATTAGGGTCAAGAGCAGAGTTGATTCAGTGCCAGTTTCCTTATTCTGTATGGAACTTAACAGGGACTCCATCAGACCTTGGAGCCTTTTTGTGTTTTAGTGAGTTAAGTTGGTTTTCAACACCACTGGTACTGATTACTATGTCACACACCTTAGTAGCAGAACAGCTATTGAATGATGGTAAAATTTGTTGATTTTCTATTGTGAATGAATATTTCAAGACAGAATTCAACATGTAGGCTTTTGTTTTGTTATTTCTAATATGGTTTCAGTCTCATCCACAAGTGTCTAGACATTTTTGTGCTGTTACCTAGCTAACAATGTAACCAAACTTTCTTGTGGTTTTGAGATAGATCCTGTTATAATATGGTAGTTATTGGAGGATCACCAATTGCCCTTGTGGTAGCTGAGCATGTTCAAATTAACATCTGCCTGTCTGCAGATTTATGCTACATTCTGCTCCTGTTGTGCAGTGGGCAATATTACTTAAGCAGCTTCACAATATTTTCTGTATATACAGTATATATTTTTCAAGAGCTTTGTTGATTATTTATATGAACTTGAGCCATAGTTTCTTTACAATTTCACTGATTGAATCAAATGTCTGTCTGAGAAACAGGAAATCCAACACATTCATTTCACTGTACATCTAGATGTTTATGCTTACTTTTGTTGCCATTAGTTGTTACAGCCGCACCATGATCACTGATTTCTATCTCTATGTGAAAACTCTCAAGAGTCATGTCAGTTTGCTGCTAACAGCTCTATCTTATTTCCATGAGGATGAGATTCTTCTACATAATTTTCAGAGAAAGCTTTTATAGCTGTTTTACAGGAAGTTCTCTTTCATCTGCCACTTATGAAGTCCTCAATTGCCAGTCAGTACAGGGTAATTAAAATATTGAGCCTGTAATGGTGATCAGGGATTAAACTAGAACTGCAGTTTCAGATGTGAAAATCCCAGTTGTCAATGAACCAATATAACACTACCATAAAAAAATGATAAAATTGAAAATGTAAATGCAACAAAATTTTTGGGTCTATGGGTCCAACAAAATTTAAAATGGGACACACGTATAAACAACTTATCAAAGAAACTCTCAACATTGTGCTATGGACTAAGAATACTAAAATCTACTACAAGTAAATCCACACTAATGCAAGCATACCATGCACAGTTCCACTCATTGCTCCGCTATGGAATCATCTTTTGGGGAAATTCAACTCACAGCACAAATATATTTAAACTACAAAAAAGAGCACTGAGGATAATCTGTGGCCTCAAAAAGCTGGAATCCTGTAAATGTCAATTTATAAAACTTAATGTTCTAAGCATCCCATCCCTATTCATTCAAGAAACAATCCTATTCACCAGGGAATACCTCTCAAGAACAGGCAAATTAATCCAAAACAATGATATACACGCTCATTATACCAGAGGGAAATCTAATATCCATCAAATTTTTTCAAGGACATCATCATACCAAAAATATATAACTCATCTGGGTGTCGTATTACACAATAAAATTCCAGAACAAATAAAAACTGCTCCAGATCCAATATTTAAAAATAAACTAAAGGCATTTCTGACAAAGCACTGTTTCTATTCAGTACAAGAATTCCTGGAAATGAAAAATTATAAAGTTCCTTTGTAAAATACTGTGATTAGAGTAAAACATTCTGTAGGCAAAATAATAACCTAATTTCTACTTTACACAACTATGATTCAGTTTCACTTCCCAAAATTTTTCAACTCGGTTTTGAATGTACAAGTACACATTCTATTAGTATTAAAACTTAATTGTCTGTGAAATCTCAATGTTAATTTCATGTTTAATGTAGTTTTTAAATGACATTGTCCTTCTGCTGTGTTTCCAGTTGACATTTTCACTATTCTGTAATCTCAGTGATTATTTGTGTAAATTTAAAGTACCACTACATTGCCTACATGTTTTTTTAGTTCCCCATGTAAATTGTTTGTATTCTCTGTATGTGAAGTTACTATATTCATCAATGAACAATTTTGTGTACATTTTTTTAAATGATATTTGTTAAAAAAAAATGACTTGTCCTATATCATGTGTACTTTGTACAATATGTGATCCACAGGATAAATAAATAAATACAAATACAAATACAAATACATTTGTGCCATCATTAACCACTCTATTCCTTATAGGGAAGTCTGTTAGGATGCCTTGCAGTTAGAGAACCTTACAGTAGAGGAAGTTGGTGTCTATTTCTGATGGAACGAAATAAATGCAGATTCAAACTATCAGAAATAGAAGCACATGTTCCATACAACAGCAGTACATGCAGTCAACACCATTACCATCTAAAAATTTGATGTTGTAGTGTTACTCAACATTTTTTGATACCTTGAATTGTGCCATACTGATATACAGCCGCAACTAGCATAGCTGTCTCTTGTACCCAGATTGTTTTAGGAGGTACAACTAAACCTACTATGCATACACATTTGCTGTATGCTTATTTTACTACACTGGAGGCTAAGTAGCAGTAGTCAACCACAGGCATAGAAGTAATGCCAATGCAAGTGAACAGTGTAATGGCTACAATGTAGTAGAAAACTGTATACCAGGAAAGCTGTATATGTGTTGCATGTATGGCAACCTCCAGTGCAATTACTAGTTGACACAGCCACAATGCCATCCCTCCTCATAGCATAGAAGCAATGTCAATGCAAGTGAACAGTGTAATGGCTACAATGTAGTAGAAAACTGTATACCATGAAAGCTGTATATTTGTTGCATGTATGGCAACCTCCAGTGCAATTACAAGTTGACACAGCCACAATGCCATCCCTCCTCAATTAATAAATGCTCTGTTGTTTGGAATTTCTACTACCATTGCTTTTTACATCATCATTTCATTAATTGCATTAACAAACTGATTCCAGCCAGGGGTTAGTTCATTGTGCATCCCATCTATAAGCAAGTCAGTTGCTCCATCACATTCATCATTGTAAATAGTTATACATTTGCAGTTACCTTTGGGAATGGTGGCTTCAACCTTTCTAGGTTTGTAATTGTGCACTCTGTCAATATTGTTTCCAGTGGAATCACTTTCCTAACTTTGGGAACAGGGCTTTCAACCTTTCTACATTTTTATTTGAGGACTCTGTAAATATATTTTCCAATCAAATCCTTTTTCAAACTTTGGATTGCCTCTGCCACAAACCTGTGAAATTTTTTTCAACATTATACTGCAGATTACACACGCAACATAATATTTAAACAGGTAGCCCTGCAAATATTGCTATGTTCAACATATATCATTTACATTAAAATCAGCTAATAAGAATTCAAAAGACCTCACCCAGGCAGCAGGCAATGCATCTCATAGTTGTTGAATTAGTTCTTTGCTTATGTAAGAACTTCATATTTACAGTCAATGCACAAAACACCTATTAATTCCACCCTATCCTAGAGCTTGAGAAATTACCAGCAAAACTAGCTGGAGGCAAGTGTTTTTACAAAATAGATTTGGCTGATGCATATTTGTAGCTATCATGCAATGAAACTCTGCAAAATAATTGTGATAAACACAATATTTGGTCCACATCATTATAAATGCCTACCTTTTAGTGTAGCCAGCACAACAGCATTTTCCAGTGATACTGAGAACAGCTCAGGCAATCAGTTCCATCTAGTCCAAAGTACAATAACATTGTCATTTCCATTAATAGGGCCGCACATAAATGTATCACAAATATAAGGATGCTATTCACAAAGTTACAGCAGACCAGCCTAAAATGCAAGTTTCACTAATGTCAATTTGTTAAAATAAACATCAAAATTTTATGTCATACTCTAGCTAAAGAAGGACTAAACCCATGCAATACCAATTTACTGCAAATAAAAACCTACCAGACTCACACAATGTAACAGATACAATAGTTTTACATGGATATGTGTGGATCATTGTGAGACATGCAGGAAGAGAGTCAATGAGGTTCTGGAAGGTACCAGCAGAGATGTGCACCCATGCTAACTCCAGTGCCATGAGCAGCTATGCTAGGTTTCTCACATGAGGATCCATGGCACAGACAGCTCAGTCGAAGTGGTTCTGCAAATTCTTTATTGGGTTTGAATCTGGGGAGGCCATAGGAGTATGGTAAACTCATCCTGGAGATCTTCAAATGATGCATGTTCATTGCAAGCTGTGTGATACATTGCACTGTCTTGCTGGTGGGTACCAGTATGCTGAGGAAAAGCAAACTGCATGTAGGGATGGACATGGTCTCCAAGGATAGATGCATACTTGGCTTGAGTGACTGTACCTTCCAGAATGATGATGTCACCCGGGGAATGCCACAAAATCATTCTCCAGACCATAACATTCCCTCCTCTGCTCTGGACCCTTCCAATGGTTATTGCAGGATGTTTTCTTTCAAACATTTCACATTGATAGAGCATAAAACCTGAGTCATCAGAAAAGGACATCTGTTGCCACTCAGTGGACATCCAGTTATGATACTGGCATGCAAATTCCAGCTTTCATCGCCAATGAACAACAGTTAGCATGTCTGCATCAGCCACGCACCTGGTGGAGAGGCTCATACACAGCAACACTTATGAAGCACTGTTGCTAGCCCCTTGGTTCATCTGGGTGCTCAGTTGCTCAACAATTGCACATCCATTCATTCATAAACAGCTCTGCAGCCATCACTCAGCACTGACATCTAGGGCCCTAGTGCACCACAGTTCTCCCAGCACTGGTTTTGGATAGTGCCATTTTGCTATGTGCAGTATGCTTTAACCATGGCAGCATAAGAACCATTTACAAATTTACCATTTCATAAATGCTTCCATCCTTGGACTGAGGGCCAATGCTAATGCCCATTTGGACATCAGATAAATCACTCAATTTCTGCATTATGACAATGACTGCACTGTTTTCCATGTCCCTAACACACACTTTTTATATGCTCTGCTATTATTGCTGCTGCCTGCCATCTGCGAGTGATTACTGCATGTTGATATTGAACATAGGCAGTGGTCACATTAATATGACTGGACCCTGTAGATGTAGACACAGCCTCACAATGAAATGAAAATGACTGATAGAAAACTTACATTACTGGAAGTTAACATCTGCTGTATCAAAGATTAGCTATTAAAATTTAAACTCTTTTATATGGGGTGTTTCACATATGACACATGTGCAAGCCTTCAAGTGATGCAGCGTGCATACTGGCTAGCTCTGTTGAAAACTGCCACACAACAACTCAGCACATCTTCCCCAAGTTGAGCATAAACTAATATGCAATGTGACTAAATTAAAATTATGTTCACTTACATGAAGTGCTCAAAACGGTGGCCTATTGTGGAAAGAGCAACCTAACAAACTTCTGAACACATTGTTAACCATTAGTTAAACTTTGAATACCACAATTCTTGAAACTGCAAGCTGAATACTGACCCCTAACACTTAGCATGTATACAGAGTCCACAAAGATAAAAACAATGCAGAAGACCAGTCAACTGTCCTACCATCAAAAATACGTTGTAATATTGTCATAAATGCAGTGACAGCATGTGCTCTTGCACAGTCTAGAATTACATAACCATAGGTCTTTTCATTAATTGCTAGCTCTCCAAATGTATGACTCAGAAGTTATCATTTGGAGGAAAAAGATTGGTCCATAATTCATATTATACTAATCGCACACCACACTCTAGTTATCACACTATACAGAGGTTCTCAATATAGTTGATGAGGATTTTTGGAGCATTGATGTCAATTGTTCTACAAGTAAACATACAGCAATATGTGCAACAATATGTCATCAGAAAAAGAGCATTTTGGAATCAATCTCTCCATCACCTATACAACCTGCAACTGTCATAGTGGTATAGGCACTGAGAAACAGCATCTGACTTGGTCAAACGATGCACTGCTGTTACTCTATAATGCTTCAGTTTGTGTTTATGCACAATTCTGTGACCAGATGCTATGGACATGCCAGTATGAAGTATTAAATAGCACTATGACTTTCTCAGTCTTCTTCCCAATGCCACTCGTAATCTTGTTTTCTCAATGAAAACATGAGCACTGTTTTCTACACCTTTTTTCTATAACACAGATCCAGTCCCTCAAAATTTATTTACTGATTTATGTGTAGTTTAATCACTGGGAATGTGTAACAGAGACATTTTTTATTTAGTCAAGCTGACATTCCACAAACAACTCTATTCTTGCATATTTCAATAAAAGAAACACACCCTGTACCTTTATGTATAATATTCTGAATCAAAACTACACACAATAATGGAAAGAGGGAGATAGTCTCAATTGCATAGTAAGCGATACACCAAATACCACACCATCTGAGTAAGGGGCCAGAACGTTATCTGGTGGTCGAAGCCTTCTTGCAGGTGTTTTGGTTCCCATGTAACACCAGATACAGTACTTGCATCATACGTGGAACACCCTGTTAAGTTGAGAACATTGAGGCTATCAAAGGTGCAGAGTGCAGTCATCTTCCAATTGTAGCTCATGTTGGCACTAATGACACCCATTTCTATCATAACAGTTGTAGACTCATTCATAAAAAGTCCATGCACAGTACCCCAGTCAAGCAATATTACTTGGAGGTGACTTTAACATACCGAGTATAGACTGGGACATCTAAAGATTCATTGCAGTTGGTACACACAATCAGTTTTGTGAATTAGTTCTGAACACATTTCAGAAAAACTTCTTGAGCAGCTAGTTAAACAACCCACATGCAATGGAAATATTTCAGACCATGTAGCTGTCACATATGACTTTGTATACAACAATAAAGAGAGGTGGGCTACACAGCGGTGTAGAAACTGTCATCATAGGAAAGCTGAACAGGAGTAGGAACGATTAGCAAATAAGTTAACAGAACAAACAGAAGATTTACTTAACTTGTATTTCTCCAGACAAACAGAGACTCATTACAAATATTGCAGCAAGAGACAGAATCCAGCTATTTCAATGTCAACAATGATGTGAGTCCCAGAAGTAAGCATGGACAGTAAAGTTGGAGTCATGACTGGGCGGTGTCAGCATAGATTAGCTTAACCGAGTGGTTCCGAGCATGAGTGGGCTGAGTGGCTGCCACCAGCTGTCCTATACTGTGGTGACATATGACACTTATAGTCCAGAGCCCCTGGAGGCATAACTCAGTGGGAATGCACCATTGGGTCTGCCAAATCCCACATTATCACTATCAACATCAGATGGAAACTTGCAATTCCATTGCCAACTTGATAAGTTGGTAGGGTGGTATCAATACATGAAAGTCAGCAGAAAGTCATATACTCCTAGCTCACTCATTTGTTACATAGTTTAATTCTTAATTTATTTGCATGTTTTTGGTACTTGCATTGTTTAATTCATAAATTTCGGGCGTATTGTAGTATTTGAGAGTTGTAGCATCGCGTTTTAGTACCTGAATAATGTAAATTCACGTAGTCGTCTGTCTTCTGTTTTTGTTTTGAATGGCCAGTGTCGGTTGGTCACAGCCAGTGTGCTCCCTGCCACCAATGGATAAGCAGCTGCCAGCAGAAAGTCGTATACTCCTAGCTCACTCATTTGTTACATAGTTTAATTCTTAATTTCTTTGCGTGTTTTTGGTACTTGCATTGTTTAATTCATAAATTTCGGGCGTGTTATAGTACTTGAGAGTTGTAGCATCGCGTTTTAGTACCTGAATAGTGTAAATTCGCGTAGTTGTCTGTCTTCTGTTTTTGTTTTGAATGGCCAGTGTCGGTTGGTCACAGCCAGTGTGCTCCCTGCCACCGTTGGATAAGCAGTTGCCAGCAGAAAGTCTTATACTCCTAGCTCACTCATTTGTTACATAGTTTAATTCTTAATTTCTTTGCGTGTTTTTGGTACTTGCATTGTTTAATTCACAATTTCGGGCGTATTATAGTATTTGAGAGTTGTAGCATCGCGTTTAGTACCTGAATAGTGTAAAATCGCGTAGCTTCCTTCCACCACCAAGCAGTGTGTCAGCAGTGCGCAAGTAGCAGCATTACTGCATTTACTAGGCACTCTTGTATTTTAATAACCTTTTAAATTTTGTGTCGATTTGTTTCTGCTCTCTGTAGATTAATTCAGACGTTCTTTGCACAACAGTTTTTAGCATGGATAGGGACTGCAACTGCTGTCTTCGGATGCGGGCTGAGTTGGCATCCCTTCGCTCCCAGCTTCAGGCAGTGTTTGCTTCGGTCACACAGCTTGAGGCTGTTCCCAATGGGCATCACTGTGGGGGTCCGGATGGGGGTTTGTCGGGGACAGCCAGCTCATCCCACGCATCCCCCGATCAGACTACGGCTGTGGCTGCCCGGATACTGCCCAAATTGAGGCTGATCCCTCACCTGTGGTAGAGTGGGAGGTCGTCTCAAGGTGTGGCAGGGGGCGAAAGACATTCCGGAGGGCTGAACGGAAGTTTGTCTGACGAACCAGTTTCAGGCTCTGTCTCCGGCTGATACTGATCTTCAGCCGGAGATGGCTGCTTGTCCTGTTCCAGAGGTTGCCCCTCAGTCTGTAAGATCAGGGCAGTCACAGAGGGTGGGCTTACTGGTAGTTGGGAGCTCCAACATCAGATGCGTAATGGGGCCCCTTAGGGATATGGCAGCAAGAGAAGGGAAGAAAACCAATGTGCACTCCATGTGCATACCGGGGGGAGTCATTTCAGATGTGGAAAGGGTCCTTCCGGATGCCATGAAGGGTACAGGGTGCACCCATCTGCAGGTGGTCGCTCATGTCGGCACCAATGATGTGTGTCGCTATGGATCGGAGGAAATACTCTCTGGCTTCCGGCGGCTATCTGATTTGGTGAAGACTGCCAGTCTCACTAGTGGGATGACAGCAGAGCTCACCATCTGCAGCATCATTGACAGGACTGACTGTGGACCTTTGGTACAGAGCCAAGTGGAGGGTCTGAATCAGAGGCTGAGACGGTTCTGCTACTGTGTGGGCTGCAGATTCCTCGACTTGTGCCCTAGGGTGGTGGGGTTCCAGGTTCTGCTGGACAGGTCAGGAGTCCACTACACGCAGCAAGCGGCTACATGGGTAGCAGGGGTTGTGTGGCGTGGACTGGGTGGTTTTTTAGGTTAGATGACCTCGGGCAAGTACAGAAAGGGCAACAGCCTCAAAGGGTGCGGGGCAAAGTCAGGACATGCGGGGACCAAGCAGCAATCGGTATTGTAATTGTAAACTGTCAAAGCTGCAATGGTAAAGTACTGGAACTTCAAGCGCTGATAGAAAGCACCGAAGCTGAAATCGTTATAGGTACAGAAAGCTGGCTGAAGCCAGAGATAAATTCAGCCGAAATTTTTACAAAGGCACAGACAGTGTTTAGAAAGGATAGATTGCATGCAACCGGTGGTGGCGTGTTTGTCGCTGTTAGTAGTAGTTTATCCTGTAGTGAAGTAGAAGTGGATAGTTCCTGTGAAATATTATGGGTGGAAGTTACACTCAACAACCGAGCTAGGTTAATAATTGGCTCCTTTTACCGACCTCCCGACTCAGCAGCATTAGTGGCAGAACAACTGAGAGAAAATTTGGAATACATTTCACATAAATTTTCTCAGCATATTATAGTCTTAGGTGGAGATTTCAATTTACCAGATATAGACTGGGACACTCAGATGTTTAGGACGGGTGGTAGGGACAGAGCATTGAGTGACATTATACTGAGTGCACTATCCGAAAATTACCTCGAGCAATTAAACAGAGAACCAACTCGTGGAGATAACATCTTGGACCTACTGGTAACAAAGAGACCCAAACTTTTCGACTCTGTAAGCGCAGAACAGGGAATCAGTGATCATAAGGCCATTGCAGCATCCCTGAATATGGAAGTTAATAGGAATATAAAAAAAGGGAGGAAGGTTTATCTGTTTAGCAAGAGTAATAGAAGGCAGATTTCAGACTACCTAACAGATTAAAACGAAAATTTCTGTTCCAACACTGACAATGTTGAGTGTTTATGGCAAAAGTTTAAGGCAATTGTAAAATGTGTTTTAGACAGGTACGTGCCGAGTAAAACTGTGAGGGACAGGAAAAACCCACCGTGGTTCAACAACAAAGTTAGGAAACTACTTCGAAAGCAAAGAGAGCTTCACTCCAAGTTTAAACGCAGCCAAAACCTCTCAGACAAACAGAAGCTAAACGATGTCAAAGTTAGCATAAGGAGGGCTTTGCGTGAAGCGTTCAGTGAATTCGAATGTAAAATTCTATGTACCGACTTGACAGAAAATCCTAGGAAGTTCTGGTCTTACCTTAAATCAGTAAGTGGCTTGAAACAGCATATCCAGACACTCCGGGATGATGATGGCATTGAAACAGAGGATGACACGCGTAAAGCTGAAATACTAAACACCTTTTCCCAAAGCTGTTTCACAGAGGAAGACCGCACTGCAGTTCCTTCTCTAAATCCTCGCACAAACAAAAAAAAAAGCTGACATCGAAATAAGTGTCCAAGGAATAGAAAAGCAACTGGAATCACTCAACAGAGGAAAGTCCAGTGGACCTGACGGGATACCAATTCGATTCTACACAGAGTACACGAAAGAACTTGCCCCCCCTTCTAACAGCCGTGTACTGCAAGTCTCTATAGGAACGGAAGGTTCCAAATGATTGGAAAAGAGCACAGGTAGTCCCAGTCTTCAAGAAGGGTCGTCGAGCAGATGCGCAAAACTATAGACCTATATCTCTGACATCGATCTGTTGTAGAATTTTAGAACATGTTTTTTGCTCGAGTATCATGTCGTTTTTGGAAACCCAGAATCTACTCTGTAGGAATCAACATGGATTCTAGAAACAGCAATCTTGTGAGACCAAACTCGCTTTATTTGTTCATGAGACCCAGAAAATATTAGATACAGGCTCCCAGGTAGATGCTATTTTCCTTGACTTCCAGAAGGTGTTTGATACAGTTCTGAACTGTTGCCTGATAAACAAAGTAAGAGCCTACAGAATATCAGACCAGCTGTGTGGCTGGATTGAAGAGTTTTTAACAAACAGAACACAGCATGTTGTTATCAATGGAGAGACGTCTACAGATGTTAAAGTAACCTCTGGCATGCCACAGGGGAGTGTTATGGGACCATTGCTTTTCACAATATATATAAATGACCTAGTAGATAGTGTCAGAAGTTCCACGCAGCTTTTTGCGGATGATGCTGTAGTATACAGAGAAGTTGCAGCATTAGAAAATTGTAGTGAAATGCAGGAAGATCTGCAGCGGATAGGCACTTGGTGCAGGGAGTGGCAACTGACCCTTAACATAGACAAATGTAATGTATTGGGAATACATAGAAAGAAGGGTCCTTTATTGTATGATTATATGATAGCGGAACAAACACTGTTAGCAGTTACTTCTGTAAAATATCTGGGAGTATGAGTGCGGAATGATTTGAAGTGGAATGATCATATAAAATTAATTGTTGGTAAGGTGGGTACCTGGTTGAGATTCATTGGGAGAGTCCTTAGAAAATGTAGTCCATCAACAAAGGAGGTGGCTTACAAAACACTCGTTCGACCTATACTTGAGTATTGCTCATCAGTGTGGGATGCGTACCAGATCAGGTAGATGGAGGAGATAGAGAAGATCCAAAGAAGAGCAGCGCGTTTCGTCACAGGGTTATTTGGTAACCGTGATAGCATTACGGAGATGTTTAGCAAACTCAAGTGGCAGACTCTGCAAGAGAGGCGCTCTGCATCGCGGTGTAGCTTGCTCGCCAGGTTTCAAGAGGGTGCGTTTCTGGATGAGGTATCGAATATATTGCTTCCCCCTACTTATACCTCCCGAGGAGATCACGAATGTAAAATTAGAGAGATTCGAGTGCGCATGGAGGCTTTCAGACAGTCGTTCTTCCCGCAAACCATACGCGACTGGAACAGAAAAGGGAGGTAATGACAGTGGCACGTAAAGTGCCCTCCACCACACACCATTGGGTGGCTTGCGGAGTATAAATGTAGATGTAGATGTAGATGTAGATATTGAAGTTAATACAACTGTGGCGACTATTGACCAGGTCATGTGTAATATCTTTGTTTTGGCAAGTTCTTTGTGAGCAGTTCTGTGGCTGCATGAAAAAACAGTACACACGTGCACCGAGAATCAAGAATGTATATAACTGTATATGTGTGCTTCAGAGTAATAAAATAGTGCTTATTACATGTGGTATAGTGTACATCATTGGATCCGGCAATCCTACAACGCTAAACCTATACTGGTGACCCCGAATTGGCTTTTATAACTATGTTCCCTAGAATATTACAGTCATTTACAATGATAATTACATGGTTTGTTCTGCTATTACTACACTTATTTAATACATATTAATACACTTTAATTTAGATGATTCCAAAGATGCACAAAATTGTTACTAGGTAAACAACAATTCTGTCAAAAATTTTTGTGACTTTTATGCTGTTTATATGTTAAATATACCTGTTAAATTATGAAGAGGATTTACTGGCAACTTATCTGTTTGGACCCCTTCCTCTAGGCAGAGGTGGATTAAAACACAGTCTGATGGTGATAGACATGTTTTCAAAATTCATTAAGCTTTATGTATTCGAAAAGTCCTTGAACAAAACAGTAATTTCGAAATTGGAAGATATTGCAGTAGGACAAAGGAAAATTTGGGTGGAGAAATAAAAAAGGTCTTCGAATTGTATCATGGATCATTCATTGTGACTCACTGGTCATATCCTAATGCAAATAGACTGCTCTATCCAAAGTCCTGAAAACCAGTAGTTCTTACAAGGAACCCCTTGAGCGTGAGGTAGCAAGTTCAATCTTTACTAAGACTCATTTGAAAGTGTTGTGTTAACAATTATGACAGGAAAATATTAGCTACTAATGACTCACCATGGGCATTAGGAGGGCGACAGAAAATAAGTGACTGTAAGGTGCCAAGATCAGCCTTCTATGGGATGTATGTATTACACTTCACAAAATTGACACTGTTGACATTCAAGAAATGTCCAAAACAAACCATTAACTTGCTCCATGAACACTGAATGAAAAATGATGCACCACAGTGATCACAAAGGTTCTCACCATCAAGATCAATGGGGAACTCCTCGGGAGTTACAAACTGCACGGGATGTTCAACTAGGTATACACTCTTAAAAGAATGCATACAGAATCATATTGGTGTAACAAGATGATGAGAACTGATGGCATATGACAGCATGCAACTGAATGTGAAACAGTCTGTCATGGTGCTTGTGGTGAAACTGGCTATCTTTTAATGTACAGCTGCAGATAGTGTGATAATACGTTTTATAAGCAAGGAAAAAAACAAACATCCAGAGGCTGAATCTGTCCATTGGTTCCAGGTGGTATGAACTGCAATGTTATGCACATTTCAGGAATGATAGTTTCCTCTAAAGGACTATGATTTTTTTTTACACAAACCAGGAATTAAGCAAAAGCAAGTTATTTTGACCAAATGCAGAGCCATGGTTGTAGTCATCTTACAACATTTTCCCACTCTTACTTGCTGCGACGTAAAAATTCCCTTCTGTCCTTGCAAGATCACACACATGAAAAACAATTCTAGGGAGCAGAGCACTCCAACTTCTTGCAGCACAATAAGTAACTTTCTAGCCATTTACCAGCCAGATTAGCAGTTGGCATAATTGTATACGAATGTGTTAAGGCATTGATGTTAGTTGATCTTGGTGCAACTCTCTTGTTACCTCTAATTTCAAGGGTTCGTTTCATAATCATTTCCTCTTCAAATCCCAACTGGTTGGAGTTGAAAACAAATTCCTTACTGGTATAAGTTTGTTTATCTCATCTACAATTATCAGGCCAATTCCACAGTTTGCTGTGCATCATCAAGTTCATGTTTTGTTTTAAATTTTGTTATCTTACATCTTCCAGTTCTGTAGCACTGTTTGAAGATATACAACCATCCACAGCTTCCCTTGAAATCACCATAATCTATGTCACAATTTTATGTGCATAATGCTGTAGGTCACTATCATGCACATCCTGTACACTGTATCATGCATCCTTGAAATGTGCAAATAATAGTTTTTGTAACAAGGGCAACTTGTCCTCCCTTGAATACCCATAGCTTTTCTTATGCACTGCACAGTCAGAAATCTGTTCATAATTATGATCTTTTTTCTTTTCTTTTCTTTTCTTTTCTTTTTCTTTTTTTTTACTGTGCTGAGGATAATTTTCCATGTACGTAATTATGTTTTGTACCCTAGGATTTGTGGCTCCCTGTCTGACATGGCTCAACACCTGTTTCAGTATCACTTTCACTCATTAAGCATGTACCATCATTGTACTCCTCGTGTATGTTGTCCACAAAGTCAAGGGTATACGACGCTACACATTCCACTAACTCATCTTGCAGAAACATTAATATTTCATCTGCCACTTCTTCCTCACTCTGCAAAATTCATTGGGTTCTTTTCTGATGAAATGTCAACTTCAGAAACTGTTATCATAAATATAATGCAATGTTTGCTTTTTTTAAATCATTGCCACTGCTCTGCTTTGTATCAACACCATTAGCACTGATGTAACTTACTCAGTGACTAAGCAGTTCAATTACACTCCATAGCCTCATGCTGTGCTCACCATTGGATACCTCCAGCCCCATTGCCATTAGCAGACAGTATCATGGCTGCATTGTGGACAATAGATGGAGTGCTGAATGCTGTAAACATCATTGGCCTTTTGCAACCTCACATGTAAGGAGTTCCTTGTTAGAAATATAACTGACCTGAAGTTATATATACAAAAAAAAGTGTGTCTGTGACAATCTGGATGATATGTATCTGTATTCAGTTATAGTATCTGATGTTGAATGTATAACAGTTCCATTTGGAATATGATGTTATGTTTGTTATGAATGGATGTCTTTTCTGTCATATCTAGGAATAATATGTTATTGATGATGGTAAGTGTTTCCTTGTTCGGCACATTTTTAATCATGTTACACTAGAGAACAAACTTAAGTGCAAC
The DNA here is from genome assembly GCF_023864275.1 of Schistocerca cancellata. Classification (NCBI taxonomy): domain Eukaryota; kingdom Metazoa; phylum Arthropoda; class Insecta; order Orthoptera; family Acrididae; genus Schistocerca; species Schistocerca cancellata. Next base: position 103,056,736 of record NC_064629.1, on the reverse strand, counting down.
GAGTAATGTACATATGATGAAGGAATTTGTGAAATCAGACTATCATTTATATGCAGATGTATTTATTAAAGAGTATATCATAGTGTAGGTATGATGGGGTGATGATGCCACCACCTGACTGCAGATTATCAGTCGAGTGATGTTTATAAGTAACAGAGTTACTTGTAGTTAATTGTGTTCATTTAGCCAGTCACTTGTATATGATTAAGTGACAGCTGTTTCAGAGCAGTAAATGCTATAGTATAGACAGTCCAGTTCATTTGGGTCTTTGAACTAGAGGTTACAAGTACACTGTAATTAAAGAAAATTGTGTGTGCTAATTCTTGACCGAAGCATTGCAGCCTTGTTACCTTTTACAGATTTCTTTCAACTATTTTTGACTGTGTACAGTTTGGAAAGCAAGGGAAAGGTAGAAGTACTTCGATCATTGGTCATCAGGGGATTAATAGTGCAAATTATCAGCCTGGATTTTGTTTTTGTCTGTTGTAAGGGATTTGGAAGTTTGGCTGGCAAGACAACAAAACAGTCTTGCAGTATAGCACAGTCTGGCTGTATGGGAGTGCATCTAGATGATACTTTACATCCCAGGACTGAGCAGCAGGAAAACAGGAAACAGCAGTAGACTGGACTGGATCTGGTTCAGCAAACAAGAATCAGTTTCTGTATGAAGTGTACCATTGTGTTAAATTGTTATTTAGAATTACTATGATAAACACCTATGAAGAATCTGGTAAACACAACAGAACATTGGTTAAATAAGCCACTATTGCTGCACAAATTGACAATTTAAAAGAGTGTTTATTTTGTGTGTAATGATGAAATAAGTCACATCAAGTGTAAGTGTAATGTTTACTGTATGTACTATGCCTTTTGTTTGTTTTAAACTTTCCCAGAGGAAAACTATGGAATTAAGATTATTTTTATTCAATAATTGATTTGCTGCCTGTCAAAAATCAGGTCTTTTAAAATTTCATATTCACATAGTATATTTTTTCAGGGTCATGATATATTTACTTTAGCTTAAATGAAAATTAATAATTCAGTCATATGTATTGATATATCTTCACAAAGGAAGTACACTGAAGAACAAACACTCTACATAGACAAAGTAGTGGTTACGTTTGTTAAGTGTATACATCTGTTGGTGTAAAATGCTGAAGGTCTGTTTCTGGGAAGGTGATGAGCCTGGTTATAATAACCTGCGTCATTGACACTTCATGGTGAAGACAAGTCTATTGGGGTATTGAGAGGTCACAAGAGGAGTGCCAAGGGGGATCTTGTGCCATGTGGGACAGGGCAGTGAGCTGCCAGGCAGCATGCTTGGAGTGTTTTCCACATTAGAATATCTCTGCTGGTTGCTCAGAGGGGGCTGTGACAACAAGGATGCTACTTGTGCTCATGCCATTCAGCACAGAGCACCAATGAAGTTGAATGCATTTGAGTCAGGTCAGAAGGGAAAGTAGCCAAGTCACACGTATGTGTATTTTGCAAAAGCCATCCTTTGATCTTTGACCACATTCTCGGCCTGCAGGTGTGCTCAGTTGTTGTCAAGTCTCTGAAGGAAGCACTTGAAATATGAATTCACAAGATCCAGATACTCATGTCTCCAATATGCCAATATCAATACATTTGAATGTCTATACATGAGGTGCATATGAGGCCCGAAGATGGCAAATTCAATTGCTGAAACTGGTTGTGAAAATAAAATAATTTCTCAAATCAAATGGCTGTTTGCCAATTTCCCTTGTTAAATATTTGACCAGCTACTGTCCCATGTCCATAATGGATTAATAGATATGCTCTGACAGGGTGGCAGTGGGCCACATGTTTGAAATGCATTACAAAAGAGAATATTGTTTCCACCCTTAAGACAAAACAGGTTACTCTCTTTAGCGGAGCTTTAGCTAAACAAATTGTTACAATATTCACATAATACATTCTAAAGACTACAGGTGTAAGTGTCTTAACTGCACTACATTGAAGCTTGTCTTTGGCAGGAGCAGGTCACACACCGTCTAACTCATGGGATTGGGAACACAGCAAATACTACCAGTTACAATAGTGGCCACTTTGCTGCAAAACTGACAATTAATTGTGACACACTGCACTTTGGTGAGGTTTTTTCCAAGATGTGTGTGTTTAAAAAGACATGAAAAATGATGTCGTCTCTTCAAACAAATGACTTGATCATATGCTTTCCCAGCTCAGACGTAAATCTGGCTGTAAATATTAGTTATTTGGCTACCGTTTGCACATTTGCTAAGTGCTGCAAAAGGGATGGTCTCCAGTGAGTCTGCCTGTCTTCTAACAAACCATTGTGTGTACTGTTAGCCCTGTTAGACAGCAACCACCCATGTAAGGATGTACAGGGGAATAGAACATTAGACTGAATGTTCCTTTCTCTTAATGGTTTTAATCAACTGTCATATATCAGAAATGAATGGCATCATCTACCAGTGAACTGTGGAGAACAACTGTGTAGTTAATTCAGTGACACAATTAACATATGGTAATAAAATAATTTGAGATAACATAATTTTTGTGAGAGATCGGACATAAATATATAGCTTTTGGTATCATTAAAACTAGTATTTAAATGGAATTTAGAATGTAACTTTTGTTTACTTATAGCTTTTATGATTGGTCAGTTAATTCACAATTGAACAGATTTGTATCTCACTGCATTGGACTATGACAAAATGACATGGTGGGAGAGGTACAAAGGCAGTCAGCCAGTAGCAAATGAACTGAAGGATATGGATGGGATACTGAAAGTTTAGCTGGGATCTGATATTGAGAGGACTGGGAGACTTTGGTTGGGGGCTCCAGAAGTTTTTGTGTTTGTTTCTGTTAGAATGAATTCATTCGACACTCAGAAGAGTCGAGATATTTCCATTTTGATTGTATTTGAAGACATGAGTAGGGGACTCCAGAGGGCACAGACATTTCTGTTTTAGAAGGAGCTAAGCCTTATGGAGTTGACTTCTACCCACAGCTCAGAAAAGTGAAAACGTTTTGGTTCTGGCAGGAGTGCACATCAGTCATGGACATGAAAGTGTTGTGATAAATCACTTTTAACAGGAGCAGCATTTCCTGAACTGTATAAGTTTTCGAATTTTGCTTTTCATTGAGAGATGATTTCTGTGTCGTTGAACCATTAGAGTTTTGAGCTTTCACTGGGTTTATTTCATCTTGGAGTACTTATTCCAGCAGCATTACAACCAAGCAGTACTGTTTTGTTGGGAAGTGTGATCTGACTCAGGAACAGTTTTTTTGCAAATTATGAGTGAGACTAAGTTTTCTGGTAAACTGGCTGTTGCTGAATTGACAGTGCCATTGATAAACTATTGCTATTAAACAAACAAGAGAAATTTAAACAAGTTTTTTGTCACTTAATTTTATTTGTGAAATCCAACTCCAGCTACTTAAATTTAATTAGAACACAGCTACCAGGTCTGCTAGAGCATTATAGACTTGAGATCATCATAAAAGGAACTGTTTTACTGTGGTGTGTATTTGGTCTTTAGAGAAAATCTGACGAGTCAGATATCAAGTAAAATCCAACTAAACAATTAAGCTCCCATCCCTAGAATTGCAGTTCTCATCAGGGGGTTGAAGCTCACAAGGCCAAATCCAAAAGCAGGGTCATCAATTAAACATAACACTTGAAATAGAAAGCACGTGTACTATGAAAACTACCATATAGCCAGAAAGAATTGACCTACTGGCTGGAGAGTGTACCTGTTAATACAAACATTCAATATTCAAGAATGCTGGTGTTTATACAAACATCCAATATTCCAGAATACAGAAACATTACAAATAATTTATGGTGATCATGTTTGAACTGAGAATCCACAGCATGTCATCTGCTGATGGTAATCACTACACCATAATGTACACACCACAGCTCACAGCAATATTATTGTTAGTTTCCACACAGATTTGCATATGGTCATCATTTCAGGTGGTGGTTCTGTGAACACTGTATCTGAGGCACTATTGTAAGCAACCAACTTATGCCATTTGACTAGGCAGTAGGTGAGAGGTTATAAATGTGTTATTTATTGGTAGTTGTAATAACAGAAATTGGCTCTTTGCTTCTTAGCATCAAACTGAAAAATGTTTTTATGTATCTATGTCCCTTAAAGAAATTGTGTAATGAACATAGATTAAGCGCTCATGTGCTTGAGGTGTGCTTGCTTGTGCGAATGAATATATGTGTGTGTGTGTGTGTGTGTGTTTTCTTTGGCCTGTGCCCAAAAGCTAATTGTGTAACAGACCTTTTGTTGTGCCTGTCTGCAACTAATTGTTTCTTCTTTGCAGTGATTAGTAACCTGTCCTTTTCTTTGTATTGTTTCTATTCCAACCTGGAGTTTCCATTGTTTCAGAGATTGTGAATTACTTATGTAAAACCATTATGCAGTTGATTTCAGAAACAAGACAAACTGTAAAAATCAGTTTCCTTTCCAACCATGCAAAACTACAACTGCACATGTTCTGGAAATTATCAGCAGTTGAAAACAAAATATTATTATTTGTGTTATGTAATTGAAATAAAGCATTTGACAGAATTCAACATCTTACTAACAAAATTTGAGTGTATGCTGTGCATAACTCCACTTTAGAAGTAATGCCTTCCTATGGAAGACAAATTGTTCAGAAAGATATATGAATTTGCTTTCATTAGAGCTTAGCATTAGTGTTACTATAGGACTATGACCTCAGACCCTTCTTTTTATGGTTGCTATTTCCTCTGCCCCACTACACATCAGTCCATCATCTGTTGATTCAACCTCGCTTTTTCACTTCAAAACATTTCAGCTCTTGGAAAGATAATGCAGCATTCATTTGAGGCAGCATTCAATCAACTCACAGTCAATATATGCCTTTAAAAATACGGACCAAACTTAACAGCATCTGTTAGGCCTGTCGTGGGATACAGAAACTGAAAATTGAAAGTCCATGATGGAATAACAGCAATATGGAAAGGGTAGATTGTTACTCACTATATAGAAGCAGCACTGAGTTGCAAACAGGCAGAATGAAAAAGATTGCTAAAATATCAAAGCTTTCAGACAAAGTTCTTCTTCCAAAGCAGGAAAAACACACACACTCTCTCTCTCTCTCTCTCTCTCTCTCTCTCTCTCTCTCTCTAAGGTCTGACTGTGACTGAGTGTGACATGAAGGCAATCTAGCAGGGTTGGGTAATATGGGTAAGGAAGAAGTGTGGGGCAGGGAGGAGGAGGAATAGCACAGTAGGGATGGGGTCATGTGCTCATGCTACCTGTGGGAGCATGCAGGGACATGGTAGGAACAGGATAGGGCTGCTAGGTGCAGCATTGGGAGGGTGTGCTGGAGGGTGGTGGTGGGGGGGGGGGGGGGGGGGGAGGCAGGCAGAAGAGGGCAGGGGGAAAAGTCAGAGGAGAAAAGTAGGGAAGGGGAAAGGACTATGTAGGTTCACAGACAGGATAGAAGGTTTGTGTTGTACTGTAATGGGCAGAGGATAGGTAGGTGGACAAGGACTAGCAAAGGTTGAGGCCAGGGGGGTTATGGAAATAAAGAATGTGTTGTAGGGAGAATTCCCATCTGTGAAATACAGATTAGCTGGTGTTGGTGGGGAAAATTCAGATTGCACAGACTGTGAAACAGTCATTACAGTGCAGCAGACTGTGCTGGATGGCATATTCAGCAGCTCGGTGCTACAGCTGTCTCTTGGCCACACTTTGGCAGTGGCCAGTCATGCAGACAGACAGCTTGTTAGCTATTATGCCTACTTAGAATGTGGCACAGTGGTTGCATGTTAGTTGGTAGATACCACATGGCTGCTTTCACAGGTGGTCCTGCCTTTGACAGGGTAGGAGATCCCTGTCACAGGACTGAAATAGGTGGTGGTGGGACACATTATAGGACAGGTGTAATGTCTACAACTATTGCAAGGACATGAGCCATGACACAACAGGTGGGGCACAAGGGTGGATGAGGATGTTGCATAGCTTGGTTTGGCTGTGGAATACCACTGTGGAAGGATGGGCAGGACAGTATGGTTGATATTTCTCATTTCAAGGCATGGTGAGAGGGTGTCGAAACCCTAGTGAAGAATGTGATTCAGTTACTTCAGACCTGGATGGTACTGAATCCCAAGAAGGAAGCTCCTTTGTGGCCAACAGTGGGTACATGGTGGGGGTGAAACAAGACATGGGAGATCTGTTTCTGGACAAAGTTGAGAGGGTAATTTCGGTCTGTTAATGCCCCTGCAAAACTGTTGGCACATTTGGAGAGGGGCTGCTCATCACTATATACACAATAACCACAGGTTACTCAGCTGTATGGAAGGGGCTTCTTGTTGTTGGAATGGGTGGCAGCTGTCAAAGTGGAGGTACTGTTGATAGTTGGTAGGTTTGATGTGGACAAAGGTACTAATGTTGACATCCTTGAGGTGGAGATCGATATTAAGGGAGATGGCTTGTTGGGCTGAAGATGACCAGGTGAAGCAGATGGGGGAGGAGGTGTTGAGGTTACAGAGTAATGTGGATAAGATGTCATCAACTTTTGCCCAGATTACGAACATGTCATCAATGAGTCTCGGGCAGATGAGAGATTTGGGATTCTGGGTGACTATGAAGGATTCGTCTCGATGGCCCCTGAGTATGTCATAGCATGCTGGCCATTCGGGTACCCATCATTGTACCACACATTTATTTTTAATTGATACCACCCAAGGAGAAGTAATTCTGGGTGCATATGTAGAGGGTCATGGCAACTGGGAAGGATCTTATAGCTTTGGAGTGTCAGGCATTGGGAAAGGTAATGTTCAATGTACGAAAGACTGTGGGCAATGGGGATGTTAAGTGTGGAGGAAGGTGGCATCAGCAGTGATGTGCTGGGTACTGCATGATCAAAGAACAGGAACTGTGAAGGAAATTGTTGGTGTCTTTTATATAGGATAGTAGGTTATGAGTACTAAGCTGAAGGTGATGGTCCATGAGAGCAGAGATTCTCTCTGTGGGGTCACACTAACCAGACACAATGCGGCATCCGGGGTGGTTGGGTTTATGAACTTTAGGAACCACATAAAAGGATGGAGTGCAGAGAGTGGCAGGGGTGTGGACAGAGAGTGTTTCGGGGGAGAGGTTCTGGGATGGACTTAAGGATATGAAGAGGGACTGGAGATCCTACCAGATTTCTACAATAGAGTCGCTATGTCAGGACTTCTGGGTGGATGTGTCTGACAGCTGGCAGAGTCTGTCAAGTAATCCTTGCAATTTCTTAACCACAGTTGTCGAGCCTTTGTCAGCAGGTAGGAGTACAAAGTAAGGATTTTGGGTGGTAGATTTTGTGGTTCTTTCTGCCAATATTAGGTTGGTTCCTATGTTGAGGGACTTTGGGAATGACAGTGAGGCAAGGTGTGAGGTTATGCAATTTGGAAAGATTACAAAGATAAAAAAGAAAATAAAGCAGTATTAGTTCTGAAATGGCATGATCTGAGAACTACATCAATACAGAGTTGTTTATGATGGAGACTGATGGGCAGGGAAGGTGGGGAAAAAGTGTTTCCACTGTAGGGACTGGGAGGACAGAACTCCTTTAACAAGCCCAATATGACTGAATATTGGAGTGTGCCAAAAGGTAAGGCCTTTGGGAAGGACTGCTACTTCTGTGGGACTGAGGGTTATGGAGGACACTGTGTTGCAAATCTGTTTGTGTTCTGGATTCATGGTGGCAGGAGCAAGTTTCTGAGAGTATGATAAATGTTGTGGATCTGCTAGGCTGGGTTTGGCAGCTTTTCTGAACTGTACAGGTAGAAACTCTGCCTACAACATATTCTTTGTTCCTGTAACCACCATCCCCCCCCCCCCCCCCCCCCCCCCCTCACTTCAACCTTCATTAGGCCTCTCATCCACCTACCTATCCCCTTCCCTACTTGCACTACAGTACTAAACACACCTTCCATCCCATCAACACACATACATAGTCCTTTCCTCTTCTGCACCTCTCTCCTCTAATCCTCCCCCTCGCTGCCATCCACAGCCCACAATGCTGCATCTAGAAGCCCTGTCCTCTCCGCACTGTGTCTGTTAAGGCTTTCTGTTGAGAAATGGATGCAATGAGCAATGCAATAGCCCTCCGTAACTACATTACTGCTTTCTGTCGAAAATGGGGCACAGCAACTTCATTAACGTGTTGGTCTCATCTCAATTCAGGAAAATTAAAAACAATTCATGAATGTTTAAGGAACACAGACACAAATTTCCAAGTGGAATATTTAAAACCAATATTTTCTGCCTCTCATAGGCACACTGACAAGACCAGACATGCGTGACTGGTCAAGCACAGCTGTTAATTACACTATGTTGCATAGTGCACAACTAATTGGCATGATACAGGTGGCAAGTGATGCACAGCCAATTTTATGAGCACAGCACACACGACAGCATATGTAGGCGGATAAAAAAACAATGGCCGACAGTCTGATAACACTCATTGCAGCGGCCACATGTACGCAGGATACAATATAAAATAAAGCAGTAGTAGTTCTGAAATGACACAATCTGATAACTACATCAATACAGAGTTTTGTATACTGGAAGAGGAACAAAGACCAGAACTGTTGAACTGCACTATAGCAGAATACGGTGACAAAAATTAACATAATTCTTTTCAGGAACAAGCACTGAAAAACTTTTGGAGGTGAATTACAGGGATGTGTGGAGGGTAAAAAAGGACTTTGCAAGTACAAACTATTTATGTATTTTCAGATATGGATGTACATGGATTTCTAGATATCATCTGCTTACATGTATTTGTTTTACCAAGGAACCTGACCTTCCTCGAAAAGTGCCAAAAAAAAAAAAAAAAAGAAATGCAATAAGATGATGGACATCTTGCATTTTGAGTGTTACATCACAGTATTTGATGCGGCATCAGAAAATAATGGAGACTGCTGGCTGCTTCTGTGACATCTCTGATTACAAATAAGCTGTGTAAAACACATTAGCACAGCTAATCCTATAATTGAAAATCATCTTTTGGGGAAATAAATTACTGCCTAATTATGGACACATGAGCTTTTCTGAAAGATAAAACTTCAACTTCAATATACAGGGTGATTCAAAATCATGTCCCACAGGACAAAACCAATATTAGTGGAGTTAGCGAGGAATAATCTGTCCACCATCAAAATGACACCTGTGTAGTGTGGAGCTGTTCTACAGTGTAGTGACTCTTACAGCAATGTACACACATCAGAAGAAGGCGGAAATGGTTCCTATTCATGTGGCATGTGTTAGTCTATGGGAAGTAGCAGCAGAGTACTACAGGCTATCCAATGAATCTATGCCTAGTCGCAGAATGATTGGCCATTTAACCCTTTCCGCTCCAACAGAGCAACAGTGTGTGGCAGTCAACACTGCGAATTTTCTTTTTCACTCTGATGCCTAGCCTCATTTGACACAATTTCTCGTAGCTCTCACATACTCCATTCTCAAATCTGACTGTACTAGGTATCATGCTGCACAGTACTGCAATCTAGGGAAACCTCTGTTAACTCCATGTCAAATTGTAACAGCTGTGTTGAGAGAAAGGTAATAATTACATTCAAGTTAGTAGGTGTGAAACAGCTAGTTCTTCACATAGTCTTTTCTGAGGAAGAGATCATAGAGGTTTTAGAGGACACTATGTGAAAATGAGAATGACAATGATTTTAATGATGATAATTATTCATTTGTAAACAATTCAAGAGAAATGACGATGAAAATATTCAGCTTGGAGTGTTTCAAAAAATAATGCACAATGAATAGTTTTGTACTGCAATGCTCATGTAAATATATTTGAATGGAAGTGCACATTTCATTTCAATGTATCTCCTAATAGTTGGTCAGTGGTCTCAATAATTACACAAAGAGATGTATGCAATTCTCCATGGCATGTTCGCAACACAGATGGCAGTAGTTTAAATAAGAGTGCACAAGGATGTCCTATGTCTACAATATAGAATTCAAAGAGGTAATGGAACAGTTCAAATCTACAGGCAGTGTTCACAACAACAAAAATTCTGGATGACCATGCACAGCAGCAGGGGATACATAATCCGCAGTCACACTAGCTAAGGCAACAGGAATTCAACTCGGACAACAAGGGTGATGGCACAGGAATGCGGCATTAGCTGATAATTACGATGATTTTGGATGCGAGACACTCAACATCACGGCCATCAGTACCCTGACAAAAAGTCAGCATGGGGGGGGGGGGGGGGGGGATGTTTCATTTTAGGGCACAAAAACAACTAAGGCCATACGCACCCATGTCAGAATCATAGGATACTAAGATGAAAAAGGAGTTAAAAGTGACTACATGTTAAGCCCAATTGACGGAAGGAAAGGCAGCTAAAAATAAGGATTTCCTCTTGGAGAAAGGTCCACAAAATATGCCACAGAGACAACAGAGGTCCTAGACTAAAGATTAAATGTCCTTTGCCATACTGCTATGTCGGATAAAAAGTAAAATGCTGTCAACAGCCTACATGTTGTTCACTAAACAGGTGATAACTCAGCCAGCAAACATAAATTAGAACATAAGTGGTTTTTAAAAAAAAAAAAAAAAAAAAAAAAAAAAAAAAAAAAAAAAAAAAAAAAAAAAAAAAAAAAAAAAAAAAGAGAGAGAGCATTCAGTTAGGAAATGGCAAACTGTCAAACATTGATGACAATCAGCACAAAATTGTGGGGTTCATTACTTAATTAATTGTGATGGCTAAAAGTATAACACTCAATATGCAACCTAGCTAAAATGATCTCCTCGCAGTGAGATGGCTGAGAAGAGGTCATCCAAACAGCTGGGAGAGGTTTAATTCTCTGCAGCTTGTTTCCATGAATGGAAGACCAATGGTAATGCTGAAATGACATCACCTGCTGACACTTGGCAACATGGAGATCATCAGAAGGAATGGAAGAACTAGCGGGCTGAGGTAGTACAACTGCAGCCTTGGCAGCAGCGTCAGCAGTCTTGTTTCCCATCAGAACCATGTGACCAGGGACCCACATAATCATCATAGTGACTCCTCAAGGTGAGCAAGTGGAAGCATTTTGGGACCCGTTGCGCTAAGGAATGGACTGTGTGCACGCGCGCGCTCACACACACACACACACACACACACACACACACATACACGTCTGTGTGAAGGTCAAGAAACTTACAGTGATACATCAATTCAGGAGTAGTGTCCTTAGGAAGGAATGTCACCTGACCAAGGGCCATGACATGAAGCCAACGTGGTGAAGGGTTCACACCCATCAGGAAAGTGGCAGGTAGTGTGAAATTGCTGCCAGAGCAATAGCCAAAAGCAAACTCCAGGAGGTAACAGACAGAGGGACACACTCCATACTGGTGCTCAGGAGTCATCAAAGAACGACGATGGGTGGCTGGGCATGGCAGACAAATGGTATGCATATCCGCTGTGGAGAACATGTCATCAGTATGACAGGGGTAGTTCAGCAGTTTCAGCGTAGATTCTCAACCGGGCTTGTGTAAGGCACCAGTGGCCAAACAGGTGCCACGACGGTGGATTGTATTTAGATGGCGTAAGATGGACAGGCATGCAGATGCGGAAACGAAACACCCCTAGTCTAGTTTTGAATGGACAAGGGATCAGTACAGAGGAGGGTGGTCTGATCTGTTCCCTAGGAAGTACTGCTGAGGACACACAAGACATTGAGGAACCAGGTACAATGGGGAACCAGGTAGGACAAGTGGGAGGAGCCAGAAAATTTCCTATCAAGTATGAGACCCAATAATTTTGTAGTTTCAGTAAATGGAATAGCAACAGGCCCAAGATGTAAAGATGGCAAAAGAAACCCATTGCACTGCCAGAAACTCATACAAACAGTTTTGTCCCAGGAAAAGTGAAAGCCATTGTCAATGCTCAACAAGTAAAGATGATCGAGACATCACTGAAAATGCCACTCAAGGAGACATGTCCATGGAGAATTGCAATAGATCACAAAACTGTCAATGAAAAGGGTGCCAGGCCATAATAGAATTAATGGCAATAGCAAAGGGCATGACACTCAGGACAGAGCCCTGGGGCACCCTGTTTTCCTAGATAAAGGTGTCCAACAGGGCAGAACCCACACGTACCTTGAAAATTCTATTGTTTAAAAAAGTCCTGAAGGAAATGGGGCAGTTGGCCTCGGAAGCCCCACGTGTAATGAGTATGGAGGATACTGATCCTTCAGCAGATGTCATAGGCTTTCTCCAATCAAAAAACACAGCCACAGTCTGGTATTTCCATAGAAAACGATTCATGACATGGGTTGACAAAATGACAAGATGGTCAACTGTAGAACAGCTCACTCAAAAACCACATAGTGCAGTGGTTACCAGATTTTGAGTCTTGAGCCACTGTACCAGCCGGGCATTAATAATATGTTCCATCACCTTGCAAACACGATTGGTGAAAGAAATGGGGTGGTAGCCAGAAAGAAGGTGTTTGTCCTTACCGGGCTTAGGTATGGGTGGCTTCATGCCAGCATCTGGGAAATGTGCCATCTGTCCAGATGCGATTGTATGTACGAAGGAGAAAGTGCTTGCCCACAAGAGAAAGGTGCTGCAACATCTAAATGTGAAGATCATGCGGCCCTGGGGCAGAAGATCAGAACGCTGTGAGAGCAAGATCTAGCTCCCGCATAGTAAAGGCGGCACTGTAGCATTCACAATTCTGAGAGGAGAAGGGTGTCACCCGAGCCTCCTCCACTCATTTCAAAGGAGGAAGACAGGGTGATAGTGGGTGGAGCTCGAAATCTCTCCAAATAGCGGTCCAAGGTGTTGGAGATTGCAATAGGGCCCACAATGACATCATCTGCTAGTCGGGCCAAAAATTGGGGAATGGACCTTGGATCCAGAGACATATCAGAGGTCGGCCCACATGATGGAAGAAGGAGCAGCACTGTTAAAAGAACTAGTAAATGAAATCCAGATAGCTTTTTTGCTATCCCAAAGAATGCGATGGCACTGCACCCACAGCTATAATGGTTAAAAATGTGGGAGCATGTCTCTGCTTGCAAACTGTGTTGCAGCATACCTCAGTCTACCAAGGGACCAGGGCATGGTGCAGTAAAGGTGAAGTGCAAGGAATTGAATTTTCTGTGGTCATAAGGATAATGGTTGTAAGGTATTCCACCTGGTCATCACAACTGAGAAATGATGTTTGTCAAAGGTCACCAGGGAGGAATAAAAACCACCAGTTGGCCTTTGAAAGCTGCCAATTGGGATTACACGTAGGGGAGGTAGGAGTCAGCAAATGGATAGCACACAGGAGATGGTCACTCAAGTACATGTCAGATACAACAGACAACTTGAAATGACAGGCAAGCTTGGCAGTGCAGAATGACAGGTCCAAATGGAGTCTAAAAGGAATGTGAGTGCTCCAGTGTTTATGCAGATGAGGTAGATTTGATTGAGGTCAGCCAAGAGGGCACCTCACAGACAGGTTCTGGAAGATTCCCAAAGGGAATGGTGTGCATTAAAGTCACTTAGCAGCAAAAAGGGGTGAGGAAGGTGCCCAGTAAGCCGGAGGAAGTCTGCAGGGGCGACACTAAATGATGGAGGGATGAAGACAGTACAAAGAGAAGAGGTGAAGTGAGGAAGGAAAATGCAGACTGCAACAGCTTGCTGCCAGGTTGTTCAGTGAGATGGTTTGACTATAATCATCATCCTGGATTACCAGCATGACTCCCCCATGAGATGGAATGCTGTCCTTGTGGGGGTCAAACCAGGCCGAAAAGAAATGCGAGAGGTCAAAGTGGTTATGAGGACGTAATTTTGTTTCCTGGGGTCAGAACATGAGTGGACACTGCAATGACAAGAGCAGTTGTAACTCCTACTTGTTGGATCTAACATTACAAATGTTTTATTGGAGGAGAGTCATGACAGAGAAAGGGCAGGAGGGGAAAAATGAAGAGTCATCACCTCAGCGGCTGCTGTGTGCTAGCCTTTGACAACTCACTGCTACAGGGTGCAGAGGCTGGAGGATCCTGCTCCATGAGATCTAGAGAGGTGTTGGCATTTTACCTCAGTCGGCCTGCGGATTCCAGAGCAAAAAAACGGTTGGCAGTGTGCACCATCAAAACAGAGGTCGGCTGGGTGAGGGGCACCGTTGAAGGGACACCGTTGAAGGGAATCTGCAAGTCAGTAAAGGAGAAGACTGTCTTTGTTTGATTTCTTGGAGCCTTTGTGGTTGGCAGGTGAAGACTCAGACTTTATTGAGTGTAAGGATGTAAAAAGTCTTCATGGGAGTATTCCTGTGGTCCTTTCTGGCCTGCCAGTTGTGTAGCAGGTGATTTCGCCACCAGAGGTGAAAATTTGGTGGCTTATTGCAAAGCTGGAGAGGATGTTACCATGACACTCAGTGATTTTACAACTGCGGTGTCAAATTTGATGTCACAAGTTCATGTCACTGTGTCCTTTGTGGAGTGATGTGTAGCAAGAATGATACTGTAAGTGCCAGATGGTAAAACACAGGGCTCTCGACTAGCTAAAAACTTACGAGCAACAGGGTAAGGCACTTTTTCCTTCACCTGTTTTTCCTGGATGGCCCATTCACCAAGATACATGGGACATTCTCAAGGGTGGGGGTCAAGGTTGCCATTGCAATTAATACAGTGGGGAGAGGGGGGAGGGGGGGAAGGGAATCGCCTTTGTGAGCATCCCTATCACAAGTAACACATTGGGCTGGGTTTTGGCAGGACATTCAAGTGTGGTTGTCACATTGACACTGGTAGCAGCACATAGGGTTTGGAATAGACAGTCAGACCATGATGACTTCATAGTCTGCTTTGATCTATGATGCAAGCACTACTCTATCAAACATGAGAGAAAGAGTGCGTGTGAGCACTAAAAATGTATCAACCTTTCTCATCACCCGATGGACTGCAGTGACGCCCTGATCAGAGATGCAAGTTTGTATTTCTCCCTCAGTCAGACCATCAAGCAGCCTAGTGTAAATAACACCACATGTAGAATTCAGCATTCGATGGACCTTGACACAAACAGGATAGCCATGGAAGAGTGAAGCTGCAAGCCGTTGTTTTGATTGGTTGATTGGGAGGAGGGGACAAAACAGTGATATCGTCAGTCCCATGATATTAGGGAAGGAAGTCAGCTGTGCCTTTTCGAAGGAACCATCCCAGCATTTTCCTGAAGTTATTTTGGGAAATCATGGAAAACCTACATCAGGATGGCCAGATGCAGGTCTGAACCATCATCCTCCCAAATAATTGTTGTGCTTCAGGATTACAGTTCATCTCCAAAAGCAAAGTGCCATTGCATAAACAACAGAAGGATATCACGGGGCCGGCAACTGCATCAACACCTTTGTGAATAATAAAGGGATTAGCCATAGCAAAGGACTGACCATCTTCAGTAAGTGAAACCACAAGGAACCGAGTTGCTGCTGGGAGTCTTTGAATCTTTAGCCTCATTCCACTTAAATTTAGTAGATGTAGAATGATATGAAGATGATCGGTTTATTGCAAGAAAATCTCCCATGACTGCCAGTGTCTACAAAGGCACATTCCTTCCTACGGGGAGGGAGGGGGGGGGGGATGAATGCTGTCCCCTCATGCAGGGTAGTTTATAATGTATTTAAGTCTGGCATCTTTGATAAGTAAGGAAAATGTCCTTGGTCCGGGTTCGAAACCCACCACCACTTAAATTTTGATTAATAATCAGCATTGGTGGCCGCAGGCTTCCGCCATAAGAAGTCTTGTCAAAGAGGGTGAATGAGCGGACAAAGGTTCAGGGCACTCTCTTGTCCTTTTGGTGGGAAACTGTTTCTAAAGGCAGAAGAATCAGCAATGATAAATGGCATGAGGATGCAGAAGGCAATAGAAACCATTGCATTAAAGACACATAACACATATCCACAGGATATGTAGCCTGTAATTGAAAAGAGTGTCATGATGATCTCTCCATGGGCAAAATATTCCGGAGTAGTCCCCCATTTGGACCTCTGGGAGGGGACTGTCAATGGGGAGGTGACAATGAGAAAAAGATTCAATCACCAACTAAACAATGATGTTCTACGAGACAGGGCATGGAATGTCAGAAGCTTAAACATAGTAGGGAAGCTATAAAATTTGAAAAGGGAAATGCAAAGACTCAATCTAGATATAGTAGGGGCCAGTGAAGTGAAATGAAAATATAAGGATTTCTGGTCAGATGAGTATAGGGTAATATCAACAGCAGCAGAAAATGGTACAATGGAAGTAGGATTCATCATGAATAGGAAAGTAGGGAAGAGTTTGATCAGAATCGACAGTAAAGCAAGACCAGCAACAATAGTTCAGGTATACATGCCGACATCGCAAGCTGAAGATGATGAAATAGAGAAAGTATACGAAGATATACAGTATGTGAAGGGAGATGAAAATCTAATAGTCATGGGGTACTGGAATGCAGTTGTGGGGCAAGGGGTAAAAGAAAAGGTTACAGGAGAATATGGGCAGGGGCAAGGAATGAGAGAGGAGAAAGACTAACTGAGTTCTGTAATAAATTTCAACTGGTTATAGCGAGTACTCTGTACAAGAGGAAGAGATATACTTGGAAAAGGCCAGGTGATATGGGAAGATTTCAGTTAGATTACATCATGGTCCAACAGAGATTCCGAAATCAGATACTGGACTGTAAGGCGAACCCAGGAGCAGGTATAGACTCAGATCACAATGTAGTAGTGATGAAGTGCAGGCTGAAGTTTAAGAGATTACTCAGGAAGAATCAATACACAAAGAAGTGGGATACGGAAGTACTAAAGAATGATGAGATACACTTCAAGTTCTCTAAGCCTACAGATACAGCAATAATGAATAGCTTAGTAGGCACTACAGTTGAAGAGGAATGGCCATCTCTAAAATGAGCAGTCGCAGAAGTGGGAAAGAAAAACATAGGTGCAAACAAAGGTAACTGCGAAGAAGACATGGGTAACAGAAGAAATACTTCAGTTGATCGATGAAAGAAGGAACTTAAAAAATGTTTAGGTAAATTCAGGAATACAGAAATACAAGTCACTGTGAAATGAAATAAACAGGAAGTGCAGGGAAGCTAAGATGAAGTGGCTGCATGAAAATATGAAAAAATCAAAAAGGAAATGATTGTCGAAACGACTTGGAATACAGAAAGTCAACCCAACCTCCAGTGAAATTAAAAGCAAGGGTGGTAACATTAAGAGTGCAATGGGAATCCCACTGCTAAATGCAGAGGAGAGAGTGTATAGGTGGAAAGAGTACATTGAAGGCCTCTATGAGGGGTGTTATCTTACCCTCCCTCACATTGTTTGTTGCTTGTCACTTTTCAAAATAATTAACTTCTTTTAATAAGTTTCGAGAGGAGTAAGATGTACAAATAACTTTTTTACTTATCTTCATTTTCTTGTAGTTGGCTCCAGTTCGTCACGTCTAGTGGTTGGTTCTTCAGGCTGAAATTTTTTTGACTTTGTAGGTTACCAGATGACATGATAACCATTATGTAGGCCAACTGTGTAATTTCTGTTCTTGTAACGTTTTTTTTTTTATTCTATCATATTTTTCTATATCACATTGTCTTTATACCTTCCACTTTCATGAAACCAAAAATTACATTGTTATTGACAAACATAAAAACATGTCTGATTCCATCTAGCACAAGCCCACTACTAATTCATTCTGCGGTATTAACAATGTTCCAAAGAGTTTACAAAACAAAGAGAGTTCACAGGCTTTCTTGACAAAAGAAGAATCTCCACCAATTTATGTTATTATTTCATAAATGAATCCAGAAATAAATTTAATAAATATTTTCAGATTGCACAATTAATAATATGAATTTTTAGTGTACCAAATATTTTTTAATTTCAAATGTTTCTAAAAGAAAAGTAATTTTAACTGTACATACAGGGTTAACACACAATAAAATTGTAATAAAGTAATAAAATCATTTCTTTTTATACATTTCAACCTGAGATATAATACATCATATACAAAATAATATGAAATTCTTTTAGTTAAACAGCTTAGATAATATTAATGTTATAACTTCAAGTTGAACAAATATATTTCAAGGAAGATGCAATACATGAAAGTCACAGATCAAGTAAACAGAGTGAGACGTGTGTACACTAGCTGGCTGGCCGCATAGGTGCCACTGCTGCTGCATGGCTGGCAGACAGCGCCGCATGTAGAGGACGCGCGTAACTGCGCGGCGGCACTTTGAAAGATCGGCGAGTCACAACACTTTTCCCCCTTTGAATTTTTTGCACAGGTCTTGATAGAGGTGGCCTGTAGATTGCTAATGTCCATAGGTGTTGTTTGACTGGCCGTTAAGTCTCGAGGAGGAGGCTTCCTGTACGAACGGAAGTGTCCCCGATGATAATGGGTTGAGATGACAGGAGACATGAGGGTCAAATCTGCTGGGGCCCCATGCACCAATCTGCCCGTTGCGGCAAGTCCGGTTGTTATAAAAGGAGACACAGGCGATGTGTCCGCATCCATAGGAGAAGGAGGCAAGTAGAGTTGCTCCAACAGATAATGGTCATCTGGTTCCTGCATGGGCACATCTCCTGGTGGTGTCAGTTCTTGTGCTGGCACCGATATGATGGTGAGAGGACTGCGTTGTGAGTAATGAGAGATTCCAGTATCCCGAGCGTCAGGTAGAGTCGAAAGTGGTGTAGTGGCATCCGGAACAGGCATTGCTGGCACACGAGGCCAAAGCTGGTCCGAATGATGCACTGCAACACCAGTGTTCGTCTGGATTTCATACAGGCGTCAGCCACGGTGTCGTAAGATGCGACCAGGACTCCATTTTGGCTGCCTGCCATATCCCCGTACCCATACAAGGTTGTCAGCAGTGAACCGGACAAGCGAAGGCACCCGCGGCCGTGAGGTGGAAGGCCGCACAAAAGAAGCCAGAAATTGGAGAAGTGCATCAGCAGCAGAAGAAGTCAGGAGTTTCCTCATCTGAGCCTTAAATGTGCGGACCAGTCGTTCAGCCTCACCGTTTGACTGTGGATGGAACGGAGGGGCCGTGACATGCATGACGCCGTGACAGGCACAGAAATCCACAAAATTAGAAGAGGCAAATTGCGGACCATTATCAGTAACAAGAGTAGAGGGAAGGCCTTCCAAAGAGAAAATGCGAGCTAGAGCATTGGTGGTTGCCGCGGTGGTAGGCGACGTGCAACGGACAATGAAAGGAAAGTTAGAGTAGGCGTCAATAACGAGAAGCCAATAAGTACCTAAAAAAGGTCCCATGAAATCAGCATGAATACGCTCCCAGGGCTTCGCAGGCGAAGGCCACGGTGACAAAGATGACTTCGGGGCAGCGGCCTGTGACGCACAAGAGCCACTGGCAGTGACCATGTGTGCAATTTCAGAGTCGATGCCAGGCCAGTACATGTGACAGCGCGCCAGAGATTTTGTGCGAAACACCCCAGTGCCCTTGGTGAAGGAGGCGCAAGACCAAAGCACGCAAAGACGCAGGTACTACAGCATTTTTGGTGGAAAGGAGGGTAACACCATCCCTAGCCGTGAGGCGGTAACGCAAAGCATAGTAGTTCCACAATGGATCAGAAGTCTTAGCGGACAGATGATGTAGCCAACCCTTCTGAATACAGAAGAGGGAGAGGGTAGGGTCAGAACCCGTAGCAGCTGCCAGCCAGTCCCCGGTGATGGGGAACCCGTCCACAACCCGCTGCTTGGCAATATCCAGGTGGAAACACAAAAGTTCATCCCTATCGAATGCCGGATCAGGACCCACGGGAAGGCGAGACAGTGTATCAGCATTCGCATGTTGAGCTGTCGGCCGGAAATGAATCTCATAATTGAAACAAGACAAGTAAAGAGCCCAACGCTGGAGGCAATGTGCAGCCTTGTCGGCAAGTGACGTTGAGGGATGAAACAGGAAACAAGTGGTTTGTGATTCGTAACAAGATGAAATTTAGATCCATAGAGAAAAACACCAAACTTATGAAGAGCATTTTTCAATTTGAGAATACTTTTGTTGGGCATCCGTGAGCATTTTGGAGGCATAAGCAATGAGTTGTTCAGAACCGTCAGAAAAATGGTGCGAAAGGAATGCACCAACCCCGTATTGAGAGGCATCCATGGCAAGAACAAGATGGCCAGGTCGATAAGTAGCCAGGCATGGGGCCTTGTTTCAGCATAGTCTTCAATTTCTGGAAAGCAGCATCGCATGACACGTTTTTATGCAACAGGCGATGCAATGGCTGAGCCACCGAAGCAGCAGACGGTAAAAACTCGTGATAGTATGCTATTTTCCCCAAGAAGGCCTGCAGTTCCTTAACAGATGTAGGGCGAGGAAGGGCATCGATCGCAGCGACAGTTTGCTGAAGCAGACGAATACCATCCTGAGAGAGTTGAAACCCCAAGTACGTGATAGATGCCTGAAAAAATTTCGATTTCTGAAGATTACACTTAAGACCGGCAGTCTGTAAGACATGAAAAACTGTGCGGAGATTTTAAAGATGTTCGTCAGTGGTGGAGCCAGTGACAACAATGTCATGCAGGTAATTTATACACCCAGGGACAGTGAGCAATAATAGTTCCAAGAATCGCTGAAAGAGAGCAGGGGCGCTGGCAACCCCAAATGGCAATCGTTGGTATTGATAGAGGCCAAAAGGCGTGTTAAGGACCAGAAACAGAATTGATGATAGTGGCAGCAGAACCAGTATCCACCTGCATGCGAACATCTCGACCAAGTCTTTGGACAGTGAGAAATAACTTCCCTGAAAGGGAAGAAGTACAATTGACAGACAACACAGAATCAGAATCTGCGTCACGGTCATGAACATCATGTATGCGGTCGGATTTGCAAATGGATGACACATGACCCTTTTATTGCATTTGTGACACATGGCCCAACGTTGTGGACAATCTTCTCATGAATGTTTAGTAAAACACCGCAGACATGAAGGAAGTTGCCGTGGGTTTTGCTGCAGTTTCTTAGAGGTTTGTTTACGGTTAGGCCGAGGCTGCACTTGGGAGCATACTGTGGCCACATCGGCTGATGGGGACACACCACAAGCTTCGTCAACATTGCACAGAGGTTGTATTTCCCCAACGTCGCCCCGTGCCTCTATTTGCACTCCAGCGGCACGAGAAATTTCAAAAGACTGAGCGATGGATAGGACTTCATCTAGTCGGATTTGCCAACTGAAGGGCACATTGCCTAACTTCTTTGTTGGGTGCCGATCGGTTAATAGCATCCCGTACTATGGAATCAGCGTAGGATTCTTTGTGAACTTCAGTAACAAAATGACACTTTCTACTGAGGCCGTGAAGTTTAGCAGCCCAAGTGTGATAGGATTGATTCGGTTGTTTTTGACAACAATAAAAGGCAACATGAGAGGCTACCACATGTGTTTGCTTTTGAAAATAGATGGACAGAAGTGAGCACATTTCAACAAAGGACAAAGACACAGGATCTTTCAAAGGAGCCAATTGCGACAACAACCGATACATTTGAGGTGAAATCCATGAAAGGAACAGAGACTTACATGTTTGTTCATCCGCGACATGAAATGCCAATAAGTGCTGTCGAAGATGTTTTTCGTAATCAGACCAGTCTTCCGCCATCTCGTCGTAAGGAGGAAAAGTAGGGAGAGACAATGACGAGAGATGTCCCGCATTTGATGCCGCGACGAAATCACGAATCGCATTTGTGAGAAGCGTTTGCTGTTCTATGAGACCTTGCAATAGTTGCTCTAAAGTAGCCATGGAAACATGTGGGTCAACGATGGAAAAGAAAACTCACTATCTCGTCACCAATTGTTATAACTTCAAGTTGAACAAATATATTTCAAGGATGACACAATACATGAAAGTCACAGATCAAGTAAATAGAGTGAGACGTGTGTACACTTTAACAGTCAAATCATAACTGAGTCCAAGTCTAGCAGCCGCTGGCTGGCTGGCTGCTTAGGTGGCGCTGCTGCTGCATGGCTGGCAGACAGCGCCGCATGTATAGGACGCACGTAACTGCATGGTGGCACTTTGAAAGATCAGCGAGTCACAACAATTAACCTGTTTAAAAGGAAGAAAGTATTTTTGGTATTGATAACTTCTGTTGAATAAAGGTAATGTTAGAGGAGGGTGCCCTTTTACAGGGGAAAGATTTGTCTCAAGTGATAGAAGAAGATACTGGAGTGGATATAGAAGAGATTGGGGATCCAGTATTAGAATCAGAATTTGAGAGAGCTTTGGAGGACTTAAGATCAAATAAGGCAGAAGCGATATATAACATTCCATCAGAATTTCTAAAATCATTGGGGATAGTGGCAAGAAAATGGCTATTCATGTTGTTGTGCAGAATGTATGAGTCTGGCGACATACCATCTGCCTTTCGGAAAAATATCATCCATTCAATTCCAAAGAATGTAAGAGCTGACACGTGCTAGAATTATTGCACAATCAGCTTAACAGCTCATGCATCCAAGTTGCTGACAACTGAATGAAAAATAAAATCGAGGATGTGTCAGATGATGATCACTTTAGCTTTAGGAAAGACAAAGGCACCAGAGAGGCAATTCTGACACTGGGGTTGACGATGGAAGCAATACTAAAGACAAATAAATACATGTCAAAAGGATTCATCAATCTGGAAAAAGCATTTGAGACTGTACAATGGTGCAAGATGTTCAAAACTGAGGAAAATAGGGGTAAGCTACAGGGAGAGATGGGATGACCAAGAACGAAGTGCTCGGATTAAAAAGGGTGTAAGGCAGAGAGTAGTCTTTCGCCCCTACTGTTCAATCCGTACATTGAACATGCAATATTGGAAATAAAAGAAAGGTTCAAGAGTGGAATTAAAATTCAAGGTGAAAGGATATCCATGACATGACTCGCTGGCTGATGACAATGCTATCTTGAGTAAAAGTGAAGAAGATTTACATGATCTGCTGAATAGAATGAACAGTCTAATGAGTACAGAATATGGACAGAGAGTAAATCGAAGAAAGACGAAAGTAATGAGAGGTAACAGAAATGAGAACAGTGAGAAACTTATCAAGATTGACGGTCAAGAAGTAAATGAAGTTAAGGAATTCTACTACCCAGGCAGCAAAATAACCAATGACAGACAGAGCAAGGAGGACATAAAAATCAGACTAGCAATGGCAAAAAGGGCATCCCTGGCCAAGAGAAGTCTACTAGTATCAAACATAGATGTTAATTTGAGGAAGAAAATTCTGAGAATGTGCATCTGGAGCACAGCATTGTATGGTAGGGAAACATGGACTGTGGGAAAACTGGAACAGAAGAGAATCGAAGCATTTGAGATGTGGTGCTACAGACTAATTTTGAAAATTAGGTGGACCAATAAGGTAACGAATGAAATGAGGTGATTCTCCGCAGACTCAAAGAGGAAAGGAATATATGGAAAACACTGACAAGAAGAAGAGACAGGATGACAGGACGTCTGTTGAGACATCACGGAATAACTTCCAAGGCACTTGAAGGAGCTATAGAGGGCAAAAACTGTAGAGGAAGACAGAGACTGGAATACATCCAGCAAATAATTGAGGTTTGTAGGTTGCAAGTGCTACTCTGAGATGAAGAGGTTGGCACAGGAGAGAAATTCGTAGCAGGCTGCATAAAACCAGTCAGAAGACTGATGACACAGAAAAAGTCCGCCTACCTCCCAAGCACATCAGAGATGAGGCCCAACAGTTCACAAAATTTTTGAACTGTGTTACAATGGGATCAGTGTTAGTGAGAATGGTGCACACACCACATATTTCACCAAATGGTTGATCCTCCTGCCGGAGAAGAAAACTATGTGCAGTCTGGTGACTTGCTATCAGTAAGATTGGCATGAAGTCCACCATGCCTGTGTGATTGATTTGAGTGACCATGGTTAGTTTTCTGCCACCTCCAACCATTCAGTTTCCCAAGGACACGATTTGTCTTTCAGATGATGAGATCATGGCTTGCAGGGGAATATCACACCAACATACACTATCATGCTGATGAGCTTCTTTGGTTGCTTTGTCAGCTATGTCGCTTCCCTATATCCCGATGTAACCAGGTACCCAAGATCACTTCCTTGCCACAGTGTTGGACCTGCTGTAAGGGTCATGGATAAGCTAAATCAACTGGTCTATTGGATTTTGATGGACTGCCTGCAGCGCACTTAGTGAGTCAGAATAGACAAGAAACCTTGTACTATGATGCCTGTGAATCCACTCCAGTGCCGTCGTACTGCCATATAGCTCTGCATCATAATTTCAGAATTTTTCTGAAGGTTCAATTCGAAAACCCTATATGGGAAACAGATTAACAACCAGGGGTATTCTCTTGCTGGGATCCATTCATATAAACAATGATAAGACTGTAATACATATTTAAAATTGAAGAAAATAAGAGTTGCAAAAATCATAATCTGGAGTACAAGTTTTCTTGTATTGCAACAAGATTAAAATCACTTTGGGGCTCTGAAGACATCAAGAAAGCAATTTTTTCCATCCCTGGTTGTGTCTTTGGAGCTCTGATATATCCAGGTCCTTGAGACAATCAGTACCATGTATCCTAAATGGCTTGGTTGCATGGGGCTGATTCCTGAACAGCTACTTAAAGTTGGGGTGGACCGCTGCACTAAATGCCAATGAGTGATGCAACACTGAGATTTTCAGGGGCTGTTGAGCCAAGAGGAGTTGCCACCGAATCCAGAGTGGTGGTTCGCCAGCCTCTGCACACAGATTGTGAACTGGAGTGGTCCAAAAGCTCCAATTGATATCCAAATTCCCTCATGGTGGACAGTGTCTAACATATAGAGGTAGGAAATACAGGTTGATCAATATACCACGCAACCATAATCTAACTGTGATATAATAAATGCCCTATAAAACTGTAGGAGACAGGACCTGTGTGCTTCCCATGCCTTTCTGCTGAGACACTTCAAAACATTCAACAATTTAAACCCCTTTGTTCACAGGGCTTTCACGTGTGGCAGCCAGTTTAATTTCAAGTCAACTAGTAAGAACAAAAACTGGACAGTGTCCTTAAAATGTAAAATATTGTCCCTCATTGTGAGTTATGGTTGGGTAAAACTTCAATGAGCATGGTTAAAATTGTCACACAGTTTTCTCTAGAGAGGATCTAGAACCAGTTTTATTGGCCCAAGTTTACAGCCTCCTGATGGTCATCTGCCATTGCCTCATCATCGTCATAAGATTGTAGAAAGAGTAGAAATTTGCAAAATTATCTACAAACAAAGCATTTAACAGGGCCCATGACTGCAGATGAGATGCTATTAATAGTGACTGCAAACAATGTAACACTAGGTGCACTGCCTTGAGGAACCTCACTCTCCTGAACATAGCAATCAGACAAGGCATCACCAACAGGACCGCAGAAGTACTGCTCCTCAAGGAAGGACTGAATAAGAGGTGGTAGACATCCACACAGTACCCATTTATGAAACGGCAAAGGATATTTTCCTACAAGTGGCGTAATACATTTCCTCAAGGCCAAAAAATTCATCAACCAAATGGTTTCAGTGTATGAAGGAACCTATATCGCCATCTCCTGTGGAATTAAGTTGTCATAGGCAGAATTGTAGCACCTGAAACCACACTTTGAGTGGCACAGGTGACCTTGGGATTCGAGGAGCCCGATGAGGCAGCAGTTGACCATGCACTCTAGTCTTATCCATACAACTGGTAAGGGCTACACCCATTAACTTCAGGGTCGGTGCGATCCTTACCTGGTTTCAAAAATGGAACTAGTATTGCCTCCTTCCAAGTTATGGGGTACTGCCCATCAAACCAGATCTGACTTAAACAAGATAGGAGCTTGCCTTTGGCTTCAGTGCACAGATGACAGAGCAAGGCGTAGTGGGCATAAGCCAAGCCTGTGTGTCCAGGATACTGTTGTTTAATTATTTCTATCCCTATCAAATTCACTTTGTGCAAGAACTCCATCGTTATGTTACTGGAAAACAGGTGCCATTCTGTGAAGTTTGAAGAAAGATGCACACACCAGCAGAACCTCGAAGCTGACATTTTCTTCAGCAATGAAGCTAGTTTCGATTTGATGGGAGGATGAATAAACATACTGGTATCTATTTGGCAAACAACAATCCCCATCTCACTGTTGAGGTGTACATTCAGACCAACCCTAGGTTAAATGTGTGGTGTGGCAAACATGGGGATGTCCTCATTGGTCCCATATTTTATAATGGCATGCTCAACTGTGCACACTATAGACATCACTTTGAGGAAACATTATTACCCTACTTGGTTGATCTGCCTCTCGAACCAAGATGTAAGTTTTTCTTCCAGCAGGATGGCACACCACCATACTTCAGATGAAAGGCCTGCTGACTCCTTGATGAGGATCTTCTTGGACACTGGATTGGCAGACAGGGTCCAGTGGAATGGCCAGTTAGGTCGCCAGACGTGACGCCATTGGACTTTTTCCTTTGGAGACAACTCAAGTCTATAGTGTCCACCAATAACCCAAAAACATTAAATGACATGCAGAAGATTATCATCAGAGCCTGTAGAGAAATACCAAGAGGGACACTAGGGTCAGTGTCCAGCAGTGCCCATCACAGTATTCAGATGTGTCACCTGCAGGCTGGCTGTCAGTTTGAACACCTTCTGCATTAAACACACAACCGAACAACTGACTGGGGACAGCAATAGCACCGTACTGTTAACTTTCAGGTTTCATTGACCAATGATGTAATATTTTGTTAGTAGGATTAAAGCACATCTGTAGCATGTGTTCATCTCTCTGTATTTACACCATCTCCACTAATTACAGCTTTTTCCTATAGGTTAAGGCTAATGAATCACCCTTATACATATGACATACGTATTGTAGCAATTGTAAATGGTGGATAATGATCTGGTACTTGCAGTTCCTCTTTATAAGGTTCTAGCACATGGTTGAAGGTTTCAGCACCATCCTTATTGACTAACATAATTTAACTATTAATCTAGTTTGCATACATATGTGCCAAGCACAGTATTACAACCATTTAGTACTTTTCCCCTACAGCAAAAATAAAGAAACTAATTCTACCCATATGCCTCAAAGGTTTATGGAGGCCATGGCTTTTCTTGAGACACCAAGCTCTGGTGAAAATTGGCATCTATCCCAGCTAACTGATCCTTTATAAATTGTAATAATTCATCAAAATATTCCTCACTTATTCTTGTTAAACTGAAAAACTTATCAAAGTGTTTAAATAAACCATTATAGAACAGACCAGACACATTTTGTTGCATATTTCAAGAACATTGCATGTAGCCAGTATTGTAGATTTTCTTTATGTTTAACACAACGGAATAACCAAGTTGCGATAAGCATCAGTTTTGAAATTGATCGTATTCTTGTCGCAGTCATGTGTAAAATGTTGCACATTAAATGTGTCACAACTGATCTTCTA
Source organism: Schistocerca cancellata (assembly GCF_023864275.1). Taxonomy (NCBI): domain Eukaryota; kingdom Metazoa; phylum Arthropoda; class Insecta; order Orthoptera; family Acrididae; genus Schistocerca; species Schistocerca cancellata. Next base: position 103,029,301 of record NC_064629.1, on the reverse strand, counting down.
AGCAGTCTTAAAGATTTGGGTAGACATGTGTCAGCAGCGTAGTAGCTTTGTGATTCAACAAGTTAAACCATGGCCCCATTCTCCATGATACACAATGTTCCATCACAACTAACAGTAGATGCTGAAGCACGCCCAGAGCTACCTCGGGAACTTCAAAGTCATCGGAACTGAACTCCCAGATTTGCCCATCATTTAACTCTACCAATGCAACTTACAGAAAGCTACAAATGAAGCAAGCATTAACTCCCAGCTGCAATGGAAGTTAAGGTTTCAAGAACATAAAAACAAACTGTAATAAATGATATGATTTTCTTTCTATTCTAGAAAAAGAAACAAACAACAATACAGCAATCCAAATTCCCATCTGTAACTAAACTGCAGTCCTCTGGACTAACTGGAAAAATTGAAGCTTGGACAGTTTTCAAATTGATCATAAAGAAAAGCACACACTTCCTAAGAAAAGTCATTTCTACAAGATCTAGAATTTCTCACCAACATTTACACACTCCTCACTGTAGTCCTCCTTTTGAGATCACAAACTACTTACTTCCCAAAACACACAATGCTTTCAACTACACTAATATGTTTTTTTTTTTTTTTTCACTTTTCACGATACTCTTTGAACATTGTGGTTATTACTCAGTAAAATACATATTCTTAAGACAAAAACCAGCGCACATATTTTATTTAAAAAATGTTTAGTTAACTGACGTTTACTTGAACAAAAATGCTTTTGAGAATTATGAGTTAATAAAAGCAATAATTGTTTTCAGGTAACACTTCTGTAGGGCATTCTGATTTCATCTATCAGGATCACAGTTCATACAATCCTTCCAAAACAAATAAAATATTATAAAATTTCTGAGCTTAATTCAGAAGTTTCCATTCATGAGATTAAAGTTTTCAGCATCAGTTTGACACACATTTTTGTGTAGCCAAGTACCCCAGTTAACACAAGATTATTTTAACTTACTGACCACAAAACAAAAGGGAACTGGCCAGGTAAAATTGCCATGAATTTTTTACAGTGGCCTTGCATGAAAAATCTCCTGAGCAGTTTCCTCCCTTGTCCTTCTCCTCAATTCCTGCAACTAGCAGCAAAGTTCGCCAAACTACTCACTCAAAAACACCACACTCCCAAATTACCCACAGAGAAATACTGTAATTTCATAAAAAATGACCCTTTTATTCTCCTTAAACACTGTTTATATGCACAGTTCTACACCTTAATGAATGAAATGGCATACTGTTCTGTCACTGTGTAGTAATTTAAATTTATCAGACATCCTGCTTTGGACAGGACAGTACCATTTTTCAACCTACAGTTCCGGTGTTCTGATATATTTCGGTGGGATGCCTCTTTGTCCCATTATTTTAGAAAGTAGCATTTATTTTTTATTTTCTATGCTATGCTAAGTAATATTTAAAGCTTTGTGTCTATAACTGCAAAGAACAAAAGTTATGTTACCAATGGACAACATTCATTATGAAAAACAAGTCATCTAATTGGCCACACTGCTGGCATTGTTTTTTTTTCCTGTGCTTCACTACAATTCAGTTCCATTCTCCAGTGACTTAGTGACAGTTGGAGGTGTGATCTGCATTGTTTCAGCAGTCCATGAGAGATTGAAGATGCCAATACAAAAGTGTGTGTTCACTGCTGCATTGTGAGAAAAGATAAGTATCTTAGCCTATGGGATATGCCTTGCAATTTATAGAGAATTTTACATTAACTCTCACTAATTATGCATAAATCAACCAATACTAAGTCTTTTTATTTATACTTTACCTTCTGTCGTTAAGTACACATTCACAAAGAAAACATGGTCCAATTCTGATATTCATTGCACCATTTGTAACATCGAGTTTTGTGTGTGTTGTGGAGGGAAGAGCACATTGAGCAACATCCAAACTCGAGTAAGCATAAAAAGGCAGAAATTTCTGCTGCGTCATCCAGAAGTGTAACTTCATTTTTCCAACCAAATTCAGCAACAGATCCTGAACTGCACTTACCTACATCTGCATCATAGTCCACAAGCCACCTAATGGTGTGTGGCAGAGGGTACTTTTTGTACCACTAATTGAGCCCTCCAACCCTATTCCACTCGGGAATAGTGCATGGGAAGAATGATTGGCGGTAAGCCTCTGTATTGCATGGGAAGAATGATTGTCAGTAAGCCTCTGTATTGGTTCTAATTTCTTGAACTTTCTCCTCATGGTCATTACACGAGACATATATGTGTGTGTGTGTGTGTGGGGGGGGGGGGGGGGGGGTAATAGTAAGTAAGTAAGTAATAGTAAATCTCTCCGTGATGCGCAACGCCTTTCTTGTAATGTCTGCCAATGGAGTTTGTTGAGTATATACTTTACGCTCTTGTGCCAACTAAATGAACCCGTGATGAAACATGTCACTCTTTGTTGGATCTTCTCTCTCTCTTCTATCAGCCCTATCTGGTAGGGATCCCAGACAGATGAACAATACTGAAGAATCAGTCAAACAAGTGCCTTATAAGCCACTTCTTTCATGGATGAGTTACACTTCCTTAAGATTCTTTCTATGGATCTGAATCTGGCATCTGCTTTTCCCACTATTTGTTTTATGTGGTCATTCCACTTAAGGTTGCTCTGGCTAGTTACTCTTCATATTTTATGGTAGATACTGTTTCCAGCAGTTTGTCATTGATAGTGTAGCTATACAACAGTGGATTTCTTTTCCCATGTATGCGCAATATGTTACACTTATTTACATTCAGCGTCAATTGCCAGAGCCTGTACCATTCATCAATTCTCTGGAGGTCATTATGCAAATCTTTACTATCTTCTGGCATTGCTACTTTCTTACAGACAACCAGCCTTAGAGAGCATCTGATGCTTTCTACTTAATCATTTATATGTATTGTAAACAGTAACAGTCCTATCACACTTCATTGGGGCACTACAGAAATTACCTTCACATCTGTCAATTTTGTTCTGTTAAGAGCGAAATGCTCTTCTGGGTTCTGTCAGCAAATAAGTCTTGAATCCAGTCACAAATCTGATCCTATGCTCAATAAGCTTGTAGTTTTTTCACTAGATAGCAGTGCAGGATGGTGTCAAATGCCTTCCTGAAGTCGAGGAACATGGCATCAACCTGAGTGTCATTGTCTACACCACTGCAGATCTCATCGAGGAACAAAGTGAGCAGAGTTTTGCAAAACCTCTGTTTGTGGGCTCCAAGTTGATTTTTGTAGTGGAGATTTTCCTTCTCCAAGAACGTCATTCTTGAACATAAAACATGTTCCACAGTTTTACAACAAACTGACATAAATGATATAGGTCTATAATTGTGTGCATCTGTCCTATGGCCCTTCTTAAAAACGTAACTGTCGTCTGCTTCACATCTGCTGTGCAGCGAGCTACCTTAATTTAAGTATTAACTGTATTTTTCTTACTTGTCACTTCTTCCGTGTGTATTTGCTTTTAGGAAGCTTTAATTGTCTGGTGCTATTAATAGTGTTCCATAGATTTCGTGTTTGTTTTGAATACAGTCAGAGAGAGTCCCTTTAGTCAACCATAGTGCCAGTAGTGCTAGTGTTTGTTTTCAATACATCCAGAGACAGGTAGTGCAATTTTCATTGTTTTCTACAAGAAGTGGCTAGCAACCCCAGTTTAGTGAATAAGCAGTCTAGTTAAAGGTTGAACAACTCTCTTCAGTAAATTGATTCCTTAGGATGGATAGGATGTGTGACTGCTGTGTACGGACGCAGGAGGAGCTGGCCACTGTTCGCGAACAGCTGAGCGTGTTGATGGCCGCGGTCAGCCGTCTTCAGGCTGCTGCCTTGGAGTGTAGCGGCAGTGGGGAGTCTGGTGCGTCGCAGGGTACACCCCGGGTGTTACATGCTTCACACACTGTCCCTGCTGTCGAGACATCTTCGCGGGTACCGGGCGCGGTTGGGCCACCCTCTCCCCAAGGGGAGTGGCGGGTTCAGCGGCGTTCGCGGCGCACGAGGCGTAGGGTCAATGTGGAGGCTGGCCGTGTGGTATCGCCCGCTCTGCCTGTGAGTGGACATGTGGCTGCTCCTTCAGCAAGGTCCGAGCAGGCACACGGGGGGGAGGGGTTTATTCGTTATTGGGAGCTCCAACGTTAGGCGGGTGATGGAGCCCCTTAGGGAAATAGCGGGAAGGTCGGGGAAGAAGGCCAGTGTTCACTCTGTCTGCTTGCCGGGCGGCCTCATCCGAGATGTGGAGGAGGCCCTACCGGCGGCGATAGAGAGCACTGGGTGCACCCGACTGCAAATTGTTGCTCATGTCGGCACCAATGACTCCTGCCGTCTGGGTTCATAGGTCATCCTCAGTTCGTACAGGTGGTTGGCGGAATTGGTGAAGGCGGAAAGCCTCGCTCGCGGGGTGGAATCAGAGCTAACAATTTGTAGTATCGTTCCCAGAACCGATCGCGGTCCTCTGGTTTGGAGCCGAGTGGAAGGCTTAAACCAGAGACTCAGACGATTCTGCGGAGATCTGGGGTGCAAATTTCTCGACCTCCGCTATCAGGTGGAAAAAGTAGGGTCCCCCTGAATAGGTCAGGCGTGCACTACATGCCGGAAGCGGCTACAAGGGTAGCGGAGTACGTGTGGAGTGCACATGGGGGTTTTTTAGGTTAGAGAATCCCCTCCCTAGGCCCGACAAGACGCCTCCTGAGACGCGGCAAGGTAGGAGTAGGCAAAATGCAACAGGGAATAACAATATTAATGTGCTAATAGTAAACTGCAGGAGCGTCTATAGAAAGGTCCCAGAACTGCTCTCATTAATAAACGGTCACAATGCCCATATAGTACTAGGGACAGAAAGTTGGCTGAAACCAGACGTAAACAGTAATGAAATCCTAAACTCAGATTGGAATGTATACCGTAGAGACAGGCTGAACAGTGAAGGGGGAGGCGTGTTTATAGCGATAAGAAGTGCAATAGTATCGAAGGAAATTGACGGAGATCCGAAATGTGAAATGATTTGGGTGAAGGTCACGGTTAAAGCAGGCTCAGACATGGTAATTGAATGTCTCTATAGACCCCCTGGCTCAACAGCTGTTGTGGCTGAGCACCTGAAGGATAATTTGGAAAATATTTCGAGTAGATTTCCCCACCATGTTATAGTTCTGGGTGGAGATTTTAATTTGCCAGATATAGACTGGGAGACTCAAACGTTCATAACAGGTGGCAGGGACAAAGAATCCTGTGAAATTTTTTTAAGTGCTTTATCTGAAAACTACCTTGAGCAGTTAAACAGAGAACCGACTCGTGGGGATAACATATTAGACCTTCTGGTGACAAACAGACCCGAACTATTTGAAAAAGTTAATGCAGAACAGGGAATCAGCGATCATAAAGCGGTTACGGCATCGATGATTTCAGCCGTAAATAGGAATATTAAAAAGGGTAGGAAGATTTTTCTGTTTAGAAAAAGTGACAAAAAGCAGATTTCAGAGTACCTGTTCGCTCAACACAAAAGTTTTGTGTCAAGTACAGATAGTGTTGAGGATCAGTGGACAAAGTTCAAAACCGTCGTACATTACACGTTAGATGAGTATGTGCCAAGCAAGATCGTAAGAGATGGAAAAGAGCCACCGTGGTACAACAACCGAGTTAGAAAACTGCTGCGGAAGCAAAGGGAACTTCACAGCAAACATAAACATAGCCAAAGCCTTGCAGACAAACAAAAATTACGCGAAGCGAAATGTAGTGTGAGGAGGGCTATGCGAGAGGCGTTCAATGAATTTGAAAGTAAAGTTCTATGTACTGACTTGGCAGAAAATCCTAAGAAATTTTGGTCTTATGTCAAAGCGGTAGGTGGATCAAAACAAAATGTCCAGACACTCTGTGACCAAAATGGTACTGAAACAGAGGATGACAGACTAAAGGCCGAAATACTAAATGTCTTTTTCCAAAGTTGTTTCACAGAGGAAGATTGCACTGTAGTTCCTTCTCTAGATTGTCGCACAGATGACAAAATGGTAGATATCGAAATAGACGACAGAGGGATAGAGAAACAATTAAAATCGCTCAAAAGAGGAAAGGCCTCTGGACCTGATGGGATACCAGTTCAATTTTACACAGAGTACGCGAAGGAACTTGCCCCCCTTCTTGCAGCGGTGTACCGTAGGTCTCTAGAAGAGCGTAGCGTTCCAAAGGATTGGAAAAGGGCACAGGTCATCCCCGTTTTCAAGAAGGGACGTCGAACAGATGTGCAGAACTATAGACCTATATCTCTAACGTCGATCAGTTGCAGAATTTTGGAACACGTATTGTGTTCGAGTATAATGACTTTTCTGGAGACTAGAAATCTACTCTGTAGGAATCAGCATGGGTTTCGAAAAAGACGGTCATGTGAAACCCAGCTCACGCTATTCGTCCACGAGACTCAGAGGGCCATAGACACGGGTTCACAGGTAGATGCCGTGTTTCTTTACTTCCGCAAGGCGTTCAATACAGTTCCCCACAGTCGTTTAATGAACAAACTAAGAGCATATGGACTATCAGACCAATTGTGTGATTGGATTGAGGAGTTCCTAGATAACAGGACGCAGCATGTTATTCTCAATGGAGAGAAGTCTTCCGAAGTAAGAGTGATTTCAGGTGTGCCGCAGGGGAGTGTCATAGGACCGTTGCTATTCACAATATACATAAATGACCTTGTGGATGACATCGGAAGTTCACTGAGGCTTTTTGCAGATGATGCTGTGGTGTACCGAGAGGTTGTAACAATGGAAAATTGTACTGAAATGCAGGAGGATCTGCAGCGAATTGACGCATGGTGCAGGTAATGGCAATTGAATCTCAATGTAGACAAGTGTAATGTGCTGCGAATATACAGAAAGATAGATCCTTTATCATTTAGCTACAAAATAGCAGGTCAGCAACTGGAAGCAGTTAATACCATAAATTATCTGGGAGTACGCATTAGGAGTGATTTAAAATGGAACGATCATATAATGTTGATGCCAGACTGAGATTCATTGGAAGAATCCTAAGGAAATGCAATCCGTAAACAAAGGAAGTAGGTTACAGTATGCTTGTTCGCCCACTGCTTGAATACTGCTCAGCAGTGTGGGATCCGTACCAGATAGGGTTGATAGAAGAGATAGAGAAGATCCAACGGAGAGCAGCGCGCTTCGTTACAGGATCATTTAGTAATCGCGAAAGCGTTACGGAGATGATAGATAAACTCCAGTGGAAGACTCTGCAGGAGAGACGCTCAGTAGCTCGGTACGGGCTTTTATTGAAGTTTCGAGAACATACCTTCACCGAAGAGTCAAGCAGTATATTGCTCCCTCCTACGTATATCTCGCGAAGAGACCATGAGGATAAAATCAGAGAGATTAGAGCCCACACAGAGGCATACCGACAATCCTTCTTTCCACGAACAATACGAGACTGGAATAGAAGGGAGAACCGATAGAGGTACTGAAGGTACCCTCCGCCACACACCGTCAGGTGGCTTGCGGAGTATGGACGTAGATGTAGATGTAGAATGACCTGTGCTTTCTTCCAGTCGCTAGGCACCCTTCGTTGCTCAAGCAATACGATAAATTACTGCTAGGAGGGGAGCAAGTTCTTTCACATAATCTTTGTAGAATCTTATAGATGTCTCGTCTGGTCCTGACGCCTTTCCACTACTAAGTGATTGCAGTTTTTTTTCTATTCCGCGATCTGTTATCTCAATATCAGCCATTTTGACATTTGTACGATGATTGAAAGGAGGGATCGTGTTACGATCTTCCATGGTGCAGCAATTTGGAAGGCCGAATTTCGTATTTCAACGTTCTCTCTGTTACTTTCCTTTTGAGTGCCAGTATGGTCACTCAGTGAATTAACAGATGATTTTGAGCCACTTCCTGATTTTACATATGACCAACACCTCTTAGGTTTTTCACTCAGATTGGTTGACAAAGTTTAAAAGTAAAAGTCATTGAACGCTTCTCTCATTGCTCTCTTTACAATCATTTTCACTTTGTTCAGCTTTCGTTTGTTAGCTAGGTTTTTACTTCTCTTGAATCTGATGATGATTTTTGGTTTGTGGGGCACTCAACTGCATGGTCCCAATTTTTGCACAGTCGAGTTTTTACACAATCTGATCTAGCCACTGCCAAGAATGATGATGATTATGGTGATGGTGAAATGATGAGGACAACACAAACACCCCATCCCCGGGCAGAGAAAATCCCCAACTCAGTCAGGAATTGAACCCAGGACCCTGTAATCCAGAGGCAGCAACGCTAGCCACAAGACCACGAGCTGCAGACCTTGAATCTGAGATGAAGTTCTCTTTGTTTACATAGCAGTTTTATAACACAACGATTAAACCATGGTGGGTCTTCCCCATCATTTAAGACCTTAATCTGAACATATTTGTCTAGGGCATACTGCATGATGCCTTTGAATTTTTCCCATTTGCTAACATCTTTGTCCTCATCACTGAATATTTGATACTGACTGGTCAGATACTCTGACATTTGTATCGTCACTCTCACTAAGCAAAAATATTATCCTACCTTTCTTAACATTCTTTGTTGAACCAATTTTCATAGATGCTGTCACAGGCTTATGATCACTGATATCTCCCTCCATGTTAACTAAGTTCAGGTTGTTTGTTGCCAGGAAGTCTAGGACATTACTCTCACAAGTTGGTTCTCTAAATATCTACTCAAAGTAATTTTCAGACAAGACATTCAGAACAATGTCACACGACTTCTTTTCTCTGGCACCAGTTTTGATAGCATGACATTCCCAATGAAAATTATTAACGATATTCTGAGAGTTTCTGAAGTGCTCTATCACTAGAGCTCCTGACCCACGCGGTCAATAAAAGCATCCAATTACCATTTTTTGACCTTTCTTTGATACTCTACTTCAGCTAGATTAATTCACAATCTCATCCCACGATAACCTCGCTAGATTTTATCGAATTTTGTACTGCAATAAACACGCCGACACCACTGGCAACTTACCTATTCTTACAATAAATATTCAAATCTGTGCTTAGGTAATTGCATTGTCATTAACATCTGATTTCAACCAACTTTCTTAATACTATAAGTGCATGATAACCTTCAGTAAGCAAAACTAATTCCAGGAACTTTTCTTGGATGCTCCTTCAGTTCACTAAAATCATAGTAAGCTTTTCTATATCTGATCTGTGACAAATGTTCTCTGAGGACACTGTGGCTAATTTATCAGGCAAATCATCTTTGACTCCAAGGGAGGGTTTCTCTAACCTAAAGAAGCCCCTTGTGCCTGCCACATGTACACCGCTACTCTAGTAGCCACTTCCTGCGTGTAGTGCACATCTGACCTACTGAGGGAAACATTACAATTCTGTACTCAATAGCAAAGGTTGAGAAATTCACATCTGATACCACTGCAGAGTTCTCTGAGACTCTGGTTTAGACCTTCCACTCTGCTCCAAACCAGAGGGCCATTATCAACCCTGTGTATGTTACAAAGAGACAGCTTAGCCTGCACCCCATGTGCAATGCTAGTTGTCTCCACCAAATCAGCCATCTGTGGACAGGAGCAGAGGATGCCCTCGGAACCCAACTGGCAGGCATCATTCGTGCCAACAAGTCCCACTATATGCAGCCGGTTGCATCCAGTGCACTCGATAGGCACTGGCAGGGCCTGTTCCACATCACACACGAACCACCCCCCCCCCCCCCCCCCCCGGTCAAACCTACTGAGTGTACACTGGCATTCTTTCCCACCTTGCCTCCTGCTTCCCAGAGGAGTTCCATCATCTGCCTAACATTGGAGTTCCCAATGACAAGCATATCCACCCTCTGCACCTGCCTGGACTGGGCAGGAAAATCAGCCACTAGCCCAACACGAGTGACACCCCTTGCTTGCTCAGAGTTATCATCAACACTGGGTAGCACCTCGTATCAGTTGCTAAGGCATAGAGAGCCAGCTGCGCAACCTGCTCCCTCCTTCACCTTCTGCCCAGTGACACGTGAACCCACCATTGTCTGCTACCCACTCTCAAGTGAGGACTGACCAGGCAGATGTTGCATATCAATAGATGCAGCGACAGCCAGGTCACCACAGAATTCCAACGGCACCAACAGGGTTGCAAGTCTCATCCCCAATGCACGATGTCACCGCAACTTTGAGAATTAGCCAGAAGCATGTCGACAATAGTCAAAGCTGCTTCCAGCTGTTTTAGGGCAGCATCCAGTTCTCCTTGTGCCCGCTCACAACAAGCACAGTCCCTAGCCATCTTGTAGTGTGTAAAAATAGATATCAGATCTCAAATGGCGCTATCGAGTTTGGAATGTATGCAAAATATGACAAGGAGACTAAAGAAACACTAAAATAAATTTCTATACTGAAGTTGATCCATCTAGAGTTACCTGTTATTAGAAACTCAGCTCACCCAAAAGCTACTGCATGAGGTAAGTATGCAAAGTAGAATGCACTGATCTAAACTATATGCTGTGTACCAGCATGAGATTTAAACTTGGTGGCATGACATGGCAGTCTACCGGTGGGAAAATTACACTAGGAAACCATCTTACACACAGATATGCACCAAGATATATGCAAAAACAAAAACTTACAGTAATTTGCTAACTGATAGTCCACACAGTAAAATACACAGGCATAGTTCCCTTCTTTGCAGAAGCTTTGCTACTGCTGCTGGTGCGTCTTCTCGGCTTGGTCCCTGGGTTATATTTATCATAATAGTAATGTTATAAATAATATTATTTTATATATTGTAATAACACTGCCTGTCATAATGAATTTATTGAGTACTCTGATGATTATATTTTGTTTATTAATAATAAATACATAAATCAGCTTTTATATTTGGTAACTGCATTAACTCATAGGCCTAGGGTTAATGGTAAAAGTTCAGTTGAGAAGGGGCCCATTTCCAGCTTCAGAAAATATGGTCACATTAAGTAATTAGTAATATATCCAAAACAACAGGCCTACCAACTTCTCTACTTTAACAAAATATTCAACAACATAAAACTTACAAAACTGGGGAGACAAACATACATCGTATGCATCTTTTTGTTACAAAATATCTACAGTTGAAATTGGGTAGAATGACGAAATATGAACTTCAGTTTTAAAAATCAGGCCTTGAAGAGCTTAGTTTGCATACTGAAGTAGTCAAATGCAGGGAAGGGTTTCAAGATCTAAAGGTGAGAGGAACAATGACAGCACTGTCTCTCAGACATAAAAATTTATTTTAAATTTAAATCACAGTGAAAAATTATTTATTAACAACAGAATACATATTCAATCTGAAGGGTATTCGGTATAATCTATTGCACAAATAATTGTATGTAAACTTTTACATAATATAGATATAAGATATCACAAGGAAAATCAAAACACAAACACCAAAAGCTTTCACATACATTGATTTTGCATTTAAATGAGTGGCATCTTTCTTATATTTTTGGGAATGTAGCTGTAAGTTCATTGCTTTTGTATCCAAATCTGTAACAAATTTTAAAAATGTGGACAATGTAAGTCAGAATATATTCTTATATATAATGTGAAACTAAGTTTAAAAAGCTAGCAAATATACTGTACCAGACAATACTGCACCCCTGTGCAGAACATCATCTATATTTTGCACCATAATTCTTTGAACATCCTGTAGCTCTGTGTTAAGTGCAGCAAGGTTACGGCGTGTTCTCGCATCAGTAAACATTTTCTTAGCCTTTTGCATATATGTATCTGTAACAGATAATACCAAGGTAACAGTTCCTTGTAATTGTATCAGGTCTTGACAGATATTCACAGAACAATAAACTACCTACCAAATTCAATGAAAGTGTAAGGCCTTTGCACAACATTAACTCTCTTCCCATACTGAGCATGAAATTCTTGCGCTAGGTCTTCTAAGTACGAGAAAGCCAGTCTTTTTGAGAAATTACGCTCAGTTAATACCAAGTAACAAACATCATTTTCGATAAGATAGCTAAATGAAAAAAAAAAAATAGGTTAGTAAAAGCAATCAAGCATTTTCCATTTTTACTTTAAAAATTTAACATAAAAAGCCACATAAAATACTTTAAAGGATGTACACAATATTGCTAACAGCACACCATTTTTAGGAAATTACAAACAGAACAAACAAAGCAAATAATCCAAATTCAGTTGCACACAGCAAGAGCTGAGTATATAGCTAGAAGTAAATAACCTTTCAGAAAATACAGCAGCTTGCCAGCAAATACATGTTCTGTAGTAACTCTGCCATTGAACTACAGAATTATTTTATCTGTGTAACTATTCACATCTGAATATATTTCACAATGATACTAAAATAATACCCTCAAACATCAACAACTGAAGTGTTTTTCAAGACTATAATGGAGCTGCTGCATATAAGGAGCCTTATAACAATTATCCATCATCATCGTTACTAAAAAATTCTACCAGCATTTGCATAGTTAGGTCTTCATGTATTGTATTGCCTTGATTAGGCTTTATTCACAAGACAAAAGGAAGAACAGAAAATAAAACTAAGACATTTTTCTGTGTTTGTTATTTTGAAGGTATGAATTTTGTGCACCTGGGTTGGAAAAGTGGAGAAAGTTAAATATTTGCCTAATTGGCCATAGATAATTTCACATCATGATTAATGGGCCAAATCTGCCTCAAGGGAAAACATCAAACACCTGCAAGGAACCCTACAGTAATCAGAGAAGTACTATCCCGAGAAAATGTGTCAGTGGCTTCAAATGAACAGCATTTAAAAAAAAAAAAAAAAAACATCAGAACAAAATGGCATACTATAACACGTCTGACAGACATGTTCTCTCATGAGACCATGAGTCAGTTATGGTGATGCCTCGACAACAGGCACTCTGATGTGTCCTCTGTGCGGAAAGATAAATCACTTACATTCCTCTACACGAAGTTTAATGTGTCTAGTTTTATCAATATCAATTTTTTTTGCATTAAACAATTGAGAGATGCGGTGCCTTTTTAAACCTTCCCATGATGGAAATCATAACAACTTTTTATAGAGTTATGAAGCCACTTAATGTGAGCACTGATGGGATGCTTAAATGACAAACATGTCAAAAAACTAAAGGGTATTGAAGGGGTTCCTCTCAATTTGTCATTTTCATTTCTAATGGGCAACAAATGCTCTAACAATATTTAGGGATGGGTCAAACATTAGTTTTGAACGTGACCAGCTCCATTTAAAAGTAGACTTTTCAGGACCTTCCTAATGTATTTCATTCAGACATTTCTTTCTACCCAATACATCCAATGAATGAATGACTACCCCACAGTATTTGACACAAAACATTCTTTCAAGTGGCTCATCACAAAAGCAGTAAATCATATTTGGACTTCTAACCTATGTATCACATATGGTTCAAATGGCTCTGAGCACTATGGGACTTAAATGCTGTGGTCATCAGTCCTCTAGAATTTAGAACTACTTAAACCTAACTAACGTAAGGTCATAACAAACATCCATGCCCGAGGCAGGATTCGAACCTGCGACCATAGCGGTCGCGCGGTTCCAGACTGTAGCGCGTAGAACCGCTCGGTTAATTTATCACATATACTTTGCATTTGCTTGTATTTGGAGTCATCTGCAAGGTATAGCAAGAAATTGCAGGTGTCACCATTTTACACTGCTATGGGCACTGTCTACTAATACACGGTCTTATAATTTTGCTCCAACTTTGGTAGATACTTTGTGTATTTATGATAGTATCTTCAAGCCTAAAACTGAATATAGAGATGTTATGTTCTGCTTGTATGCAAACGTCTGGGAAGATATTCTATAAGAACATGTTTTGCTCATAAAATAATATAGCAGAATGCAAGAAAGACGAACACCAACTCAACTCTTACCAGAAGCTTTCCAAAATTTGTCAACGAAGATACTGAGCAGAATCCCTGAATTCTCTGTTTAGGAAATTACGATTTTTACATAATTTTTAGTTCAACCTAGACGAGAGCCATTATATCACAGTGGCACATCTATTTCAATCTCTACAAATGACAGAACTAAAGGCTGTAATTTTGCATAGTTGCCATAAAAAATTTCTAGGAAGAAAAACAAAGGGGCATCTGACATCTTACAACCACTTAATATGTTCTGCTTTCCTTATGATTCATGTTAAAAAGGCATGCAGCAATGGAAACAATACTGGTGCATATTCAACACAGAACCTACAAAGAAATCAACCACCTTTGATAAACTGGCAGTTATTTACTTATAACTTCATTCATATCACCAATTCTTATTTCCCACCTCTGCAACAAGAAATCTGAAAAGGAACAAATATGGAGTATGTACATAATTAGAGAGAGAGAGAGAGAGAGAGAGAGAGAGAGAGAGAGAGAGAGAGAGAGAGAGAGAGAGGGGGGGGGGGGGGGAGTTATTTTTGTGGTCTAGAACAGATGTACTCCAAAATATAACAAGTTTTCTATCTTTTTGTGTATGCCTGTTGATGACTCAAAGCTTCTGCTTCTCAGTGACTGGTCTCCTTTACACCTGAAATATTTATTTCCTGGATAGTTATCTGATATGAGTATCAAGACGATTTTGCAACAACCTTTATTTTTGACAATCAACTGCCAATACTCATTATCAGTAAAGACAAAGATTAATAATAAGCTATGCTGGACAGTTTTTATGCTGATTATTTCATATTCTAAATGAGTTTTTACAAAGATCCTGCCTCTAAATATCTGGGTCATATAATTTTTGTTACATAGATTTCCTTGACATCATTAGATGAAACATCTCCGTTTACATCCAACATATCCTTATGACACACCACTCACTTAACCGAGATTACGTTATAAACATGATACACATCTGAAAGAAAAAGACTTGATGTGCTGACTCACTGTTCTTATCATGAGCTAACAATTCCTCTTATCAGTTGTACAGAGGAGAACAAAGCCATTAGCCACTGTCTGCTTTGACAGGTATCAATTGGATAAACTGCCAATCTCATTACAAATCCAGTTCACAGATCATGAAGAAAGAAGGATGAAAAACAAAAAAGAATGAGAAGTGATTAAGACATTGCACTGTAATTCTGATATGAGGAGTTTTAAAACCAACTATTTATAGAGAGAGAGAGAGAGAGAGAGAGAGAGAGAGAGAGAGATGGTGATGCAGTTACCCTGCAATACACGGGAATCTATGGCCACCAATATCATGGAACTTCAAAACAGCAATATTATAACTTAACCAAAGAAGGACACAAGCGAACTCTCACTGGTTCATGTTTCTCAATTTTAAGTAAAATGTTAGTTACTTACACTACAGGTAATGGAAACATATGCGCAATGAGGCACTGTAATAACAATGAAGGAAGAAAGCATTTCACGTACAAGGGCAGCAATTTTACATAAAGCATGCTGTGAATATTACCAGGATGGGCACTAAAACAATCACAAAAAAGAAAATTACATGCAAAAACCTTTCCCATCCTTAGTAAACTACCACTACAATTTTCAAAATGTCAAAAGGAACACAGGACAAAATCAGTCAAATAAATGTTCATAACAACAACTGATTTTTAAAAACTTCTCAATTTCACTAAAAAGAATTATCCCCAGCATAGAGCTAAGTAACAACTGTGTTCTATAATATTTGAGCACATAATTGCCTCTTTTGTTATATACAAGCCATATAAGGGCCAGGAGTGGAGGATGATTCACATTTAAATTGTGTTTGTTAAGTGTTTGTCTTTAAGGTACAGTTTAATCAAAGTTACCCCACAGTGAAACAGAGCAGAAACTAATGAATAACATGGAATTTCTGCTGGCTATTATAGGAGCAGTGAAAGTAGAAGGTGAAAATTGAGGATAAGTAGTCAATATCAAGATCCAAAGTACTCTCACCCAATACTTAAAAGTAAGACTTCATACTCATTCTCAAACTTACCGTCAATTGACTACTTATTCCAAATGGCAAAGCTGTTGCTCTTATGTCCACACATAAAACAGTTTAAAGCAACAAATACTGAAAACTGTGTTGCAGAATGATGATGATTATTGTGCCACACTTTGTAGAGAATTTCATAATTTTCCTTTGTTAATGGTTTAGACACTTCCTCACATCAGTTTGGTTTTAAGAATGAGTAAGGAAGGAAATTATTAATAATCTTGCTTAATAACTATTTCAGGGTGCTAAGGGTGAGAAATGAAACAATTAAATGATGAAAAATGGCTTTGCAGCTCGTGAATCACATCCTCTATTTCATCACAGCACTGCCTGCAATTCTGTACCAGTGATGCACAGTTGAAAGTTCCCCAAGGGCAGGTTGTTTATTTCAGATGTGACACCTTTTTACAAACAGCAGCTCAAATCAGTAACGGACCATTTCTTCCCAGTTATAAGGTAATATCACACAGGGTATAACATTATGTGGAAAAGCATTTCTTTGGGAGCTGCATATGATAACTCTTTATTGTTAATTAATAAGTTTGTGGGTGCATGTAGTAATGATGTACTGATTTCTCTGTGTACAGGCTGGATATGCTGGAGAGCACTAACTGAAAACTCATATCATCCATTAAAATCAAGTATTTCTTTTTCCTAGTCATAATATTTCTAAAGTATTTTGTACCATCCCTTCACTAAGCAAATTATGGTTACAAAATGAAATAAATATCTCTGCTTTATTCTGACAAGCCCATGCAGACACTGTGAGGTAACAGGAATGACGGTACAGTAACAAGAGAGAGACATTGTAGGTAAAATGACTAATCTCCATTGTTTCAAAAATCCGCTGTGAGAGTACAAGAATCAGAAGTGAGCCTCGTCAACAAGAGTTCTATTGGTCACATGGCCAAAATACTTGAATGCATCTGGTCATTAAACAACCAAACAAAACTGTTGGACTGTGTTACTTGAATGCAAATATTCTGCCCACTTGAAATAAATTTTGTTGCAAAACACTTAATTCATTTTCCTCCCCCCGTAACATCTAGTAAACTTTACCCCAAGCATAGAAGAATTACAAAACTGACAAACAGTTTTATTATAAGTGCCTTCAGTATATATGGCACATCATTGTGTCAGAATCTGCAATGATGCTGTACCTGCTGCATACAGTGTTTTATTTTAGCTTTGTGGGACACTATCGGATATCAAGTCACCAGAAACAGTTTCCAGAAGTCCTGAGTTACTGAAGTGACTATATGAACATCATAGATTTTTGGGGAATTGTTCCGAGTGCATCCAATTGATTGAATAATATTTCTGACATGTGCACCTGGATAATATTTTTATGTGCACCTGGATGTGCAAATACTTATGTTAAAAATCCACAAATAACTCAGCAATTTCCACTTTAAGGATTTTGTTTCATTTGATGATACTATTAAAAACATTCAGATATTGGATGTAGAAGAAGAAATAGATGTATTGCTGAAAATAATGGTGTTGAAGCAGGTCTTAACATGGCTCAGAGTCTGTTACTTTGAAACACCGGGTCCTGGATAGAATTAGTTTAATTTGCAGCTATATCTTTGGAGAAAATTTCTAATGAAGTGATAACATTAAGTGTAGACTAACACGCTGAGAACTGCTTAAACACCTGGCCACACTGAGACAAAAGTAATTTCCTTAGTTTGTAATGTACAATTTCTGTACTTTCAACATAATAGTTTGCATGTTATTGCAAGAATTATTTAAAATTGGGTAATAATAATGTTTTTACTCATTTTACAAATTCTGGAATGCTTTGTGGAGTTGCATATTCATGGTATTAGAGAAACTGGAATCTTGCCGCCAAAAATTGCTTGAACTCAATTTATTTTCCTGTTTCCTGTTTTTCATCCACAGACTCTATCCATTGTCCTAACAAAGTATTTCAATCAGACACCGAAAAATATTTTATATGTCATAGGGCATCACATGACAACAATGACTTCGTCAATTACAAATAAAAAGAAATGTCATATTTGATTTGAAATTTTACTGTTAAACACTGCCTGCTACAACAATATTTTTATTTATTAAAGCTTGACATGGTGCCAAGTGGAAATATATAGGTGCAGAAACTGATTATTCTAATATTTTTTATTGTAGCTTGTTATTGCATTAGTCTTAATAATGATTACTAGTTTCATTCAAATTCCGATCACCTTCACATCAACTATTGTTGCAGAGCAACCCACCAGTTGTGTGTGCTGTGGACAGCTTCTGCAAGTCACTACGACATTAGAACTGTAAGGCTGCTCTGCAACTATAATTAATCTGAAGATATTCAAAATTGGAAAAAAAAAACTGGAAATCATTATTAAGACAAATGTGATAATACACTGCAAAAAATAGAATATTTTAGTTGACACCCATGCCCCTCACCACTTTCCTCTTTACCCCTCATTAGCTCCATCCTTAATCTGCAATATTGTGTACACAACCTGGGCTGTCCACCAAGATTGATAACTGCTTGACAGCTTACACTGTGGCATTTGAGCTGTAACTACTAGCCATAAGTAGATGAAAAATTTTAACTGTAGATAGGAACTTTTATCCGACTTTATCTTAGTATCGATTTCCATTATTTTCTATGGCAAACAATGCACTAACATTGTAAGTCAATCAAATCCCAACCACTTCATTTCAAACAATTTATTGTCATAATTATTTCACCACATGTTTAATCCTAACACCTCACAAACTATGCTATAATCAAACTATCTCTCTATATTAATTTATTATTATTTTGTATTTGATCCAAGACTAACTTTGTGCATAACACACTTCAGTGGTTCCATTATTGAAAACCATTTGAAATCTACCAAAATTTATAAAAAACACAAAAAACAGTAAGGTGAAAAAGATTTGTCACAAGAAACTCTACGAATGGCATATGAAGGTAACACATTGTGGGATACCCCCGCCACAGTGCTCCTCACCCACATCAGGCGCTCTGAGTTACCACTCTGGGTGACGATGACACTGACAACATATGTAGGGTACATTCACATCACTGCAGTGCCACTCAGGCATCAGTTCTCAATTTACCGCACTTATTAGCTTCATTTGTTACACAGTACTCTTGGACCCACTAAGATGGAGAAAGGGCACAATCAAAGCAGTGCAGCAAAATGCCATTCCTACCACAAGCAGAAGAATGATATTGAGAAGGCTTCACAAACGTAGTGCACTGATAGTACAAAAGAAAAATTTGTTGAACACCAAACCAAAAAATGAGGCATTGGAAACCTTCTTGCTGCTAGCAGACTGTGTTACAGGAGGCTACACAACTGATACAATGCTCAACAGGTAATGTCACTATACCTTATACGTTGAGTACCTCGGTAATGATGCAGTGATATAAAAGTAACTACAGGATCATACAACAAAAATCCCAGGAAAGAAAAGTATCCAGATCAATTAAAACGATCCTGATTGATAGAGAAACTGAAATGCTAGTGTTGAGCAACCTTCCAACATTTATGCACTAATGGATTTTTAGAAATATTCAGAACAACTCATCAACAAAGGTGCAAATGCATGGAAAAGAAAGACTATGAGACAATTTACCACACACTAAAACAGTGTTAAGACACATCAGAAAGAATCCCAACAAAATAAAAGCAGTCATAGTTCTGAAACAGAAGGTAGCAATGAAAGTCAAGGGGTGGACCTTAAATGTGGGCTTGTGGACCGGCAATCACAAGATGATGCATTTTATGGCTGATTTCATAAAACCATTTCAGGACAAATGAAAGGATGGTATCCAAGCCTTGATCAGAATAGCAGTCGAGAGAAAACTGGAATAAATATTCACCATGAAATTAAAGTGCATTTTCTTGAAATAAGGACTGAAAATGGACTACATACAAAGATGTTATTTCATTACCAATCAAGGAGCAAACACAAAGAAGGCTCTGGAAATACTCGTATACGAATGACTTCCTTGTTGCAATTATTATATTCTGACAGTGCTAGAGCACACTTCAGGTGAGGACAAACTCCAGTTGATGTTTCATTTAACTGCTTTCAATGAAAATGAGTGTTGATTGTTTGGAGACGACTTGTGCTGAAATTTGGATTTCCTGATATATAACAGAGCTGCAACACACTGGAACAGGGTGCAGTTTATAATATTGGCTTCCACTCACTGTTAGTTACCAAAGAAATAACAAATGTGCTACACCCCAAAGCAGTAAACACATCTGAAAATTCTATGTACAAAATACAGGGTGGCACACGAAATGTGTTACCATTTTGTTTTTGAATATAAACTTTACTGTCAATACAATCTGGAAGGAACATATACTACAATGAGAAGAGTCATCCATGGAGATTTGTTCTAACTCATCACATGCTCAATATGTCCACCATTTCGTTTCCTAACTTCCTTCAAACGAACACTGAAGATAGTGATTACTCTACGGCACATGTCTTCCATTATTTCACTGCAAGCTTGAAGAATATGTCTTCTGAGCTCCATTAAATCACGTGGATGTTTCAGGAAAATTTTTTCCTTTAGGTACCCCCAAAGAAAAGAGTCACATGGCTTGAGGTCTGGACTATTGGGGGGGCCAATTTTGTACATCATTGAAGCGACCTGGAAACCTGAGTGAAATGATCTGCATGTCGAAATGCTCGTATAAAAACTCCAACACAGTGTTTGGAGTATGTGGCCTTGCTCCATCTTGCATGAACCACTGCGTGTTGAAGGGCAAGGCAGTAGCAAGAAGCTGTGGAATGAAACTATTGCAAAGCATGCTCAAATAACGCTCGCTGTTCACAGTTTCTTCAAAGAAAAAGGGTCCAATAAGTCCGTGGCTGGAAATTGCTGCCCACGCTGTAATCCTCTGAGCATAATGCTGTTGTTCATGAAGCACTTGTGGGTTTTCAGTGGCCCAAAAGTGTACATTTTGTTTGTTAACCACACTGTCTAAATGAAAATGCGCCTCATCTGAAAACCAAACATTGTTGAGGGTTTCTTCCCTATCCTCTGTCCACTGCGCAAACAGTAGTCTCTGCTGCTTGTGTTCTTCAGTGAGCTTCTGTGCACAGGTCATCTTGTATGGGTACATATGGAGGTCACTTAAGAGTGCGTTGAACGGAGCGTCTGGATATTCCCAGTTGCACTGCTGCCTTTCTACACGATTTTCCAGGACTTCTCTGTACAGCAACTCTTACCGCTTCAATATTCTCCGGCGAACAAACAGGATTAGCCCAAGGTCGCTTTGCTTCCAATACTGTTCCTCCCTGTACAAATTTATCGTACAACCTGTGGATGGTCTTCTTGCAAGGGAACCATCGTGTGTTAAACTGTTGTCGAAAATGCCTCCGAGTCACAACAAGGCTTTTCATTTCATGAAAAAGTAACACAATTGCCGATCGTTGCTGTGTCATCAGTCTTCCATTGTCAGCCATTGCTGCTTACTAGTCTCCTAGTGGCAGTATTGTGAATTACATGTCATTATGTAACTCATTTGTTTTTCCAAGCTCTGCTGGTACTGCTGTAGAGATCCCAGCGGGATATCTAATGTGCGTCGTAAATTGTGAAAGAAACAATTGGTAACACATTTCGTGCGCCACCCTGTATTTGAAACACTTCGGATAAACACCAATGACAGGGTGTCTACGGGGACAAGGAAAAAAAATTCCCGGATTATTCCCGGATTTCTCCCGGATATCCTGTTTAAAAAATATGCTTTTTCCCGGACGAGAATATTTTTCTGTGCTAAGTGACTAGGTTTTCCGTAGATTTTCCCTCGGAACTGTAAAACTTATCAACCCTCTGAATGGTTAACGTTTTATATAATCGCGTACAACTTCTCGAAAAAAAAAAAAAAAAAAAGAAAGAAAAGACGGAGCAGAGAAGTTTTGGAGAGACTTTTAATAAAAAAAAAAAAAAAAGGAAAGAAGTTTTGGAAAGACCTTTCATTTGCAGCAACATACACGCTGCATATTTTCGCATTACGAAAGTATAAATACGAATTGCACCAAACAGCGCGTTAGATTCCGGAGCGTTGCAACCGAGGTTGCGATGTCCTTTTGTAAGCGAGTCATATCTCAAGCCACGAGATCTCGCCAGCCGATGACAGCAGCTATTCAGAGCATAGGGCACGTGTTATAGTCAGCCAATAGCAAGATCACTGGTTACATAGCGCGAACACACAAGAGGAAAAGTTAACGGTTTACATTAATGTAAAGCCGGCCGCGGTGGTCTAGCGGTTCTGGCGTTGCAGTCCGGAACCGCGGGACTGCTACGGTCGCAGGTTCGAATCCTGCCTCAGGCATGGGTGTGTGTGATGTCCTTAGGTTAGTTGTGTTTAAGTAGTTCTAAGTCCTAGGGGACTTATGACCTAAGCTGTTGAGTCCCATAGTGCTCAGAGCCATTTGAACGATTTTGAACCATTAATGTAAACAGTACCGTATATCTACAAGAAAAGCTAAGCTTTCACATATAATATTGGTCTCTAAGATTAACACGCTACAATAGAAGCTAAGCTTTCACATGTAATATTGATCTTTTTTTGCGTGTGTTATACTTTAAGATACATCACTCAAATGTGCCAGTAAATTTAAAATTATGACATAAATGCCTCGGCTCGAAATTCTTGTAAGTGGCTGGTCCTCAAACTATTCAGTTTCGAACGCTCTGCGATTTAGATATCCATCCCACTTTCTCACACGTAACATAATTCATCTTGCGTAAAAAGAAATTTACTTTGAAAGTGACACTTTTCTAACCACCGTTCGCAATACTGTTAGAAATAGGTTCGATTTACCAGTTGCCAGAGAGCGCCAGAAAACTCATTATTGTGCGTGTGCAACTGCAGTGGTGTAGGAAGCCCGCACGTTCGTGTGTATAAAGCACTAAGAGAGCTTACATTACACCATAAAAGAAACAGGGCATCAGAGGATACTACTAAGAGTATCGACATTTCGTAAACCATACTAAATTGCATAATTCGGCTTGAAGTGCAAATTGGCTTTTTTTTTATTTAAATTTTCTTGGAGTACCAGTACTCTACGATCTCATGTTTGGTTCTTTAAAAAAATGGTTCAAATGGCTCTGAGCACTATGGGACTTAACATCTATGGTCATCAGTCCCCTAGAACTTAGAACTACTTAAACCTAACTAACCTAAGGACATCACACAACACCCAGTCATCACGAGGCAGAGAAAATTCCTGACCCCGGCGGGAATCGATTGGTTCTTTATTATGGCATAATGCCATACATGGTAGAAGATGATAACGTGCACTTGAAATTCAGCGAACAGTTGGAACTAGCCAATACTGTAGAATGAAACACTTCGTTTCAAATAAAATTATTGCCTCAGCGGAATTTCTTTAGCAAACTTGCAAAAATAACTTCATTCTTCTGCAAGGCGATTAATGCTTGACTGCTACTAACTTGGAAAGAAAATAAAATCAGAAAACTGAAATTAATAATATATTTTTGTCCTTCGTAATTATGTGAATGTATTTTAATTCACTTGATAGCTCCCGGTCACAGAAATCCGTTTTTGTTTTCATTTGACGTGGGAGCTGTACACGAAGAGAAGCAGCGAAATCACTTAACGTAAAGACGGGTCACGTGGAGACTAGCCCCATACCCACTACAACTCGGGCAACTCTGTGCAAGCGCGTATCTGGCAGCTAGGGCGCGTGATAAAAATGTTTCTCGTTTGCATCTGGCTGCTTGCTGCTGCTACCGATACAGCTTACAGCCAAACTTCAAGTAGCGGGAAGCGGGAGAAGGTACTGCTTATACGCGAGTCAAATGCACTTGCGCAACAGACCGCTGGCAACTGGTCAGACGAAGCTAAGGTGAACAGTTGTGACGTCATGCTCATAGCAAGCAGTTTATTGTTACGAAGAATTAGTCTGCGCCCTACGGCCTTTGAAATATTTTTGCGATCTGCTGACGCTTGTGCGTGCACGGTGTTTTGTTGTCGTAAATTGCACATTTCCTATGCCACTAAAGTTTTATTTTTTTCCCTCTCGTTTATATTTTATTGCTGCAGTATCATTCTCCAGTAGCAGGATACAATAGCATTCTTTGCTAGAGAATCAATTCTGCAGTCAAAATTACAAAAATTTAACTGAAAGCTAAAACAATGAAAAATTCCCGGAATTCCGAAAAATTCCCGGGTTTTTCCCGGTTTTCTCCCGGATGAAAAAATTCCCGGGTTTTTCCCGGATATCCCGGTTGTCCCGGGTCGTATACACCCTGAATGATAGCCAAGTAATAGAGAAAGTCAAAAGGAGAGTGTCATATTTTATTGGGGAGAAATACGTATTATGTGCAAAATGGGTTATCAAATAGCAGTGAATATAACAATTTTTGTAATCAGATTCAGCAGTCTATTACTAGAAAATATAAACTATACTGGAGTTCAGTTGACAATTCTGCTGATGGACATTCATTGTCTGATGACCTGGACAGATTTGCCTTATCTGCACGTGAGCGAGCGGCATGGAATGAAAAATTTTATGGTGGCAAAAAATTCATGAATAGGCCTAGTCCTTTCCATAATTTGCAGCAGCAGCAGCAGCAGCAGTACAAATGGTGTACGTGTGCCTCTTACCAGTGCAAATAGTGAACACAACTTCGACCGAAGTTGGCATCTTCTGTAACAAGTGGAATAAAGTGCTCAGATTTTAGACAGTAAATAAGCTGCTAATGATTCTCATCACAGCTTTCAGAAATTTACCTGTACACTGGCTGAGGACACTACAGTCAATGTATTGAAATAATGTAGTGAATCAATATTATATATGGATGGCAAATCAGTACAAAAAGGACACATCACATCAGGAGGCAACCACCTGTGACAGAAAATTGTGATGGATGGCACATCTTACACATCCTCCTTACACATTGACAGTAATGAATGATCATGATAATGGTTAAAGCTAAACATTAAAGAAATTTTGGGAGAGGGGTGGTGGTATGTTCAAAGGGAGGCATTAACTGGCATTCTGTAATTCCTAACGAGGAAAAAGTATTCTACAACATCAAGACATGGCCATCTATTCACACAAACTTGTTGACATACAAATGTTATAAATGAAGAAAAAGTGTTGAATAAAAAATACAATAAAAAAACTAGGTTAATGGTGTGAGGTCACTTTTAACTTTTGAAGCAGACCAGTGACCCTGATATCTAACTATAGAATTCACAATTCAGGTAAATTTTTATTCCATTGAACAGCTCTGATTTGGGCTGTAAAACAAATACCAGGGTTAAGAATCCCCATGGATGCAGGCTTCTCCAACAGAGTATATCACTATTTTCAATTTTGGATCTTGTTACAGAACCCACTTTCTTGTACATAATTTAACACTTCGATTATAACAGTAGTGTCATCATCTAGTTTCTGTAATAGGTATTGTGCTAACTGTAACTTATGCCACAGATACAGTAAGTCGAGGTATTCAACAAGATGGTGTTGAACTATCATTACTCCACAATAACATGTAGGCTGTTCTAAGATGATATGAGTTTGTGTGTGAGCTCAGTGTTTCAACTATTAATGTAGCAAAAAGCAACAGAATCTTTTTAGGAATCACAATAGAATGACTTCTGTATTTAGTGGTATATTTTATTATTTGTTGGGAGGAGTGTTACTTTGCCACTACTTGTGCACAACATGTTACCTTTATTTATAGGCTATTCAGTGTCAATTGCCAGTCCGCACAATAATCATCAATACTCTGTAGGCCTTCCAGCATTTTGTTACAGTCTTCTGGCATTCCAACCTACCTACAGACAACAGCATCATTCATGAACTGGCTCTCAGAACTTTTGACACTGTCTACTAAATCATTTATATGTAATGTGTACAGAAATGCCCCTGTAACACTCATTTGAGGTACTCTCATAATTACTTCTACACGAGTCACTATTGTGCTGTTAAGAACAATGTGTTGAGTTATATCTGTCAGTGCAATGAAGGAACTTTGTTCTGAAAAGATCATGTAAGAGCTCTCAAATGTACAAATTACATGATGATTTGGAAAACATCCTGTTACTGTCTAAGGACTGCTGAGTGAGTGAGTCACTCCGTATAGGAGCATTTCATACGCAATGATTTATGATCTAGGTATAAGAGCAACTTTCATCCCCTAGAGAATAAAGGTTGAAGAAATTCTTATTGATGCATGCATGCCCAACCTTTCCCCCCATCTTTGGAGCTATCAGAGTAGATATGGACAAAGTATACATATTCTTGACAAACTCAGTAAATTCTTGGACTGGGTCAACTTTCATGTCATTCTCAAGGTTCAGTTACACAGTAGGGCAGAGGGTATGCACCATGGTGGACTTGTGATGTTGAGATGAGAGTGTGGGTGGCCACAATAACAGAGAGCTGTTGGCAAATATTGGTGAAACATACAGCAGCTGGCTGCCCTTAATAAATAAGAAGTTGAGGATAGGGAAGAAGACTGAATAACACGGATGTTTAAAAATTCTACTTAATTTAAACACATAATTAGATGGTGTTGACAAATTATTTTTAAGGGAGCAGTATCTGCCTCCACCAGGAGACTGTATATCAGGCTTACATCTCATGCAAAACTCAGCTTGTCCCTTTCCCAGATGATATACTGAAAACTATGGATCAAGGGCAACAGGCAGATTCCATATTTCTAGATTTCTGGAACCCATTTGACATGGTGCCCCATTGCAGGCTGTTAATGAAAGTATGAGCATACGGAATAAATTCAGATATGTGAGTGGCTCGATCACTTCTTCAACAATAGAACCCACTACATTGTCCTCAATGGCAAGTGTTCATCAGAGACAAGGGTATTGTCACACGTGCCCCAGGGAACTGTGATAGGACTGCTGATGTTCTCTACATACATAAATGATTTGGCCGACAGGGTAGGCAGCAATCTGCAGTTTTTTGCTGATGATGCCACGGTGTATGGTAAGGCGTCAAAGCTGAAACTGTAGGAAGATACAAGACGTCTTAGACAATATTTCCAATTGGTGTGATGAATGGCAGCTAGCCCTAAATGTGGAAAAATGTAAGTTAATGCAGACAAATAGGAAGATCTAGTTTCCTGCTCGACAGAGTCAAGTCATTTAAATATCTTGGCATAATGTTGCAAAGCAATATGAGGTGGAACATGCATGTGAAAACAGTGGTAGGGAAAGCAAGTGATCAACTTCTGTTTACTGTGAGAATTTTAGGAAAGAGCAGTTCACCTGTATAGGAGACTGCATACAGGACGGTGGTGCAACCTGTTCTTGAGCACTGCTCAAGTGTTTGGGATCTGTACTAGGTCAGACTGAAGGAATACACCGGAGCAGTTCAGAGGCAGGTTACTAGATTTGTTACTGGTAGGTTCGAGCAACACATAGGTGTTACAGAAATGCTCCAGGAACTCAAACGGAAATCCCTGGAGGGAAGGTGATGTTCTTTTCAAGAAACACTATTGAGAAAATTTAAAGAACCACCATTTGAAGCTGACTGCAGAACAGTTCTACTGCAAACCAACACATTGCGCGTAAGGACAACGAACATAAGCTATGAGAAATTAGAGCTCAAACGGAGGCATACAGACAGTAGTTTTTCCCTTGCTCTATTTGCGAGTGGAACAGGTAAGGATATGACGAGTAGTAGTACAGGGTACCCTCCGTCATGCACCGTACGGTGGCTTACGGAGTATCTACGTAGATGTAGATATGGATGTATATGGAAACTGGATGCCATCATGAGGTACAGTGTCTAATAACCCAGGACAGAGGATTCAGCCAACTCATACACAATGCTCCCATAATCTGCATATGAGTAGCCTTTAGTTGCTGGATGTGTGGTACCACAGTCAACTTCTTATCAAACAGTAGGGTCAAGAAACAGCCACGGTCAACATCTACTATAACAGCTGGCGATTTCAGTATAATTAGAGACGTGGGTGAATGGACCGAAGCTGGCAAAAGTGTGTAGTATGGAATTTCAGTGTTGGAACAGTATCTGAAATTTTTAGCCCATGCCTGTCTTCTATGTAAAGCTGTTTGCAGAGAACTTTCACTTAAATGGACTTTCACAGAGCTTTAATAGAGGCAAAGATCGAGTCCACACTACATTTACTTCCGTATCGAGCTTGTTGTCAACAATCAATCACAGTTTGAAAACAACACCAACATTCATAAACATAATACTAGAAGTAGAAATGATTTACACCATTCATCACAGTCTTTGTGTAGCACTGAAAGGTAGGTAGGTAGGTAGGTAGGTAGGTAGAGAGAGAGAGAGTGTGTGTGTGTGTGTGTGTGTGTGTGTGTGTGTGTGTGTGTTTAAATGACATAAAGCCTAATAAAATGGTCAGCATTTTACAAGCATTAAATAATAAAATAGCACCTGCTGATATTTTCTGTGACCTATCTAAGGCATCTGACTGTGTGAACCACAGTATTCTCCTAGCTAAATTGAAGTTTTATGGGACTGACGATACAATTAACCAATGGATAATATCATATCTAACCTGTACTTAGTAATTCAACCAATTTAGTCTGGGGACATTATTCTCACTGGGGAGAAATCACATATGGTCTTCTCCAAGGCTCAATCTTAGGTCCACTGTCAGTCCTCTTTTGTAAACAATCTTCTGTCTAACACATAAGCAGAATTAGTTCTTTTTGCAGACAACACTAACATTGAAATCAATCATGTACTACAGAAGATATATTGAACAATGTTCTTGAAAGTATCACTGACTGGTTTTCTGTGAATGGTCTCATCCTCAATTTTAAAAGACAACATATTCAGTTCTGCACATCTAGGGGTACTGCAACATTGATAAGTGTACCACGTGATGAGGAAACAATTAATAGTGTGGGAAATTCAAAATTCTTTGGAAACAATTCACTGCAGTTCAAAAGGAACAATGATGTACATAGTTACGATATCAGGTGGAAAACTGACTCACTCTACTCCACATTAAGATTGTCTTTATCACTAAAGGGGTTCACAATGATCCAACTAAAATTTCTGATAACTTACCCAGTGATATAAAATGTCTAACAGACAGCAAAGCAAAATTTGGAAACACTGAAAAAGTTTTTCCTTGACAACTCCTCCTATTCCATAGAAGACTTTCTGTTATTGTAATGTATGAGACGCGGTGGGTAGAAATTACTAACCTCTGTATATTATTAAAAAAAACTTTAAAAATGTTAAGCGTGTAGCCATATTTATAATTAATTTGCAATGTGAATGTAAAAAAACTGATTCCACATCATTACAATGTATCATGGAAATGATTTATGGAAGTGAAACTTTGGCTCCACGTTGTCATATTTTCTGCTGAGAAGTTGTACTACAATTGTAAAGCTACTGACTCATTCCATATCATTGTGAGACGTCACAGGCCCTGTGTAAAGACAGGCAAATGGTCTGTCACATGTAGTTTTGTCCATGTGGTGTCTTAAGCCTTTTGCAAATCCAGGTGTAGACAACACACGAGGGTGTCTCTGATGGCAGTAGGTGATTCACAGTAGATCTGGCCAGTTAGAATTCCCACTGAAGCAGCAACAGCCAATGTCTAGTTGCCACCGACCAGGAAAGCTTTACTAGCCATCCGCTCCAGTATTTTCCACACAGCTGCTCTGTTGATAACTAATTTTACTGTGCGAGTTTTTGCAAAGATTCAAAATTGGTATTATCATATTTCCCTTCCACTCTATAGGAAAAAATTCATTGTTATCATACCTTGCTGAATATAATTAGTAATCATGATATCCCATTGTTCTGGAGTGGATGTAACATCTGGTAATGTACCACATAAGGCCAGAGGAATTATCTCTGCAGTCTGCCTCAGTTATTTCTTTGGACAGCCAGAGAACTGACTTGAGTTTAGAGCAAGGGGTACAGGATTGCCAGCACTGCATGTCACAAATCCCTCACTGTGGCTGCATAAAGAATGAATATTAGTTCACATCATTTGTAATACTCATTTTATGATGCAGCTCAAAAGAACTAATTCTAAAAGGGCCTGTCATCTCCTTTCTGGAAGCAATTGAAGATTTGTGAAAAAGTCTCATGTCTTTGCTACCATACTGGATAAACCAATTCACACTGTCAAATGGTTCAAATGGCTCTGAGCACTATGGGCCTCAACTGCTGAGGTCATAAGTACCCTAGAACTTAGAACTACTTAAACCTAAGTAACCTAAGGACATCACACACATCCATGCCTGAGGCAGGATTCGAACCTGCGACCGCAGCGGTCGCGCGATTCACACTGTCAATCTGCTTCTAAATATGATGTGTTGTCATGAGTTTTGAGTTCCTGAATTTTCTTGTCTTTTTCAATAAACTTGACACATAGGTGATGGAATGTATGCTTAAAACACATGAAATCTGTATATCATATCCTCACTTTTTCGGGCAGTGTGTTCCTGACAAACACTTGTGTTGATCTGGTTGTCCTTACACACTTCATGTATGCAAGGAACATAAACTCCTCAAAAGTTACCTGAATTTGCTCAGAGTTTTTCTTAATTCCTGATCCATTTCTCTCTCTCTCTCTTTCCTACAGAATAATCTTTCTGAGTTTATCTTCTACGTTTCTGCAAAGTACAGTCCATCAATTGTGGTACAAGAAAGGAACTGTGCAAATTGCTTGAATCTCTGTCTTGTCACATGCCTGTCAATTCAAGATCTGGCAAAGGGGAGGAATGCCATGGTAGTATAAGTTTTTAGCATTGAAATTATGCACTGCACAACAGACAACATAGTGGTCATCCATGATAAGCATGGTCAACACTACGTTGAGTTTACTTTTTCTTAAGGTATGCTCAAAAAGGGATTAGTCTGAAAGCTAGCTTTGAGCTCAGTCTTTTTATGTGCCTGCTGACAATTCAGTGCCTCTACTATTTGTGACTTGTTAGCTTTACTTGTAAATTATTTAGGTTTATCATTTTAACAACAAATCTGCAACAAGTCATCATGTTGGTCTCTCTCTCTCTCTCTCTCTCTCTACAATATTAAATGTTAGGAAACACATTACTGGAGAAACCTTATTACAGTTCTGACTAGGATTTTTTTGGGAGTATAAGAGGAGGAGGAGAATTATCATACATTTATTCAAAGAGATTTTCCAACATCAAAGAAATTCATACAAGAACAGGGATGGCAACATCCAATTTTTGAACTCATTCAGCTCAAAGTAGTTTTTTGCAGCCTGCCAGGATTTCAAAAATTTTTCTTTGGCATTCATGCATACTTAATTTCTTTGAAAGTAATTTTATCTTATTTTCCAGTGAAATTTTTCTCCCTTTTGTCATGCCTATTTTCACAAACAGCATCTTTAGTTTATGCTTCACTCTTCCTCTATCATTACTAATTAGTCCATGACAAGGAGACTGGTTACTACTTCTGGGGACTGTAAGACATTTTGGTCCATAGTTCAAGTTTATAACAGACTTCAGAACGTTCTTAGGATCCTTTTATGACAATTCCCTTGTCTTATCATGATTATCTGGTAGGTAAGGTAGCAGAACTCAGCAAACATACAAATAATGAATGCATAACAAATAATACACATGCAGATGAGGAAACCAAAACTTCTGTTTAAAGTAAGTGGTAATACACACAGAGCTATCTTAGATAACCAGATAGGGGGCTACTTGCTATGGGTAAAAACTGATTTTAGTTGAAAGAAGATTTTCTTATTTTTATTTTGCTTGTCTAGCTCCACAAGATGAAACTGAGGAGCAAATTTCTATGGTCATGGAACAAGCCACTACATGAAATTAACTCCAGAAAGGTTTATAGTAAATAAAATGAAATTTACACAAATGCTACATGGACAACAAACTACCAAGTATATATTACCATAATTAACAATATAACAAAGAAATTTGCTAAAAATTTATTCCAGCAAGTCTCAGACAGAATAGGTGTGTGCCATGAGGAAAGTGAAGGAGTCAGATTCTTTATTCACCACTGACCACCTGAGGTGGGATAGGCAATTTACATGGATATCATATAATATTTTCCTTGAATAGTACCTTAAAGCTAAATGAGCATTGCAAATAGTGCCCATAGATGATAACATACACCATAACATAAGATAAATAGTAGAAACGCTACTGCTAAGATTTTTTAATTCTTATAGCACCTTATTGAAAATTGATGTAGCAAAATACAGGATGAACCAAGATTGCAGTACCACTTGCTGGCTTTGACCTGTTACATCACGCATAGCACACATGAACAAACATAAACAAACAATACAAAAAAATATTTAACTGCAGAAATGACATGACACTAACAGAACTGTGGGAATTATGTGGTTTCTGGTGGGACAAACTACATATATGATAAACCTAATAATGAAGACTTATAAAAGATATACTTATGAAGAAACATCTAGCAAACAAAATCCTCAGCAATCAACAAAACAACACTGAAAAAAACTGATATCAGAAATTTCACTTGATCTATATAATGCAAAAGAAGTCCACAATACCAAGAACACACACACAGCTCCGAAACCCAGTAGGCTACCAGATATTTTTCTTGACCTATATATCTCATATGAAATCCACATTACCAGAAAATCACACACAATTACAAACCCAGTATGCTAACACTTCACTCGACCTATATAGCTAAAACAACATCCGCAGTACCACAAAAGCGAATCTCAGCCATATAACTAATACCGAAAATCTAATCTCATGAAGCACAATCCACCATTTTCACCAACAACTAACAACAAAACCCAAAAATTCATAAAAAATGCATTAACATCAAATTCCGAGCAGACATACCCTTTGTGAATGGGAAGAGTTACCCCAGAATATAATGCTGCATGTCTTAAGAGAATGAGAAAAATCAAAGTAGACTAATTTTTGTATTGGACCATCATTTGTTGCAGACACTGCTCCAATGGTAGATACAGCAGTAATCAGTTTTTGAACAAAATCCTGAACACAAGCTTTACATGAGAGCTTTCCATCTATCTGAAAACCATAGACAGAAGATGTCTCAGACAGCAAAGTAAAATTTGGAAACAAACTGAGAAAGTTTCTCCTTGACAGCTACTCCTAGTTGGGAGAAGAATTTCTGTTACTGTAATGTGAAAAAGGTGGTGGTTAGGACTTGCTAACTCAAAACATCTGTACACACTTTTTTCTTGAAAAAAAAACTTAGAAATGTTCCAAATGCAACCATATGTACACATTAATTTGCTTTGCAATATAAAATGACTCTCTCCACAACAGTACAATCCATCATGCAAAATGATCCATGGGGCATGAAGCTAACTACCTAACTATCTACCCACCCAGTAATTTGGTTTGTCCATACTCATCAACCATATGCCTAATCCAAAATGTTAGTTTTAGTAGAAATTTAGGACAATCACAGAAACTATGCAAATCAGGCTCATTGGATGGATAAAAAAATTTCACTCTTAACAAAATCTTGTTCATTAAGTATGTGCTAAACAAAACATGAACAACAATTGCAGAGAGACTGCTCTGGAGAGCGAGAGTCCTGATGATACGTAATAAATGTCGAACATGTTTTTTCTACTGCGCCCATCATATGTTAAACCTATGCTTAGAACTCTGCCACAATAGCTCGATGACTGTTAATCTGAATATATTTAAATACTATTTATATGTTCATTCAAGATGTATCTTTAGATGTTTTTTTGAGTAGACTGAAGCACTACAAAAAAGAGTGACAAAGAAAGGATACTACATAAAAATCAAATACAAGGATAACAACCATGATGCCAACCAGATGTCCTGAATACGATTTTTTTTTAAACATATGTTGAATCCTTTTCATCACAGTGAAGTAGGCTACATGCATGTAGGTATGTGGGCTAATGAGCATGTCAAACAAGACTTTTTAATACTACCCTAACGCCGCCAAGAACCCCTTCGCATGCTTTTAGATGATAACCACATTTAGGCCTTAATGAACTGATATTTACAACCCAGTATATGACAATAGAATAAACCAACTCAGGGAAGAGTATCACAGCAACTGCATTTTACAGGATCTAAAACATCTGCTACTGAATAGATACAGTGATCTAACCAAAATTCTTCTATAGGAGGAAGCAAATAATATTAACTTTACACAGTGGACAATAGTACATTAGTACAGTGTAATTCCTAGAGAAGATTTTTAATTAAGATGTTACAGACTGTAAATGGGAATAGTCTCTTCAGTTTGTATAATATTTTATTAGGTTTTTTTTATGTTCTGACAATTACACATGTTTAGTACACAAATGTAGTGGAGTGGGAGGATTAAAGACTTTTTCAAAAGTGGGACTACAGGAATCTGACTGCATTGTAACTTAGCATACATATACTATTCAACAAGGTAGTCAACTGGAAGTTTTGAAAAAACTGTTATGGAAAGCAAACAACCTGTAACATTTTGCTGAATATTGCATGAATTCTGCTTACATGTTAAAGGAAGTGGAGGGGGGGGGGGGGATTTCTGCTAATATTTATTGTCTTACATATCATGTAGATTTCACCTTTCAAAAAGAATTTTGTGACTATCACTGTTTGTGTTTATTAGTACCTACTTCCCACAAACAAAGCCATTCAGCTGTTCTCTACCTTCATTCACAGCTGCTTATAGCTGACATGTGATATTTCCTGTATGAAGAGCAAATATCATATTTTTACTGCCTCTTGAATCCGTTCTGCATTTGATTTGCATGTTATCTGCCCGAGAACTGTGAAGTTGATCGTGACCCTTTTAGGAAAATGACCCAAATACCAAAGATTTGATGTCTTTCCAATATGAAGCCATAATTATGTCACACAAGCAGAACACTCTATGCCGTTTAGTTATGAAAGGAAAAGGTGCTGCATAATTCAGTTCCGGAACAAGTAAATGTTACGACAACACAATGGGTGCAAAACTGTTTCATGACTGCAAAACAGAAATGCTTACAGTTTAGCCTGTGCGACATACGACTAAATAAGAGAAACGGTGTATTATGAACCATTGTTCTAACAATGACAGTACAATAATGGCTATTGTCACATAGCTTGATGTACGCATGGTTGCAATAATACATTAACAAAAACTTACTGGAAAACATATGGTCCTGTTTCGATCGTGCAACGCTCCAAACTATTGCTGTTTAACTTGCGGAATAATAATTTCGCTTGGTTCTGGTACTCAAGAATGCTTCTCCCAAACTGAAAAGGGCGCAAAAAAGACCGTGTCACCAGTAAAAAATTATGAACTTTTTATGAGAAAAAAGTCAATAAATTTTAATGAAACCTCACAAAATCATAGGTCAATCTACCAACCTGTTCATCTTCTTGCATTGATGCTGACAGCGGTAGACCATCTGACAGCCTTGCTATCATCGTCATCAAAACCATTTTGTCTAAAGTAGATGTGTGGCGACGTCACAAACAATGTATGGAGTAGTGCTGCTATTAAACACAATGCATCATTAAAAATCTACCTTCACCTGAATAGGCACAACATATACACGTCACTCGGA
Organism: Schistocerca cancellata; assembly: GCF_023864275.1. NCBI lineage: Eukaryota > Metazoa > Arthropoda > Insecta > Orthoptera > Acrididae > Schistocerca > Schistocerca cancellata. The sequence goes on along the minus strand of NC_064629.1, from coordinate 102,993,822 downwards.
ACCACACATTCACTCGCACACAAACATATCCACGCTCACTCCTGTCAAAGACGTATCTACACGACGGAAAAGATGGTACAAAGAGTTTAGTGCGATATATCGATGTCCACATCTACATTTACGTCCATACCACCGTCTAATATAACAGTCGCGACACTTCACCTAGAGTTTGTCGCCAACTGCGCCAACAGCGCACCAAGCGGCCAGTAAAACTATTGATCTCAGCGAGACCGTGAAAGCGAACAAGAATAGTATTTGTTTATTTTGATTTGAACAATTGTTTCTACAAATGAGAGCGTCTATAACGCAATAAATTGCAGCAACAGCATGAAGGAAACATCACATCTGTCTTTTTCTTTAGGTTTTCTAAAGACTCTGTTACTATACAATATCGCCAGGATTCGCTTACAAACTACATGCGTATTAACGATTAATGTTTCGTTTTAAGAGCAGAAAATGGCTAGTGCATAACAGACGAACTGATTTTATGAAAAAAGACACTGTTTACCTTCATAATAATGTTAAGTTTTGTTCACTACACTTCGAACAAAACCAGTTCACTAATGCAAACAATAATAAACTCGTGATGAATTCAGCGCTGACACTGTTTGACACCCCAGATCAGCCACAATTGACGATGAAGAAGAAACTGCCACGGACAATTTGTCTAAAGTCATATGGCACAGATGCAGCCAGTTCAGTTCTACATATATCAGTGCCACATTCATCTGAATCGTCAACATAGACCTGAAGATCAAGTGGTTGGATTACGAGCAGTTAAACAAATTTGGAAGACGATAGGATATCGATATATAACAAAGGATGCCCTTGAATTGTTGCTAAGCCAGATTATGATGCCACTGAAGGAGAAACGTGCAGCAAAATAGAAAGACGAAAATAAGTTCTTTGTTCTAAATGTATTACATTACAGCACTCAGACATACAGGTTTTGTCAGAGTGTTTGTGCTTCCATCAGTGCATGCATTACAGAGGCATGTGGAGGGCATACAAATAAAATATGTGGGATAAGTGACAATATATTCCACCTTTTAAAGAAGAAGGTATAATATTTCTCCGATACTGATAAACTAATGAATATGTCATTGGATAAAATGTCTCTAACGGCAAATTTAAGATATGACACCACTTCTGACAGTGTTATTGGCTTTGAGGACTTGGAGTTTACGTGCACAGCATATTTCTCCCACTATTTGGCAGTGGCTTGTCCCACTTAGAATAATGTAAAGATGGAGGTCGTACTTGTGGCAATAGACGACAATGACTAAAATACAAATGGGGCGTCGATCCCTTTTGCACATTGAGGTACATGTCTGTGCGTCTTACATTTGAATCTGTATGTTTGTATCCTTTTGATACCAACATGGTAAAATGGTTCAAATGGCTCTGAGCACTATGGGACGCAACATCTTAGGTCATAAGTCCCCTAGAACTTAGAACTACTTAAACCTAACTAACCTAAGGACATCACACACACCCATGCCCGAGGCAGGATTCGAACCTGCCACCGTAGCAGTCCCGCGGTTCCGGACTGCAGCGCCAGAACCGCTAGACCACCGCGGCCGGCCCAACGTGGTAAGCCACAGCTCTATCCAACGTCACAAGTGTTTCTTCGCGAACGTGTTGTAGCTTGCCACTGGATTCATGGTTTTTATCAATGGCGTACCCAGGATCTGAACAAGGGGGGGGGGGGGGGTAGGTCATACTAGTCTCAGGAAACAAGGACTCGAGACAACATACAGCACTTCTTATTAAATAAAATAGTAAACCAGTGAAAAACTGCTTTTAATCAACATTTTAAATACAAGAATGCACTTGTACAATCCGAGAAAACATGCAGCATTTCTTATTAAATAAAACAGTAAACTAGTGAGAAACTGCGAATATCTTCTGGGGGGGGGGGGGCGTAGCTGCCCCCTCCCCCCTGCCCCTCGATGGGTACGCCCATGGTTTTTATCCCTACTCGCGCTTATTTTAGAGTCATTTTTAGAAACATCTATATCTTCTGATATTACACAAACTCTTGAAGACAAAAAGCTAATTCAAATATTTCGTAAATCAAGTAGGAAAGGGATGCAAATGAAACATTATGCTTATGATGCATCTGACGTTCTCTTTTTTCTGCGCTTGGAGCGTCAGTGTCGCTCCAGATGTCAGACGGTAACAACTTTTAAAACAGCGAGTGTTGCGACTGTTATATTAGACTGTGGTCCATACTATGAAAACATTTTTTGTAGCTTAGACAGGGGAGAGTAAACAGTACATCGAGCTTAGTGGGCGGCAATACGCTTTCCCTAGTCTATAAGCGGTGTAATTTTCCATAGTGTGTTGAAATTCAAGAGTCGTTCCGTGCTCGTTCTTGCAGTTCAAGCAACGTTCATAATAAGCGATTCGGTAAGTCTCTGGGAGATAGCTCTCAAGCATTATAGTTAAAATGGAAACTAATGACGTGATCCACGCTGATGCCGGTCAGGGTTCATCTATGATTTTGCATACGGACCATAACAATGGCCCAGTCGTGACGCATACTCCATCAACAGTGCAAATTAGAGACCCACATCGGTCGGGTACCACTTAAATGTGCTACAAGGTACTGTTCTCAGAATTATCAGAGTCAAGAGGAACATCAGTCTTGGCATACATTTGTTTCATCACAGTCTCTGACACATAAGACACAGAGAGAAAAGTCTAGACAGCATTCACTCTCATCACGGCAGGTACCAGCCGGAAACAATGCTACGAATGCGAAACGTTACGTATATATTATGTGAAGTCTCCTGAGTGAGCGTGCCAAGTTTCCGTCACTTCCGACAGACAGCGTAGCTGCAAGACGGTTTCAGAATGGCGTTTGTGGGTGATGTACGTTACAAGCAATGTGCCATCATTGAATTTTTCACTGTAGAGAAAGAAATTGTGGGGAATATTCAAAAACGCTTGTGCAAAGTCTATAGAGCATATGCTGTCGACAGAAGTACAATTAGTCATTGGACACAGAGGGTGAGGTCATCAGAAGGCGGTTCGGCGGAGCTCCACGACTTGCGGCGTTCGGGGAGAACATCCACGGCTGTCACACCTGACACACCTGACCTAGCCCCTTCAGACTTCCACTTGTTTGGGCCATAAAAAGAATGCCATTAGTGGAAGACATTTTGAGAACGATGAGGAGGTGATTCAGACAATGAAGCACTGGTACTACCTCCAGGACAAGGATTGGTACTGACAGGGCATGAGCAGTAGGAACTTGGTTAGTTTAGTGTCACCAGTGGTCACTTTTGTAGGAAGCAAAGCGTTCCCTAGCCACAGAAAATATGCTAGCAGGGATAATACAAGTCAATCAACAGACATGAATCCTTATGTTGTATTTGTAGAAGGCGAAAATGGTAATTTTCGAAAGTTGCATCCAACGGCCCTGCGTGCAATGTTAGTTAAAGAAAGTAACAATTTTGCGACAGGAAATTCTTAACATCACTATTGACATAAACAGGTATAAAACTGAAACCAAATCTGAGCAGTCTGCAAATAAGTTACAGTTCCTTGATGTCGTCCGGCAGAAAGGTACAGAGGCTTAAGTTCCTAATTTTCTCACAAAAAGGCAAGTGTCATTCAAGATGTTATTATTGGGTTATCTAATGAAGACATGCTTGCAGAAATAAACTTCGAATTTTTAATGATCAATGTGATAAAATTCCCCGAGAAAGTAATTGAAGATGGATAGGTGAAGTAGATTCTCACACCAAAATGTCTTACAATTTAAATCTCAAAAACTTCCCTAATATGTATATTTGTTCAGCTGCACCATATGTCTAGCCCATTTTGTAGCCAGCCGCGGTGGTCTAGCGGTTCTAGGCGCGCAGTCCGGAACCGCGCGACTGCTATGGTCGCAGGTTCGAATCCTGCCTCGGGCATGGATGTGTGTGATGTCCTTAGGTTAGTTAGGTTTAAGTAGTTCTAAGTTCTAGGGGACTGATGACCACAGATGTTAAGTCCCATAGTGCTCAGAGCCATTTGAACCCATTTTGTAGTGCCAAATTTGTCGTCGATATTGCAAGAAGGTAGGTGCTCTGGCTTCTTCATACACTTATTAAGGGCTATCAAACCAACTTATTTTGGATTTCTAAAATATGAATTTCCAAACATGCAAATGAATGTCATTTTGCTACCATGTTACACTGTTATGGAAAGTAGGTAAACGGATGCTATGTACTGGCATGTGTAGGATTGGGAGTAGGATGCATGCCGATCTCCTTTCTGTTCATTTCACATACGAGAGGAGTGGGAACTTATGGTCTGTGAGAAGACCAACTGCTCACAGTAGCAGGATATGTGGGAACATCCAAGCACTGGAAACTGTGGACTGAGTCCTGCCCCCTGGCTGGCAGCTTTCTCTTTCGATGTCAGGTCTCATGGCCAAGAACCATGGACACTCGTTATTTTTACAATGGCTAGGTGTAGTCCTTTCGCGAAATTCTCATGTTTTGGGCAGGAACGCACCAGCTCGGCGCCATCGCTGTTCTGTTGTTTGGGACGTGTTTCAGAGGTATGGTCGCCGAGCTCACTGGGACATCTGACAGAATGATGCCACTTGTCACACCCCTCACACCCCAGTTATCATATTCTGCTTGCGCCTATTGCCAGAATGCATCCCACACAAAGTCCTTGCAGAGGGTATGGTAGGCTACTCAACTGTTACGTCAGCATATTTGTGGTCACTGCCGGGAATTGGCAGTAATGGGTGGTATTGGCGCCTAAGTTGACAGGGTATGGTTGTGGGAGTCTAGACAAGGCTATAATTGGTGAAATCTTTGTTTATCAGCGGCGAATAGCCGAGTTCTTGAACAAGCAGAGTGCTCACTCTCTGGGTGTTGGGCAGAAGAGAACTGGAGATTTAGTTCCTGGACGCTGCAGAAGGCAGTCACCTACTTTGCCGCTTTTGCTGCAGAGTAATTTCATTCACAGTGTCACTGGTTCGGCCACTTAGTTTTTTACACAATCTGGCTTCGGTCGGTCTCCAAGGCAGAGCCCATCTCCAGGCAGCAGCTGTAAACGAGTAGCAGCCATCATCAGCATACAGTATTGAGCTGTACTATCGATAATATACACAGCTCCGGCCTATAGGGGTTCAGTTGATTTTTCAGCCACCAAAATTCGAATTGAGGATTCTCATTGGTTGCTTCCATAGAACCACAGTGTCCCCTTAGGTGACGTCGTGGTACTGCATCCAATTACTCACTATTTTATAGATTTTATACGTTTTATCTGTTTTCCTTGCTCCCTTTTCTTGTAGCGGAGAAGCACACTAGATTTCACGTTTCGTTCTTACTAGAACCCTTTTCAAAATGGTTCAAGTGGCTCTAAGCACTATGGGAATTAACATCTGAGGTCATCAGTCCCATAGACGTAGAACTACTTAAACCTAACTAATATAAGGACATCACACACATCTATGCCCAAGGCAGGATTCGAACCTGCGACCGTAGCAGCAGCGCGGTTCCGGACTGAAGCGCCCAGAACCGCTCGGTCACAGTGGCCGACAACCCCTATCAACTGAGGTCTATTTACATGTTTGGTTTATTTTAGCGTAGGCCATCGTTCCTTGTCCAAATTGTAGATCAATTTTATGTTCCATTTAAAAAAAATGAAATCCCATGCTTCTTGACGGAGTGTAGGAAAACAATACGGGAGACCCGCACCACCCCACTAGGCAAGGTCCTAATAGAGGTGGTTTGCCGTCACCATCCTCCAATCATAATGGGGATGAATGATGATGATGATGATGACGACACAACACACCCAATCATCTCGGGGCAGGTGAAAACCCTTGACCCACCCGGGAATCGAAACCAGGACCCCACCCTCAGGAAGCGAGAACACTACTCCGAGACTAAGAGTGGTGGACCATTTAAAGTAAAGAAGTGTAATTGTAAATTTGTAGAAGAGCATTTGTCTGTTAAACAGTCACACTCATCAGAATTTCAAGATTTTAAACATAGCTGAAACAGCAACTGTTGAAATTCTTCACAGTAAATGATGACAGCCAAAACAGTTGCAGGATAAAGAGTTATTAAAATTCTTGACCAAGGTTTCGGTATATATAAATATACCTTCATCAGAAGTAAAATATCCTGAACAAGAAGACACTTTCATTAGCAAAAATTTAGCATCAGAAATGAGAAAGAAAAAACACTATAGCTTAAGTAACCGTAAAATTCCCAGAGTGTTACAGGCACAAAAACTTTTAGTCACTTACTAAAATTACATCCGGCAATGGAGATTAATAAAACAATTGTGCCAAAGGCATCGTCAGTAGTTAAGACATCATCTCTATACAACATGATTATGGACACATGGTCGATGCGAACACAGTTTAGCATCAGTACTTCGCCTATAAACTACCGTATTATGAGTATATCATCAACATAACGAGCATTTCTTTCTATGCTCGTTATGTTGATGATATACTCATAATATTTCAAGGGAGTGACCAAGATCTACAACATATGTTTCATGTTTTAACAGTTTTCTCGAAAAAATGAACTTCACCAAAGAGATACAAAACAATGAGAGAAAACTCCATTTTCTTGACTTGAAACTTAAGTTATCTGATAACACTATTAGCTTCGACATTTTTCGTAAAGAAACTTTTTCTGATAATATTATCCCAGCAGATTCTTCTCATCCTCAAACTCACAAAATCGCTTTCTTCCATTCTGTAGTTCGTCATGCTGTGAGCACACCTTTAGAACAGAATTGTTTAGAAAAAGAAATATCTTTAGTAAAATAAATAGCTACTAACAATGGTTACGACCCTAAATTAATTGACCAAATTGTTAGAAAAAAAAAACAGTTGTAAAATGTTCACTCTTAGGAGATGACAGGGCGAAAAAGAATGAGGGTAATAACTTTATTTCTATTCCATTTTTGGGGAACGTATCATATAAGATAAGAAGACTTCTACAGAAACATTACGATTACAGAGTGGCGTTTTCCGTAAATAATAGCCTGAAACAAAGAGTGATTCATACTATTGGAGCACGAGATGTACTTGGCACTAAATCCGGAATTTATAAAATTACTTGTAACGACTGCTCAAACTATTACAGTGGACAGACAGGTAGACCCATTAAAGTAAGGTATAAAGAACACATGCTAAGTAAAAATGGGAAAACGTACATAATTCCACATTTACCGAACATCTATGGCTCTTACAGCATACGCCACGTAAACTGGATGACGTAGAATTGCTTCATGAAGCGAGTAAGGGTTACAAACTGGACCTGCTCGAAGGATTAGAGATTTTCAAACGTCTGTCTCAAAAATATGGTTTTGTTCTTAATGAACAGGTGCAGCTTAGAAACAAAAAAATTTTAGACAGCTTCAAGCCCCTCCTTGCTTTAATGTAATATAGTCTGGCTGACTAGAAGTTAGTTTTCTTGCTTGTTGATGCCGGTGAAATGCGCTTTTCCTGTCTTGTTGGGATTTTACGTATTTTTGATGTTTGCTGTTTGTGACTTTCGGTGTGTATGTGTGGTTAATTGACTGTTATGTTTTTATTCACAACGACAGATGGTTTCATTTTACTTTATCATTTTAGTTGTTTTCGCTAGTATGTATTTTACCATTTATGTTACGCGAGTTTCTCGCGCATAACATTAGTGCCCTCTCTCGTTAGATGTGTTCCATAGCGCAAGCTTCATCTGCTTGACACTAGAACACAGGCAAATTGGTTTCATGTTTTGTATTTTACATAGATGTTTTTAAATGGTTCTGATATGTTTTATTTATTATGACAGAAGGTTTGAATTAGCACAACTTTTAATAATTTTGTTGCGCACGTGTATATATACACGGATTTTAATGTGCGCGAGTGTCTGGCACATACCACAAGTGCCCTCTCTCAGCGAAACTATCTGACCTAGGGCTTTCACACTCTCGTCACGATAGTTCACAGGCAAAGTACTGATGCTAATCTGTGTTCGCATCGACCATGTGTGTTGTGGATTGGCAAGACAGCCAACCCACTATGAGGAAGCCGAAAGGAACGCGTTTTAGCTCGTGGAGGCTGGCGTGAGGTCTGGAACAGGTCAAGGAAATTATACTAGCAAAACACGTACGTAGCTGCTGGTATACTTAACTTTAATCCATAATTGGTGAACATCGCTCTTGACGGCACATGTTTTACAGCATCAATAGTAACTGGTAACGGCGCCTTGCTAGGTCGTAGCAAATGACGTAGCTGAAGGCTATGCTAACTATCGTCTCGGCAAATGAGAGCGTATTTTGTCAGTGAACCATCGCTAGCAAAGTCGGCTGTACAACTGGGGCTAGTGCTAGGAAGACTCTCTAGACCTGCCGTGTGGCGGCGCTCGGTCTGCAATCACTGATAGTGGCGACACGCGGATCGGAGGTATACTAACGGACCGCGGCCGATTTAAAGGCTACCACCTAGCAAGTGTGGTGTCTGGCGGTGACACCACATTGTGTCCATAGTCATGTTGTATAAATGGAGATGATGTCTTAAATACTGACGACGCCTTTGGCACAATTGTTTTATTAATCTTCGTTGCAGGATGTAATTTTAGTAAGTGACTAAAAGTTTTTGTGCCTGTAATACTCTGGGAATTTTACGGTTACTTAAGCTATAGTGTTTTTTCTTTCTCATTTCTGATGCTAAGTTTTTGCTGATGAAAGTGTCTTCTTGTTCAGGATATTTTACTTCTGATGAAGGTGTATTTATATATACCGAAACCTTGGTCAAGAATTTAAATAAATCTTTATCCTGCAACTGTTTTGGCTGTCATCATTTACCGTGATGAACTCATCAGAATCCCTTCCCATAATAATTTTTGGAGGGGAACTTTGATCAATTAATTTAATGAATAAATTATATGAGAGGCTAACCACCCCATGTAGCCTTTATATCAGGGCCATTATAAGACTGTGTTATGTATCTTGTGTACATGCAATAAAAAACCACTTGGGTGTCATTTGCATAACATTGTGATTCTGCCCCCTAACTTGCATATCTGATAAGAGTACCAAGATAGCAAACACGTGGTTAGTTTCCATATTGGCGACCCTTGCCTTATGTTTCATACCCAATGGGTCAGACTGTTACAATTTAATATTTTCTTCTCTACCCCATCAATTACTTGATTTTTTTTTTAGATCAATGGTAGAATTTAAGTTGGTGCTGCCTATGTGCTAATCTTATTGTTTTCTTTATCATTTATTTAGCGAGTTACATCTATACCTACATCTATACCTTTCATGGTGCCTCAAGGTTCTGTGGTTTCTGCACCATATTCATCATGATCGTCATAAATCAGTGTTGGGAACTGTGCCGAAACTTGTATAAGATTTCTTTTGATATGTGTTATTTTTGGAGGGAAACGTTTCTTTGTTTATTGTCTGCAGAAAAGCATGTTAGATTATTAGCTCTGTTCTTGCTTCGGTTAATTTCGTTGTTGTATTGTCTTTCAGTTCTGAATGCTGACAAGGAGTAAGATGAGGTTGTTAAGAGTCGAAAATCGTTCTAATTCTAGGTACATGATGGAGCAATTTGACGGCGAGGACGGCGAATTTTCGGGGGAACATGCAGCAGACAGGTCCAGATGCAAGTGTTTTTCACCTTTTAGAGAGTGGTCATGAACAGGGAACACAACCTATTGAGAATGATATGGATTAAATTGACCCACAGTGAAGGGAACCTTATGAAGCGATTGTAAAAATCCAGAACCAGTTACAGACAATAAGTTAGTCAGTCGGTGCCAGCATAATAACATGCAAGAATCCAAAGTTGCATTCCCTGTTACCAGTATCGGATATGAACTACCGGAGGATCCTATTTTAGATTTTCTTAGAGAGATGGAAGGAAAAAGAGAGGAAGTAAAATTTTAAAAGATAGTAGGAGGCTAAAAAGGCATGAGTTGCAAATTTCGAAGAACTTATGAAGTGAATTTCAACGGAAACTAGTGAACCCAGGAAAAAAATGTTGAAAATAGCAAAAGCGTGTGCAGAAGCAAAACAAACTGCAACTAGTGCAGAAAGAGATGCGCATTTATCTAAATTAGAAGTAGCAGGAGCCGGGAAGATAGCTATCACTGCAGCTGGGAGTGCTAAGCACACGAATCAAAGAACAAATCGAACACAAAGATCTTCACCAGTCGACTAAGAGTAGGCGATATCGTGGTCGAACACATCTCGAGTAAAGACACGAAAATAGATTATCGAGTATCTCACCTTGAGAAGCGTTCAAAACAGGCACTGCTATGGAAAATGTATAGGAGCATGTACGGTTATGTGGGTCACCGTTGGGTCAATCTTTACCGACAGGTTCTGGTTTAAGTGTCGGCCGCACAATTCCAACAGAGACGCAATCAATGTGCACTCGGAGATCCACTCTGGACAGAAGCGAGAAGCATTCCGGACACTCTTAGCGGTAATTCGGCTCCATACGATGGTCGCTGTAGACATGAATTATCACATGGAGGGTGCCGTTTCGTAAAAAATAACAGAGTTGCAGCATGCTGCAGTTCCTTCGACGCATTTAGAGACGCATTTCTCTCCGCATATTGGTCGAGAGAGATGCAAGATCGCATTAAGCAAGACACAATGGTGTAGCCAGATCTAGAGACAGTTGGATACAAAAGCCCTCTCAAAATGTTAGACACACTGATTAGAAAAAATTGGTACTGAGACTTCCCATGTAGAGCGTCAAAAATGCTCCAGTACTTTTTCACCAAACTCTCCACTTATTACTAGCAAGCACTGGTTGGAAGATGCGGTGACAACTTTGAATCGTTCAAATGTTTGCTGTTTGAGATGGGACTTGTGTTTGACAAACAAAACGCAAAGGAAATAAGAAGTCAAACTAAGGAAATGATCAGCAACCCCGTAAGAATCACGAAATAAGCAATGATTGAAACAAACCACTAGGTGTGTGACAGGAAAGATTAGCATGGCTGAACTGCAAGAATTATGGGGACCAGAGCTACAGAGATGAGAATACCCATAACTTTGACAGAAACTGGCGCAAAGGTATGCTAACCAGCAGGGAGACAACTGGTGGTGCAGTAAGAACCATAATAATAACAACGGCGACAGAAAACAAATTAAAGGTCCAAACCCTTCCAATGGGCAACAATAGCGAAATGACAACCACAGCCGACGCCAGAAACATGAGGAGGCAGTTCAGAATAACTCCACATCGAAATTCGGCCAGAACTGCATAAATGTAAGCAGTTATGAGGATATACCAGAAATTGTTATGGAAGAAAAAGAGTTGGTCAGCAAGGAGGACTTGCACCCAGTAATTACAGTTACAATAGGGAATGTCGAGCTGTATGGTATTGTTGATAGCGGGAGCAATATTACCACCATCTCAGAACTGGCGTTTCCTCGATGTGCTGCGTACAGGAACTGGCCGACTCTCGCAATGAAAACAACTAAAATAAAAGGTGCAATGGCAAGGAGAGGGACTTACGTGAGCCTATAGACCAGACACGAATTTAAGTGTCATGGATACCGTCTGGAGATAAATTTCTTAGTGGTTCCCAATCTCTCGATCGAAGTAGCAATAGAGACGAATTATCTGAGGGAGCACCAAGCATTTCTTGATCTGGGAAGGGCCTCAGCTACCCTAAACAAGGAAACCAAGACGGCTACAAATTTTTACAAACAAGCTACTCCAGCTCAGCCAACAGCTGATAGTTTTAAACGATGCATCACACAAATGGACAACAATAGATATGATAGAGTGGCCATCCAACCTGAACACGTTCATGAGGTGGAAAAGGTCTGCATAGAATGAGAAACTGAAGAGCTCATCAAGAACAAAGTAGTCTCAGTCCACAACGTTGTGGTTATGGAACAAACACTGAAATGTTTGTGCCAAAGCCAGGTACAACCAAAAATTTTGAATACTACTTCAGCGTCAAACCACACACAAAGTTTTTCGTTCCACCTTATGTCATTCTGAATGTGTATCGGGATGGGGCTGTGTCTGATATATCGAAGATGCTGAAAGACGAGATGATACAACCAGCATGATCTACTTGCAACAGCTCCATCAAGGCAGTGGGAACGAAAGTGGGCCAATTTTCCCTGTTTTAGGCTCATGGAAAATCAATACGACAATCGATATAGAGACCGATAGACCAGAGACACTGGAGTAACTGCTCCTGAATTTCAGTGGTGTGTCAGTTTCTCGTTGATTTATCAGTGCAGTAACTTTTAAGAAATTGAACTCCACCCAGACTATGCAGTACACAGCCTTCCTTGCATTCAGGAAGACATATCAGTTCAGAAGGCTGCCGTTTGGTCTGAATATCTCGCCTGACACCTTTATCAGAGGAGTATGTTGTATCCTCAGTTATTTCGTCAAGGAGAGGGTCCCCACATATGTTCATGATTTGTTAATAGCAGAAAAATCATGGCAGAAACATAGTGTGGTCCTACGAGATTTATTAAACACCTTCAAGGCATACATTGTTACAGTAGACATTTAAAAGTCATGTTTCGGATTAACAAAAGTAGACTTCCTAGGACATGTGTTTATGGGAGAGGGAATATCACGGAATACAGAAAAAATAAGTGGCCACAGCGAAGTACCCTTCCTCGATGACAAAGCCACAAATGCAAGGAGTTTTTGGCGTCATCAAATTCTAATAGCGATTAATATACATTGAAACATTGAGTTTTCTGCTTCTACTATATGACAAAGGTTGCATTACAAGAAGACGTAACAGTTACCATACAGAGTGACAATTATTGAACTATGTGAAATAAAATCGTCATAACTTCTGAACGGTTTGCATTAGGACGTTCAAACCTCATGGTTGGCTGTGGGGCATAATGGGAATTGATATGCGCATTGTTGATTGATTTAGCGACGAAGCCCGCTTTCATTTGGATGGGTTCGTCAATAAGTAAATTGGAGCATTTGGGGGACTGAGAATCCGCATTTCGCGATCGAGTAGTCTCTTCACCCTCAACGAGTGACTGCGTGGTGTGCAGTGTCTAGTCACGTAATAATCGGTGCGATATTTCTTAATGGCACGGTGATTATCGAATGATAAGTGAAGGTTTTGGAAGATGATTTCACCCTCATTAACCTAAGTGACCTTGAATTCGACAAGACGTGGCTCATAGGTCATCGCCAGCCTCAATGTTCCAACACTTCAGTGGTTCATGCAGAATTTCGCTATTCGTCTGCACCACATCACCGCAAATGATAGCAGGTACATCAAACCGAATATCTGTGGTGCCATTTACATGTTGAATAAAGCGTGTGCATGCCGTAGTCTGTAACTAATTTACTTTTTTTTCATACAGTTCAGTACTTGTCACCTTGTAAGAAACGAGCAGGCTAAGGACCCAGGAATAGTCAAGATAAAGCAGAAGTGGAAAGAACAGAGAGAGGCTGGGCATCAGATAATTCTATGTCTGTCATAAAGGGATTTACGTTAGTATTCGTTGAACTGATGTCAAAATTTGTCACTTTAGCGCTACTGAACGGGGCGACAGCGCTGGTTATTTCAAGGGAATTCCGAAAAGATTTCCTTCCACGAATGGGACATGTCGATAAAATGATCTCCGATAATGGTGCGCAATTCCAGGCGTCGTTTGGGAAATATACGACGAGGACACATAAAATGTCGTCAGTTTTTATTCCCTCCCACCACCTGAGGTCCATTCTGGTGGAGGAGGTAACGAAAGAGTTGGGGAACCTCTACAGAATATACTGCAGAAGGTAACGCACCACCTGGAATATCTTCTTGGAAGATTTCCAGGATATGCTGAACGAAACACTGCACAGAGATACGCAAGTGGCACCAGTAACAGTTCTGTGCAGCGGACAACCTGTAGCCTCATCAGAAAATTGAGCACTTCTCGCCCAGGTCTCGTGTGAAGCATCAAAGTGTTGTTGAACTCGCACATAAACAAATTCAGGCAGCAGCGAAGATCAGAAAGCCACATGCTGATAGAAAGCCGAGAGAATAGGAATTTCGTGTTAGGAACAAGGTACTTATCAAGCCTTTTCGCCTGCCAAATAAACCAAAGCAAAAGTGCTATAATTTTTTCTCAATTAACAATGGGCCATTTTGTGTGCAGAGGATTCCTCATGAAAACTCATTGGAGCTGGAGCAGTTATGGACAAAGTAGTCCATTGGACTCCAACATGTGAGTCATGCCAAACCATTTCTGGAACAGGAACGTTGTCATTTGTTGTTTTCCATTTTTTGTTAATATTAGGTTAGATGCTCTTATTTTTGTGAAATTTTCTTTATGCATGACTGTGTGTAGAACAGGATCAGTGTTAGATTGTACATTATGTTTTTTTTATTGTTTTGTGCGTTTGGACAGGTCTCATTTTGTTTGTTTTGTGTGAACAACAGTTGTGCATCAGACACCATCCTGGGATATATTCTTGCATATATCAGGATAGGTACCCAACGTCATCGTTTTCTTTTGTGGGCAAATACAGGGCTATTACAAATGATTGAAGCGATTTCATAAATTCACTGAAGCTCCATTCATTGACATATGGTCACGACACACTACAGATACGTAGAAAAACGCATAAAGTTTTGTTCGGCTGAAGCCGCACTTCAGGTTTCTGCCGCCAGAGCGCTCGAGAGCGCAGTGAGAGAAAATGGCGACAGGAGCCGAGAAAGCGTATGTCGCGCTTGAAATGCACTCACATCAGTCAGTCATAACAGTGCAACGACACTTCAGGACGAAGTTCAACAAAGATCCACCAACTGCTAACTCCATTCGGCGATGGTATGCGCAGTTTAAAGCTTCTGGATGCCTCTGTAAGGGGAAATCAACAGGTCGGCCTGCAGTGAGCGAAGAAACGGTTGAACGCGTGCGGGCATGTGTCACGCGTAGCCCGCGGAAAATTGGCTCATGCCACAACTGGAGACCGACAGCACCGACTTCATCTTCCAACAGGATAGTGCTCCACTGCACTTCCATCATGATGTTCGGCATTTCTTAAACAGGAGATTGGAAAACCGTTGGATCGGTCGTGGTGGAGATCATGATCAGCAATTCATGTCATGGGCTCCACACTCTCCCGACTTAACCCCATGCGATTTCTTTCTGTGGGGTTATGTGAAAGATTTAGTGTTTAAACCTCCTCCACCAAGAAACGTGCCAGAACTGCGAGCTTGCATCAACGATGCTTTCGAACTCATTGATGGGGACATGCTGCTCCGAGTGTGGGAGGAACTTGATTATCGGCTTGATGTCTGCCGAATCACTAAAGAGGCAAATATCGAACATTTGTGAATGCCTAAAAAAACTTTTTGAGTTTTTGTATGTGTGTGCAAAGCATTGTGAAAATATCTCAAATAATAAAGTTATTGTAGAGCTGTGAAATCGCTTCAATCATTTGTAATAACCCTGTATCTCGACTCATCCACCATCTGTCTGCTCTGTGGGGCTCCATGCTGTTCTGTTTTCTGTGGACTGGTGTGTTTGTAGTGGAAATCTCTTTGGTTTGGTCAGAAGTTTTGGTTCAGCACACGGGTGTGTTCAATGTGAGAGTGTAAATGGATGAGAGATTGGTACCTGTGTATATAGTGGAACATACTTCTAATATTGTTTCGGATGAGTATGGCTGCTCGTTAGGACATACGTCCATCCCCAGAAGATGTGTTATGAGTAGTGGGACAAAAGTGCATCAGCAGATTTTGTTAGCACAGGTTGCCTACATCAGCTGCAAGCATACATTCAGGGGGAAATCTACTGTTCTGCTCCTTGTCAGTCCTTAACCTATTGTTTTATTTTGATTGACAGGTCCTTAACATATTGTTCTAGGCCACTTTTGATATGAAATTGATATTGAATTAATTAAAATTTGACAGCTGGCAGATTTATGCCTCCTCCCCTTAACCTGTTGTTCTGCTAAGTGGTTTGTGACACAGGGATAATCTCTCCTTCTGAGAAATTCTCTCCACAGCTCCACCCCACTTTATACCTCCATCTCCAACTCCCACCTCTCTGGAAACCTCCAACCCTTCCCCCTCCTCATCGCTGGTACAAGCACACTTTTGATTCCAAATTAATTGACTAAATAATGAAACTGGTCAATTTATTAACCCCTCCCCTCCCACCCACCCCCAACTACCCCCTTCCCTTCTCCATCTGGAAACTGATGGGAAAAAGACTCAGTTGATTGGCTGTTTGGCAGGAAATCTATTGCAGTGTCTGGAATATTGTATTAATAACTTCTGGTCCACAAAACAATGTGTGGAATATTGTTTATTTAAACAATTCATGGAATACAAGGCAGTGTTTGGAACATAGTTTATTTATTCACTGAAAGATTTTTCGGGACATTGACTGCAGTGTATGGAATACTGTTTGTTTAAACATTTGGAGGATGACAAGGCATTATGGAATATTTGAACAATTTATTCCAATCACGCTAGGAATACCATCAACAAACTCATCATATGTAATTACACTGTTAAAAATCTTTTGATCCTGAATCATATGCCATCTTCTGGGCTCCAACATGTACCAGCTGCCTTGCGTATTACCACAAGTGTATGCCCCGCAATCGTTGTTGGCTGCCACACAGCCAGATGACTCATGTGGCATGCAGACTGGTTGTCGCACTAACCCCCCAAACAAAAGCTTCAGATGGCGACAACTCTTTGATATTTGATACCTGAGAAATCCTTGTCAAAGCAAATGCTCCCCCCCCCTCTCTCTCTCTCTCTCACATGGCCACGACCTCTCACGTGCCACTCCCGGGCACGCACCCAACATTGGAGTGTAATGCAAAGAAAGCAGAGCTTGCCTGGTAAACACGCAGCTGTGGATGCCTTGGAAATATTCCCTCACTCTGTCAGATTGATTGACCAATTAATTAAATTGATACAGTCTGTGTAAGGCAGTTTTTCTAGCTTCGTATTGGTAGATGCTAGGATTGGAATATTTGGTGGAATTCGATTCTGCGACCACATGGTTTCCAAACCCTACTGGATTTTTTCCCTTGCCTCCTAACGGTGAATACTGACACATTTAGGTCATTTTGTAGGATGTCCATTACATTGGAGGTAGCTGAAATTTTCGAATTTCAGCTTAGTTGTATTCTGTGTTCTTAAAGTGTCTGCGGAGGGGTTGTACTGGTGTGTGTGCTCGCTGTATCACCATCAGAAACAATAAATTGCTCAGTTTGGGATCTGATGTTGCGATGGGCTTTTTAAAGCACTATATAACCCCTAATTTGCTTCTCTCAGCTACACCAGGTTGGAGAATGAGTAAGAGGAGGAGGGAGAGGAGGAGGAGGAAGGGTCTGCTATGTGATGGGATAGTAACAACAACGAATACCACTACCACCTTTCCACCACGAAGTACAGTCCACTGTACTGTATTGAGAAGCAGTAAACACCACACACATAAATCTTGTTCCATTCCGTAGTAGTAGTTCTCATGGCTAGAAGTCAGAGATCACTGAAATATTCGTACATCCAGCGCACTCATGTGCCGATGTCTACACGCAGTGTCCCAGGCCAGAGAGTTGCACAGAGCTACTTGCAGCAGTGTACACATGTCTCAGCGATTGCACCAGGTCAGCAGCCGGAGTCGACTGCATGAGAGGACCACACAGCCATGGAGGGAGTCCAGGGATGAATGGAGCGGTTGGAATTCAAATGTTATCAGTATGTCCAGCACCAACACTTGTCAGTGATCGATATTGAATCTTCTCAAATATCCACATAATAATCGGAGAATAATTGTGACACTTGCAATCGCAAAGGCTGCAAACACATCCTGAGTATTAGTTCGCTGATCAGCTATGCAGAGGACGCCGCCGCTAGGTCTAGATCCTGCAGCTGTGGGCAAGAACCGACTAGTTGATGTGCCGAAACCTTTCTTTGCACCCACTGCTCATGAGAGCCCTAAGCTGGAAATACCCATTCGTCCCAGCCACAGGCTACCTTTGCTATGTGCCCCACATGCCAGACAGTGTCGTCCTAGGAAACCAGCCACATATTTATCACTGTAATCACAATTAAATATTACGATTGCAGCCACAATCTGATGACATTTGACAATGAGAGAAGTATCAGAAACACCCCCTCCTGACAGCTGTGGCTCTGGAAGTATGATTGGACATATTTTTCCACGTAAAACCTTTCATCTCCCTTAAGGATACAGAATACTTTTCTGGCTCAATATTATGTAAAAATCAACACCTATTTCTTTCAGGCACTGTTTATAATGTATATGATTTACAGATTTTTTGTTGATATCAGGTAATGCTGCACGCTTCTTAAACAGATTAAAGGTATTTTGAATATTTTTGAACCTGCAGAGGGTTATTAAAAAATTACAAAGAAATTGATGCGATTTTTTTTCCAAGATGCTTCTTCAAATTGAGGTACCATTCAATCCATTGTTATACATCTGAAGGAGACCAAATTTTTACCAGATATGTACCCACTGCTCATGAGAGCCTTAAGCTGGAAATGCCCATTCGTCCCAGCCACAGGCTACCTTTGCTATGCGCCCCACATGCCAGACGGTGTCATGACTGAGGTACAAGACCTATTTAATTCCACCTATTATGTATATTACAGGGATAAAAATATCAAATCTTACATTTTAATTTTTATAATTTTTTTACTAATAAAAATATTATTTTTTCCATAATTTAGTTGATTCTGCAGTAAAGCTTATCTCTGCTACATAAGTATGGACTATTGTAAGCCACAGAAAAAAAATTAGAGCAATGCTTTATAAACTTTAGGAAATATATGTACCTGAATTCTGAAAAATACAACTGGCGGAAAATTGAGAATGAAGATATGAGTCCAATTAAACTGTGCATCAGAACATTCCTGAAGCATCATGCAGCATTTCTTCATCTTCAAGCTTCCTCTTGGCATTCCTTTTAGCACTTCTTGCTTCTAAGGTAACTTTAAAAGTGAATCTTTCAGCTTCATGCACCCGTTGTCTGTTACTCGCAGGCAACTGATCTTCCATATTAGAGCCACATTTTATGCCTAAATTTCTCAGGAGTTCCAACCTTCCTATCACTCCATCATTGAAATACATCACTGCATCTAGTACATCAACTGTTAATGTATTTAGTCCTACAAAAACAGTCTTGGGTAATCTTTCCTATATGCAATGGTTGAAACTTTCATTTGTATTCTGAGTGCCACCATGAAGACCTTTGCTAAGCAAAACAAGGTCACTCCGATCTCTAAAAATTGGTTTTATTTCATTCACAACTGGCTCAGGAAAAGAATGCTTATAATGGTATATTTGACCACTTTCTTTGCTTTTTTGGTAACCACAAATGTTCAAATGGTTCTGAGTATTATGGGACTTAACTTCTGAGGTCATCAGTCCCCTAGAACTTAGAACTGCTTAAACCTAACTAATCTAAGGACATCACACACATCTAGGCCTGAGGCGGGATTCAAACCTGCGACCATAGCGGTAGCGCGGTTCCAGACTATAGCGTCTAGAACTGCTCGGCCACTCCAGCAGGCCTGGTAAGCACACCAAGAATCTGCTCCTTTAGGGCAAATTCCGTGAACAGGGTAGTCATCTTTGGACAACTTATGAATGTAAGTGGGCCTTACAGCTTTTCCCATTGCAGTAACATCATTTAGAGGTGCAGTTCGTCTAATGGCCAGTCCATAATAACTCTGAAGAAGGTCTATTTCAGTTTCTGTCAATCTGCCTCAGCTAAACAGATTTTCCAACAGATAGCAACTTTCCTTTCATTTCTCTTTATAGCTTCCTCAATCTAGCGCCCATACTCCTTTGCACATGTCCATAAAACTCCAGTTTTGTTACCAAGGCATCACCATAAACATTGAAATCATCAATTTTATTGAAAGCTTTAGAGTCCCCATCGCCTAGGTACTTCGTATATCTAATGTTATAAACAGGCACCAAAATCTGAAGTATTTTTAGAGCTCCATCACACTCCATACCTCCACTGTGACCCTCATAATTCTTAGAAAACTGATGTCAATATGTCCTTCAGTGTTACCTTGGCAGGCGTGGCAGTACTTAGGTGAGCACTCAACAACAACTAAAGCATTCTGCAGAGAAGTAGCACTTACAACACCATTCAAGGAACAATGTCCTCAACGATGCCATATCCCATTAAGTGCAACAGTAATGTCCCTGGTTCCACTAATATTTACAGTTTCATCTACTGCACGTTTCATAGATGCTTTAGACACAACCGTCAAGGCACTTAAAAGTACTTTTATGTACTTGCTGATCCTACTGGGAGGAGAAGGAAGGTACATCAAACCACAAAATGTTTCAGCAGCCTTTTTTTCCTTTTCCTATTGCACGGACTGCATACACTAACTTCAAATTCACATCATATGAATTATACACAATGTTCGAATTCGTTTTCGAGGTAGATTTGTTACAGGATCTACACAGAACAACTAATTTTGACTCTAAACCCTTCCTGCTACTTTGTTTTTCAGTTACTTCCAGACAGCCTACACCATGACATTGTTTACATTTCACCACATCCTTTATCAAAGAAGATAAGATGCCCACATCATCAACAACAAATCCACTACAAACAGCGACATTGTTAACACAAAAAATTTGAATCACCAGCAGGCATGCCATGTGGGAATTTCTTTCCTGAAGAACTAATACATAGGTTCCTTTCAACAGTGTGGCTTGCTTTGTATGTGAACTGGTTACCACAGAATGTACTTTTATTGAATATCTTGATGCATGGTATAGTTCATATTTATTGCACACTAAAGGATATGTACTTCTACAAATATATGTAGCACTTGGGCCACAAACATTCAGTAACACGTGAACAAAATGCTTCAGTGAAACAAAATACTAGCAAAGATAACCATTTACAGACACTAGAAACCTGCACTGTTACCAACATATAGAATATATCATGTGTATAATTGCTGGAAACTAAAACTTCACAGTCTTTTGGAAATAATACTGGTTTCTGTAACAGAAATAAAGAGTTCGTGGTGGCATACATGACCGTAACTTGAAAGTTTGGTGTATATAGGTCATTTTTCATTTGAAACCCATAATCAGGAAAGACTACAGAATTTAATAAAGTCATAAAAATTTTCGATTTTTCCACCATTTATAAGTACCCCGTATCCTTAAAGCAATCGGTGCACTGAAATCGCAGTTACCCCCCCCCCCCCCTTACGACCAGATATAGTCATTCTCTTTGCACATGGAACAATAACAACACACACTTTATAAGTCTGTCGATCACAGCGAATTTATCACACATCCCCTACTAAGTATAAGACTTTGATAATAACTGAATGCTGGTGGCACCAAACAATTCTGAGCGAAAATCCGTGATAGATGGACATGCTTCATTTGTTTTGTTTGCGAGTGGTACCAGTGTGCCTTAGGAAGAGAGACATACTGGTGTTATAAGCACCCAGCTGCTGGAAACACGATCGCAACGACCTTGTTACTGCCAGGTTGCTTAAAAAGCAGTCTTGGCTCCAGTCACATACAACTGTCGCTAATGATACCCATGTTAAAAACTGTACATGCTTCATAAATCGAAGTCTGATATTGCTTCCGAGTGAAATCATCTTCCACACAACTACCATGTCATTGTATCTAGATGGTTTAACTTGAACGACCACCAAATGTAGAGGAATAAATTTATATACGTCGAATCACAAGCCCAAGTGTGGCCTCAAAGTTATTGGCGACCACCTTATAGATTTTTTATAAATTGTCCATGGCTGAAAAGCGTTATACTGCTGGCGGGGGCAGGGGGGGGGGGGGGGACTGCAGTATACAGCTACAGAATGAATGGATCACGTGTTTGACCCTGTTTAGGTGTTTTAAACCCTAACAATCAGTATTTACAACTTACTTCTCTGTACTCTTCATCAATCACAACCATGCCATGCCAACTAACCTTTGTCACCCAGAACAGCGGCTGTATAATTTTTTAACAACATTCTACTGGATTTCTATTGAGGTAATAGTGATACATGCAAGTTGACCGCTGCCTTTGATGCTTTCCTGGAAAAGAGAACCATATGCCTCTAAATAGACATGTATCTGCACCAAAGCATGATATACACTCCTGGAAATTGAAACAAGAACACCGTGAATTCATTGTCCCAGGAAGGGGAAACTTTATTGACACATTCCTGGGGTCAGATACATCACATGATCACACTGACAGAACCACAGGCACATAGACACAGGCAACAGAGCATGCACAATGTCGGCACTAGTACAGTGTATATCCACCTTTCGCAGCAATGCAGGCTGCTATTCTCCCATGGAGACGATCGTAGAGACGCTGGATGTAATCCTGTGGAACGGCTTGCCATGCCATTTCCACCTGGCGCCTCAGTTGGACCAGCGTTCGTGCTGGACGTGCAGACCGCGTGAGACGACGCTTCATCCAGTCCCAAACATGCTCAATGGGGGACAGATCCGGAGATCTTGCTGGCCAGGGTAGTTGACTTACACCTTCTAGAGCACGTTGGGTGGCACGGGATACATGCGGACGTGCATTGTCCTGTTGGAACAGCAAGTTCCCTTGCCGGTCTAGGAATGGCAGAGCGATGGGTTCGATGACGGTTTGGATGTACCGTGCACTATTCAGTGTCCCCTCGACGATCACCAGTGGTGTACGGCCAGTGTAGGAGATCGCTCCCCACACCATGATGCCGGGTGTTGGCCCTGTATGCCTCGGTCGTATGCAGTCCTGATTGTGGCGCTCACCTGCACGGCGCCAAACACGCATACGACCATCATTGGCACCAAGGCAGAAGCGACTCTCATCGCTGAAGACGACACGTCTCCATTCGTCCCTCCATTCACGCCTGTCGCGACACCACTGGAGGCGGGCTGCACGATGTTGGGGCGTGAGCGGAAGACGGCCTAACGGTGTGCGGGACCGTAGCCCAGCTTCATGGAGACGGTTGCGAATGGTCCTCGCCGATAGCCCAGGAGCAACAGTGTCCCTAATTTGCTGGGAAGTGGCGGTGCGGTCCCCTACGGCACTGCGTAGGATCCTACAGTCTTGGCGTGCATCCGTGCGTCGCTGCGGTCCGGTCCCAGGTCGACGGGCACGTGCACCTTCCGCCGACCACTGGCGACAACATCGATGTACTGTGGAGACCTCACGCCCCACGTGTTGAGCAATTCGGCGGTACGTCCACCCGGCCTCCCGTATGCCCACTATACGCCCTCACTCAAAGTCCGTCAACTGCACATACGGTTCACGTCCACGCTGTTGCGGCATGCTACCAGTGTTAAAGACTGCGATGGAGCTCCGTATGCCACGGCAAACTGGCTGACACTGACGGCGGCGGTGCACAAATGCTGCGCAGCTAGTGCCATTCGACGGCCAACACCGTGGTTCCTGGTATGTCCGCTGTGCCGTGCGTGTGATCATTGCTTGTACAGCCCTCTCGCAGTGTCCGGAGCAAGTATGGTGGGTCTGACACACCGGTTCTTTTTTCCATTTCCAGGAGTGTAGAAAATAGATGGAGTGATCGGCTGAGGGGAGTTGTAATGAGGTATGACTTAATGGTAGACTGATGGTGCATTCTAGACAGAGAGTGAGAGAGAGAAAGAGAGAGAGAGAGAGAGAGAGAGAGAGAAAGAGAGAGAGAGAGAGAGAGAGAGAGAGAGAGAGAGATGTTGCTACAGGTCATTTACCTCGCATTTAACCATTTTTTTCCATTGTTCTCTTAGGGCTTATCAGCTGTGTGGTAAAGTTTGCGATCAACTCGTAAACAACTGCATGTTCTTTGTGTGACTTATAGCACTATCTACCTGCAATCGATAACAGCAAGCGTTTCCATACTACAGTCTGCCGAGGACGTCCAATGCATATGTGATCAATCATGTCCGTTGATGGAAAACCTATTTCAGCGCCCTCCTCTTGACGAATGGAGATGTATGCGAAGTACTCAATTTCTCTGCCACATCTTGGATATAAATCGGGTCTTCAGTTTCATAACTGCAGTGTTTCTAAGTCAGTGACAGGTGTTTGCGAGGTTCCAAAAACCCTATGTATTATATTGGCTTGATAGGTGTCTTGTTTATGGAATTGGTGCAGCATGGCATGTAATTTCACAAGTCAAACACCGCTGCTATGTGTTTATCTGTTTCCTTATAAGATGCATTTTACATTGCTGATGATCATTTTATAGGACTGATGAGAGCACGGTATAATTTCGGAACCATAATCGGATGTGAACAATTGGCTTTGTACACCTACGGAAAGCCATATGGTGCATGTATCACAAAGGATCGATGTTTTCTTAGGTGTGCAAGGTAGTTTTATTAACACTAGAGACCGGATTATATGCATCTGCATGATGCATATGCATTTGCATATTTGGCTCCTTTGCACCGGTTATTGCATATTTTAACTAAAAACTAGTGATGATGCATGTTTTCGCTATATGTCAACAATATTTTAAAAACTTTGATGTCTCTCTGATTGATCGCGACCTAGAACAGCGTGCAGTCGCTAACCGAGAGACCAATGCCTAGCGAAATCACTACAGAAGAGGAACAGGAACAGGCAGACAGGGTTAATGCTCCTGCGCCCGCGCCCCCGGTTAATCCCCTCCGCTGTCATACCATTTGTAAACGTCGGCAACAATTAAATTAAACTACGCAAGCTTTTAGTCGCACGTCTATTGTTTCAGTTTAGCTTTCTATTTACTTGTACACAGTCGAACGTGTTTACTACGTGTATATTGTCGAGTTTGCGAGTAAAACGTTACGTGCAAAAAAAATAGATTGGCATGTCAATACAAGTCTTTATATCGCAGGAATGCAGAATAAAGGACCACGACAACAACTTCTGACAACATCAAGATGCGGTAGCAGGGATTTGTCCAAAAGTAACCAAACAAGTCAATTTAACATGGATCTATGTGAAGCATTTATTGCAAGTTATATTCCTCTTCACAAACTTACAAACCCAACTCAAAGGCTTCCTGCGACAATATTGCTTAAATTAAAAGTACACCAAATGAAGCAACACGACATAAAAATTACATACCGACAATTTACATAAATGTTCTGGAAGAAATACGCAATGAACTCAAGGACAGCATTATCTGGATTTCAGTTGACGAAACTACAGACAGTTGTGGCCATTACATTGCAAATTTAATTGTTGGTGCTTTAAAAGAAGAGCCTTCTTCTTCCTATTTAGCAGGCTACAAAGAACTTGGAAAAGTAAATCATATTACGATTGCCAGATTTGTGAATGAGGATATTACAAAAATATCTCCAGAACCTTCTGCAGATGAAAGGGTATTTATGTTTATTTCAGATGCTGCTCCCAATACGATCAAAGCAGGCAAATCCCTCTGAGTATTTTATCCCAGTTTGATTCATGTGTCGTGCTTTGCTCATGCAGTACATCGCTTTGCTGAAGAAGTACGTTGCACGTTTCTGAACGTAAATAAACTGATTTCATTCACAAAGAAAGTGTTTCTAAGGCTCCTGCTCGCATCAAAACCTACAAAGAAAAACTACGCAATGTGGCTTTACCTCTCGAACCAGTGGTAACTTGTTGGGGTACATTGGTCGAAGCTGTGTTGTTTTACATTGAGTATTTCCAGGCCATTAGAGGGGTAGTAAACGACTTGGATAGTGCAAAGGCTTTGGCAGTTTGCCAGCGCAAGGATGCTTTTAATGATTCTGGTAGTAAAAAAGATATTGCTGTGATTAGCACTCAATTTTCTCATATACCTGCAAGTATTGAAAGCTTGAAACTCAAGGTTTGGCGTTGAGTGAATCTATTCAATTAATGAATAAAATTATTCTAGTGAACTCCTCATTGCCGTAGGTATTCTCAAGAAAACTTAAAGAAAAATTAGAAAACATTTGAAACAATAACCCAGGGTTTGAATCCTTGTGCCAAATTGATAGTTTTATTAGTGGGACAGGTGAACTTTTACCAAAAGCAGTAAGCGCCAACATAACACCCAAATTCATATATGGCCCAGTTATCTCAGTTGATGTAGAATGGCCCTTTTCTGCTTATAAAAATGTTTTGAGTGATAAAAGACACAATCGTACTACTGAACATTTGGAACATTACTTGATCGTTTATGTTTACAATAGTAGCGAAATATAAAATAAATCGTAAATGATGCTTTGGTACAATAGCATTAACTTAAAAGTTAATGCTGTTCAAAAAATTCATGACTGTGTGTTGTTTTTTAAATAAAATATTATGGAATTTTTGAGCGTGCCCCTCTGTGTGCAATATATCTCGAAGTAGGTCCTGTACATATCGATTGTTTCGCTGTGACGCACTCGCATTGCATCCGCTTGTTACCGACAACAATAGCAAAGAAGGAACAATTCTTGAAACATAGCATCCACATTCATTTTGAAAATTTTTAAAAAATAATCCCAGAAAGGCCCTCTCCCTAACCTCTACCAGAATGTATCGAGAAAATGATATCAGTGTTCTAAATTGCCGATTTTTCGCACGTCCGGCGCTCTTCCTCGTAATTGATATGCACAAGTTCGACTTTGAGATATAATGCATGCAGTAACTACCACGTTTTTTAATTATTTGATCTTTCATATTTCGACACTTTTCATGCATTTTAAGCATTTTTCATGCATATTTGGTGCATATTTTAAGGTTTGTATGATGGTCTCTCGTTATCACCTTACAATTTGATACCATAGTCTACCAGAGAGAAACTTGCAGGGAGAATTTATGTCATGTATTGCAAATATGTGTTCTGTATTAGAGTATTAAGAGCATTTCATTCGAGACGACTCCTAGGTCAGAAACTGCACATCTCTAGCATCATTGCGTGTTTAATTGCAAAACTGTGTAGCCCTTGGAATGCGTTTCTGTTTCACGATTATTTCTCTCATTCTGATACCTCCTTAGTATCGACACCAGACATTGGAACAATACTGCAGACTTGTTAGCGCAAATGATTTATGTACAATGCTTCATCTGTCTGGAGCTCAGTCATGCATAAAAAACACGTTTCATTTTAACCGTCTGTTATGTCACCATGACATTCTCATATCTACTGTACACTGATAAGTGGTGCTAACCACCTCGACATGCACGCAAATGGAGAGATCTTGTGCACTTGGATGGGTGCTGTGAATAAGACTGGAGCAGAACAGTCTTCATTGAACAGTAGTTTTGGACTCACCTTTCTTTGTTCCTTCACGAAACAAGGACTGTAGCTGATATAGTACCCTCCTACTTCTAGTCAGTTGAAAATTAAATCACCTACAGCGTCGCAGGTAGGGTTGGACAAAGACAGTGTGGTGAGATCTCTCAATCTCCAACTTTATCCTACAAATGCGAGAATACTCTATGACTTCCATCCACATAGGGAACGATTGCCTATTATAATCATAAATGCCGCACTATGATTGAAGTACTAGAAATATGTAGACAACGTAACTGCATCGCTATAGGACGCTGACTGGTGCACTTTGTTGTATATGTCCGACAATTAACCATGAATGGACATACTGCACAGTGATCTGTCTACATTCATAATCCAGTATATGGTAATCGCAAAGAAGTGGAAGGGTGATTTAGCAAAGATACAGAAATTGGAAAGCATGCTGTCTTGTCATTGGTTGGCGTTGAAATTATGGAAAAACTGATAAAATTGTTAAAATTTATCACACTATCAACTGTGGTGTCGACGGAGTCTTCTTTATCCCATCCATCCACTGGTATGCTGTTAATTGCCACATAATGATTGACTGACACCACTTGTTTTAGATGGAGAGAGTCTTCAAGGGAGCAACACCTTCCAGGGATGGCCAACACCAAAATGGCGATCATGTACATGGCTACAATATCAAGGGTCTCTTTGAAAATGAAACACCAAGGCGTCTGCTACCATATCTCTGTGAAACATGTGTTTAAATGTAGTGGTCATCAGTCACCTTTGGATAGATGTTTGGATACACACCACAATGACCCAAACTTTTCCAGTTTCCATATGTTGCGAAGTCATCCACATGTTTGTCAATAAGAAACACTGCCTCTGTCTTTTATTTCAACCATCCTGTGTGTTGTAGGAGTGGAATAGTTTATGCCTTGGACGTCCAGCTTGCTGTGAGAGACAATGAATCGAGATGTGTTAACCATGGTTTAGCACATGACACAGACCTCAAAGTCGTTATGAAAAAACAAAATGTATGGTGGTGTACAAACCTGTAGTCATACGCTGCTTGGATGTGTTACAGCAGAAAAAAATGCATCACACTGGCCCTTCTATAATGCAGGCGACGAAAGTTTACACTGGTCTGTACAAGCGACTTTGATCACTGAACACCTGCTCCAGTGCACCATTTCCTGTATATTTAATAGGATCACCACATGTGCTCGATGTCAATATGCAGACAGTATTTGTTTTCAATGTATCGGAAGAGTGGGATGCGGTAATATCTTATCGAGCTCTCCCCAGGATTAGTGGAGTTTTTATACTTCGTAGATTTTCTCTGTTTGATGGTACAAAATATCGAGGATGGGGCGAATGTTTGGGTGACAGACATGAATACATTCTGAGGGACGCAGATCTCCTTCAGACTGCAGTACCTGTATGCTGTTTGGAAACACACTGTAGTGCAGTAGCAAAATCCTCGACTTATTCCATAAGAAAAACTACTGCACTTTTTTACCTCATGTTGCAGGAGAAAGCTTCGTTTGGCGCTGGCCTTACACAGTGTACATTGTTGGATGAGCTACGATATGTTCGCATTTCCACTGAGTGGTCAAAACACAGTCCTGTCACATTAACTCAACTCATCCTGTATCTCCACGGGGTGCAAAAGGTGGTGGATATAGAGCAATCTGACTTCCGCTCAGTTCCGAGCTAAATTGGCACTATCACATGGACAAAGAGACTGAGGAACAGTTACAAGACTCAGAGGTAATGTCTAAAACCATGCTGGAATTTTGCTGAACGAGGTCCTTAGAAGATAGCCTCGAATAAGGTCACTCATTTCGAGATATGATAGTGCTACGAATATAATTCATCAGTAGATGTAACCATTAAAAGAAAATGGTTCAAATGGCTCTGAGCACTATGGGACTCAACATCTTAGGTCATAAGTCCCCTAGAACTTAGAACTACTTAAACCTAACTAACCTAAGGACATCACACACACCTGCGACCGTAGCAGTCCCGCGGTTCTGGACTGCAGCGCCAGAACCGCTAGACCACCGCGGCCGGCCTAACCATTAAAAGACATATCCATAGTATCCAATACAAGTATCTGGTTGAGTGGAGAGACTTGATTCCAAATCATGACAGAATTTCTACCAGAAAGCGTAACGCTACATATCTGAAAAGCCAGGGTACTGGTCAAAGGATTTTGTACGTTTCTTACGACTTCAATCTAGTGTTCCACTTTTAAGTGATTCCTGACGTAGCACACCACCTGCTGTAAGTGATCATTCTCGATCAACCATCATCCTCCCTTGCCTATTAACCTGTGGATATTTTGCAGAACCTCTGTCAGAAATTTTACGTGGTATTGAGATCGCATGTGTTACAAATACTGTTTGTTAGTGTGACAAGCATCTACCAGCAGCATGAGGGAGTTGCAAATATCGGTTTAATACCACGTTCTTTAACCGAATCACTTCCTAAATTCGGTGATATTATTACCAGTTTACACTGCTGGCGACCTGCATCCACACTTTCGGTCTTTTAATACACAACTCGCGATCACCATCTCCATATAATGTTATGATACTTATGTGGAAGACCACTTCACTCGGACACTGGACTCGCATTCGAAAGAACGACGGTTCAATCCCGTGTCCGGCCATCCTGATTTAGGTTTTCCGTGATTTCCCTAAATCACTCCAGGCAAATGCCGGGATGGTTCCTCTGAAAGGGCACGGCCGACTTCCTTCCCCATCCTTCCCAAATCCAATGAGACCGATGACCACGCTGTCTGGTCTCCTTCCCCAAACCAACCAACCACTTCACTCGGAAGCAATACCAAACTACGATTTATAAGGCATGTATAGTTTTTAACATGGATATCGTCAGTGATACTTGTGTGTAGCTGTAGAACCAAGGCTGATTTTTAAGCAGCGTGACAGTAACGTGGTCTTTGCTATCGTGTTATTAACAGGTGGTCGCTTATAATACGATTATGTCGCTTTTCCTAAGACACACTGCTGCCACTAGAAAGAAAAATGAATGAGGCATGTCCATCCATCGCTCAATACTGTTTGGTGCGACCAGTATTCCATTATTGGCGAAGTAGTATACTTAGTAGGCGATGTATGTTAGATTCGTTATTATCAGCAGCCTTATAAAGCTTATGTTGGTGTGTAAAGTTACTGTTGTCATTGTTCCGACATGTTCATAGAAAATGCCTATGTCCGGTCATAGCAGGGGTATGGATTTGACTTGGGATATTGCGATTTCAGTGCATCGACAGTCCTAAGGGGAGGGAGGGGGGGATTATTTTTCCTGGAAAATTATGTCCAGTCATAAGAAGGCTATAGATTTGATATTTCCAGAGTCAAAGCAGTCAGGAGGAGGTATTTTCATTACTTCACTCATTGTCGAATGTCCTCAGATTGGATCTGCAATCGTAATATTTAATTGTAATTGCTGCAGTCACCACAGATGCCTACTGCAGTGGCAACACTCCGCTTCGAAGTCTGGCCGACGCAAGAGTGTTTACACGCAAGTACCACAGTTGACAACAAGCACGTAGGTGCGGCCAATGTACATCAGAGGGCATCAACCAGCAGCAGAGGAAGAGGGCACGATGATCAACGAACTATTTCCTGACGATCACGTGTGTGCAAATAGTCCCAGAAATTCCTTCCGTCCAGGACTAGATAAGCTGGCGCTCGGCCGTTCAACAGGCAGTTCTCGACTCGCCGAGTGCGGAGAAGATCGGCCGGTCCAGCGGTGTGCCACCTCTACCATCCTCCCTTCCACTACGATTGTGATACGTCGCTTTCGTCGGTTAGGCTATCTACCAGCTGATAACAGCCGACTTCGACGTGCAACAGTTGTGTGGGTATAGAGTCGAAGGGAACGCAGATGATAGGAATTAGTAGTTATTTTTTTGATCCGCAGAAGAGGTCCTTACTGTTTTTTGGTTTTGAGGAGTGTGTTACTGTTGGTGGTGTAAAAAAAGTTGGGAAAACAAGTTATTTCTTGTTCTGTAGATTTAGCAGTAATTGCAGTGATAAATATGTGGCTGGTTTCATAGGTTCAAATGGCTCTGAGCACTATGGGACTTAACTTCTAAGGTCATCGGTCCCCTAGAACTTAGAACAACTTAAACCTAACTAACCTAAGGACATAACACACATCCATGCCCGAGGCAGGATTCGAACCTGCGACCGTAGCGGCCGTGCGGTTCCAGACTGTAGCGCCTTTAACCGCTTGGCCACCACGGCCGGCGGTTT
Organism: Schistocerca cancellata; assembly: GCF_023864275.1. Classification (NCBI taxonomy): domain Eukaryota; kingdom Metazoa; phylum Arthropoda; class Insecta; order Orthoptera; family Acrididae; genus Schistocerca; species Schistocerca cancellata. Next base: position 102,962,345 of record NC_064629.1, on the reverse strand, counting down.
CATAGGACGACAAGTTTGGCATGTGGGGGCACGTGGCGGAAGTAGCCTGTGGCTGGAGCAAGTAGGCATTTCCGCCTTAAGGCTCTCACGAGCAGCGTCTATGAAGAAAAGATCTGGCCTGCCAGCTAGTCGGTTCTTGTTCGCAGCTGCAGGGGTAAGCCCCGGTGGCAGCGCCCTCTGCATAGCTGAACATCGAACTAATACTCACTATGCGCTGGGCGGCCTTCGCGATCGCGCGTGTTGTGAGTATTCTCCGACTTTTATGTGGATATTTGAGAAGATTCAATACCGATCACTGTCAAATATTGGTGCTGGGCATATTGATAACATCTGAATTCCTACCACTCGAATCATCCCCAAACTCCCTCCACAGTTGGGTGGTCCTCTTCGGTGGGCTGAGTCTGGCTGCTGACCTGGTGCAATCACTGAGACATGCATGCACTGTGGGAACTAGTGCTCCACGACTCTTTGGCTTGGGGCACTGTGTGTGGACTTTGGGAGATGAGCATGCGTGAGACATGAATATTTCACCTATCTCCGACATCTAGCCATGACAACTACTACTATGGAATGGAACGAGATTTAAGTGTGTTGGGTTCACTACTTCTCTATAGAGTAAAGTGGCCTGTGTTGTGGAGCCGAGAGGTGGCAGCGATATTAATTGTTGTTACTATCCCATCACATGGTAGACCCTTCCTCCTCCTCCTTATGCTCATTCTTCATTCTGCCGCAGCTGAGAGAAGCAACTTAGATGTTATATAGTGCTTTAAAAACCCCATCGCAATATCAGATTCCCGATTGAACGATTTACACTCCTGTTTGGAAACCACGCGGCTGCAGGATCAAGTCCTGCCAAATATTCCAATTATAGTATCCACCAATAGGAAGCAAGGAAAGAGTATACTACATAGAGGATATCGATTTCATTAACTGGTCAGTCAATTTGACAGAGTGAGTTAATAACCATGCAACCCCTGGTTTTTTGCAGTGCAGTCCCATGGTGTGTGCATGCCCAGCAGTGGCACATGACAGTACAATGCCACTTGAGTGCATATGTTTTAACAGGAATTTCTCATGTAACATATATCAAAGGGTGCCACCACCTGAAGCTTTTGTTCAGGGTATTAACATGCCCTTACAACATGGGTTGCGTCAGTCAACTGGCTGTATGCCAGCTGACGGCAGTCAATGGGCCTGTGCTTGCGGGAATACATGAGGCAGCTGGTGCGTGTCAACCCAGTGGATGGAGGATGGCACGTGTTTCCACGATCATTAACAGTGTAATTACATCCGGAGAGTTATGTTGATGGTATTCCTCGTATGACTGGATTAAAAACTGCCTCAGTTGTTTAAATGCTACATACAGCCTTGTCACACTCCAAGTGTTTAAATAAACAGTATTCTAGACACTGCTGTCAATTTCCCAACAAATTCTTTAAGTAAATAAATAAACTATACTCCAAACACTGCCTTTTATCCCATAAATTGTTTAAATAAACAGTATTCCATACATTGACTTGTCTCCCAGAAATTGCATAAACAGTGTTCCATACAGTGCAATCGATTTCTTACCAAATAGCCAATCAACTGAGTCCTTTTCCCGCCAATTTCTAGGTGGAGGAGGGGAGGGGAGAGTGGGAGTGAGTGGGAGGGGAGGTTTCAATTATTTGATCAATTTAAGTAATTAGTCAATTAATTTTATATCGAAAGTGTGCTTGTGTCAGCGATGGGGAGGTGTAGGGAGCCTTTCTCGGAAGGACGGATTATTCCCACTGCTCACAAGCCACTTAGCAGAACAACAGGATAAGGGGAGGTGGAAGGCGTCAGAAATCAATCAGCTGTCAAAATTTAATTAGTTTGATATCAATTTGATGTTAAGTGGCCTAGAAAAATAGGTTAAGGATGTGTCAACCACAGTAGAGCAATACATTAAGGGCTGATATGGAACAGAATAATAGATTTGCCCCTGAATGTATGCTTGAAGCTGATGTAGGCACCTCTCCCTAACAAAATGTGCTGATGCTCTCTTTGCCCCAGTACTGTTATGTGCTTAGGATGCTAAGGTGGCCAGAGTGCAGGGTCAATGGGAGTTGCTTTAGATAGGAGCATGAGACCTTGCCAATTCTAGGAGCATCAAGTTCCATAGTCATACACTTAAGGTGTTAAAGGGATCATACATCGCCACGATGTCACAACACTCTTCAGCGAGTGCACAATTTATCGTGACCTATAGTGATATGGTTGCTGTGCAAGTAGATCATACTGATACCAGAACCCAAGTGTGACCAACTTACACCTTCTTTATTAACTTGTAGGCTTCACAAATTTCGTGTGCACTGGATCTGTAACTAGCAGGTTTTTGTGGCTAACAATATCTTATGAGTTTCAGAGAAATCAAATCATCCTGATTGGTAGCATGGTGGCCACAAATAGATCCACAACTAGTAGAAACAAAATGGGAAGTATGCCATGTCATGAGGGAGTTCCCCATGATGCCAGCAGCACAATAATATTAGCAAGCTACTCAGTAACATGGAATAAGAACTATACAGCAACAGTGGTCCTTTGTCATTTGTTTTCAGCTTGCATACATCAAGCATACTCATTTATAATTTTGGCCATGTTGGCTGAGTTTTTTATTTACCATAGTGTGTTTGGGAAACATGTTGCATGTATGTCCACAAGTGCTGTCGTCACAGAAGGGAAGTGAAGAACAAAACAGAAAGAGGCACAAGCCCTACGCACACACACACACACACACACACACACACACACAGAGAGAGAGAGAGAGAGAGAGAGAGAGAGAGAGAGAGAAAGGGGAGATGGGGAATTATTCATAGATGAACCTGTATATATATACCAGATGAACTAACTATGCCAGTATCCACTGATAGGAGGCAAGGGAAAAAAATCCAGTAGGGTTTGGAAACCACGTGGTTGCAGGATCAAATCCTGCCAAATATTCTAATCCTAGTATCCACTAATATATACATATATATGTATATATGTGTATATATATATATATATATATGTATATGTATATATATATATATATATACACACTCCTGGAAATTGAAATAAGAACACCGTGAATTCATTGTCCCAGGAAGGGGAAACTTTATTGACACATTCCTGGGGTCAGATACATATACATACTATTCAGTGTCCCCTCGACGATCACCAGTGGTGTACGGCCAGTGTAGGAGATCGCTCCCCACACCATGATGCCGGGTGTTGGCCCTGTGTGCCTCGGTCGTATGCAGTCCTGATTGTGGCGCTCACCTGCACAGCACCAAACACGCATACGACCATCATTGGCACCAAGGCAGAAGCGACTCTCATCGCTGAAGACGACACGTCTCCATTCGTCCCTCCATTCACGCCTGTCGCGACACCACTGGAGGCGGGCTGCACGATGTTGGGGCGTGAGCGGAAGACGGCCTAACGGTGTGCGGGACCGTAGCCCAGCTTCATGGAGACGGTTGCGAATGGTCCTCGCCGATACCCCAGGAGCAACTGTGTCCCTAATTTGCTGGGAAGTGACGGTGCGGTCCCCTACGGCACTGCGTAGGATCCTACGGTCTTGGCGTGCATCCGTGCGTCGCTGAGGTCTGGTCCCAGGTCGACGGGCACGTGCACCTTCCGCCGACCACTGGCGACAACATCGATGTACTGTGGAAACCTCACGCCCCACGTGTTGAGCAATTCGGCGGTACGTCCACCCGGCCTCCCGCATGCCCACTATACGCCCTCGCTCAAAGTCCGTCAACTGCACATACGGTTCACGTCCACGCTGTCGCGGCATGCTACCAGTGTTAAAGACTGCGATGGAGCTCCGTATGCCACGGAAAACTGGCTGACACTGACGGCGGCGGTGCACAAATGCTGCGCAGCTAGCGCCATTCGACGGCCAACACCGCGGTTCCTGGTGTGTCCGCTGTGCCGTGCGTGTGATCATTGCTTGTACAGCCCTCTCGCAGTGTCCGGAGCAAGTATGGTGGGTCTGACACTCCGGTGTCAATGTGTTCTTTTTTCCATTTCCAGGAATATATATATATATATATATATATATATATATATAAAGGTACAAAAAATTATATGGATAATTTAAGTTACATACCAGCTGCACTAAGATAATGACAAAAACATGTTTAATTTAATCATCTGCATGTCAATTTCTTATGCTTGGTAATTCATAAGGGTTGTTTTAGAATCAGATGGTGTCAGGTAGCATTGGCTTTCTGATTTTGTTTATGATAAGCACTACTTTACGTTAACCCTAAAAGAGAACCTCCCAGCCATTCACCTTTAAGTCCTTTACTTGTGCAAGTTAGAAATTGATACACTAGTTATGGCACACACTAGGATTAAGTTGCATATCATATTCGTTGTTAGATATGTATGAGTATATTAATTAGGTTATCCTTGTCTCATGTTCCTTTTTGCATCTCACATGAGTGAGAAATACTGAGGTCCATATTATGTGTGGTTCTTTGCTTTCATGCACTTGTACATATTTGTAAGGGTTATGGACAATGCACCTGAAGCAGAATGTGTCAGTGTCGTACAGCCATCCAGAATGGAGTGCGAGAAGCAACATCATGTGGCCCAGTTCCTGAGCAGTCAGCAGAGGGGTTAGCTGGTGGGAGAGAATAGCTGAGCAGCTGATTGATGTGCAGTGCAAGGTAGTAAGAGACATTCCCCAAGTGGCCAAGGTGACGTAATCCCGAGCCACAACAACTTTCACTGTTGGTGATGAGGTATGGTGGACACAAGGGTGAGACCTGTTCACAGATACAGGTCGTGCCAGACATGATGGCACCACTGGCCACCATGGAGCGCTGGCACATGCCAGCACTGTGGAACTCCTGTTCTGCCTAAGGGAGGAAGACAAGAATGGTCGATGTGACATGCCCAGCTGTAAGCCACCTGTAGCAGCCGATGTGCCTCACCTGCTGTTACCACTGACCTGGGGTCAGGACAGGGAGCGAGGATCCAGCTGTGAACCTGCTGGTGCCTGGCTCATGGACAGGGACTGAACTGATACAATGAACACCCCCACAGTGGAGCCCATCAAGGTACACCTCACTACCCAATTCGTGCACATGGCTAACAGAACACCACACAGGGAACACACACAGTGTCATGTGGTGCAGCGGTAATCAGCGCACAAGTGGGCCATCTGTTCCAGAATGTCTCGCCATGAAAGGGTGGCCCAATGGCTGCTTGACGAAAGTCTGTGTGGGTGACGGGTGCATCGCTCCAGGATGCTCTCCAGCATGTTGTACATGTGACCACGCACTATCTCCAATTTCCTCTCCCTCTCTCACTACATCTTCGTCATAATCCACCCACCTTTTACATAGACAAACCACACAATACTCAAGACATTGTGTGTGTGTGAAATGCTTTGTGTTAAGGTATGAATGTGGAATTTTCTTTACATTACAGTCATTGTGGCAGGCATCTGATTGGTGCAATGACCAAAACGCAATGCACTTTCAACTTGTATATATTTATACTTTTGTACAATCTCTAATGGCACATTTATTGTATTATGTTTTCTAGTATGTCTTTCATGAATCAACATATTGCAACAATATCGCTTCATGTGCATTTTATCTCTTTCTGTTTGTATGTAATTGGAATGTTTATAAGGCATACACTGTAAGCCAAAACTTTATGAGCACTACCCACGACAACATTGGATGTCACCTGCTGGTGATGCAGGCACGTGACATTGTAACAAAAGTATATAAGTGGAGCAGACACAGACAGGAGGTCACACTAGTGAAGATATGGGCTGCAAATAGGGAAATCCATTGAGATAAGCGACTTTGACAAAGGACAGATTACTGGATCTCGAAAATGGCGAACCTGGTCGAATGTTCACTCGCTACTGTCATGACCATCTATGGAAAGAGGTAGAAGGACAGTGAAACTACTACTAGTCACTAAACGATTGGTTGTCCATGACTCTTCACAGAATGTGGGGTTCAGAGGCTTTTCTGCACTGTAAAGTAGGACCTCTGCCAAAAGAGCACAAGTGTTCAGAGCACACTGTTCATCGTACATTGTTGAACATGGAGCTCGGCAGCAGACCACTCCTGTGTGTTCACATGCTGGCCCAACGACTTCGTCAGTTACGATTGCAGTGGGCATGGGACCATTGTGATTCGACCATCGATCTGTGGAAACATGTCGTCTCTTAAGGTGAATCACATTTTTGCTGCACTAGGTCGATGGACGTTTCCACAAACTTTGTTATCAAGGTGAGAGGTGAACGGCGGCTTTTGGCTCGACAGGTTCTGAAAATCTCAGCGTCACCTCAGTCATTGGCATTTAGAGCAGTGGGAAAACACAACTGTGAACGGATGTTCATGAATCAGCCCCATGCAACAAAGCCATTCATGATACATGCTATTAACTGCCTCAGATTCCCGGAAAGGGTTTTCAAAGTGCGTGTTCTAGAACAATTTACAAATTACGAGGAAGTGTTGTATAACTTTATGATGGTACTGGAGAGGATTCACCAATATCACCATACAAGATTCCTTGTCTGTTCCAACTCTCTTATTGCACTATAAGCACTCCATCATATGTATCCAATAGGCCAGTTGATTCAGCTCATCCATGACTCCTTAGAGTGGCTCCAACACTGCTGCAAGGAGGTGATTTTTTCCTGGATACCTGGCCAGGGATACAGAGAAACAACATGGTCAACAAAGCAGTCATGGAAGCATGTCAGGATGTGTTGTCTGTCGGTGTCCCATCCTACTGCATGCTGTCATCTCATTTTCTGACAGACACATCATGCGTCCGTCGCTCAAATCAATTGCAGAGGCATACCGGACTTCATTTCAGCCTCACCACTAGAAGGAGATTCTGCTTATCAGGCTGAGCATTGGACATAGCTCTTTAATACATCGATTCCTCTTCTGGCAGGAGGATCCCCTTCTGTGTGAGGTTTGTGGTGTGCCACTTTCAGTGTCTTATATATTGATATCACGGGAGCCCTCAATCCCAAAGGAGAACATCCTCACCGATAGTGATTCCAGTGTTACAAGAACAGTGAAATTTTGTGAACTGTCAGGCCTCATCCTTAAATTGGTGGTGAATGGAGACAGACTTTAATGCATTATAAACAGCTGTGCATGTAGGGACAGCCTTCATCCCCATCCATGAGACTAGCATGCTGACGACCAGGATGTTGAGCGCCCCTCACCTAAAATCATCGTTATCATTGTCATCATCATCATCATGAACCACGGCTCGAAACGTGCAGTGAAGCACACACACTACGTAAAAATCTGGTGTAAACGGTGGAATAATGCAAAATGGTTGGCTCTCTGGCCTCTTCACGCAGTTATTAAGGGCCATCAAACGAGACGATCTTGTATTTCTAAAATCTGAATTTGCACACATTCAAATTCATGTCATTTCGCTACTGTATTACACTGTCATACAAAGTAGGTAATCGAATGCTGTGTGTCGGCATGTACATGATCAGGAGTAGGATGCATGTATATAGTAATTATAACAATTAGCTCAGGAGAACACTCAAAATGTGAATGGTTACTAAATCATACTTCACCCCTTAGCAACAAATAATCCTGAGCAAACAGGAAGCATCATGATGGATACAGTTTCTGGGTGGTTATAATTAATGTGCAACTACTCATGGAGGCCCAGTGTAGGATGCAATTGTCATATGGCAGCGAAATTTTGTAGATACGGTAATGCATCAATGTGAAACCAATTTACACTGTAAAAAAGTTAGATCCAATATTGGTCAGTAGGTGCAAATCTGGCGCTGTACAGCATCTCGTCGACGTCTCTGGTGCTCATATTGAACAAATTGTGTAAGTGGTGGGTTAATAATAAAATCAACATTATGCCTTTCTCGCGTGTCAGACCTTTTCTGTCAATATCCCATTCCTAAACCATTAAATATGGAAACATTTCTATATGTCTTTCTTGCATTCACAGCGCCAGATTTGTACCTTGTGGGCAAAAATTGGAACTAATTTTATTCCAGTGTAAACGAGTTCCATCTAATTCATTAAAGTACATACCTAGTTTCGCTGCCGTACATTAATTACAGCCCCTCAGTGAGTTACTGCATTTTAATTATAACTAGGGCTGTTGATATTTTTTAAAAAAATCAGAAATACGATATATCAGTATTTAAAAAAATATCGTTATCAGCTATCGATATATCTAGAAATACATTGATTTGCCGATGGAGAAAATATCGACATATCGTTCTACAAAAATAATGGCTGCACATTGTAAATACACTGCCAGTTTTAGAGCTGTATAATTAAGCATTGATTTATTACTAGATATTCTGTACACCCACGAGCTAGCAGCCTGCTTATCCCGACAATTGAAAGGAAAATGATGGAAATGCACACTTGGCGATAACCATTTTTCTTGTGCCAGTGTAAAGTCAAGCGCCGGCATGCCGGTCAGGAGTGTTAAAGCAGAGAGAGCTGTGTAGCAGGTGTCAGCCAATAGTACGCTGACCGACCCCTCTCTAGGACGACACCGTAACAGCAGCGGCATTTAGGTGAAGAGAACATAAGCGCTGCACCGCCTGGCCACAGCCCAGTTGAAGACTAGCCGTTCTACGAGCTCTACAGCAGCATCTCAGGAGTTGCATAATTTTACTTGTATTAGGCATAGTCCGTACTGATGAGATTTCTTATTTTGCCTGTCGCGCATTGTTTGCAACACATCATTGTAAATTCTCAAAGTTAAGTATTGTCACTTATCTTACTGTAATAAAAATTCGTTAATACGATTTGCTTGAATTGTTGACTAGTGATACAAGAAAGCAGGTTTTCTAGGCAGACCTTGTTCAACGAGTAGGCAGGACACAATATTGCTAACAACAGTAACTGCATCCAAGTGGCACAATAAAAGGTATCCGTTCGCTTTCATGACATATCAGATTTGTCCTGAACACTTTTTGTCGACTTCCCTGTTTTTTTCATTTCTGCAAACACTGGCGACCTTGCAATTTTAGTGGGAGGACTGCATGATGAAGTTAAACGTTGCAGTTTCTGTTGACAGCGTTGAGTGCTGATTGCGTCAGCAATTCCCCTCACATGTCTCTGTCCATGGCAAAGACCAATCTTGTCATTTAGATTTTAGTTCATCATTTTCAGCAACTGTTTTTGATGAATGCTGATGTGAAGAAATAGCACACTAGTTGCATTAAAAATTGTTTTTAACCCAACTGGTGTGCTATTTCTTCACATCAGAGACCTTGTTATTCCATTCACAACGCCACCCTGAGTGCAATCACACTTATTCTTTGTGCCATCTGTACTTGCTTCACATAGACAAAGGGAATGGCCGGAAGTGATGAAAGATCAAAAAGTGGTAAGACTTCTTCACACAGTAAAAGTAACATTATGTTCTATTACAATTTCAAAAGAACAATTTCAAATATTTACCGAGAACTGCGAAAAAAATATAGTACAAAATGAAAATATCGGCACTCGATATTGCCACTTCGATATCGATAGCTTTGGTAGAAATATCGCCGATATACATGGATACTTTTGGAAAAAATATTGATGTATTGATGGTTCAAATGGCTTTGAGCACTTAACATCTGAGGTCATCAGTGTCCTAGAACTTAGAACTATTAAACCTAACTAACCTAAGGACATCACACACATCCATGCCCGAGGCAGGATTCGAACCTGCGACCGTAGCGGTCCCGTGGTTCCGGACTGAAGCGTCTAGAACCGCTCGGCCACGCTGACCGGCTGATGTATTGATATTTTATCAGCAGCCATAATTACAACCACAAGGTATCATTGACCACGAGATCTTTGTAAAGAGACTGTACACAATAACCTCAAAAGCCACTGAAAATAAACCCAAAATATACTCTAAGACAGAAAAACGACGCACCAAGAAGGAATTCTCCGACTGAGACGAAATTCGGTAGATTGATGCACATGTATGGGAAAAACTGGATGATTTATTCAAGGGAAAGAGCTTCACAAACTGAGTAAGTCAATAACGCATTGGTCGACTTCTGGCCATTATGCAAGCAATTACAGGTATACAGCTTGCCATTGATTGATAGCGTTGTTGGATGTCCTCCTGAGGGATATAGTCTCAAATTCAGTGTGGTTGCGCGTTAGATCTTCAAAAGCCGATGATGGCTCGAGGGCCCTGCCCATAACGTTCCCGATTGGGGTGAGATCTGGCGGCCTTGTTGGTCAAGGTAGGATTTGGCAAGCACTAAGACAAGCAGTAGAAACTTTCGCCACATGCGAGGGAATGAGGGGCATTATCTTGTTGAAATGTAAGCGAATCTTGCAGAACTAGCACTCCTGAAAGAAAGGATATTGCAGGAGAGCTTCTCTAAAGTTTGGAAGGTAGGAGACAAGGTACTGGCAGAAGTAAAGCTGCGAGGACGGGGCGTGAGTCCTGCTTGGGAAGCTCAGTTGGTAGAGCACTTGCCCGCAAAAGGCAAAGGTCCCGAGTTCGAGTCTCGGTCCGGCACACAGTTTTAATCTGCCAGGAAGTTTCATATCAGCGCACACTCCGCTGCAGAGTGAAAATCTCATTCTGGATTATAATCAAATGTTTCTCTTTACAAGTGCATAACATCTAATGAGTTCCGTCCTATTCGGATAATTTCTTCCTGGTCTGAGGTGTTTTGTCTTAGTGTATACTTAACCAAGCAGCAAAAATTCGCTTGACACCTTCCTAAGAGACAGTCTTCACTAATTCCAGTCTAATTATGTAAGCGTAGACCAGATGTAGCTTAAGTTAAAAGAAATAGTATTAGCGGCAATTGAGAGATTTATACCAAATAAATTAATAAAATAGGGTACTGATTCCCCATAGTTCAAAAAGCAAGTCAGAACACTGTTGCAGAAGCAATATATTAAGCATGACGAATTCAAAAGAACGCAAAATCTTCAGTATTGGCTACGTTTTACTGAAGCTCGAAACTTAGCAAGGACGTCATTGTAGTATAATTTTAACAGGTCCTATAACGGAACTTTGTCTCGAAATCTGGCAGAAAAAAAAAGACATTCTGGTGATATGTAAAGTACACCAGCAACAAATCACAGCCAATACCTTCACTGTACGATACCAATGGTAATATTATCGATGACAGTACTACTGAAACCGAATTACTGAACACAGATTTCGGAAATTCCTTCATCAAAGAAGATGAAGTAAATACTCCAGAATTCGAGATAAGAACAGGTGCCTAATGAGTAGTTTACAAGCAGATGTCCTTGGTGTAGTGAAGTAGCTTAAAGTACTTAATAAAGAAAAAATCTTCTTGTCCGGACTGTATATTAAATAGGTTTCTTACAGATTATGCTGACACAATAGCTGCATAGTTAGCAGTCTTATACAACCGCTTGCCCCACGAAAGATCCATACCTAAAGACTGGAAAGTTGCAGCGGTCACACCAATACCCAGGATAGGACATAGGAGTTAAAACTTACAGACCCATATCACTTTCGTTGATTTGCAGTAGAGTTTTGGAACATATACTGTGTTCGAACATTACGATTTGCTTCTGAGTTTACTTGTCTATTGACACACAGCACTAATTCAGGAAAGATCATCCTTGTAAAACACACTAGCTCTTTATTCACACGAAATCATGAGTGCTATCGACAGAGGATGTCAGATTGATCCATGTTGAAAAATTTTCGGAAGGCTTCTGACACTGTTCCTTACAAGAGACTTCAAATAAAATTGCATCCTATGGAATATCGTATCAGTTGTGCGTCTCGATTAGTGATTATCTGTCAGAAATGTCAGCTCAAATAATCGACGGAAAGTCATCTAGTGAAACAGAAGTGATATCTGGCGTTCTCCAAGGAAGTGTTATAGGCCGTCTGCTTCTAATCTATAGGCCTATAAGGCTTTAGGAGACACTCTGTTCATCCCTCTTAGTTTGTTTGCGGATAATGCTGTCATTTACCAATCTTGTAATCTCATCAGATGAAAAAAACTGCAATATGATTTAGACAAGATAACGTATCTGTATAGTGCAAAAAGTGGCGGGTGACTCTGAATAAGGAAAAGTGTGGGGTCATCCACATAAGTACTAAACGAAAACAGTTAAATTTCGGTTACACAATAAAACACACAAACTTAAAGGCTGTTTCACTAAATACCTAGGTATTACAATTACGAACAACTTAAACTGGAACGATCACATAGATGATGTCGTGGGTAAAGCATGCCGAAGACTGTGTTTTATTTGCAGAATACTTAGAAGATGCAACAGATTTTCTAAATAGATTGTCTACATTATGCCAAAGAAAGCAGGTGTTGACAGATGTGAAAATTACCGAACTATCAGTGTAATAAGTCACTGCTGCAAAATACTAACACGAATTCTTTACAGACGAATGGAAAAACTGGTAGAAGCCGACCTCGGGGAAGATCAGTTTGGATTCCGTAGAAATCTTGGAACTCGTGAGGCAATACTGACCTTACGACTTATCTTAGAAGAAAGGTTAAGGAAATGCAAACCTACGTTTCTAGCATTTGTAAATTTAGAGAAAGCTTTTGACAATGTTGTCTGGAATACTCTCTTTCAAATTCTAAAGGTGGCAGGGGTAAAATACAGGGAGCGAAAAGCTATTTACAATTTGTACAGAAACCAGATGGCAGTTATAAGAGTCGAGGGGCATGAAAGGGAGGCAGTGGTTGGGAAGGGAGTGAGACAGGGTTGTTGCCTCTCCCCGATGTTATTCAGTCTGTATATTGAGCAAGCAGTAAAGGAAACAAAAGAAAAATTCGGAGTAGGTATTAAAGTCCATGGAGAAGGAATAAAAACGTTGAGGTTCGCCGATGACATTGTAATTCTGTCAGAGACAGCAAAGGACTTGGAAGAGCTGTTGAACGGAATGGACAGTGTCTTGAAAGGAGGATATAAGATGAACATCAACAAAAGCAAAACGAGGATAATGGAATGTAGTCGAATTACGTCGGGTGATGCTGAGGGAATTAGATTAGGAAATGAGACACTTAAAGTACGAAAGGAGTTTTGCTACTTGGGGTGCAAAATAACTGATGATGGTCGAGGTAGAGAAGATATAAAATGTAGACTGGCAATGGCAAGGAAAGCGTTTTTGAAGAAGAGAAATTTGTTAACATCGTGTATAGATTTAAGTGTCAGGAAGTCGTTTCTGAAAGCATTTGTATGGAGTGTAGCCATGTATGGAAGTGAAACATGGACGATAAATAGTTTGGACAAGAAGAGAATAGAAGCTTTCGAAATGTGGTGTTACAGAAGAATGCTGAAGATTATATGGGTAGATCACATAACTAATGAGAAGGTACTGAACAGAATTGGGGAGAAGAGGAGTTTGTGGCACAACTTGACGAGAAGAAGGGATCGGTTGGTAGGACATGTTCTGAGGCATCAAGGGATCACAAATTTAGCATTGGAGGGCAGCGTGAAGGGTAAAAATCGTAGAGGGTGACCAAGAGATGAATACACTAAGCAGATTCAGAAGGATGTAGGTTGCAGCAAGTACTGGGAGACGAAGAAACTTGCACAGGATAGGGTAGCATGGAGAGCTGCATCAAACCAGTCTCAGGACTGAATACCACAACAACAACATTATGCTTGTCCACCCTCTGCCAGAGTACTGCTGTGGTAAGGGGTCCTCACCAAGAAGGACAGAGGACATCGAAAAAGTCCAAAGGAAGACATCTAATTTTCTATTATCACGAAATAGGGGAGACAGTATCATGGATATGATAAGTGAATTGAGTGGGAATGTTCGAAATAAAGGCGTTTTTAGTTGCGACGAGATCTTTTCACGAAATTTCAATAACCAATTTTCTCCTCTGTATTAAGTCTTCATTTTTCCCATACCGTGTTTGAGAGTGGAACAGTAGAAAAATAGTCTGAATGTGGTTTAATGAACTCTCTGCAAGGCACTTATATGTCAATTGCAGAGTAGTCGTATAAACAGTCCACTCACATTACTGTGACCACCTGTCAAAAGCCTGAACAACCGCCATTTGCGGTGCAGATGTGCAGGAAGAGAGTCAGTGAGGTTCTGGAGGGTACTAATAGGGATGTGGAGCCACGCTGACTCCAGTGCCATGGGCAACTGCAATAGGTTTCTCAGTCGAGCATCAATGGTGCGAACAGCCCAGTTGAGGTGGTCCCACATAATTCTCAGTTGGGTTTCAGTCTGGGGAGTTTGGTGGCCAGGGGAGTATGGTAAACTCATCCTGGCACTCTTCGAATCAAGAATTACACTGCGAGCTGTTGACACAATTCATTGTCCTGCTGGTAGATGCAATCATGCCAAAGTAGAAACAAACTGCATGCAGAGGTGGACATGGTCCCCAAGAATAGATGTATAATTGTATTGATCCATTGTGCCTTCCGCAATGACGAGATAACCCAGGGAATGTCACGAAAACACTCCACAAACCATAACGCTCCCTCCTCCAGCTTGGGTACTTCCGACGATTGTTGCAGGGCCATACACATCGACAGCCATCTGTCCGATGGAGCATAAAACGTGATTCATCTCAAAAGGCCCCTGTCACCAATTGCAGCTGGCCATGGCGCTGGAGCCAGCGTCGCTCCAGTTGCAGTACTGGTGTGCAACTTCCAGTCTTTGTCGTCAGTGAACAGAAGACAGCATGAGTGCTTGAATCAGGTGCCTGTTGTGGAGGCCGATATGCAGCAACATTCACTGAGTAATCATTGAGGAAACACTATTGGTTGCCCGTTGGTTCATCTGGGCAGCCAGTTGCTCAACAGTTGCACATCTATTTGCCATACACATCTCTACCCTGTTATCTACAGTCCATGGTGCACCACAGATACCTCAGCGCCGGTTTTGTATAGCGCCATTTTGCCATGCATAGTATACTTTAATCATGGTGGCACGTGAACAGTTTACAAACTTAGCCATTTTGGAAATTCTTCCAACTTTTTCCAGAAAACCAATGATATGTCCTTTGGGATATTAGATAAATCGCTCCATTTACGCATTACCACGACGATTCGTACTGTTTTCCTTATCCCCGCGACAAGCTTTATATAGACTCCCCTGCTAGTGCTGCCACGTGCCGTCTGTGAGTGGTTATTGCACATTGACATCTAACACAGACGGTGGTCACATTAAAGTGACTGGATAGTGTAGAGGTATATCTGTGCTTTCACGCTTATACACTACTGCATGGCGCATGTGTCAATGATGCGCACATCGGAACTAAATATTTCTCAACCGATTTTGAGGAAGCTGTTTGGCTTACAGTGTTGATTTATTTATTTAATCGTGTCAGAAGCATACACTGTAACTTACAGCATATCACAAACGTTAACAAAAATGCTCCAAGCAGTTTGGTTCTACGAGCATTATCATCTTTACTAAGAGTTAATGGCATGGGCTAATTATATGCAACACAAATACTTATTAAATATGGTGTGACCTGTATGTAGCTAATTCACATGATTTCTTAGTAGCATCAATAACGTTGTGGGGCGAGCAAGTAGTTGGATACAACTTGCAGACAAGCAGATGGTTCGTTGTCTCTTCTTCGCCACATTCACATAATGTAGAGTCACAAGCTAATCCCCACTTTCTCATGTTGAACTTCGTTCTGCCAACTCCAGAGTACTACCTGTTGGCCATCTTCCATGTAGTCCAACTTTCCTGGTGACCTGAAGGAAGGCTTTCAGAAGACATAATCCATCCTGTAAGGTGACTGGATCTGGAACGATATGAATTTAGTCTGAAGTGTGAAGATGGTTAGTAAGGCTTTCTGTTGCATGAAGGAAGCTCTTTCTTAACTTGAGCCTTTGGACTGCTGATTGACACCCGTGTAAAATACGAGTCCTCAATATCAGCGCCTTAAATTTCTCCAGCCTGGATGCGCACTAACAGTGGATATATGGAGGTGAAATACCTTGTAGACAGTAAATTATTCCAAGTGGTGCAGATCTCATACAACCTGTAAAGAGTCTGCAGGTCTCATTTAAGGTGACATCTAATGTTTGGCGTGACTTGTTCTGCATTGCACTGTTTGTCTTTCCATCATTAGTTATAGTTATTATGATGTTTTTAGTAACTGACTCATGAATTTCGCACTGAAATACGTAAGTCGCTGACTACTTCACATCTGCTTCACTTTAAGTCACACATTACTGTGAACAAAATATGGCTACCACGTCGAAATGACGTTTAAGACTGAAAGCAGTGTCATACCTATTTCCAAATTAGACTAAGTAAACTTTATGTAATGTAGGTATGCCACGCTTTGCGGTGATAAAGTCTCCAGAGAAGGATTACCATTAATTCAGTGGTATATGCATCATGCGACAGTTATTCATTCCATCTTGTTGTCTGCAGTCTGAAAGCTTTATTCACAAAATGCTACTTAGTAATTTTTATTGATAATAACACATTAACAGCAGTTTCAAGAATGAATGTAGACGCCTTATCATGGTTCGTGCGGCTCCCCCCGTCGGAGGTGTGAGTCTTCTCTCGGGCATGGCTGTGTGTGTCGTTCTTAGAGTAAGTTAGTTTAAGTTAGAATAAGTAGTGTGTAAGCTCAGGGTCTGATGACCTCAGCAGCTTGGTCCCATAAGACCTTACCACAAATTTCCAGTTTCCAAGAATGAATGGGAACAGGTGTCATACATGCACTATCTCATTTGATAGGGGAAAGTGATATTGAAAGATAGGAACATATAGGACCGTTCGTTCCTTTTATTGACATGGTTTTCATAGTAGAAACAGTGTTTTATATGAAGAGATGCAGCAGAAATTGAAGGTGACAAAGGCAATGGCCAGTAAGCAATCAACGATAATTCATATTAGGTTTTCAACATGGCTAACGAGTTTCTACATCAACACACATACTCCACAAGCCACCGTTCGGTATATGGATGAGAGTACCATGTACAGCAAATAGTGAGGGAGAAACCTTGCGCGCAACGTACGTTGGCGGTAGCAGAGTCGATCTGCATTCGGTTACAAATGTCGGTTCTTTATATTTCCGCAATATCGCCTCGAGAAAAGAGCGTCGTATTCTCTCTAGGGACTCCCATCTGAGTTCGCGAAGCATCTCCGTAATACTTGCGTGTTGATAGAACCTACTGATAACAAACCTAACAGCACATCTCAGTTGTTTCGATTTCTCCCTTTAATCCGATCTGGTGGGGAGCCCAAACGGCCGAGCAGTAACGGTACTCAAGAATGGGTCCCACTAGCGGTCTATAGTCCGTCTCCTTTATATATGAGCTACACTTTCCCAAAATTCTCTAAATAAACGAAGTCGACAATTCGCGTACCCTACTACCAACCTGATGTTTTCATTCCATTTCATAACGTTTTGCAACGTTATGACTAGATATTTAATTGATGTGGATGTGTCAAGCAGCAGACTACTAAAGCAGTGAAACTTCCCGGTAGATTAAAACTATGTGCCAGACTGAGACTCGAACTCGGGACCTTTGTCTTTCACAAACAAGTGCCCTACCAGATGGGCTATCCAAGCACGCCTCAGGACTCCTCCCTCAGCTTTATTTCCACCAGTACCTCGTCTCCTACCTTCCGAACTTTACAGTAGTTTTCCTGTGAAACCTGTGGGGCTAGTGCTCGTGGGAGAAAGAATACTGCAGAGACATTGTTTAGCCACAGCCTTGGGGATGTTTCCAGAATGACGTTCTCACTACTTTAATCTGCCAGGAAGTTTCATATCAGCGCACACTCTGCTGCAGAGTGAAAATTTTATTCTGGAAATATCCCGCAGGCTGTGGGTAAGTCATGTCTTCACAATATCCTTTCTTCCAGGAGTGCTAATCCTGCAAGTTTCGCAAGGGAACGTCTATGAAGTTTGGGAGGTAGAGGGGTCATGAGTCATGCTTTGGTAGCTCAGTCGATGGAGCACTTGTTCGCGAAAGGGAAAGGTCCCAAGTATTTGTGTTTGACACACAGTTTTAATTTGGCAGGAAGTTTCGTATCAACGCACAATCCTCTGGAGAGTGAAAATTTCGACCTGAAATACTAATACCGCATGCGCATATTTGAACATTACAACATTGTTTTTCCTACTCATCCAAATTAACTTATATTTATGCAATAAGTCCCTATGGGACCAAATTGCTGAGATCATCAGTCCCCAGGCTTACAAACTATTTAATCTAACTTAAGTTAAGGACAACACACACACCCATGCCCGAGGGAGGACTCGAATCTCCGACGGGGGGAGCCGCGTGAACCGTGGCGCGGCGCTCCAGACCGCACGGCTACCCTGTGCGGCGCTCAACTTATATTTTTCTATCTTTAGTGCAAGCTGTAATTCTCACATCAATCAGAAATTCTATCTAATTCACCTTGTCTCTTCCTACAGTCACTCAACGACGATACCTTCCCGCAGAAAGAAAAGGCAGTGAAATATTGGTTAAACGAAGAAGGAAAAAAACGCTTGAAGTGTGCAAAAACATTTTCATTTCGTAAAATCGGAGCGTGACTTGTACAAATGGAAGAATTAATTACATGAAGTAAGAAATGTGCGCCAAACAGAAACCTGAAACCATATGAATGATAACTGCATGCATACTGCACTTTATCATTTAGGGGTGAAAATGGGGTTACCCAATGAATGCAATGACACATTCATACACGACGATGCCTGTGATAAGAATGGTTTACTGTTTCCGCAGCTGTATATCTGTCTTCAAGAACCACAAGGCAAATTAGGGCCAAAACTAAAAAATGGACTGTTTAGTTGCAAAAATCTTGTAATTGACATATTAAAATCTGGAAAAATGAGAAAGGATGATTTTCAACATTTCGTTCGAAACGTATTCCTACCACCTGCAGAAACCAATTCATTGCTTTTGTTGGATTCATGGTCTGGACATAACGACGCCTCTCTTTTTGTGGAGAACGACGAAAAATCTGTAGATGTAATGTGGATTCCGCCTGGAACTACTAGTGCGATTCAACCTCTAGATAAAGAATTTTTTCGACAGTGGAAAGCATATTTCAGGAAATTATGAGACAACATAATTTCCGATACCTCTCTCTCATTTCAGGTTTATCAGCGGAACAGTATTCTTAAGCTTAGGTTAGGTTAGTGTTTTAACGTCCCGTCGACAACGAGGTCATTAGAGACGGAGCGCAAGCTCGGGTTAGGGAAGGATTGGGAAGGAAATCGGCCGTGCCCTTTCAAAGGAACCATCCCGGCATTTGCCTGAAACGATTTAGGGAAATCACAGAAAACCTAAATCAGGATGGCTGGAGACGGGATCAAACCGTCGTCCTCCCGAATGCGAGTCCACTGTGCTACCACTGCGCCACCTCGCTCTGTAGTATTCTTAAGCTCCAGTCATTTGTGCATTACCAGTTTTCTTCGCCACGCTTAACAAATTTGATCAAGTATGGCTTGAATGCAGCGCAATATGCAGAACAACGACCGGGACCATTTCGACTTCATCCCAGTTCTGTTTAAATAAAACTAGTGGTTACTGCAAATTGCCTGACCGCATCAATTTCTCTAAAATGTTCAAATGTGTGTGAAATCTTCTGGGACTTAACTGCTAAGGTCATCAGCCCCTAATCTTACACACTACTTAACCTAAATTATCCTAAGGACAAACACGCGCATCCATGCCCGAGGGAAGACTCGAACCTCCGCTCGGACCAGCCGCACAGTCCTTGACTGCAGCGCCTAAGACCTCTCGGCTAATCCCGCGCGGCATCAATTTTTCCTTTGTTCGGTGTGCCTGGTCCAAGAAAAATTTTTGTTTTTGTCATTCATCGCATTTTTTTGACGACTACAAGGAATAAATAAAGAACTGTTTCACTGATAGTCAAATGTACAACATTCAAACATTATTATAAGGAATGGCCTAAAGAAATTGTTATAAAATGTAGTACTGCAAGACACATTTCATTTCAACAAATTTCAAGTCCTCATTGATGGAAGTCGTCTGTGACATCAAACACTGCCATGATTTTATTTTCTCTGCTAGCCACTTTTATCAGGACTACACGTGCAAGAATTGAACTGTCGATTTGAAGTTATTCAAAAAAATGTTTGTGTAGTTTAAGACGGGTTTTCACCGGAGCAAACAGGCTAACAAGCACGAACAAAAGAGAATTCTGTCAGGTGTACCCAGTAAGCCTCTTGTAGGTCTTTCAACTTGAGGCCTCTGAAGCTACTTACGTGTGTTTGACGTGGCCATTCCAACATCTGTGAGAAGTGAATGCTCGGTTAAAAATCAAAGTGAAAAAGCTGTGGTCCGAATGGGAATTGATCCCGAAGCGCGTGCTTTGCCAGAGAGTTGTATCCTGTATGTCGAATATTAGCTCCAAAAACTAGAAACTAGTAGCACAGCATTCATAGGCAATGTTCGCTATCTCGTGTTCTCTTCCGCTCCCACTAGTGTAAACGATTCTACCCATATACAAGCGAATGGCAGTGAATTTTCTGCAAATGCTCATTCGCATGTGTTTGCTTCCATTCGCACCATTGTATACCAAGCTGTAGGTGCTTAAAGTTGGTGTCTGTGAACTCCGGATAATTCCGCTACGCGGCGCTGCGTGAGTTATTCGTAGAGTCGCCTGCCAGGAGGGCAGGGCTGTACAAACCGCTGTCATAGGCTGTTCACACTGGGCAAAAACGTGGAACTTCAACATTTTTTACAAAATACTTGCAGTGCCTCTTAGCTGCAAAAATTTTGGCAGTGCATTTCTTTCGTTGTCTTCTTCCTGTGTAAAAAATTTCAGGGTAGGTTTCGATATGTCTTATTGGATCATTCCATTGTCAGTTTCGTTCAAGGTTAATAAACAGAGTTATGTGAATTCAATCACTACCAATGACATCACTCTGCTAAGGATATTACAATTATACTCCTACTTCAGAAGGCACTACATATTTAGTGTTAACCCTGGAAATAAGTATAGAAATTGGTAATGGAGAATTGTAAGTAAATACATTTTTCCCCCTAGCTGGCTAAATTTCAGAACTGGAAATTCTTTCTGTTACTGAGATCTTAACATCATACACGATCTTGTACTTGCATTTTAGCAAGCTTGCCGATTGAGAAAGATAAGCTTTTATTATAACCATCCTATAATGGGATATGACTATACTGAATTAAGCAAAAAGTAAATTAGTCATCAACAGCACCACATTGTTTT
The DNA here is from genome assembly GCF_023864275.1 of Schistocerca cancellata. Taxonomy (NCBI): domain Eukaryota; kingdom Metazoa; phylum Arthropoda; class Insecta; order Orthoptera; family Acrididae; genus Schistocerca; species Schistocerca cancellata. The sequence goes on along the minus strand of NC_064629.1, from coordinate 102,941,150 downwards.
ATTGAACTTGATACAACTGGAGCTAATTTGACCTTGGCTTACTGATCCATAAGTTTTGTCTCATCCTGTCAGTTATAGGGAAACTTCCCTAGTAAGACAGATATCACACCATAGTACAGCTTGACTGTTTCATGTGCATAAGATAAAGTGTTAGGTTTTTATAAACGAGTTCAGTGTCTCTTGTGAGTTACAAATTTCACAGGCATAATTATTCCCCAGTATAGTGGGTGCAATAATTGCCCGTTTCTGTTAAAAGCACCCCCTACTGGAACAGCAGCTTTGATACTGTGTTCCTAGTTGTAAAAATTTTTCCCCTATAAATGGCAGTGTGTACATATGGCCAATTTATGAGGATCCTCCATATCATACTTCTACAAATGAATGCAGCTGAATGTCATGTTGTGCTGTCATACCAATGGTAAACACCCTTGAAATCTTCTATATGAGGCCTTTCACATCATATCTTAGTTACTTATCTATGATCATCTTATTCTTACTGCTCTTGAAGTTTCTCAAGATGATGCTTCAATCCAACATATACAGTGTGTCCCAGGATGAATGGCCAATATTCAGGGATATGACAGGCAAGTTGGTTTGAAGCAAAGGATTTTATATAGACATCTGCCCTATTCTGAATAGTTTCCAAGAAAGAATACGTTTAACGTACATTTGTTTTGGGCTAATGGTGTATATGTCTTACCCACTTGACCTCTTTGATGCTCTATTCCAGCCCAGCATACCCCACTGCTTTTAACCTCTTTGCTCAGGATGTCCCTCCGCCATTAAACTAGCCAGTTGAATGCACAGTTGTCCACAGTGTTGCGAGTGAAGTAGTGCAAGGGACTGAGAGTGTATAAGAGAGAAGCATCAGTTAACTGTGTTGGTACATGCACTGGCAAAAATGCCACACATCTGCACTAATGAAGAGTATGCAGAAATCATACATGTTTATAGCTTCTGTGATGGTAGTGCTCCTGCTGCTTTTGAAGAATACAGTTGGCACTTCCTGACACACTGAATTCCTGACCTTACAGTGTTCACCAGAGTTTACAGCGCATTACATCAAACAGGCATTCTTCCAAGTTCCCTTGTTTCTTCTGAACATGTAGTTCAGCAAACCATGCAGGAACAAGAACACATTTTTACAACAACTGTAATTTGATGTGTACAATAATGCTTAAAGGTGAATGCTGTAAGGGTACATGTATCACACCTATCTGGACAGATGGAATCTACCCTTATGCATTTTCAATCCAGCACATTAGCACCACTGATAGGAAAGCCCTATTGTACTAGAAGAGTGCTGCTTGAAGTCTGCCATTTGCTTTGGCACCTCAGTGAGTCAGTCCCGCCTGAGCCTTCTTAAAGAGAGGATCACATGTGTACACAAGGTATGTGATTGGGAATAAAAGGCATTAATTTGTGGGACTTAAATTATTTACATAGTCAGGGAATAATTTTAAATTATGGATGAGCATAAGGAATGTGCCACCAATGGCAAACTCAATTTAGAAAGTGTTATGTGCATGAACAAAGTTGCAGAATGAATTATGGGAACTGTAGACAGGGCATGTGCCAGCAGGCACACGGTTAAGAATGTTCTCAAACAAAGTTCACCCTCCATGTTGTAATAGCCAAGAAGTCTTATTGCCTATTAAAAATCAATCAGTCAGAATATGCGATTAGCTTAAATAAGAGGAGGAGAAACTTATAGTGTGTTAAAAATACATATTTTTCAATTGCTATTTTGTAAAAATATCAATTGCAATGTTTGCTAACTGTTATATAGGTGTAAACCTGACAATGTATTGAGTAACACAGAAAATAAATAACAATGTACATTAAATGTGCTCTTTCTAGGAAAGCATTTACAATAGGGTATATATCTTTATGAAGTTTATTACTGCAAATGGTTGTTTCTGTCATACCCCTTAATATTTACCAGTCCTGAGACACCCTGTATATTTCAAAAGCATTGTTTCAAAAATTTTATTGTGTTTTGTTTGTTCTTTCATATTTTGTACATGTCAACTGGGCAAAGGAGCAGTGTTACCTGTCTTTGGGATACAGTGTTACTTGTACCCAACACAAAACACTCACACATGCCATAAATGGTATTTCTTGTATGCGGTTCTACAGTGGTGAAGTAGAGCTATGACACCTTCTGCTCCTTGCTCATTTGTTTGGTTGGGGTAACAAAAATATTATTGTAGAACTTTGTGAAACGAAATGAAATGCATGTAGGGCATTATTAGTTGGGAGACCCCATTTGGGATGTTCAGCCACCTGGTGGTAGTCTTTTTTATTTGACACCACTTCGGTGACTCATGTATTGATGATGATGAAATGGTGATGAGGTCAACACACAGATTCAGTCCTGAGCAGGGAAGATCCCTGACCCAGCCAGGAACTCAACCCAGGGCTCTGTGACTGAGCATTAGCAACACTATCCAACTACAAGCTGCTGACAGATGATATGTGAACTGTGACACTAAAAAAATTGAGAGTAAATGTAATTACTGATCAAATAGATGAGGTGTAGAACTGTCAACAAGCCTATAAACTAGATTAAAATAATTGCTAAGCTTCTGGATACACACTGAAGCAGTGGAGTGAGGGAGGTGTGAAAAGAATGGAGTGGATGAAGATTAATAAAGTGAAGTGGGAGTGATAGGGAGAGGAGTGGAGGTGGGTTTGGAACAGGGACTAGCACAGATTGAGGGCAGAAGATTACAGGATTGGAAGATGAGTTGAAAGGACAGTTCCCAGCTTTGCACTTCACAGTATCTGGTATGGGAGCAAGGGTGAGAGATCAGGAGAGCATGGGTTGTCAAGCAGCCACTGAGGTCAAGCACATTTTGCTCAGTGGCACTCTCTGCTCTTGGTTATATTTTAGGGATGGTCAGGCTGTTGGTCAAGCCCACATAAAAGCCTGTGCAGAAATTTGAATAGAATTGATATATGGCACAACAACTTTTGCTGTTTCTGATAGGGCAGAATAGAGTAGTGGGTAATCATGGGAATGTTCCTTTGCAGCAGGTTCATGTTGATGATTGCAGAATTAGGGGCATGTAATAATATGGCATGAGATATCTGTTTGTAGCCTAAATTTGAAGGTAGTACCTGTCTGTGAAGGCTGTGTAAGACCTTCAGCATAGTAGGCAAGGGATTGTCCACCACAGCAGAGGTGCTGCCCATGACTGCCTAGACTGTAGGGGAGAAACTTTTTAGTATGAAAGGGGTGGCATTTATTGAAGTGAAGGTGCTGTTATTGGTTGGTGCTCTTGAAATAGATGGAGGTTTTTATGGAGTCATCACAGAGGTGGAGGTCTACAACAAAGAACATGGCATTAGCTGAAGAGGACAATATGAAACATTCTGGAGAGAAGGTTTAAGGCTGTGGAGGGATGAGGGCAGGGGAACTTGGCCCTGGGTCCAAATTACGAAGATACCAGGATCTTGGGTGGCTAAGAAGGTTTAATCTACAATCTAGGTATAGCATGACATATGAAGGTGACATGCAGGAACTCAGGGCTGTGATGTGGTGTTTGTTTGTGTATATTTCCCTACAAGGAAGATTAGTTCTGGGTAAGGATTATATTTTCATCCATATATGGAATGAAATGGTGAGTTTGGAGTTGGCGCAACATTGAGAGAGGTAGTGCTCGATGGCCGCAAGGCCTTGGGTATGAGGGATGCTTCTGAATAGGCAGGTGGTGTCAACAGCGATAAGCAAGGATCCAGGTGGTAATAACCTACAAATGGTAGAGAGGTGATTAAGGAGGGGTATTTGCCTTTGATATGGGAGGCTAGACTGTAGGCAATGGGTTGGAGGTGTCAGTCACCAAGTGGTGAGATTCATTCTGTGAGACCACAGTAACCTGCTATAATGGGGAATTTGGAATGGTCAGGTTTTTATCTTTTAGGAAGCATATAAAAGGTGGGTGTGTGGGAGGTAGTTGGGATGAGGATGGAGAGAGGAAGAGGTTAAGGGATAGGCCTAACAACTTTAGTAGGGATTTGGAGGTTATGCTGAGCATCTGGGATGGAATCACTACTGCAGAGCTTGTAAGATGTTGAGTCAAAAACAGATGGCAGATACCTTTCTCAGATAATCACTGCAGCACATCATGGCAGAGGTGCAGCCTTTATCTGAAGGGGAGGATGATCACATCAGACTTTGTTTTAAGATTGTGAATGGCTGCTCTTTCCTCCATAGAAATGGTTGTGTCCTTGGGAAGAAAAGTGAGATTAGGTTGGGGATATGAATTTCCTGGAAGATAGGCAGAGGGTGGTTCAATGGGATAGGGATAGGATCACAGCTGGAGGGTGGCTGAACTGGGAGAGGCTAGGGTCAATGTTAGCTTTCAGTTGGAGTTGGTGACAACTGCTCAATGCCTCAACTGTACACTGAGTAATTAACTTTAACCTCATCATTATTTATATTCTACTTAAGTCTTTCCAGAACCATATTAATATTTACATATCAATTAAAGCTAATTGGTGTACATATCTGTGGTCTGCAAACACTAAACATCTAAAGGTCATTATTGATATTTGACTACATGGACTTATTATATTGTTGAATTGCTGGTAAGTGCTGAAAAATGGAAGTTGTATTTAGTATTGGATCACTTTTATACTTTAGCCCTCAGCTTGTTGCTCACTATCTTAAACTTAATGCTTTTAATAGAATAGATACGATAATCGAAAATATTGGATGGCATACATATTATGGAAAGAATAGAAATAACTACTAACAGTACAGCTGAAGCATTTAGTGTTTGATAGGTACTTAGAAAAGACTGCAAAAACTGTTAATCCTTAGAAACATCCTTTTTCAGACATAACTTAAACAGAATGCACATACACATGCATGGCTATATTGTCCCAGCTGACTACATTGCACTGACATTGTAGCTTGACTGTTGTGAGAGACTCTGCTGGATACAGTTGCCAAGATGAGAAAGGAAGTTGGTTGGTGGCAGAGGTAGAGGAGGGAAGATTGTCTGAAAAGGCAGCAAGGGAATGACATAGGAATGTAGCACTAGTGAGCTGTCTGTGGCTACAGCAAAGGAATTGTGATAAGAGGAAGAAGAAGACTGCAGAGAGGAGAGTGCAAGTGTAGAATGGGTGAAGTGAGGGACATGTGGATATGCACAGAGTTGCATGTCAGACAGGGGCTAGTTCAGACCAACACTAGCATTATTGCTGGATAAAAGAATGTGTTGTAAGGACATTTCTCAAATATGCAATTCAAGGATATTGGTGTTGGAAAGAGGATCGAGGTAGCACAGGTTGTGAAGCAACTACTGAAGCCAAGTATATTGTGCTCAGCAGTGCAGTCTCCTACTGGATTATCAACTCTGCTCTTTGCCACAGTTTGGTAGTGGCCATTCATTTGGATAGACAGCTGGTTGGTGGCCTTATCCACATAAAAGGTTGTATCAAAGTTACAGCACAAATGGTATAGAATATGACTGCTTTCACAGGTGGCCCTGGCTTTGATAGAGTAGGATATGTCTGTGATAAGACTCGAATAGGACATGCTGGATGGGTGCATAGTACAGCTGGTGTGTGTGTGTGTGTGTGTGTGTGTGTGAGAGAGAGAGAGAGAGAGAGAGAGAGAGCTCTGAAATAGGTCTCCTCCAAAAGCTTAGCAACATTTTCAGTCTACGTTATGTGTTTACCTAACACTCAACATCTAAACTGTGGTGTCACCGCCAGACTCCACACTTGCGAGGTGGTAGCCTTTAAATCGGCCGCGGTCCGTTAGTATATGTCGGACCCGTGTGTCACCACTATCAGTGATTGCAGACCGAGCGCCGCCACACGGCAGGTCTAGAAACACTTCCTAGCACTCGCCCCAGTTGTACAGCCGACTTTGCTAGTGATGGTTCACTGACAAATTACGCTCTCCTTTGCCGAGACGATAGTTAGCATAGCCTTCAGCTACGTCATTTGCTACGACCTAGCAAGGCGCCATTACCAGTTACTATTGATGCTGTAAAACATGTACCGTCAAGAGCGATGTTCACCAATTATGAATTAAAGTTAAGTATTCCAGTAGTTACGTACGTTCTTTGCTACTATAACGTCCTTGTCCAGTTCCAGACCTCACGCCAGCCTGCGTGAGCTTAAACGCGTGCCTTTTGGCTTGCTCCTAGTGGATTGGCTGTCTTGCCAGTCCACTACATAAAATATATGATGCATTATTACATTTACTCCTACCATTATTAATAATTGAATATGCTAATGATGAATTTTAGTATAGTGTGATATAGTACCATGGTTTTGGAACCGTAAGTGTATACAGTACAACACTATATTATTATTTAAATATGGTGAAGCTATTCATCCCGAGGAAGACATAGTGAGGGATGTCTTAGTAAAAGGTAGACTGGTAAACTGTAAGTGGCCAAATGAATGAAGTAGCTGTTGTTGTCACTGATGATGATGGTAAATATGGGTGTATGCTGACCATTTGTAGGTAAGTTTACTTAACAGTATGAAAAAGTTCACTAAAATAAGTATATAATTTTTTGGTCATTACATAAGCTACAACTTTTGAGACAAAATTTGCTGTATGGAATAAGAGGAGCGGAAGAAAATGTATCAGCATTTCTGTACCAATTTGGTAATTGAGCAATAATTATGATAGCAGCATTACTCCACCTTTTTTGAACTAAAGACATTTTAATGAGGAATAATAAAGATGGTTTTTTTTTCTTATAGCTTAATATGCAGTGCTGGTACAATGTAGTCCACTGGATGTGTGTGTGTGTGTGTGTGTGTGTGTGTGTGTGTGTGTGTGTATTTCGTATTAGCTCTGCAGAATGATGTTGTACAACAGTTTAGCAACTTTTTAGTCTTGCTTATCTGCTTATCCACTGGTCAATGTCTTAACTATATGGTAAGCTGTTACATTCAATCATTTCATTATAGATATAAAAAAAAATACTATTCAGAATTTTCTGAAATCTAACCATTTTCTCAATCTTAATCTTTTGTAGACTTACCATGATTCAGCTTCTGTATTTGTTTGGCTGAAAGTAACACAAAAAAGTATAAAAGAATGGAAAGGCTTTTCAGGAGATTTTCAGCTGTTATTCAATTGTTAAAAAATAAGAAAAATATCCTGGGATGTTTTGAATTTATCTTAAGATCAAATATATGACTAGTACCGTTAACAGATTTGGAGGGGGAAGGAGATAATATGGAGAGTGCATTACAACACAAGAAGCTTCTTTAAATGATATGAATGGTAATTAATTTAAATTCTACAAAGTAATTATCTAACAGTAGAGTATTTTATACAAAAAAGGACAACTGTATTTTTACACACAAATTAATTACAGTATAAAAACCCATTTTTACTGTCAATGATACTTATTAAAAGTATTAGTTTCACTTAAATAAATTATGTATCAGTGGCATACACTTGATGATTAGTTATACACATCCAGTTATGAATGGTAATATGGTAACTTCCCATTTTGAATAAACTGAGATATATCTACAGCAATTCATATTGATAAATAATAGAAAAAATTTACAAAATTGCTGGCAGAAAGGAAGCCTCACAGTTATTTAAAATTGTTTTGAGAGTGAGTGTTACAAAATGGAACAGATAGTGTGGCACAGGTATTTCACTGAGTGAAGTTCCACTGTAGTAACATTTTTACGGTTTGTTAGGATTTGTTCTCGGGCGACGTGGTTGATGCCGGCATATGAGGAAGCTGGCTGCTGCTAACAGGAAGCACACAACCCAGAAAACAAGAACTGTAAGTGGTAGTGCATATTCTGGCTTGCCAGGTATAAGTCCACTATAAAGGAGGGCAGCAGTGCCATTGGGTGGAGGACATGCCACCTGCACAATGATATCTTGCCTCTGGACCTGTAACAGATTGTTTAGGTCTGGTATCATCATTTAAACTTTTGAAACTGAAATCAGCTAATGCATTAAATAATAATTATATTAATACTGTGATTGCATATAGATATAAGTACTACAAGAATTTGATAAAATATTGTGAGAGCTGTGGAAGATGAAAACTAGCAAAGTTTTCATTCTCTTCTGTGTGTGCCTCTCAGTAACTCAATGCCTCTGCTATCTGTTAAATTGCAGTCATATTCTGTTACCTCCCTTCACAACTTCTCTTTCATGTTCCTTTTGTCTGAAACCTGCAGAGAAGTACATTGCTGTGACATGAACTATGGATTTTGAACTGGATTTTCATGTCATTCCATCTTTTTAGCCTGAAACAATACACTTTGGACTTTGCTCTGTAGACACACAATAAAACCAGCATAATTCTGCTTTTCAGAGATTCATGGAACATATACATCACAACACACAAGAAAAGAGGTGACATTGTGTAAATAGTGAAAAATAATAAGTAAACTTGAAGCTAATTACATAAATTGATTTCTGTGCAGTGGCAGTAAAGGAATAATTACTAAGAATTCAATGAGATCACATTTTGGATGATATCAGAATTCTAAAACTTGTCTGGCAAGGGTTTATATTATCTCTGAAATTCTTCAACATATATTCTGGAGCAATTTTTGTTAAGCATTTGATGATACCAACAACAAAGAAGTGAACACCACTGACAGACCCCATTTAACCAATATCCATTTTACATAGATTACACTGTGACACTAGATAACATGTGAGACCTTCAGCTTTACCGAGCGAGGTGGCGCAGTGGTTAGACACTGGACTCACATTCGGCAGGACGACAGTTCAATCCCGCGTCCGGCCATCCTGATTTAGGTTTTCCGTGATTTCCCTAAATTGCTCCAGGCAAATGCCGGGATGGTTCCTTTGAAAGGGCACGGCCGACTTCCTTGCCCGTCCTTCCCTAATCCGATGAGACCGATGACCTCACTGTCTGGTCTCCTTCCCCAAACAACCCAACCCAACTCCTTCAGATTCTTCTGAACAAAATTATCTCCACTAGTGAAAACTAACTTGTATGTTAACATACTTGAAAAGAGTCAGAAAAATGAAATACCTACAATGCTAAAAACTAAACTAAACTCCACCCGAACAGGCCATGAAGGTCTAACAGTACCAACCACCTGTCGTGTCATCCTCAACCCACAGCCATCACTGGATGTGGATATGGAGAAGCATGTGGTCAGCACGCTGCTCTCCCGGTCGTATGTCAGTTTACAAGACCGCAGCCGCTACTTCTCAATCAAGTAGCTCCTCAGTTTTCCTCACAAGGGCTGAGTGCATCTCATTTGCCTACAACACTCGGCAGACCAGATGGTCACCCATCCAAGTGCTAGTCCAGCCCAACAGCACTTAACTTCCATGACCTGATGGGAATCGGTGTTACCACTGTGGCAAGGCCTATGATGCTGGCTGACAGAAAAATGAGATACTTTGCACTGCAATAGCTGTATTTGAAACTCGTATCATTTGTAACTGGACGCTATAACTTACACACTATGGCAAATTGTAAAGTGCTATGTGGTATCAGTACTGCTGTAGGGAATAGAATCTTGCACAATTAAAATCACATCTATGAACAGCCTGATGGCATTGGAAATGTATTACAGATTCCATGAGTAGAACATGTCACCAATGATGATGTGCATTAACATGCTGACAAATATCTTTGTCATAACCATCATCAAATGCAGGAAAACAGTGCATTTTGGGAACAATTTTCAAAACAAGAATTGCAGCTTCATCCAAATTATAATTGAAGGACAAATAGAATGAGAATGTAGACCTGGCTGGAGAAGAGTTTCATGGTTGCAGAACTGATATTCTAACATTGGCTCAACATCCTAGATACAGGCACATTGACTGTCGATATCAGATTATTAAGGCTTTATTCTTGGTCCAATCTACAGCCATGACCATAGTTCTTTTTCTTGTCTTAAACTGAGTACTCTATGTGAATTTATAAACTGTTTCATAATGAAAACTAAAATTAAGTGTCCTTGAAATAATTTTTACCTTGAACTAACTGTGTATACTGACAATTACCAGTAATATATAAAACAATAATCACACAGTTCTTCCACTTTTTTCCTGTGAAAAGGAAGCCTATGTACTTAACATCCCAAGAACATCAGCATTCAGTAATAAACATTTAATCTTTTATGCAACACTTGTAATGAAATTATGTTTGTTTTTGATGTGTACATAGCAACCACGCAATCTCCACACCTGGCACCCCAGAGTTCCAATCAGTCACCATGTAGATAGCAGACACAAACAAGAACCTATTTATGCATTCAACTGATGACCTCACTCCACACAAATATGGATATGTTAGCTGAAACAGATGGTACTGACACCAGGAACTATTTTCTACATCCTCCAATTGGATCACAGTTGGAGACCATTCTGCTGGCTACAGATAAATTGGGATGCACAACCACACTTGGCCAGTTCATTGCCAGCAACAGTTCTCACCAATGTTTACAGTTATTGCCAGCTGATGAAGATCATCAGTTGCTACTGTAATGTACAGCCACTTTAATCAACCAATACTGGACAGTAAACACTGAGTGTCAAAGTGTTATTCAAACTTGAGCCTGAACTAAATAATTGTTAGTTACAGTAGTGCAGACTGAACTTCTATAGATTAGACAGTTTTCTTTCACTGTGTTAAGTTAGATTAGTGTGTAGAATGTTACCTACAGAGCCACCTACCACTCATCACTCAAAGCTGAGTATATCTGTATATATTGTAGGAAATGCCTATTACTTGTATCATTTCATTTTACCCGTATTACTTGTGTTGACAAAATCCATGGAATTTTGGAAAGAGACATTGCTCATACTATAATAAAAATTGGCTACAAAGATTTTCATTGGCAATGACCAAACTGGTGAGTGCATATAAACATTATTGTTGCAACACACTGGAATTAGTGTGGCCTTTGCAATTGTATATGATTGTTTGTGGGCTGTTAACTCCCTTTCTTTGTCAGTAAGATCTCAAAGAATTTATTATACTGTTCTGAGTTGTATTCTTCAGATATGGGTCAACCTGAAGCTGATAAGCTTCAGCCAGTTGTCTTCCTTTGGCTGCAGCTGTCTGCCTCTCAGGAGCTGCTGGTGGCACTCCTGGCAAAACTTGAAACGGACACAGAAAATGGTCAAGGAAAGTTTAAAGGTGCATCCACACTACTCATGTGACTCATGTGCTTTAGAGAATTGAGCCTTATGAGCAATGTGGACAGAGGTAGGCTCCAAGGACACTCCACAAGATGGACTTGCAACCTAACCAAGCCTATGGCTTGGCTGGCTCCGCCTGTTGTCAGTATATCAGAGGGATGCACAGGGAGCTGCACGAATGGTGTGGACAGTGACAAGCCTTCATCATCTGGCTCACTGCACTTCTCCAGTTTGGTCTTTATTTTTTTCTGTTTCTATGTTGTGGACATCATGTTTTCTTTTAAAATGGAGTGGACTGATGACTTTACTATTAAATTCATACACATTTATGAAAAATATCCTGTGTTGTAGGATGCCACAAACTCCCATTATAAAATAAAATAAAAAGGGAGAAGTGTGAGATTCCATCACGGCAATACTCTTCATGGGTATGGCTGAATTTTAAAAAAAAAGACCAGCTTATGATTCCAGCCTGAGATTCTGGAGTTGGCGCTCGTGTGCCCATGCAGTGTGCTTGCTTGTGTGTGTGTGTGTGTGTGTGTGTGTGTGTGTGTGTGTGTGTGTGTGTTGTTTTATTGACGAAGGCTGTGGCTGAAAGCTTTATGTGAGTGTCTTTTAATTGTGTCTGTCTGCAACTTGACATGTCTTCTTTATGGTAAATAGCAAACTGTCTTTCCCATATTGCTGATATTCCTACCTCGAGTTACCATTGTTTGATCAGCTTATTAGCCACCAGAAGAAAAATGAGCCTAGGAAGTCTGGAACTGCATTTGAGGAAGTGACTGCTCCTAAATGATTCACTTTGAAGGCCTCTGTGAATTTCTGCACTGCAAATATCAGCCTTTGCATGTTTTGTCCAACCAAATTTATCAAATATTCAAAATTAAATGCGGACATATGGCAGTATGTCTTGAAATTTATGTTTTCAACATGCAAGTCGTCCATCAAATCACTCCCACCATATCTTTTCCTGCTTCCGAAAACTGTGGTCATCCACCACCTGTGTTTTCTTTGGTCTTTGATGCATCTTCTTATATCTTGTTCCTGAGCTAATAGGTGCATCACAAGGAAGCTGACACTTGCTATAACCATTTTTAAATCGGGAAGCTGGCATTCGTCATGACTGCAGGTAAGGAGCAGATCCTCACAAGTCAAAGCCTGGCAAGCAACAGGGGTAGTCTAATGAGCACAAGTCTCGCGAGCATGAGTAGTGTGGACACACCTTAAGATGTCACCGGCATTCAGCCAGAAAACAGAAGGCTGGCGTAACTACATTTCACGACTAAAGCAAACTTTCATCTCACATCAAGTATCTGGTGATGTTGAATGAAAAGCATTTACTCACTGAAAATATTGGGCCAGAAGTTTTCAAACCTATACGGAAATTGTGTCCTGAAATTCATCTTGTGGATCTTTCCTATGCTGAAATTAAGGATAAGTTAGAATCACACTCTGAGTCACAAGTCCATGCTATGCATAAATTTTTTCAATCCTTTAAGAAACAAAATGAAGGTTATGAAGAGTGTCTAGCACAGTTACAGGCCTTAAATAGAGACTGACAGTTTTAGTTCCAAAAGACAGGTGTAAAAAATCTTATGCTGATTCTCTCATTGATGACATGCTTATCATGCACTTGACTTGCCTGATAATAAATTAAAGAAAGACTTGCAAACCTGCTTAGCTTCAATAATTCATCTTTGCATTACTGTTTTTCTTTAATCTGGGCACATGAACAAAGGCTAGTAACAGCAGATGTGCTACAGTCTGGAGACACTTGCACATTTACAATGCATAACTGGCTTGCATGGCCAAGTCAATGGCACAGCTGCCAGTGTACATCATGGGGCAGCAAATGGAAACAACAGATCGGAAGCAGATTCCCTAAAGAAAAATAAAATATTATGCCATTGTGGAGTTAAACACAAGTGCAAAGATCATTTCTTTCAAAATGCACAATGCAATGATCGCAACAAGTCAGGACGCAAATTCGAAGTGTGTAACATTAAGCACATCAGGCAATGTAATAAGACACTCAGGCACATGAAAGTGATTTACACTAAACCTTCAAATGATGTTCACAATGAACATGAACAAATCAATGGACTTTCATGGACAAGAAGCAAAGTGAATGCTATCTGTTCAGTATATGACAAGGCTTTACCTGTGACACTCATAGATAATAAAGTGTCATTCACATTTCAAATTGGAAAGGCTTGTCAATTTATTTACTTAATTTACTAATGTACAGGAAATTAGTATTGACAGAATTAACTAAATTTCAGAATTTGCTGTTTAGCTACAGCAACCAACAAATTCAGGTAAAAGATCAGTTTGACAATGTTGCATACAAGCAATTTACCAAACAGGCCAGATTCATAGTTACCAATCCACAGAAAGCAACAAATTTGCTTTGCCTTTATTTACTCAAGGCTTAACAGTTCAAGGAGGAGCAAATCAGCTTTACATTGACAATCGAAACAAAAATTTACAAAAACTGTTGCAAAAATGTGATAATATTGTTTTCACACACAAGAAGTAGTATTAAAAATTACAAAGCACACATCATGTTGAAGCTGAATGCTGTGTCAAAACTCTGACAGTAAACAATATTCCCTTCGCACTAAGGGATGAAGTAAAACAGGAACTTGATCACCCAGAACAAAATGGTACTATAGAATCCATTACCAGTAGTGAATGGCACGTTACGGATCTGCGGATACTTCAAAGTGACAGTCACTGCACAATCCATAATTGATTCCTATTCAGTTCCAAAACTGGGAGAACTAACATCAAAATTAGCTGGTGGTGTATATTTTACAAAACTTGATTTGATGGAGGCCTTTTAAATTTACCTTTGGGTGAAGAAGCACAATGATTTTTAGTCATTGATACTCCATTTAGACTTTACTGATACAAGAGATTACCATTTGGGATTGCCACTCCACTGCATTTGTTCCAACGATACTTATAACACTTACTTAGAAAACTACTAATGCTGTGAACTATCTGGATGATATCCCTGTCACAGAAAAAAATTTAAAATGTAATAAAGAAAGGCGCATTAAGTACAATATCAAGGACACATTTTGTGAGAACATGGCATCAGGCTGCACCACACCACACTGCAATTACAAATCTTCTGGTTCCCAAAAGACCTCACGTAATTACTTGAGTGACCATTTCCCCTGTGTCATTCATTTGCTAATGCCTATCTCATCTGTGCACCCAACCAACTGGCAGCTTTCCAAAGCTGACTGGCCCCTTTCAATGAACACCATTTCCCCTGCATTGATGACCAGGTAGAATACCTCACAAACACTAACCTTACTACTGCAGAACGTTCCATAACTCGTACGTCTCCCTCACCGCAACATGCTCTTACCCCCTGGTGGACTGAGGCATGTTGCAACGTGTTCTGCGCACAGAGACATGGTCTCTGTGTTTCTAAATGCCATCCCGTGATGGCAAATTGTATCCATTATAAACAGCTATAAGCGTAGTGTCACCACATTTTCAGGGAGCACAAAAAAAAAAAAAAAAAAAAAAAAAAAAAAAAAAAAAAAAAAAAAAAAAAAAAAAAAAAACCTAGTTGGCTGTCTTTTCAAAGCTGTTTCAACAGTTTTACTCCCTCTTCTGTTGTTTGGGGTAATCTCCGTTGGCTTTCGGGAACCGTGGTTCATTACCCAGTTCCCAGTCTGATCACAGTAAACAATGTCATTGTAGACCCTCTTGATATTTCCAACACCTTGGGCCAATATTTTGCAGACATTTCGAGTTCCACCCACTACCATCCTGCCTTTCTCCCTCTGAAATGGGTGGTGGAGGCAAGGATGATATCTTTCTCCTCTCAGGATCATGAATGTTAAAACACTGCTTTTACTATGAGGGAGCTTAAACATGCACTTTCTTCATCCCCATCATCCGCTCCACCTGGATGGCATTCACATTTTGATGTTGCAACACTTATCTCCTGAGGGCCTATACTTTCTCCTCCATACATATAACTGCATTTTGACAGATGGCACATTTCCCAGATGCTGGAGTGAGGCCATTCCCATTCCCATACCTAAGCCTGGTAAGGGCAAACATCTGCCTTCCAGCTACCACCCAATTTCCCTTACCAGTAGCATCCACAAGGTGACAGAATATATGATTAATGGTTAGCTGGTGTGGTGGCTCGAGCCTCAGAATCTCCTCACTGACACCAAATGTGGATTCCGTAGGCACTGCTCTCCAGTTGACCATCTCATCACCTTCTCAACTCATATTATGAACAATGTTTTGTGGGAGTGCCAAACTGTGGCCATGTTATTTGATTTGGAGAAGGTGTATGGCACCTTCTGGAGAAATAGCATCCTCAATATTATGTGTAAGTTGGGCTTCTGGGGTCTCCTGCCCCTTTTTATCGGGGAACTGTTGAAAGACCATGGTTTTAAGGTACATATGGGCTCAGCTCTGTCACACACTTTCATTCAAGAGAACGGGGTGCCTCAGGGTTCTGTGCTCAGTGTCATCTTATTTGCCATAGCTATTAACCCTATTATGGATTGTCTCCCACCAGGTATCTTGGACTCTCTTTTTGTTGATGACTTTGTGATCTACTGCAGCTCTCAACAAACCTGTCTACTTGAATAGCATCTTCAGTGATGTCTCACTCATCTTTACTTGTGTAGCATCAACAATGGCTTCTGCTTTTCTGCTGACAAGACTGTCTTATGAACTTCTGGCAGCACAGGGAGTTTCTTCCCGCTCCATGTCTTGGCCCATTCCTTCTTCCATTCGCTGACACTGCAGAATTCTAGGTACTCATGTTTGATAGGAAACATCTCTTACCTAGCACCTTGTTGTACTTGTTCCTTCAGTGTTCTGCGTGTTTTATGTGGTACCTCGTGGGGAGCGGATCAGACCATCCACCTCCATTTACACTGGTCCCTTGTCCATTCAAAACTGGATTATGGATATATCATATTTTCAACCACATGTCTGTCTATCTTATGTCATCTTAACACACTCCACCATTGCAGGATACATTTAGCCACTGGTGCCTTCTATACTAGTCCTATTGAGACTTTTTACGGTTAGGCTGCTGTATTGCCGTTGTCCTACCAACGAGATGTTCTTCGTAGTCGTTACATGAGCCATCTGTGTCCTATGCCCAGTCAGCTATCCTATGCTCCCTTTTTTGATGATTCCCTTGACTGCCAGTATGGGCTGCACCCAGCTTCTCTGTTGCTTCCCTAAGTTTGCCTTCATTTGTTGCTTCAAGAGTTCTGCTTTATGCTCCCTGCCATGTTCCCTGTGGGTGCAATCTCTACACTACTCTGGCTTCATGCTGAGGTATGTGTTCATTTTGGACTCCATTCACTTCTTAATGTCAATACTTCTGACCTGGTGTATCACAGCAAGTATCTCGCACTTTGCATGCGGTTTGGGGACAGTGCATTCGTCTACACTGATGGTTCCAAGACCAATCATGGTGTTGGGTGTGCCTTTGTACTTGGCAATAATCCTTTTCAATATTGGCTTCTTGATCAGTGCTTCATTTCTGCCGCGGAGCTCTACGCCCTTTATGAGGCCACCCAGTACATCCAGCAGCATGGGCTTCCAAATGGTGTCATCCACTCAGATTCTCTCAGTGCTCTTCACAGCCTTCACGCGCTGTTCTCAGTCTATCATTTAGTATGTGTATCCAAGAATGCTTCCACTTGCTTATTGTGTGTGTGGCTGTGGTGTGGGGAGGGGGGGGGGCAATGAGGTGTTCCTGTTGGTTGCTGGTCATGTCAGCGTGCCAGAGAACAAGGCTGCTGCTGCTGCTAAGGAAGCTGCTCTCCTCCCTTGGCCTTCAAGTCATTCTGTTTCCTTGGATGATCGTGTCGCTGTGTCAGCATGTAATATCACTCTGGAGCACACAATGATGTTCTTTCTAGGGGAACAAACTCCAGGACATTAAATCCCTCCCGATAGCATGGTGACTTCCTCTCGGCCCTAATGTCATAAGGAGGTCATTTTAGCCTGGCTGCATATAGGACACAGTCATTTGAGTCACCACTATTTATTAAGTGGTAAGCCTGCCTCACGCTGGGCCTACTGCTCTCAACCCTTGACAGGGCACCACTTTCTGATCCAGTGCCCATTGTTTAACTGTTCGTGTTTACGTGTATGTTTGCAGTCTACTTTATCAGATGTTTTAGCAGATGACATGCATTCTGTCAATCATGTCTTACTTTTTATTTGCCACAGCGGCATGGTGAAGCAAATTTGAACCTCCGCCATCTCAACGATGTTTTGAGAAAATTTTCCCTAGGGTTCTCCTTGTCCTTAGCTGCTTCTGTTTTAAAGTTTCTTGATTGAGTTTTTGCCTTTTTTTTATTTAGTACTTGTTTTTTCTTACATTACGATACGAGCACTTATGATCTTAGCAGTTTTGTGCCATAAAGCACCAACCAACCACAGAAAGCTTCACCATTTTTGAAATACTCGCTCACAGGCTCTGCGTAATAATAATCTTCCTTTTGTCAAAGTCATTTATCTCAGTAGATTTCCCCATTTGCAGCCCGTATCTTCCTAGGGTGATCCCCCAATCAATGTCTGCTCCACTTACATATTTTTGCTACTACAACATGTGTCCACAACTCCAAAACGCAGCATCCTGTGTCATGCCATGTTCTCCTAGTATTATTCCTTCTCATCCTTTTTCCACTATTTAATTCCAGATCCCCATCACAAATACATGTTCATCTCCTGTAATTATTTTAAAAATTTCTTTTATCTTCTCAAACATTCCTTCAATCTCATCATCATCTTGGAGTTAGTTGGCATATAAAATTGTACTACTGTAGTGGGTGTTGGCTTTGTGTCTGTCTGGCTTCTATAATGTGTTCACTATGCTATTCAAAGTAACTTATGCACATTCCCATTTCATTATTATTTATTAGCTGTATTCCTGCATTAGCCCCATTTGATGTTGTGTTGATAACCCTGTGCTTACCTGACAAGAAGTCCTGTTCTTCCTGCCACCACACTTCACTAATTCCCGCTAGATCTAACTTCAACTTTTCCATTTCCTTTTTTTTCAAATATTCTATAACCTCTGTAGTCAATTAAGGGATATAATATTCCACACTCTGACCTGTAGAATGCCTCTTTCATCTTTCCTGATGATGACAGCCTCCTGAGTAGTCTCTATCCAGAGATCCAAAAGGGGGACTATTTTACCTCCAGAATATTTTACCGAAGATGATGCTATCGCCATTTAACATTAAGAAGAGCTGCATGCCCTTGGGAAGAATAATGGATTTCAGGTGTTTGCAGTGCCAACATAGAAAGGCCATGTTGTGAATCTACATAGTTCTAGCTACTGTCTCTCTTTCAGAATTTATACTGATGATGTTGTGACAGATCCTAATCTTCCAGCCAGTACAAATGTAGTGCTAAAGAAGTGTGAACCATTGTTGGATAAAGGTAACACACTGTTAACAGATAACTGATATTCTTTATGTGACTTATTTAGAAGACTCACAGACAGACAAATGTTGTAGGCACTGACTGGGAAAAAAAACCACCACCTGAAATGTACAGAGCATGACAGATGGTTCTGCAACTGTGTATTACGTGATAAGTGGCGTGATAACAAAGACGTTGATTCCTGTCCAGTCATCATAAATCTGCTGACATTATGCAAACTGAGAGGAAAAAAAAGTAAGACATCAAGAGAGGTGGTGATAAAACCTGCATGTTCAGCGTCAGTAGAGAATGGGTGATCTAGACCTTCAAGACCGAGTGATAGCTCACTTCTTAATCATGCAACACACAGTGAAGGAGTATAGAAAGACCTTTTTTTATCTTCTCGATATGCATATTTTCACCTCCTTCATTATGTATCATAACATCAGTGGAAAGAAACAAATCTGCTACACCAACTTCACAATCAACATTGGACAGCAGCTGCTAGAGAGTGCACAGCTACCCGAGTACTCTGTGCTTGGGCAACTATCAGTGAGTACCACCATTATGCGACTCCAGGCAAAAACAAAAGTTAAACTAACAAGAAAGAAGTGTCACAAATACATGTGTTCTGTGCTACTCAAGATGAATAAAAGGGAAAGTGCATGGCAGTGTAAAAAGTGTTGTGTTGTTCTCCATTTAGATGATTGTTTTGAGGTTTACCATACCTACTAATGATACTAGCTGATATGTTAGACAGTCATACTAGCCAATATGTATGAAATCTGATTTCACAGCAATCAGTAGGGTATTTGAATACAACTCACTAGGTTAAAGGTAAACAAACTACTTGACATTTTAGTGCCACTGAGAGTAAAAAATAAAATAAAAAAAGAAAGAAATCAAAGCATACGGAATCTCTAACAGCATTATTTCAGATTTTATGAAGCAATGGTAAGATTTTAAGGTAAATGACAAAACAACATAAATAAGAGCTTTTTAAAGTAACATATAGGTAAAATTATTGGCTCAGAGGTGCCACAATTTCATGATCATTCACAGCAAGACTAATAAAAAAGTACTTCAAATTTTTTGAGAACTATGGAAGGAGAAATGTGCTCCTTTGGTTTATATGCAATATTGTTCCTCATAATTGCAAGGCAGAACATTTCACAAAAGTGAAACATATTACTGATGGCAGCATAGATGATGATTGCTAACAACTTCTATGGAATGTCAGTTGCACATGACTGTGACAGCTAAATAAGTCTGCCTTTTGTGAGAATACTATGGACTATACTTGCATCATGACTCCCACATAAGTAGAGAATATCACAAATGAGACCACAAAAATGAGAATCGGACATAAAACAAATGATAGGTGTATGGGTAGCCACAGACCATGTAGCTGAGATATTGAACAATTGACAGGCACATAAAAAAGCAGATTAACAATGGAAAAGACCCACTGTGGTTTAATAACAAAAATATGGCAAATGCTGAGGGAGCAAAGACTGTTCCACTCTTAGTTCTTTAGACAACGCACATCTGAAAAGAAATGAAAGCAGGGTGAAATTCATAAGTCTGTAAAAAGATCACTGCATGATGCGTACAACAATCGCTGTCATATCTTAGCAAAATATCTTGCCGAGAACCAAGAAATTCTGGTCACAGGTAAAATCAATAAGTGGGGCAAAGGCTTCTACACACTTGCTCGTCAACGACTCTGGGGTGGCAATAGAAGATAACAAAATGAAAGCTGAATTTTAAATTTTGTAAAAATGTTCAAATTTGTGTGAATTCCTAAGGAACCAAACTTCTGAGGTCATCAGTCCCTAGACTTACACACTACTTAAACTAACTTAACCCTAAGGACAACACTCACACCCATGCCCGAGGGAGGACTCAAACCTCTGGTGGGAGGGGCCGCACTAAATTTTGCATTTAATAAATTTTTCACACAGGAGGATTGAACAAACATACTGTTGTTTGATGATCAGACAGACTTCCATATGCTGGACATAGTAACAGGCATTAATAGGCATCCCCTGGTATACACGAACAACTGAAAGAAATGAAAACAAACAAGGCACAAGGTCCAGATGGAATCCCAATTTGGTTTAACCAAGTGTACTGTATGGCATTGATCCCTTACTTAACCTTCATTTGTCATGAATTTCTCACCCAGTGCAAAGTAGCAAGCAGCTGGAAAAAGTGCAGGTGACTCCTGTGTATAAGAAGAATTTGATCTGCATAATTACAGACCAATATCCTTAACATCAGTTTGCTTCAGAATTCTTGAACATATTCTCATTTTAATACAACAAATTTCATTTAATTGGAAATTACATCCACAAATCACTGCAGTTTAGAAAGCACAGCTTCTGTGAAATTCATCTTGCTCTTTTCTCACATGATATCCTGAGAATAATGGATGAAGAGCAACAAACAGATTTTGTATTCCTAGATTTCCAGAAAGCATTGGCCATGGTGCCCCATAGCAAACTATTAATGAAAGTATGGGCATACAGAATAGATTCCCAGATATGTGAGTGACTCAAAGACTTCCCAAGTAATTGAACCCAGTATGTTGTTCTCGACAGTGGGTGTTCATCAGACAGAAGGATATCATCAGGAGTGCCCCAGGAAAATGTGACAGGACCACTCTTATCCTCCATACACATAACCGATCTGATGGACAGGTTGAGCAGCAATCTGCAGTGTTCACTGATGATGCTGTGATGTATGGGAAGGATTCATCATTGAGTGACTACAGAAGGATACAAGATGACTTAGACAAAATGTCTAGCTGGTGTGATGAATGGTAGTTACCTTTAAATATAGAAAAATGTAAGTTAATGCAGATGAGTAGGTAAAAAGAGTCCCATAATGTTCAAATAAAGCATTACTAGCATGCTGCTTGACACAGTCACATCAATTAAACACCTAGCCATAACACTGCAAAGTAATATGAAATGGAACAAAGGAAAGGTGAATGGTAGACTTTGGCTTATTAGGAGAATTTTAGAAAAGTGTGGTTCATCTGTACAGGAGACCACATACAGAACACTAGTGTGACACATTCTTGAGTAGGCCCTACTGCTTGAGTGTTTGGGATCCCCACCAACTTGGATTAAAGGAAGACATCGAAGAAATTCAGAGGCTGGCTACTAGATTTGTTACCCTTAGGTTTGATCAATATGCAAGTAGAAATGCAGGAACACATGAGGCAATACTGACCTTACAACTTATCTTACAAGATAGGCTAAGGAAAGGTAGTCTTTATGTTGTGACTCGCTGATCTTTCGAAGTGCCACCGCACAGTTACACGCGTCCTCTACATGCGGCGCTGTCTGCCAGCCATGCAGCAGCAGCGCCACCTAAGCAGCCAGCCAGCCAGCGGCCGCTAGACTTGGACTCAGTTATGATTTGACTGTTAAAGTGACACATGTCTTACTCTGTTTACTTGATCTGTGACTTTCATGTATTGCGTCGTCCTTGAAATATATTTGTTCAACTTGAAGTTAAAACAATTGGCGACGAGGTAGTGAATTTTTAATTTTCATCATTGACCCACGTGCTTCCATGGCTACTTTAGAGCAACTATTGCAAGGTCTCATAGAACAGCAAACGCTTCTCACGAATGCAATTCGTGATTTCGTCGCGGCATCAAATGCGGGGCATCTCTCGTCGTTGTCTCTACCTCCTTTTCCTCCTTACGACGAGACGGCGGAAGACTGGTCTGATTACGAAAAACATCTTCGACAGCACTTCTTGGCATTTCATGTCACGGACGACCAAACATGTAAGTCTCTGTTCCTTTCATGGATTTCACCTCAAATGTATTGGTTGTCGTCGCAATTGGCTCTTTTGAAAGATCCTGCATCTTTGTCCTTTGCTGAAATGTGCTCACTTCTGTCCATTTATTTTCAAAAGCATACGCATGTGGTAGCCTCTCTCATGTTGCCTTTTATCATTGTCAAAAACAACCAAATCAATCCTATTGCACTTGGGCTGCTGAACTTCACGGCCTCAGTAGAAAGTATCAATTTGTTACTGAAGTTCACAAAGAATCCTACGCCGATTCCATGGTACGGGATGCTATTATCCGGCCGGCGACCGACAAAGAAGTTAGGCAACGTGCCCTTCAGTTGGCAAATCTGACTCTAGATGAAGTCCTATCCATTGCTCAGTCTTTTGAAATTTCTCACACCTCTGGAGCGCAAATAGAGGCATGCGGTGACATCGGGGAAATACAACCTCTGTGTGCTGTCGACGAAGCATGTGGTGGGTCCCCGCTGGCCGACATGGCTGCAGTACGCTCCCAAGTGCAGCCTCGGCCTAACCATAAACAAACCTCTAAGAAATTGCAGCAAAACCCACGGCAACTTCCTTCATGTCCATGGTGTTCTATGAAACATTCACGAGAGGAATGTCCACAACGTTGGGCTGTGTGTCACAAATGCAAAGAAAAAAAACACCCCACGGTCATGCGTCATCCGTTTGCAAATCTGACCGCATACATGATGTTCATGAACATGGCACTGATTCTGTGTTGTCTGTCAATTGTACTTCTTCCCTTTCAGGGAAGTTATTCCTCACTGTCCAAATCTTGGTTGAGATGTTCGCATGCAGGTGGATAGTGGTTCTGCTGCCATTATCATCAATTCTCAGACGTATCTTCAGTTGGGTTCTCCAATCCTGTCACCTGTCACTAGGCAATTATGGACGTACAATAAGCAGAAGATTTCTCTCTTGGGACAATTTGATGGCTGGTTCAAATGGCTCTGAGCACTATGGGACTTACCATCTATGGTCATCAGTCCCCTGGACAATTTGATGCTGAGGTATCTTACAAATCTGTCGTTCACACTGTTCCCATATTTGTGGTCAACCATAGTAACGTGGAGAATCTTTTTGGTTTTGATGCCTTTCACGTTTTTGGGTTCTCCATAGATGACTCTGTCAATATCGTCTCTGATGCTATTCCTTATGCTCAACTGGATTCCTTGTCGACGATATTTTCGTCCCTTTTTTTCTCCTGGGTTAGGCCATGCAAATGACTCTGAAGCTCATATCACTCTCAAACCCCCCCTGTCCGCCGCTCGTGGTCTCGCGGCAGCGTTCTCGCTTCCCGAGCACGGGGTCCCGGGTTCGATTCCCGGCGGGGTCAGGGATTTTCACCTGCCTCGAGATGACTGGGTGTTTGTGTTGTCCTCATCATTTCATCATCATCCAGGAAAGTGGCGAAATTGGACTGAGCAAAGGTTGGGAAATTGTACGGGCGCTGATAACCACGCAGTTGAGCGCCCCACAAACCAATCATCATCATCATCACTCTCAAACCCACTGCTCTGCACAAGTTTTTTTCGGGCTCGGCCCATTCCTGGGGCCCTTCATGATCAGGTCAAACGAGAGCTGGATTGTCTCACTGCTTCAGGGGTTTTACATCCTGTCACTTCCAGTGAGTGGTCCTCTCCTGTCGTTGTCATTGATAAGCCAAATGGTGCTATTCATCTCTGTGGCGATTTCAAGGCAACTGTAAATGTTTAATGCCTTATCGACACTTACCCTATGCCTCGACCTGAAGAATTGTTCACTAAACTTGCTGGAGGTCAGTATTTTTCTAAACTTGACCTGTCAGAAGCTTATCATCAACTTCCTCTCGACACTATTTCCCGGCAGTTTCTGGTCCTTAACACACCTTTCAGCCTCTATCAATACCAACGATTGCCATTCAGGGTTGCCAGCACCCCTGCTCTCTTTCAGTGATTCTTGGAACAATTATTGCTCACTGTCCTTGGGTGTATAAATTACATGGATGACATTGTTGTCACTGGCTCCACCACTGAAGAACATCTTCAGAATCTCTGCACACTTTTTTATGTCTTACAGACTGCCAGTCTTAAGTGTAATCCTCAGAAATCAAAATTTTTTCAGGTATCTATCACTTACTTGAGGTTTCACCTCTCTCTGGATGGTATTCGTCCGTTTCAGCAAACTGTCGCTGCAATCAATGCCCTTCCTCGCCCTACACCTGTTAAGGAACTGCAGGCCTTCCTGGGGAAAATAGCATACTATCACAGGTTTTTACCGTTTGCTGCTTTGGTGGCTCAGCTGTTGCATCGCCTGTTGCATAAAAATGTGCCTTTTCACTGAGCTGCATCATGCGATGCAGCTTTCCAGAAATTGAAGACTAAGCTGAAACAGGCCCCGTGCCTGGCTACTTATTAACGTGGCCAACATCTTGTTCTTGCCACAGATGCCTCTCAATACGGGGTTGGTGCAGTCCTTGCGCACCGTTTTTCTGACGGTTCTGAACAACCCATTGCTTATGCCTCCAAATTGCTCACGGATGCCCAACAAAAGTATTCTCAAATTGAAAAAGAAGCTTTGGCCATTATTTATGCTCTTCATAAGTTTGGTGTTTTTCTCTATGGATCCAAATTTCATCTTGTTACAGATCACAAACCACTTGTTTCCTTGTTTCATCCATCAACATCACTTCCCGACAAGGCTGCACACCGCCTCCAGCGTTGGGCTCTTTACTTGTCTCGTTTCAATTATGAGATTCATTTCCGGCCGACGGCTCAACATGTGAATGCTGATGCACTGTCTCGCCTTCCCATGGGTCCTGATCTGGCATTCGATAGGGACGAACTTTTGTATTTCCACCTGGATGTTGCTGAGCAGCGGGCTGTGGATGGGTTCCCCATCACCGGGGACGGCTGGCGGCTGCTATGGGTTCTGACCCTGCCCTCTCCCGGGTTTTACACTGTATTCAGAAGGGTTGGCCAGATCATCCGTCCACTAAGACTTCTGATCTGTTGCGGAACTACTACGCTTTGTGTTACCACCTCACGGCTAGGGATGGTGTTATCCTCCTTTCCACCGACAATGCTTCGCCGCGTGTTGTGGTACCTGCGTCTTTGCGTGCTTCGGTCTTGCGCCTCCTTTACCAAGGGCACTGGAGTGTCTCTCGCACAAAGTCTCTGGCACGCCGTCATGTGTACTGGTCCAGCATCGACTCTGAAATCTCACACATGGTCGTTGCCTGCGGGCCTTGTGCGTCACAGGCCGCTGCCCCGAAGTCATCTTTGTCACCGTGGCCTTCGCCAGAGAAGCCCTGGGAGCATATTCATGCTGACTTCGCAGGACCTTTTTTAGATACTTACTGGCTTCTTGTTATTGACGCCTACTCTAACTTTCCTTTCATTGTCCGTTGCACGTCGCCTACCACTGCGGCAACGACCAATGCTCTAGCTCGCATTTTCTCTTTGGAAGGCCTTCCCTCTACTCTTGTTACTGATAATGGTCCACAATTTGCCTCTTCTGATTTTGCGGATTTTTGTGCCCATCACGGCATCATGCAAGTCACAACACTTTATTCCTACGTTTTCAAATGACCTAAAAGCACTGGTCAAAAACTTTATTATTTGCTTATGAAGCTACAAGCAGTAGAAACTCTCGCCATGTGTGGGCAGGCATTATCTTACGTGAAATTTAAGCCCCAGATGGTTTACCATCGAAAGCAACAAAACAGAGTGTAGTATATTATCGATATTGTTTAAGGGTGCTGTGGATGACAATCAATCGGGTCCCTGCTGTGGAAAGTAACGGCACCTTAGACCATCAACCCTGGTTAGTGGGCCGTATGGCAGGTGATAGTCAAGTTGGTATCCCACTGCTGTCCATAGCAGCTCCAGAAATGTCGTCAGTCTGGAATCTCATTGGCTGGAATAGAAGTGTCCTCTGTGATGAGCCCCACTTTAAGTTGAGCCCTGATGACCCGTGAAGATTTTGTTTGGAGATAACCCAGTCAGCGATGGTATACCAACCTGACTATTGCCCACCATATGGCCCTATAACCAGGAGTGATTGTCTGGAGTGTCATTTCTTTTCATATCAGGAACCCTTTGGTTGCCATATGGGGCACCCTTACAGAACAGCAGTATGTCGACAATAGTCTGTGTCCCATTTTGTTGACCTTCATGACGAGCCATCCTGGGCTTCCATTTCAGCACGATAATGCCCGCTTGCATACGGCAAGAGTTTCTGTCACTTGTCTCTGTGCTTCTCAGACCCTGCTTTGGACAGCAAGGTCTCCAGATCTCCACCAATCAAGAACATTTGGAGCACTATGGGCAGGGCTCTTCAACCAGCTCACAATTTTGACTATCTAATGCACCAGTTGGACAGAATCTGCCATGATAACCCTCAAGAGGACATCCAACAACTGTGTCAATCAATGCTGAGCTGAATAACTGCTTGAGTAAGGATGAGCGGTGGTCCAACACATTATTAACTTGATCAATTTGTGAACTTCTTTCTCTTGAATAAATCATCCAGTTTTTATGAAATTGTGATAATTTGTTTGTCTGCACATGTATATCACATGTACTGATTTCCATCCCATTTGATGGTGGTTTTATAAGTGTATTTCATTTGTTACAGTATGTCATGTTTAACAATCACCTGTTCTACATGACACTGATCACTAAGGACCTGAAAATGTAGATTTATTTTTGGCAAAATTAGTATCTGGTTTTGCCAAACCTCACATTTATTTTCATTGAGATTTGCTTTTTTTAAAAATAATTAAATGGGCAAATTTAACAGGTTGTCATGCTATGTGTCTGAAGACAAAGCCTTAGTGATTTGAAGCTGACTGTTAAAACAGTGGTGATTAGTGTGCTTTTTTGACTGGAATGTGTGCTTTTGTGAAAACTTCAAGAACTTGTTCTGAAATGTTCTTTGCTTATTTCTTCTTTTGGCTCTATTTAAGCTTCCACCAAATGACTCTTTCTGTTGAAATATGGCAGCTTTTTCTCACCAGTGAATTTATTTATTGATTTCCTGTTCTGTAGATCTAGGTATAAAGCTAATTGCAATGATATGGAACATGTCCAGTCATACAGAGTTCAAATATAACGTACATAACAATAAAATATTTAATGTAAATATGGTATCTACTAAAAAACACACTACTCAATGAATGGAAAATTGTGTTTCACTGTGGAAGGATGAGTAAAATATACAGCAAGCAAAGTTATGCTAATTTTTATAATACATAAATACTGGAATACAACAAAGCAAAGCTTCATGTGCCAGTGATAGTTCCCAAAATAATATAAGAGCAGTAAAACTTCAAATTTAATACATGTATTTAAGAAGACAAAAAGGGTGAAATAACGTGATACAGAAATTGTAGTTTACACTATCCTCGAGCAATGCATCACAATCACATTTAAAATAGAATTCCTGACATAAAATTAGCTAACATTAATTCCAAAATATTTTTTTAGTTTAGCAGTGACAAAAAAGATGCTTCTCTGATTTCAGGTGTTTCACGTTTTTCTTTTCCACCCAATTCAATAACTACAGAATCAGTGAATACTGATTCTGACCTTTCACGGGCATTCATAGCCATACAACTCGTGCTTGGCAATGCTAGAGATAGAACCAACAAGGTGCTTAGTGTATAAGTATTACCAAAGACAACTCTATTCACATATCAGTCAAAGATTTTCAGCCTGTTCAAAATATACTGAAAAGTTTCATTTTCCAGTCTCTTTATCCCGAGTGCAGACACTATAAACTGGCAATCAAACACAAGCATAAACCAACTGGAATTAAGACTGCCATAAGGAAGAGGAATGGTGAGGGGAAACAAGCCCTGCCTCTCTCTTGCACGACAGCCAGCCCACCTGCACATTCTGTTTTTTTGTGAAAGCAGAACTGAAAAACGGTCATACCAATCACCAATTCCTTCTTGTGTTGTGATGGTCATGATTAACTCTGTGATGGAGCAGGATTAGTCTTTTCACTCATTTAAAATAAGAAATGAAAGCAATGAGCAATGCACAATACAAAGCATTCAGTAATTGCTACTGTGCAATTGCTTGCTGAGACTGTCAGTGTTGTAAACAAGATAGTTCAGGCCCAACTTCTACCACTATTTGATGCAACCACAGTTCAAAACAGCTACCACCAAACACAGCAACATGAAAGTGACCAAAGTGTCCATATTATATCAACTATAGAACTTTCATCTGTTTACTTCTCTCATTCCCCATTATTACTTGGAAGGTTCTATTTGACAACATATCATCAATGAGGTTGGTTATCTTCTTGCAGGGGACGGCACAGATTAATTTGTACATGAGCCCCTGTTTCCAAACTGTATCATAGGCTGCTGTTAGGTCTACGAATGCTGCAGCTACTTTATTTTTCTTCTGGAACCCCGCCTCTATATATGTTGTCAGTGATAGGACTTGATCTGTACAGCAGCGATATGGACGGAATCCTGCTTGTTCGATAGGGACTTTTTTGAGTATAGTCTGGCCTATTCTGTTGAGGAGCAGTCTTCTAGTAATTTATATACCATACTGAGAAGGGCAATGGGGCGGTAACTCTCTGGTCTATCGCCTGGTTTACCAGGTTTCAGGACTGCGATGATCTTTGCTCGTTTAAGTGAGGGAGGAATGTTACCCACTTGGAGAATGTCCGTAAAGAACTTAGCCAGCCATTGTTTTGTGTAGGCTCCAACATGTATGAGGAACTCAGGGTGGATACCATCGAAACCCGGAGCTTTGCCTGATTTAACCTTCTTCAGGGCATTGGTAACCTCCTCGATGCGAATATCTGATGAATATTCTGAGTCTATTGCACGGGTCCTTTTTAATGTTTTTAAGTCTTTCTTCACTTTTGTTGTGTGCTTTCTATTTCGTGGGGCTCTAGACGCAGAAACTATGCGGGATGCAACCTTGTTGGGAGATATTTCGTCCTTTCTACGTTCAGGTGGGTTTGCGCCTCCAAGTTTACGTAGTAGGGACCAGGCTTGTCGGCTTGACTTTGAGAAGTCTAGATTTTCAACAGTATTCTCCCATTTTTGCCGTCTAATAAAGTCGATGTTATGTAATAGTTCATCCGCTATTTCCCGGTCCCCATTCTTGAGGAACTCCGCGTACAGGTCATCGCATATCCCTGTCCAACCGGGAATGTATTTTTTGCGGTACCCTCTTGGGATCGCTGTTTTCGCAGAGCTAATGACCGCTCCCACGAACCTCTCATAGCTCTTGCTGGTTGGAGGGATCCAGCTCAAGGTATAATCAAGTTGTACAGAAAATTTTGTCCAGTCAGCTTTTGTAAAATTCCACCTTGGTCGAGGGTAAGACCTTATTATCGGGATGGATAGACCGATATTAATAAGCACAGGGCGGTGCTGGCTATGAGGGAAGTCCGTCAGGACCCTTCTAGAGGCTGTCAGTGGTTTATCGCTTGTATCCCTCGAAACAAAGCACAGATCCGGGTTATAGTCGCAGTTCCATGCGGCTGATCTGAATGTCCCTCGGTCCTTGGCATCAAAGACCAGATATGTATTTTGTTCCTCGGACCAATCGACCAGCATGTCTCCATTGCTATCATTAGTACTATATTTCCACATTTCGTGGTGACTATTATAGTCCCCAACGTATACGCTTGGGTGTGGGTGGATCTTTATCACTTCAGCTGGCCATGTAGTAGCAGGAGGTTTATAGATGTTAGTTACTGTAACTTCTCCTATTTTGATGACAACTTCATGGATATCATTTGCAATGGAGGCTTCAACTGGAAAGGCGTCCTCTATGTCCCCACGCACATATGTCGCAACGCCATAGTGTCTGTCATACGTGGCTCCAAGTAGATCATATCCCAGAATCCTTCCTCTAGCTTCAAGTTGGGCTCTATTTTCAGCATGAGTTTCCTGTATGGCTACCAGGTCAATGTCGTTATCGTGTAAAATTCTCTGCAATACTTGACATTTTGCTCTGCTTATGCCCTCAATGTTGAAATGGCAGATTCGGATGCATGGTCCGAGATCCTTTGTCAGTTGGTCCCTAAAAGGACCGTTGTATGTATCTTGCATAGCGCTTTGTCTGTCGTTCTGTTTCACTGCGATGTGGGGCAGGAATTCTTCGTTCGGTCTGCCGCCAGTTGTGTTAGTTCATTTAGCGTTACCCAGGGTGCACCACGTGGAGGCGAACTAACTTTACAGCCCACAGAAATATAGAAACTGCCGAAGATATCCTTACGAGTGACCTAGGGATTCTCAGCGAGTACTTTAAAAAATGGAGGCTACAACCTAGTGCTACAAAGACGGAAGTATCTGCCTTCCATTTGAACAACAAAATGGCCAACAGAGAACTACAAGTCTATCTAGACGGGAAATTACTAAATCACAACAAACACCCAAAGTACCTTGGGGTTACCCTAGATAGGACACTAACATTCAAAGAACACCTGACGAAAACTGCAGCGAAACTTAAAACACGCAACAACATATTGCAGAAGCTCTGTGGCACCACTTGGGGCTCCACAGCATCTACCTTAAGAACATCCGCACTTGGCTTGGTGTATCCAGTGGCAGAATACTGTGCCCCAGTGTGGCTCAACAGCAAACACACACACATGGTAGATAGCCAACTTAATGCAACAATGCGTATTATATCAGGCACAATCAGGCCAACTCCTACAGTGTGGCTGCCCGTTCTCAGTAACATAGCCCCTCCTAACCTGCGCCGTGAACACGCTCTGGTTAGAGAATTTCAAAAAATCATGACCAACCCTCAATTACAAATCCATGAAGATACTCATGACATCCAAGGAAACCGACTCCGGTCTAGGCATCCTCCACTAAAGACCGCACAGGCTCTGCACCAAACCAACTTCAAAATAAATGACCGATGGAAAGAGGAATGGGAGAGCAGAACAGTAGTAAACTGCCACAGTATGCCATGCATCTTTAGTAAACCAAAAGGATTTGATTGCCCTCGCAAAGTTTGGTCAACTCTTAATCGCATCAGAACCAACTGTGGGAGATGTGCCGACTCCTTACACAGATGGGGTAAACTTCCTTCGGCCGCTTGCGACTGTGGCGCTGAGAGACAGACGGTCAAACACATCGTGCAGGAATGCCCACTAAGGGCATACGAGGGTGACCCACAAGATTTCCTAATGGCGACCCAAGAGGCAATCGACTATTTACTATCTAAGCTGGACGTCTGCTTGTGACTGGTCTTCTGTGAGTGTAACGTTACAATTGGCGGTGTCCTTATATACAAACTGTTATTTATTGCTCTGTTTATACATATGTGATTTTTTTTTTAATCGTGTTGTTTCTGTAATTTTTACTGTGATGTTATGAGCCATACGCTAAATAAAATAAATATAGAACTTTAGCTAGCAGACAAATGTTCACAGTTCTTTGTTTGAAGAGGTTAGGTCTCACGCTGAGTCCTGTGTTTCATTACATAGTTTCTATCTTACAGAGATCATTCAACCACCCACAACTGATGTGTCACCAGAGCATTGAGCACACCAATATGTCATTGTGTTTGTGCAATTTTTATTTTGTAAGCATGTTCTTATGCACATTATCTTTCCAAATTGGGTGTTGCCAGATGTGCAATACCAGTTACTGAAATTGGTTACATTTTTGAAATAGTAAAGCTATTTCAAACTACCTCTGAAAAAACAGTTCATCTGGATACAAATCACAATGAAATAACATTTACTGGGTAATTTTGCATTTTTGCATTTTGAGGCAGAATTTGCATCTATATTTGCATTTATTGCAAATGCAAATTTTTCAGATCCTTACAGATCAAACATTATGTTTTTGCTATTTGCCTCAATTATCACAAATGAATATTTAGTAATATTTCCATTCATTTGAATTATGCAAAGGAATTTTGCTGTCAAAATCCAGGATGAAAGGTGCCTAAACCTTTTCTAACAACATCAGTGCAAAGACTTAAAAACAAACTAACTAATCTGTGTGTAAAATAATGGGAGTGTTTCAATGGCGAATTGTATAACAATATAAAGAGAGAAACTCGTTGAGTAAAGCTAACAAAAGATTAAAGGTAATTCCCACAACATGGGACAAAAGCACTCAGCGAATACAAATACAGCTAATAGTTATTAAAAATACTGGAACCAAGGATGATGAAAACTGACCTGCTTGCAGCCATAATTGTAACCAAAGTAGTATTAATAACATTAATTTACATGTGAATCCTTTCCAACTATGCTCCAAAATGTAATGAGTAAAACTAAGAGAAAGTTTTGTAAAGATTCATCTTGCCTGAAGCATTCAGCTATCTTTAACCTTGTCTGCATTTATTGTATTACATTTGTACTCATTCTACCATCTGTTTCAATAGTTTTAAACAAGACATGCCACATTCAGTGTGGCTTCTTCACTGTAACTCAAATGAATTTTGCCTGCACTTTGAGATAAGTATGTCCTCCATACCAAAATATTCTAATTATAGTTGCTTTGGCAATAACTTTAATAAATACATGTACAGAAATCACACAGATCACCAACAGCCATACATCAACATGACAACACTGAATTTTCTTGTTCATGCCTATGCAACATCAAATATAACTCAACCTTATATTATATGAGACACTGGATAACAAACTGAAAGTATGAATGAGTGATTCAGTGGTTTGATAATTCAAACACCAAAATGAATCTGCCGAATGCTAAAAAGAAAATCACAACTCCTTACTGGGCGGTTATGACAGGTGGCAGTTGCAGCTGCTAGTACTTGAGGCTGGTACTGACGGTGCAACAGTGGTGGCAACAAGAGATGAGCAGGCGACACTGCAGCTATCCATCGACACCATTCTCCCATATCTGCAGGGTGGAGAAGTAACCCTGAGGCGAGAGATAGTACAAGGCCAACAAGGCCCACCAACAGGGAACTTACAGACCACACACGAACTGCTAGTGCCACTACTGTCGCCATTGTCTGCAGGGCAAGGAGTTGCAGCAACATGTAGCCTGAAAGCATACACAACATAATTATATTCACTGCATAATGTGGCCATTTATATTATAATTCTTAAAAGAGTACAAAACTATTCATATCATAGGAATCATTTATTTTAAAGATTCTGAAAAGTAGTGTCATATTTAAAAAATTGCTACTCTTAAAATGGGATTGAACTTTTTTCTTTACATTCTGTGTTTATTCCTATTTCTTTTCTTTATTTTTGCTGTATATCATATACACTGATAGTGATCACACATTTTTCACGGTTAGGAAAGTTAGACTGCATGAAAACTATTGCAATGGATTTGGAATTGGTGACACAGGGGCAGAAGGGGAAAGGTGTCCACAACACCACTTATCCTGTATCAGAACATTCACACATTCTTCTGGCAGATGCAGTCATAATTGTGGCAGTAAGTTTCATGACAGACAATGATGACTATTGAGAAAGGAAGCTCAGGAAACCCATTTGATTTGACATGGCTTAATCACTGAGAAGCTTTCATCCATTTACACTTGCTGTTTTATTTTTAGAACTGTCCTTCAGAAAATATTTCTGTTATCAATTACTTATTATTATTATTATTATTATTTAATGTTGTAATACTAATTACAACTATCATGTGTGTTTCATATTATATACACTAATGGAAAAAAATCACAACACCAAGGAGGAATTGTGTGACATAAACAAAAGTTGGCAAATGTGTTTCTGTATCTGAAATATGATGTCTATTCCAATTTTATGCCATTCACATAAGACTACCACTAGTAGGGTCACTATTAGGATACAAATAAAGTTTGCTTCAAATACACACTGTAACAGTCATGACCATTAGTTACCTTTGAGATTGTACATGGTGAGTTGATGTCAGTCAAAATTGCCTTTAAAGCAGCAAAGATGACATTATAAACACCCCACTAAGTTTGAAGGAGGTCATGTAATAGGGCTATAAGAATGTGGATATCCCTACTGTGGAACTGTAGAAAGACTGGGCAGAAATGTAGCCAATGTACACGATTGCTAGCAGTGGTGGTCATGAGAATGTACAGTCGCAAGGCGACTGGGCTCTAGATGGCCTCATCTCACTACTGAGAGAGAAGATCATCATGTTTGTCATATGGCTCTGGTGCCTCATACTGCATCTGCAGCACCAATTTGAGCAACAGCTGGCACCACAGTGATACAACAAACTGTTACAAATCAGTTACTTCAACGAGCTCTGAGCTAGATACCTTGTAGCAGGCATTCACCAACCACTGCCATTTGTGACTTCAGTGGTATAAAGCAAATGCTCATTGAAGGGCAGGATGGAGGTCTGTTGTGTTGTATGATGAAAACTGGTTCTGCCTCAGTGCCAGTGACGGCTGTGTGTTGGTTAGGAGGAGGCCAATTGAGGGTCTCCAACCAACCTATATATGTGCTACACACACTGGGCCTACACCTAGAATTATGGTCTGGGGTGAAATTTCGTATGACAGCAGGAGCACTTTTGTGGTTATCTCCTGACTGCAAATTTGTATGTCAATCTGGTAATTGTTGAGCAGCCATTCATGAAGAGCATTCCAGGGGTTGTTTTCCAACACAATAACAGAACATATGGAACATCATCAGATGACAACTCCAGTGTTATCCACAAACAGCATTAACCATCTCTGTATTGACTGATCAAATGCAACAGGTATGAAACTCTATTCCACAAACTGGCATCCAACACCTGTACAACACAATGCATGCACATTCGCACACTAGCATTCAATATTCTGGCAGTTACACCTGTCATTAATGTACTAGCATTTCATATTTGCAAAGGCTTATCTTGCACTACACTTTTTTTCCATCAGTGTATTACCTTCACAAGTGTATTACCCATCCCGTATAAGTGCACAATTGTTATTTGACCTTGAAATCTGTCCTTATGCTTAGACACATTTCACCAAAATTGATCAACTGTGATAGATAATGGGCAGATAATTATAAATGTAAATGCAAAAATTAATGAAGAAACTTTTTTTTTTTAAATATATAACTAGGGTAAATTAATTACACAGTGGTTGGCTCTTGCACAGTCATTGATACCTAGGTTACATTTTTCCTTGTGATAAGTTTTTTAACATTTTCTGCTTGAACATGTATAATTAAATGCATAAGAAAGTTAGGGTATTCACATATATGTTATTTATGCACAAAACTTTGCACTGCAGAAACAGGGAAAGTCATGAACGACATCTGTGTGCAATATTTACAATTACATTTAAGGATGCTTATCAGTATATTTCTAAGCACATTTATGTCAATTGCATGTTATATGTGCATTTCATGGAACTGACATGAATTTGCCATGTTACATCTGCACTTCCCCTCATGAGCCATGGACCTTGCCAAGGTTGTGTGGTATGAGTTCCTCAACAATACAAACACCTGTATCATAGGTGCACCCTATTTGTGGAGACGCCAGGAAAAACATGTGGTTCCTGAAGAGTGGCATCAGCCTTTTCAGTAGATGCAGGGGTAACAGTCTGGATGAGTGACTGATCTGGCCTCGTAATGTTAGCTAACGTGGACTTGTGCTGCTGGTACTGTGAATGACTGAAAGCAAGGGGACACTACAGCCATTATTTTTCCACCAGGCATGCAACTTTTCTTAAGGTTAAATGATTATGGCATCCTCCTCAGTAAAATATTCTGGAGGTAAAGTAGTGCCCCTTTCAGATCTCTGGGCAAGGATTACTCAGGAGGGTATCATCTTCAGGGAAAGCAAAACTGTCATTCTATAGGTTGGAGCACAGAATGTTAGATCACTTAATCGGTAGGGAGGTTAGAGATTTAAAAAGAGAAATGGATAGATTGAAGTTGGATAGAGTGGGATTGGTGAAGTGTAGAGGCAGGAAAAACAGGACTTCTGGTCAGGTCAGTACAGGGTTGTAAATACAGACTCAAATAGGATTAATGTAGAAATAGGTCTAATAATAAATAACAAAATAGGAATGCAGGTAAGTTACTATGACCAAATGAACGAATTATCATAGCCAAAATGGACATGATGCCAACACCCACCCAGAAGTTCAAGTTTATATGCCAACCAGCTCCACAAATGATGAAGAAATTGAAAGAATGTATGAAGAGATAAAAGAAATTATTTAGATGGTTGGAGGACAGGAATATACAACTGTGATGGTGGATTGGAATTCAACAGTAGGAGAAGGAAGTGATGGAAAAATAACAGAAAAATACAGATTGTGTTGAAAAGAATGAAAAAGGATTTTGGGTGGTAGAATTTTGCACAAAGATAATTTAATCTCACTAACGCCTGGTTTAAGAACCATGTGAGAAGGTTGTACTCTTTGAAGATGCTTGGAGACACTATAGACTTCTTATATAGTGGTATGATAGTGGTAAGGCAGAGATTTTGAAAGAAAATTTTCAAGAGTAAAACATTCCCAAGGGCAGATGTAAATTCTGACCATAATTTATTGGTTAATTAAGGAAATTAAGGAGACAGGAGATGGATAAGCTGACGAACCAGAGATTATTGAGAGTTTTAGAGTGAGCATTAGATCATGTTTGAGCGTAATGAGAGAAAGGAATACAGTAGAAGACAAATGAACAGTTTTGAGATATGACATAGCGAAGGCAGCACAGGATCATTAATGAATTTAATTGATGAAAACAGAGAATATAAAAATAGACATCATTATAGAAAGGGAAGAGAAAGTAGATGAAGATGAGTTGGGAGATATGATCTGTGGAAATAAATTGGCAGAGCACTGAAAGATCTAGGTCAAAGCAAGGCCCCTGTAGTAGATGACATTCCATCAGAATTGTTGAAATCCTTGGAAGAGCCAGCCATGAAAGAACTATTTCACCTAATTTGCAAGATATGAGGCAGGCAAAATACTGTCTGACTTCAAGAACGGTGTAATAATTCCAGTTCCAAAGAAAGCCGGTGCTGACAGGTGTGAATATTCCCACACTATCAGTTTAATAAATAGCATTTTATGAAAAGGATAGTCACCATATGGAGGAGACGAGTTGGAGACAGGCATGACAAAAAGACTGCTAAACATGTGAGCTGTTAGCCAAAAGGCATTCTTCTGAAGTAGACAAAAATT
Organism: Schistocerca cancellata; assembly: GCF_023864275.1. NCBI lineage: Eukaryota > Metazoa > Arthropoda > Insecta > Orthoptera > Acrididae > Schistocerca > Schistocerca cancellata. The sequence continues at coordinate 102,903,614 of NC_064629.1, read as the reverse complement.
ACACACACACACACACACACACACACACACACACACACACACACACACACAAGTACAACTCACACACACATGACCACTGTTTCAGACACTTAACAAGTGACAGTTGCAAAACATTTACACAAAGTAGTTTCAGAAGAACTGGTAGAAACCAACCAAGGGGAAGATCAGTTTACATTCCATATAAATGCTGGAATATTAAAAAGGAAAAACTCCCTAACATTCTGCAGAAATTACTTGCTGGTACCAGCAATAAACATTAATGGTGATACACTCAATGAACAAATGAAGAAGTATTGTTAAATTTTGTGAGTTCCAACAACAAAGAAAAATAAAATGAAGTCAACACATAAATGAAGTAATAAAAAGTGTCCAATGCAGCTCATTCATTTTGCATACTTTCATGCCCTGTTAGCTTACAAAATTATTTTCTATGGTGAGTCAGCTTATGTAAGGAAAGTATTCATTCAGTAAGGGTTAACAATAATGATACTGCTGAACATTAGAAATGCAACACCTGGAAGTACATAAAATAATGACATTTTACTTATGTTGTGTATCCAGTATATAAGGAAGAATACATGATTATACTTGTTAGGGATTTGGGGGTATACAGGGTGCAACATGTAGTACACAGAGTTGTCAGCTGGTCATTGTGTCTGGGTTTGGATGACAGAAACAGGACCATCATTCCGTGCCATTTCTCATCTATGCCAGAGTTCACGAGTCAGAGTGGCGGGCAAGTGGTGGTGGCTGTTCTCTTGGCAATCCATGACCAGAAGTTTTCAATGGTTGCTGTGCCTGTATGACAACAAAGAATCAAATCTCGCAGTGTTTGTTCTCCTTGGATTCTCCATACATGGATAGAAACTTTGTGATGCTGTATGTGTATGACATACTTGTCCAAAAAGGTAACATAATACCAGTCCTACATCCAGTGTTGTTTTAGGGTGCACCACTGTGGATCTGCTTCTCTCTGCTGCAGTGTCATGGGATGCTGCAACACTGGTAACCATGGTGACAGTCCATAATGCTCCAGAGCACTTCCCACTGTTCGTGTGGATATTTGTCTTGTGGCAAACATGCCCATTTCCAGAAATAAGGTAGGTAATGCGGCTCCACTGTTTTCCACGGCTAAGTGAACAGTACGTCTGTCTCCTCAGGTGCTAATAAGATGAGATTGCTGATGTTCTGCAGGGGATTAAGTATGACCTTCCTGAAACCACAGATTCCATATTCTTGTGACAGTCTTATGATCCTGCACAATGTGAGCAGCAGTAAAACCATAGTCTCAGCAGGCCACAGTCCCGCCACTGTTGAATTCTGACATCTGCTGGTAGACATTTCTCCTTCTAGGGTGAGGCATAAAACTGTCTCCTCACAAATTACCAACACTCAGACATGATTTCTGAATGAGAAACTGTTATCTAAGTTATCCTTACATATGGAATGTAGGTGGCATTACTCATGCCTACTTTGTGTGGCTGCACTGAAATGCTAATCGTTTATCTATTTGAGCATGTAGCACACTTAATACCAAATTGATGGTTATAACTGTCTTCAAGGTGTTGCAATTTTTATGGCCAGTGGTGCACACATTTTGCAGTGGTCTCCCTCGAGATCTTGGAATTTTCCCTCACTTTTCAATGCATTTACTCCTTAATGGTATTTGTTGTTAATAATGTAAGTCAGCCCAACTCGAACAGTGAGTTATGCAACCACAATATGGGGCTTAAAAATAATTTCTGTGTAGACTTCACCTCCTTTTACACGGTTCACAGTCAGGTTCTGTATTTTGGTGCAAAAGTTTATAAAAAATCCTCATCTGATATAAAGCAAGAAATTGCTAATCTCTATCAACTTAGAAGAAAATTACCTTTTTAGCCCCTCTTGAAAATCATCTGAAGCTCTAGATTTAAGGATTAATGATTCTTACTATGTGAATGACAAATAGTGCTGTTCATAATAAAAAGGCATCTGATCTTATTGATCATAAATAACAGATCATGATAAACCTCAATGTGGTCTTGTAGGTATTACACTAGCAGCTGTATGAGATAAATAACAGCTCTTTACTGTAACTTGAGGAAGCAACTGCTTCCTTCCAAAGTATCAGCATCTCTCCTCCAAGTTAGCAGCATTTCTGATAACATCTATATTGTAAATTTAGCTTGAGTAAGAACAAATAAGTGTATAGCAGCTTAATGACAGTTAATTGTTACTGCAGTTCCTTACAGCTGCATCACTTTGGTAATATACCCCTTGATTCATTCTATATCCTTGAAGGTACTCCCTTATGATGACAGCCACACAACATGATGGATTGATGGATGGATGGATGAATGAATAATTAAACTTTTGTGCATAATTGAAGAAGCACAGAGCAGTTGACAGGCATGTAGGATAGATTATAAACTGATTAGTTTTCAGAACAGGTCAAAAGCTGAACAACTTATTGTTCTTCCTATTTCCCTGTCCATTGCCAGTGTTTCTTCTACTTCATGGCAGAACCTTATTCAAAACTGTATTTTCTGTCAATGCTTAGCACTTCATTATTCTTAGTATAATGCTGCACACCTGCAGTGTTTTTGGGTTCTGGAATTGTATGTGTGTTACAACATAGTTCCTACAAAATGAACCTAAATGAATGGGAACTTTTTAATGCTGAAGAATACAGGATTTTAAAAAAATCACATTGCTCAGGCTCTAGAGGAGTATACGAAGCAAGCAAGCAAGCAATCAAGGACAGAAATCAAACAATGAACTGCAGTAGGATTTATATAAAGTTAAGAAAATATTACTAGTATAGAAGGCAACTGAAAACTAGGACACTGAGATAACGGGGAAAAGAGAAATCATTGTCTCTGATGACTAAGCACAATCAATGGGTGGAAGGGGAAGGTATGAACAATGAAATACAAGAGACGGGTGGGAAGAATGAGAAAAAGAGAAGGTGAAAGGGATAAAGATTCGGCAACAAGAAAAGAAGTTAAGAGTAACTACAGTTAAGGGTTTGGTGAAAAACAAATAAACTGTCAATCCTAAATCAAGGAATGAACATAACATGGATTTTTATAACACTGTGGAAACAATGAAATAAGTTAATTTACTAATCTGGTCTCCAGAAATGACAATAGAAAAATAATTATGTGCATTGTGTACTGAGAAAAATTTGCTCTTCTTATAATATTTATGGAAAGGCCACAAAGGAACTGACCAACACGTTCTGAATGTACTTAATGATATCACTGTGCTATGTACACACTCACTGTGGTGTAACAGTTATGGTCACTGTTTGCCAACCTATAGGTCATCAGTTCGATTCCCACCTTGAGTAATTATTTATCATTTAAGATTTGTAATTTCTGAAACATTTTGGGACTTAGTAACTAATGGAATACTGGAATTTACTAGGTCATATTTGAGACTCAGTTTCAGATTCTATGGAGACATGTACATTGGACAAAAAATCAGGCACCCCTAAGAAGCAGCACAGTAATACCATGCTAACACTGCCTCCAGCCTTCACAATGGCCTCAATTCGGCAAGGAAGAGAGTCCATAAGTTACTTCAGGTGAGCCATAACCAGCTGAAGCTGATAATGAAGCCCATAGAACTACAAAAAATGCAAGAATGTTGATTTCTGAACTTCACCCGCTCTTCCAAATAGTCCTAGAAATTTTTTTGTGGAATTAAGTCGGGATGATTTAGTGGGCCTGTTGAGGTGCAATAGGGTGCTTGAGCATTTGTCAAAACAAGAATAATTGTGTGCAGTTCTATGACCATGGCTCTTGTCATCTTGGAAGATGGGAGTCTCCACAGTATACTCATCATGCAGATCTACATCCACATTTACATACATAATGCACATGCCACTGTACAGACAGACATGGCATAGGGTACCTCATACCACTACTAGTCATTTCCTTTCATGTTCCACTCACAAATAAAGTGAGGGAAAAATGACTATCTATATGCCTCTGTATGAGCCCTAATTTCTCTTTGTCTTATCTTCATGGTCCTTATGCAAAATGTACATTAGTGGCAATAGAATCATTCTGCAGCCAGTTTCAAATGCCAGTTCTCTAAATTTTCTCGATAGTGTTCCAAAAAAAGAAAGCTTTATCTTCCCTCGAGGGATTTCCATTTGAGTCCATGAAGAATCTCTGTAACACTTGCATGATGATCGAACCTACCAGTAACACATCTAGCAACACATTTCTCAACTGCTTCAATGTCTTCCTTCATTTCAACCAGGTGGGGATTCCAACAACTTGAAAACTAGTCTTCTATATGTAGACTCTTTCACAGATGAACCACACTTCTCTAAAATTCACACAACACACCTTAAGTCCACCATTCGCCTTCGTTACTACAATCCTTACATGCTGATTCCATTTCATGTTGCTTTTCAACATTTACACCTACATGTTCAATGTGAGTGTGTCAAGCAGCACACTACCAATGCTGCTTTTGAACACTATTGATTGTTTTTCCTACTCAACTGTATTAACTTATATTTTTCTACATTCACAGTTAGCTGCCATTCATCAAACCAACTAGAAATCTTGTCTAAGTCATCTTGTATCCTCCTACAGTCACTCAATGATGACAATTTCCCATATACCACAGCATCATTGGCAACATTCAGAGTAAGTCTATGGTCAGTTGTATATAAACACGCAAATCATGCGATACTAGTTGGCGGTGACTTTAACCTACTGAGTATATACTGGGACACATATGGATTCATTGCAGGGGGTACAAATAGACAGTCTTGTGAAGTACTTTTGAACGTGTTTTCTGAAAACTGTCTTTAGCAGCTAGTTTGGCAGCCGACACGCAATGGAAATACCTTTAACCTTATTGCTACAAACAGGCCAGATTTTATGAAAATTAATAAATCAATCAAGGGGGCTAGGAGTGTGTTTCTGCTTAGAAACAGCAGATAAATAGTTGTTAGCATCTCACTTAGACAATCTACATCTACATCTACATCCATACTCTGCAAGCCAGCTGATGGTGTGTGGCGGAGGGTACCTTGAGTACCTCTATCAGTTCTCCCTTCTATTCCAGTCTCGTATTGTTTCTGGAAAGAAAGATTGTCGGTATGCCTCTGTGTTGGCTATAATCTCTCTGATTTTATACTCATGGTCTCTTTGTGAGATATACGTAGAAGGGAGCAATATACTGCTTGACTCCTTGGTGAACTCAGAACTTCAACAAAAGCCCGTACCAAGCTACTGATCGTTTTCTTGCAGAGTCTTCCACTGGAGTTTATCTATCATCTCTGTAATGCTTTCGCGATTATTAAATGATCCTATAACAAAGTGCACTGCTCCCCGTTGGACCTTCTCTATCTCTTCTACCAATTCTATCTGGTACAGATCCCACACTGGTGAGCAGTATTCAAGCAGTGAAAAAGTGTACTGTAACCTACTTTCTTTGTTTTTGGACTGCATTTCCTTAGGATTCTTCCAATGAATCTCAGTCTGGCATCTGCTTTACTGACGATTAATTTTATATGGTCATTCCATTTTAAATCACTCCTAATGTCTACTCCCAGATAATTTATGGAATTAACTGCTTCCAGTTGCTGACCTGCAATATTGCAGCTAAATGATACAGGATCTTTTTTTCTATGTATTTGCAGCACATTACATTTGTCTACATTGAGATTCAATTGCCATTCCATGCACCATGCGTCAATTCATTGCAGATCCTCCTGCATTTCAGTACAATTTTCCATTGTTACAACCTCTCAATATACTACAGCATCATCTGCAAAAAGCCTCAGTGAGCTTTTGATGTTATCCACAAGATCATTTATATATATTGTGAATAGCAACAGTCCTATGACACTCCCCTGCAGCATACCTGAAATCACTCTTACTTTGGAAGACTTCTCTCCATTGAGAATGACATGCTGCGTTCTGTTATCTAGGAACTCCTCAACCCAATCACACAATTGGTCTGATAGCCCATATGCTCTTACTTTGTTCATTAAACGACTGTGGGGGACTGTATCAAACGCCTTACGGAAGTCAAGAAACATGGCGTCTAACTGGGAACCTGTGTCTATGGCCCTCTGAGTCTCGTGGACGAATAGCGCGAGCTGGGTTTCACATGATCGTCTTTTTCGAAACCCATGCTGATTCCTACAGAGTAGATTTCTAGTCTCCAGAAAAGTCATTATACTCGAACACAATATGTGTTCCAAAATTCTACAACTGATCGACGTTAGAGATATAGGTCTATAGTTCTGCACATCTGTTCAACATCCCTTCTTGAAAACGGGGATGACCTGTGCCCTTTTCCAATCTTTTGGAATGCTACGCTCTTCTAGAGACCTACGGTACACCGCTGCAAGAAGGGTGCAAGTTCCTTCACATACTCTGTCTAAAATCGAACTGGTATCCTATCAGGTCCAGTGGCCTTTCCTCTTTTGAGCAATTTTAATTGTTTTTCTATCCCTCTATTTCGATATGAACCATTTTGTCATTTGTGCGACAATCTAGAGAAGGAACTACAGTGCAGTCTTCCTTTGTGAAACAGCTTTGGAAAAAGACACTTAGTATTTCGGCCTTTTAGTCTGTCATCCTGTTTCAGTACCATTTTGGTCACAGGGTGAATGGACATTTTGTTTTGATCCACCTATCGCTTTGACATAAGACCAAAATTTCTTAGGATTTTCTGCCAAGTCAGTACATAGAACTTTACTTTCGAATTTATTGAACACCTCTCGCATAGCCCTCCTCACACTACATTTCACTTTGTGTAATTTTTGTTTGTCTGAAAGGCTGTGGCTATGTTTATGTTTGCTGGGAAGTTCCCTTTGCTTCCGTAGCAGTTTTCTAACTCGATTGTTGCACCACAGTGGCTCTTTTCCATCTCTTACGATCTTGCTTGGCACATACTCATCTAATGCATATTGTACATTGGTTCTGAACTTTGTCCACTGATCCTCAACACTATCTGTACTTGAGATAAAACTTTTGTGTTGAGCCATCAAGTACTCTGAAATCTGCTTTTTGTCACTTTTGCTAAACAGAAAAATCTTCCTACCTTTTTTAATATTTCTATTTATGGGTGAAATCACTGATGCTGTAACCGCTTTATGATCGCTGATTCCCTGTTCTGCGTTAACTGTTTCAAGTAGTTCGGGTCTGTTTGTCACCAGAAGGTCTTATATGTTATCGCCATGAGTCGGTTCTCTGTTTAACTGCTCAAGGTAGTTTTCAGATAATGCACTTAAAAAAATTTCACTGGATTCTTTGTCCCTGCCACCTGTTATAAACGTTAAGTCTCCCAGTCTATATCTGGTAAATATGAACTGAAATCATTTAGTTATAGAATGATGGACATAGAGGAATTATGGGCAACGTTTAAACAGATTGTAAATTGTGCTCTGGACAAGTAGGTGCCTCATAAGTGAACTAAGGATGGAAAAGACTCACTATCATTTAATAATAAAATTCAGAAAATGTTGATGAAGCAAAGGCTGTTGAACTCTTGGTTCAATAGAGGACACGCAAATGATGACAGTCAAAGATTAGTGGAGATTCACACGTCTGTGAAAAGATCTATTCATGAAGCATACAACAGCTTCCACTGTCATACCTCGGCTACAGATCTGTCAGTTAACCTGAAAAGATTCTGGTACTATGTAAAATCACTAAACAGGTCTAAGGCTTCCATGCAGTCACTCATTGATCAGTCTGGTTTGGCAGCAGAACATAGCAAAAGGAAGGACAAAGTTTTAAATTCCATGTCTATCATGGAAATCATTCATATGAGAGGATTGTACAAACATACTACCATTTGACCATTGCACAGAGTCCTGTATGGATGATATAGTAATAAGCATCCCTGGCATAGAGAAACAACTGAAGGAATTGAAAATAAATAAGTCACCAGGGCTGGATGGGTTCCAAATTTGGTTTTACAAAGAGTACTCTATGTCATTGGATCCTTACTTAGTTTGCATTTATCACAAATCCGTCCACTAGCACAAAGAGCCAAGCAACTGGTAAAAAGCGCAGGTGACTCCTGTATATAAGAAGGGTAAAACAATGGACCCACAAAATTACAGACCAATATCCTTAACGTTGGTTTGCTCAAGAATTCTAGAGCATATTCTGAGTTCTAATACAACAAATTTCCTTGACACTGAAAAGCTCATGTCCACAAATTAGCATGGCTTTAGAAAGTATTGCTTGTGCAAAAACCAGCTTGCTGCTTTCTCACATGATATACTGCAAACTATGGATGAAGGGCAACAGACAGATTCCATACTACTGCTAGATTTCCAAAAACCATTCAACACGGTACCCCACTGCAGACTGTTAATGATGGTATGATCATACGGAATAGGCTCAAAGACTTCTTAAGTAACAGAACCCAGTATGTTCTCCTCAATGGTGAGTGTTCATCAGGAACAGGAGTAAAATCAGGGATGCCCCAGCGAAGTGTGATAGGACTGTTGATATTTTTTCTATATACATAAATGATCTGGTGGGCAGGATGGGCAGCAATCTGTTGTTCACTAATGATGCTGTGGAGTACAGGAAGGTGTTGAAGATTAGTGACTGTAGGATGATACACGATGACCTAGACAAAATTTCTAGTTGGTGTGATGACCAGCAGCTGGCTCTAAATGTAGAAAAATTTAAGTTAATACAGGTGAGTAGGAAAAGCAAACCCTTAATGTTCAGATACAGCATTAGTACTATCCTGCTTGACACAGTCACACGTCATTTAAATATCTGGGCATAACATTGTGAAGCAATATGAAATGGAGTGAGCATGTGAGAATTGTTGTAGGGAAGACGAATGGTCAACTTTGGTTTATTGGGAGAATTTTAGGAAACTGTGGATCATCTGTAAAGGAGACTGCATGCAGGATGCTAGTGCAACCTATTCTTGAGTACTGCTTGAGTGTGTGGGATCCACACCAGGTCAGATTGAAATAGTTCAGAGGCAAGCTGCTAGATTTGTTACCGCTAGAGTCGATCAGCTTGCAAGTGTTACGGATATGCTTTGGGAGCTCAAGTGGGAATCCTTGGGGGGGGGGGGGGGGGGGGGGGGGGAGGGGGCGGAAGAAGACATTCATTTTGAAGGACACTACAGAGGAAGTTTAGAAAACTGTCATTTGGAGCTGACTGCAGAACAATCCTACTGCTGCCAACATACATTTCGCATAGGGACCACAAAGATAAGATATGAGAAATTAGGGCTCATACAGACGCATATACACAGTCACTTTTCCCTTGCTCTATCTGTGAGTGGAACAGAAAAGGAATTGACTAGTAGTGTTAGAGTGTACCTTCCACCACACATCATGTGGTGGCTTGAGGAGTATGTATGTAGATGTAGAAACAGCTGCAGATTGCTGATCATCCTGTCTATCAGATCAATTATGTATGTAAAGAATAAGAATGGTCCAATCATATTTTCATGCAGCACTCCTATGACACCCTTGTGTCTGATTAATACTCACTGTCCAGGACAACATACTTGGTTCTAAAGCTTTGTCACCAAAAAGATCAAAATAAGCATGCTGGTTCATATTTGCAGCATCCTGGATGAGTAGATACAAGTCATGATACTACTAACACCCCCAAAAAACAACGAATCACCACAGATCTAAACTACCCCCTCCACATATAGCTGTTTAAATTTCTCACTGGGTTGTTAGTGCACTTGGTACCTTTTGTTACTTCAAAAATGCATAACAGAGACTCACATGAGCTCACTACATACAGCCAGTCAGTTACAGTTCAGTTTCTATGTTGTCTGGCCCATTGTAGATGTGCAGCTTTATGTGCTGCAGTTCCTGTCAGAGTTAAAACTGAATTTCACTGACAAGGCATGTCCCTCTGGTCCTGCCTTTTTGCAACAACTATTCTTTCACCTTGTTACATGGTTGCAAGTGGAATACTACTGCTTACAGACATGGTGGACAGTCAGTGTTCATATACCAACAAATTGGATGCCTTCATTCATGGTACTGCCACAGACACATCTAATTGTGACAGCTCCTTTCCACCATTCTGTCATGTCTCCAAATCGACCCATCAACTGCGATGATTCCATACAAAATACACACACATCACTATGCTGCCATGACTTATGTCAGCAGGGATGGGTCACATCATTGCCTGGTATGAATTCCACGCTGGGGTGGCCGAGCGGTTCTAAGTGCTACAGTCTGGAACCGCGCGACCACTGCAGTCGCAGGTTCGAATCCTGCCTCTGGCATGGATGTGTGTGATGTCCTTAGGTTAGTTAGGTTTAAGTAGTTCTAAGTTCTAGGGGACTGATGACCTCAGAAGTTAAGTCCCATAGTGCTCAGAGCCATTTTTTTATGAATTCCACACCAACTACAGTGCTCAAATTTGTCCAGTGTCCTCTTTTAAGGGGGCAACTAATAGTTTGCCTGGTGCTATTAGTTTGTTGGAGATGCTAGGTATCTCGGTCACTGAAATCACTCTGAGGTGACAAGTCAAGGTATACCTCCTCCAGTGTAGTGCAGCAACTCGACGTGGCATGGACTCGACATGGCATGGACTCAACAAGTCACTGGAAGTCCCTCCAGAAATACAGAGCCATGCTGCCTCTATAGCCATCCGTAATTCTGAAAGTGTTGCTGGTGCAGGATATTGTTCAGGAACTGACCTCTTCATTATGTTCCACAAATGTTTGATATGATTCGTGTCGAGCAATCTGGGTACTCAAATCATTCACTCAAATTGTCTAGAATGTTCTCCAAACCAGTTGCAAACAACTGTGGCCTGGTGGCATGGCACATTGTCATCCATAAAAATTGTATCATTATTTGGGAACATGAAGTCCATAAATGGCTGCAAATGGTCTGCATAACCATTTCCGTTTTCCAGCCATCTGGGGTCCAACCGATACGTTCACAAGCCCAGGAGAGGCACTGTAGGTGATGTGGTGCTGTTAGCAAAGGCCTTTGTATCAGTCGTCTGCTGCAATTGCCCATTAATGCCAAATTTTGCTGCAATGAGCTAATGGATTCATTCGTCATAACTCCCACATTGATTTCTGTTGTTATTTCACACATTGTTGCTTATCTGTTAGCCTGTTAGTGCTGACAATCCTACGCAGTCACTGCTTTTGGTCATTAAGTGAAGGGAATCAGCCACTGCATTGTCTGTGGTGAGAGGTAATGCTTAAAATTTGGTGTTCTAGGCACACTCTTCACACTGTGGATCTCTGAATATTGAATTCTCTAACAATTTCTGAAGTGAAATGTCCCATGCATCTAGCTCCATCCACTATTCCACATCCAAGGTCTGTTAATTCCCATCATGTAGCCATAATCATGTTGAAAACCTTTCCACATGATTCACCTGGGTACAAATGATGACTCTGCCAATGCAATGCTATTTTAAACCTCATGTACATGATACTACCACCATCTGTGTATGTGCATATTGCTAACACATGACTTTTGTCACCCCAGTGTATGGTATTGTAGTGGACAGAGATGTGGACTTGTAGTATCAAATGTCATGGGTTCAAGTACCGCTTCCTTGTGAGTTTTTTGATTCACCTTTGCACTTTGTAAAAAATTCTGGGACTTTCTTGTTACTTTAACAGAATTATCTCCCTCCCTCCCTCCCTCTCTCTCTCTCTCTCTCTCTCTCTCTCTCTCTCTCTCTCTCTCTCTCAGCAGTGACTATGTTCCATTAAGTGGATATGCTAGAGAATATGGGTGTACAAATTGCAAGAGCATTGTCTATGTCATTGTCTGATTTGATGGCAAATCAGTACTTATTTATTCATCCAAAAATCACCATAACAGCACAAGACTTCTGATGTCATGGAAACATCACTGCTTCCTTCAGCTCTGCACTGAACACACAGAAAACATTTAATACCTCAAGTTTAGAACTGAAAAGCTGAAAACCATTAAGCATGCAGTGGTGCTAACACGCACAGCATTAATGGTCTCTCCAAAATGCATCTTCTAGTATGATTTGGTGTAATAAAGTATTGAGAAAAGTGACATTGTCAGATAAATATGCTACCTATAGATTTTATCTTGACGTTAACTTTTTGTGTTAGTCTAGTAGTCAATTATGAAATGGAAAAAAGATGAAATGAATATTGCTAGTGCATGATACTGTCACTCCCACACCCGAAACAGACAGACAGACAGACAGCAGACAGACAGATTCACAGACTGATTTGCAGCATAGACCGAGGTGTAGGTTAGTTCCGATACGTAAATGTCACAGCCTTCCCCAGTATGGAAACCATGAGCTGCCCCTGCTGTATGTTATCTTAATTGGTAACCTGTATTGAGTGAAGTGTGTTTCAACTTACCTAAATAAATGTAAAGGGTAGGTGTTTCATATGTCTGATCCTGTAGGCCACTCAGTAAGTATGCTGGAATTAGGTACGCAAGCCACACACATGCTGAAGCGGGAATGTTGTAAATGAACTGCCAAAAACCAACAAAAACACATTAATGCTTTCAGAATACATTTTTAAACAGAATTACACAAAAATAATAACAAATTTCAGTTAAGGTTGTACATACCAGATTCACTAAAACACACACAACAAATTTCAGGACAAATGGTTATATTAATATAATAGCACTGATTTAACATTTAAAAATGTACATTATACAGCACAAAAAATTGCCTGAAATTTGGACTGAGCACGAAGTAAAGCAGGACTCAATCACATTACAACATTGTTCATGAAAGTATAGAACGCTGGTACTTGTGAGCTGGCTGAATGAGTTATATCTTCTTGATACTCAGCACGATACACACACTGCAAATATGTAGGAGAACCTGTGTCATCCAACTCGAGTGTTTGCAGACCTTGAAAAAGTACTTGTGATGAAATGGAGCCAATGATGGTACAGAGGCAAGAAATAATGTGGATTATGGTGAGACCAGCATTATGTCTTCATTGATCTTTGAGTCAACAGACTGAAATGTGGCCATTTACAAGTGATTATGAGCCTTGCATCTTGACAGCAGTGAAACTCGTGTAAGAGATGTGGAAAAAATTAAGTGTTTTGATATTACAAATTATCCAACTATGGAATCACCAGTCATAGTTGTAATTTTTGCTCAGTATTTATTGTTCCCACACACCATCAAAAATACTGAATTTCAGTATTGTACAGTAATGTTCAAAATTATTTTGCACAACTGCCTGCCTGTGCCCCCATAATGAATCCATGGACATCCCAGTGTATATTTGGTAGGTTAAAGTCACCTCCAGCTAGTATTGTATGCACTATGGACTGTGGACTTTCTTCGAATTGCTCTAGAACTATCACAGCAGAATTGGGGGGGCTGGTAAAAACATCCAACAATTAGCTTCATTTTACTTAGACCTGTTATACACAACCAGATAATTTCACTGTCACATTCATCTTTGACCTCAAAAGAGACAATATTTTTGTCAACTACAATGAAAACTCCCCCTCCTATGGTCTCTAATCTGTTTTTCCAATACACGTTCCACGACTCGCCAAATATCTCAGAGCAATCCACATTGTGTTTCAGCAAGCTCTTGGTCCTGAAAATAATTTGAGTGTGAGAACTTTCCTGGATGGAAGTAAATTTGGATACTCTATAATGAATACATTGACCATTTACTGACAAAATTTTGACAGTTGAAGTGTGTCTACTCTGAACATCCTCTAACTTCCCTTGCTGCACATCGACTGTTGAGTGTTCATCATAGTACCTCAAGCAACCACCTAGCCTTAAAAAAAGCCTCACATGCACTCCACAAGTACTGTAAAACCTGATTAACTGCTTCCTTTCTGTTGTGCACCCTGACCTGTCAAGGGGAGTCCTAAAAATCCCCAACTGATAATGCAGGTCTAAAAACCTGCAGCCGAGATGGTCACAGAGTCAACGGATCCTTTTGTTGGGACCCTCCACTTGGCTCCAAACCAAAGGACGCCGATCAACTGAGGGAACAATGTTGCAAATTTCTAGCTCTGATTGCAACCCACACATGAGGCCAGCAGCCTTTGCTGCTTCCATCAGCTGCCTGTATGAACTTAGGATGGCCTCAGAACCCATGTGCCAGGCATTGTTGGTGCCTAACTGAGCAACAACTTGCAGATGACTCCACCATGCATGCTCAATAGCTGCAGACCTGGAAGTATTAGTATGGAAATTCTCAGTAAAGAGAAAAATGTAGTATACAAAACCAAGGACATCGTACAGAGATGGGGAGACTATTGAAAAGAGCTATGTTATACAGATCACAAACCAACAACTCTGTAACTTGAATCCAAAACAATGTAAATGATGGTGAGAAAGGATCAACAATCATAATGGATAAAGTACAGAGCACAACAGCTGCAATGAAAAATGGGAAATGAGTAGGTACAGATACAAAACCAGGAGAAATATTAAAATGTTTGAACCAAGAGGGTGTAAGAGAAATACTGAGGTTATGTAATGAAGTATATGACTTTCTGACAATACTAATGATTCCAATACCAAAGAAACAAGCAACCACGAAATGCAGTGAACACAGTAGAGTTAGCCTCATTTCACATGCAACCAAAGTGATGTTAAGTATCATTAATAAAAGCCTGGAAGAGGTAATGGAGGAGATCCAGCTGAAGAGCAGTTTGGTTTTAGATGGAATACAGGCACAAGAGGTGCACTAGGACTCTTGCTAATTTTGGGAGAGAACAGTCTGAAGTTCAAATAGCTTACTGATTCAGGATTTTTTGAATAATCTCATTTTATAGTTAGTTAATCTTCTGTTAAAAGAAGCACATGTCAGAGCTAATTATGATACATGTACGACTCATCTGGATTTTCAAATTAATTTTAATCATGATAGTGAGTTGTATATTTTAATGTTATGCCTTATCCTTCAAGAGCAATTGTCACATCAATAACTTTCTCATCCCTAAGTCAAAATCCTTATCCACTGGCATTAGCAGCCGCTTAGTTTTCACACTCATCCACAGTATGCAGGTCCAACAACAGGAAGTTCTGGGGAAAAATCTAGCTGAATACCTATTATATCATTTTTGGGCAACTTAACATCATGAAGTAATTCACATACCTCACAAGCAGACAATCTGTGTTGTTGTCTAGCATGTAAAGCATGGTATTTACACAGTTTACTGTACACTATTTTTTACGCAATCTTGCAACAACAATCATCAATCACATAACAATGAAGTGCTTTATAGTGACTAAAGCAATTAGCAGTGGCTGGCACTGGACCTAAGACAAAGGCACAAAAGGATATAAATTCAACTAAATAACTAGGAATTACAATTATAAACACCTTAAATTGCAAAGAACACAGAAAATGTTGTGGGGAATGCAAACCAAAGTGTGCTTTTTATTGGCAGAACACTTAGAAGATGCAACATATCTACTAAAGGGACTGCCTACACTACACTTGTTCGTCCTCTTTTGGAGTACTGCTGGGTGGCATGGGATCCTTAGCAGATAGGATTAACAGAGTACACTGAGAAAGTTCAGAAAAGGGCAGCATGTTTTGGATTATAGAGAAGTAGGAGGGAGAGTGTCGTAGAAATCATTAAAACAAAGGTGTTTTTCACTGTAGCAGGATCTTCTCATGAAATTTCAATCACCAAGTCTCTCCTCCAAATGTGAAAATATTTTGTTGATGCCAACATTCTTGGGGGAAACCACCATCCTAATAAAATAAGGGGAATCAGAGCTCACACAAAAAATATACGTGTTCATTTTTTCCACCTGCTGTTCAAGAGTAGAGTAATAGAGAATTAGTGTGAAGGTAGTTCAATAATGAAACCTCTGGGGGGGGGGGGGGGGGGAGGAGTTGAGTGAGAGAGGGTGAAAGGTGGAAAATTATAATATCTGGTTTCCAATATTTATTTGATTATGGAGTAACTGTTTATTTTGTGCTAATGTTTTGTGTATAAGGAAATTTTCTTGGAAAGGGAGGAGGTGTCTGTCTTTACTGATTCTTACAATGTTGATACCTTTTTCAATAGCATTTGGTCTGTGGTATTCCTGTTTAAGATAGTCTGCAAATGTTCAATGGTTTTACCGTATTTCAGTGCTCTGACATGTTCTTTATATTTTGTGTCAAATGTCCTGCCTGTCATCCCAATGTATATTTTTTCACAGTCTCTGCAACTAAGCTGATAAGATTCCAGACTTTTGGTATCTCTCTGGTTTTGGTTTCAGTTTTGGGATGTGTTTTTGTATTGAGTTGTTTGTTTTGTAACCAATGTTTATGCCTTGTATTTTGAATATATTACCTGTTTCATGTGTGAATTTGTTATGGTAGGTATGTCATTTTTTTGTGGTTGTGCAGGTTGTATATTTATTTGTTATTTATTTACAACATGCTTCATTACATCACTTGTAATACTACATGTATGTATTGTGTGTGTGTGTTGGCGGTGTGTGTGTGGGGGGGGGGTGGGGGAGGGGTGTAGTGTAATGTTTGTGTTGTATGATGGTGATGATGATGACAGAAGCGAGAGGGTGAAACCCGGTGCTGGCACTTAGCCTACTCCTTGTGAATGGCACCAAGGGGGCTGCCAGGCTCAATGCCCCCATCCAACATGTCACTTCATGTGGCACTGGAGAGAGGTTTGTATTTAAACCAAGACACTGGCACAAAAAAGCCTTGTGATCAGAAACTTTATGCCACCACCACTCCTCCCCTTTCTGTGTTAAATGTAAAAAATGCATAGTTCTGCAAAGCAGCATAAAGTTAGACCACAATTATCAGTGCATAATGAAGAAAGAAACCAAAGATGTGCTTGCAGATGGTTTTTTCCACCACCAGGATTCGAACTGGTCAAGTGCCACCATGCAAGCATGTGTCAGCAGCCTCGGCCAAGGAGGCGGGTTGCAGGTTGTATGTGTTGATATGATTAGGTTAGGTTCTCTTTCATTATTTGTGTCTTTATTTTTTTGTTTAGTTTTTCTACTAGTGTTTCTTTGAGTCCGATTTTTTAACGCTATTTGTTTTATAATAGCCAGCTCTTCTCGGTAATCAGCAGTCTTTAAGGGGATCATTTTCAGTCATGTATCTGATTGCAGCTTCTTTCCGATTCTGTGGGTGGTTTGAGGTTGCATTTAAGATAGTATCTCTCCTTGTGGATTTTCTGTATATGTCTGAAATTTGAGTGTGTTTTCTCATTCTATCATGAACTTTATGTACCAGTGTATAGTATTTACCCCTTTGTGTAGTACTTTTATTTTATTTTTAGGTTCATATATCATGCATATTATGTTGTATATGTATCTGTACCAATAGATGATGTTATAGCTTTTCTTTGTTATTATGTCTTCAAATATTAATTTTTGTATGATTTATGAAAATGTTGGCTAGTGTTCCTGAAATAGGTGAACAAAAGGGCCTTTTCCATTCTTCACCATCTCTTACCCCCCCCCCCCCCCCACCCGCCCCCCCACCCAAATTTACTGCTACTATGCACTTATGTCCACTCATATTTGCCTCTACCTCCCCCACCTACCCACCAAAAAAAGCAAACAAAAAATAAAACTCCATTACTATTCTTTCACTAGTCTTACACAGTATTTAAATACACAGCAACATAATTATATGAATATAATAGAAGGAAACATTCCACGTGGGAAAAATATATATCTAAAAACAAAGATGATTTGACTTACCACACGAAAGCGCTGGCACGTCGATAGACACACAAACAAACACAAACATACACACAAAATTCTAGCTTTTGCAACCAACGGTTGCCTCGTCAGGAAAGAGGGAAGGAGAGGGAAAGACGAAAGGATTTGGGTTTTAAGGGAGAGGGTAAGGAGTCATCCCAATCCCGGGAGCGGAAAGACTTACCTTAGGCGGAAAAAAGGACGGGTATACACTCGCACACACACACATATCCATCCACACACATACAGACACAAGCAACAGTAACATAATTAAATAGAGTAACACACATGTAATGAACTACAGAGAGAGAAAAATATATATATCAAAGAAAAACTAGTGGCAATGTTGTCACCACTACAAAACACAATACATGCTTAAGAGTATAAAAATAAACTTTGAACAGTGAAGTATAAAACTGTCCTGTGTTAAATGTAAAAAATGCATCGTTCTGAAAAGCAGTGTACAATTAGACCACAATTATGAGAGCATAATGAAGAAAGAAACCAAAGATGTGCTAGAGGTGGCATTTTTTCATTTAGGCAAAAAACCAAGGAGAAATCACAATAAATAAAAACACAACACTTTGTTAATGAACCATTTTTCGATCTAAACAAAAAAAAATTATAAATATCTTTTAACACAGACTACTGATGATGGTTTACTTCAATAAAGTGACACACATCTGGTGAAAATAACATGCATTTTCTTGCAGTTGTAATGACGTAACAAAAATACCCTCAGGAATGCAACATTAAACACCAAAGGTCAATGTTTGATTACAGTATCTCTCGAGAGCCAGAGCTGCATGACTTACTGTTTACCTTTTCCCTTTCTCTGTTTTCTCATTAGTTATTTAGATGAAACCTGTTACTGAAACTTTGATGTTGTGTTAGGAAAAGTGCATTTTTGCTTGTGGCTTTTAGGAAAACCATGTTTTTATTATTGTTGTTGCCACATGATTCACATCTGCTGAGATTTTGTTTCAGTACTCAGTTTTCCAAGATACTATACATAGTATGTGTGAATCACTATGTAAAATACAATATTCTTCAACTTACCCATGTCTGGCTCTAGAAAAATCCCAACTAGTATCAACAACAATCATTTATATGCCATACAGATCTATTACTTTTACGTCCCTACTCATTGCACAGCTCCCTATACACTTATATCCAGAAATTAAATAATTAATTAGGAGAATGGTCATGAAAATACATTATTGGCTAAAGCACTCTCATAGTAAGCAAAAAGATAATACAACTAACCTTTGTCACAATGTAAATCAGCCTGCTGTACAAGTGATCTCGTATGTCACGGTACACTGACCATCTTTCCCGCCTCACATTACCGAGTGACAACTGGAGAAGTACTGGCCAAATAGCAACACATGCAACAGCATAGTGAAATCCTTGTCTGTCACCAAGTACTAGCTGGGGGTCTGTATTTGGAAGATCGAAGAAAATTGCTCCCAGTATAACTGACATCACAGCTGCTACCAGTAGCTGTGTGCACCACTGAATCAGACTCAAAGGCTGGGTATATATTAGTGCACGCCTGAAAGTATGAAAAACTACAGTTGGTATCTCTCTAAAAAGAATAAATTCCATGCTTTTATGTTTACATCATTGCCATATATCTGCAAACTGAGCTGACAAATATGTAAATGAAATAATTCTACATACTGAATTACATCACTAATGAATAGTTACATTAATGGGTGTTTTTACAAAACTGAGAGATACAGGGAAGATGATTATAAAACAGGATACATGAGGGTTTGATGTGGTCTATCCAAAGGAACAGATATTTAAGTGAAACTTATATATTCTACAGAACAGTGGTAGTTTTGAGATTTGAAGGGCATACAAAGCTTCCTACATAAGGTCATGTATCAGAAATGCATTATATAAACTCTCTTACAGTAAGACAGAAACATATTCACAATTGCAAACATGATTAGACTTCAGCTGCACAACTGATTACTGTAAATGAAAATTTGCACCAGATCAGGACTCAAATGCAGATTTTCTGCTTATCACAAGCACTTCAACTATCCAAGCATGCTTCCAGGACTGACTCGAACTTCCATATGTCACTGTGTGTCTATGTCCTGCACTCACACAGCTGCTAACTCCCACACAAGGTGAGATTGTTGCAGCTTTGTTTAGGCTTGAAATACTAGTAGACGTGTCTGTGTTATATGGTATACTATGCCATGTCCTTCAGACATGCATGCATGCATGTGCAATTGCAAATATATTTTTTTCATTTCATACACCTGTTGATCACCAGTGTCTGTTCCTTGCATGCATGCCTGAAGTACATTGCACAGTATACCATATAATACAGACACTGCAAATAGTATTTCTTATGGTAGATTGACATCCCGCAATATGCGTTAGGACATACTTTTGCTTTACATAAATAGCAAGAAATTATTTCTGTCACAGCTACCCTCCATCCTCATCTTCACATACCTAAAAGCACACCTTGTGGGGAAGCACAGGCAAACAGTCTCTCCCTTCCCCAAAAATCCCATCCTCCATCTTAACCACCAAACACTTGTGTGAACAAACACAAACACGTACACATCTGTACATGAATAATGTATGTATATGTCCACAAAACCTCCTCTCTCTCTTTCTCTCTCTCTCTCTCTCTCACTCACTCTCTCACTCTCTCTCTCTCTCTCTCTCTCTCTCTCTCTGGTATAGCTGCTGATGTCTCGAGTCCAAGAACTGCTACTCTTCATGCTAGTCTATCCTGGTTAAGTCTCTTCACCTTTGTGTAAGTACTCCAACTTACTTACTATAGTGAGGCCTTCGTCACACTCTCTACAATTTTTTATCTCCACACGTACTTCTGCCATTACCAAATTACAGATTCAGGATTGTAATCATTTAACTTTCATTGTGCAGTAGCAGGCTTTCTGTCATCTAATGTAGAAGCACATTTTCTTAACAAAATTTTGCTATCTTTGACTCAAGTCAAAGTGGTCCCATACTCAGGAATTGAGTGCAGGGGGGCAGATGCAGGAAGGTGTTATTGCCAAGGTCCTAATGAAGGTAGTTTGCCATTGCCATCCTCTGACTTGTTCTGAAGTGCTAAGTAGTTCAGCGTCAAGCTAGTGCACTTTATTTTGATGGACTGCATATTCTGATGAATGATAGATAAATCTGAGCAAATTTTCAAGGAGTTTGTGCACTCCAATGTGGTATACTCTATTTTCTGCATAAACGATAAAGAAATCTCTAAGCTGGTAGAGATACTTTTAAGAGAGGGGAGCCTGTTGTCATGGTTGATGCTAAAAAATGGCCTAGTTCTCCCACCCATGACAACAGCTATTTGAGCATGTGTGGCTTCACACCCACCCACTATACTCTCACTAATCAACTCAACCAACCTCCCTTTCTCAGTCCTGATGAGGTGCGTGCAGACCATGCTTAGTGTAACACCATCTCCTGATAGCCCCACCGACAACACAGGAACGTGTGCCCAGTCAGCAATCATCAGCGTCATTTCCAGCCCCACACTGACTCACTGCACAGGGCTGCCAAGATAAGGCTAATCATGCTGCCAGAACAGCTCTACCAAGCTCGCATTGGTGGTATCAATTAGGGAAGCTATCTTACTCAGGTCACCTATACTGTACACCCTATCCGTATCCAAGCTTTCCCCAGCCCCATCCACTATAACTACCCAATCACCTTTTGGAATACCTTACATAAAGGCACTATACCCTATATCACCTGACTTGGCCCAGCACTTGGCTTGAAAATGCCAATGACTTAATACTGCTCACCTAATTTCTCCTGAAGTTGAGGGCCTACACCTCTACCATGACTGCTATTTAGCAGCAGAACTCTCTTCTGACTGCCAGTTTTCCACCCCCCACCTCACCACTGCCTTCCCTCATCCGCACCAACACTCTCCAAGTACATGAGATCACATATCATTTCCAATGGTTCTCTGAAACATAATACTTGGGTATTACCACCATGCCACTCAACATGACACACTGACACATTGTTGTCACTGTAGTAGCATCTGATAAGAGTGTGACAATCACTTTGGGTCAAGCTGAAATTAGATCTCTAACAACATTACATTTTTCTCCTCAGCATGCCTGTACTAATGTTATGTACCCATTGCAGTCTGAGGCATTAGTGTCGTTTGGGCAGTGGAATACAATACAATGCAAAGGCATGCATGCCATCTTATGAAGTCATCATCAGTTATCAATGCAAAAATTATGACACTCCAGCCAACACTTTAGATGAAGTTCTAAGGTCCATAATAATCATAAAGATCAGATGGCAGTAATCCAATATATGATGCAGTACTTACTCTCACTGCATACTATCCTCTTCAATCCACTGGTTTCACACACGCATTGCTGTCATAGCAGTATGTCCTCCACGAGCCGAAATGTCATAATATGACAAACACATTTTCAAGTGACAGATATTCTGCCCATTTGAATTCATTCACTTGCTGGTTTTGCAATCATTGATTGTGAGGAAACATTTCATCTGAGGTGTTTTTAGAAACTGAGATTTATGTAATATTGACTTTTCCTGTTATTCAAAAGAGAGCTTTGCTGGTCCTACATATACACAACTCCTCTGCAATCTTAATTATTTATTCAATCTTAATTATTTATCTGGGTCTACCCCTCGATAAGAATTTAATCTGGAACACACATACTGAGTACCTGTGCAGCAAACTGGGTAGCTTTGCATGTGCCATGCATATATTATCAAGTGCTACTAACACGTCCACTCGCAAAGTAGCATATCTAAGTTACTTTGAATCAGTGATAAGATATGGCATTATTTTGTGGGGGAGCTCCAATAATATATCTCGTGTACTGATGCTGCTGAAGAAAATTATCAGAAATATGTGCACTGCACAGCGAAGAGAATCATGACATCCATTATTACAGAAACTAAAAATTTTGACTGTCCCCTCCCTATACATGGCATGCATGCCATCTTATGAAGTCATCATCAGTTATCAATGCAAAAATTATGACACTCCAGCCAACACTTTAGATGAAGTTCTAAGGTCCATAATAATCATAAAGATCAGATGGCAGTAATCCAATATATGATGCAGTACTTACTCTCACTGCATACTATCCTCTTCAATCCACTGGTTTCACACACACATTGCTGTCATAGCAGTATGTCCTCCACGAGCCGAAATGTCATAATATGACAAACACATTTTCAAGTGACAGATATTCTGCCCATTTGAATTCATTCACTTGCTGGTTTTGCAATCATTGATTGTGAGGAAACATTTCATCTGAGGTGTTTTCAGAAACTGAGATTTATGTAATATTGACTTTTCCTGTTATTCAAAAGAGAGCTTTGCTGGTCCTACATATACACAACTCCTCTGCAATCTTAATTATTTATTCAATCTTAATTATTTATCTGGGTCTACCCCTCAATAAGAATTTAATCTGGAACACACATACTGAGTACCTGTGCAGCAAACTGGGTAGCTTTGCATATGCCATGCATATATTATCAAGTGCTACTAACACGTCCACTCGCAAAGTAGCATATCTAAGTTACTTTGAATCAGTGATAAGATATGGCATTATTTTGTGGGGGAGCTCCAATAATATATCTCGTGTACTGATGCTGCTGAAGAAAATTATCAGAAATATGTGCACTGCACAGCGAAGAGAATCATGACATCCATTATTACAGAAACTAAAAATTTTGACTGTCCCCTCCCTATACATATATTAGCTAATGATATTTTTACACAACAAACTGGAATTGTTCATAAAAAACCAATTTGATTATACATACAGTACAAAGAATACAGATAATTTTATGCTTCCTGCCCATAGATTGAAATTGTATGCTCAGACCCCACAATATATGGGCATGAAAGTCTACAACAAACTTAAAGGCAAAAACATTCTAAACATGGAACTAGGGATACTAAAAAAGAAGTTACAGGAAATTCTTATACACAAATGTTATTACTCATTAGAAGAGTTCATGGAAGATGAACTGATAATTTGACCAGAATACAACTGCAAATTAGCATTATATTGTGAAAAAAACAAATTGTCCATTATCAAGAAAGATATTTACCTATGCTGGAAAATAAGAAAATATAGATACTGCTACATAGACTAAATATAGTTTTAAAAATTATTATTAGATTCTAGTTTGTAATTTTTGACATGTCTCCTGTACCATAATCACGATTTGTAAGTGTATGTTATGAGACTAATAAATCACAATTCACAGTTGCTGATGCACTATTCTACACATCATCTTCGTTTGAATCCGGTTGGATTATTTTTCTGGGTGTCACAATCTTCACAAACATCAGTGTTCATCTTAACAGATATGTACACAAGTCACAATGACACTACCTATTTTATATATAACTTCAGTCAAGGCTGATACAGTTTCACAAATATGCTAGAGAAGAACTGTTCAGTTGCCACTATATCATCTTGACTTGGAACCCCTTACCCTCTTCCAGTCTCCTCTATACTGAATCTAACAATCAGCATGATTTGTAGAAATGTAGGACCTTTCATACTTGGAAGTATGTTCACTAAAATAGAACAACCTACTTACCATATAGTATTCCTTCTTCTTTACTTTATGCAATGGCTTCTGCAAATTTAGCTCAAAGTTACTTTCCAGTTAACTTACACAAACTTATACCAAATGCAGTAAAAATATACCACTAAGCCATATGGAAAATCAGTCCAATGTTTGGTTAGCTGAGTAAGGAGAGACACTTAAAACACCCCAGAAGGACCAATACACATATTAAATGTTAGTCACTGCTTACTACAGGTTTTCATTTTCCAAATCTCATTAATTGGACATTTAATTTATGTATCATATCATGTAAACAAGTAACATACTAGAGAATATTAAGTTCAAACAAATTCATAACTCACAGTAACAGCATAAAAATTTGTGTACAGCAGTTTGCCTGCTTTACACTTGCTGGCAAAGCCACTGGAGGCCCTGGATCAGATAAAGGTTCTTGCCTCCGCCTAAACAATTCTGCAAGTTGCTCTATCCTCTGACTTGACTCAAGCATTGCCTCAGCAGATAAGTCATCCAATGTCACAAGGTCAACTGAAAAATCATTTATGCAAACGAACACCATTATTTTCATATAATAATATTCAACATAAGCAGTAGTATACTATTACCATTTTAATCAAAATAAAAAGAAGTGAGGACTGTCATCTTGTGCTCAGTAAAACATGTCAAATGTTGTGACATAATATAATTAATAGAACTGAACTGTAATAAAATTTCCTAATATCATAAGTTTATTACACAGTCTGTAAGTCACTTACTCACTTGACTGATTTAAATTCAAAATTTTTTAATATATAAATATGATATCAATCTATAAACTATTCATATGCAAGTAATATTCTGTTGAATTCACATGCAAGGATTATCACAAACTGTACAGATGTTATAAGCACTTAACCCAGTTTTTAAGGTCCCATAGAATGTAATCTGCCAATAGCAATGTCAATGGCTATTGTATGAGTCTAACTTCACAAATTATGATCACAATAAGCAACAGACACAGGATTTTAAAACATATACATACATGCAACAAAGATACATGTCTATCTTCTATTACTTGCGAATTGGAATTGCAAATCAAGTTGTAGGGGAACTAGCTTGATAATTTGACTTGGTACAGTAACATTCCAGTTCAAAGACATGAATGTTGTTACTTCACAATGAAAATACTGAAAAACATTTCTTTAAGGGTGGGAATGATGATTTACATTTAAGACCATTATATGTATTGACAATGGAAAGGCGAAAGAAGTGATTGTGCTGAGAGAGGGCAATGGAACACAATAGTAAAGTGTGAAAATAAATTGATGGTATGCACATTGTGAAATTAATAGTATGATGTTAAGGAGAGGGAGAATGAAGTATCTACCTCAATGAACAAGAAAGAAAGTTGGCACAATAAATTGATAATATGGATAAACATGTTATTAGTCAGCAAAGGCTGTTATATTATGAACAGTACAGGGAAATGTCAAATATGTTACATCTTATCTTTTAGCTGGAAAGAACTGGATTTCAATGATAGCAAGAAATTACTGGGAATAGCTCATCTATAAAAGGGATTAGCTTTAGGTTTTAAAAGATGCCAGGAAAAGCAAGTGCTCATATGTGAATGACTGGATGCAGTTGCAAAAATGGCATACATCACTATATTTTTTAGGAAAGTATCATTCATCAAAACTGAAATGGCTATGGGTTAATTTATACATAACATAGATTCATACGCATTACACTTTGAATAAATGCTTAACTGTTGCACATGCAGCGATCACATGAGTTTCATTCAAGATTTACTGCCTGTATATAATTCAATAAGCTACGCTTCAAACTATAAGTTATAAATGGACAGCAAAAACTTTAAAAATGAATGTAAAGAGCCAGCTTATTCCAGGAGTACTTTCTAAAAGTACGGTCATTTCCAATAACACTCCTTATTAAAATGAGCTGGGAAATAAACCACCCAATTCCAGTCTGCTGAAACTCAGTCTTACCCAGGCAGTAACCATACATACTGTAACACAGATTTACAAAAATCTCAACAGTTAGTGGTTGCTAAGTAGCATCAATCATCTCATGTTATTCCATTGCTAAAATTTTGCATTCAAATGGATTTATTCCTCTCTAATTGCTGTCACACCATTCAGACCAAACCCCCATAGAAATGATCTGAAATTTTGAGATGAATAAGACCCAGAGCCATAATATGTCAAAGCATTTTGCTTATGGAGATGTAATTATTAAACAAATAAATAACTGCTTCTATGATATATTAGAAGACTGGAGAACAACAGTGAGTCATGCTAAAAAAGTGTTGAATGACTACAAGAGGGAAGATGGCCTGATGGAAAAAAACTCTGAAAATTTAAATGGTTGTTAGAAAAAAGATTTTATTATGACCCAGGCAAATACTAGATGACAGATAAAAATTCCAAAAATAGTGACATCACCACTGAAGGTTGTTCTCCAGACGCTGCCAGCAAAGAATCTTTAACAGCTGAGGTAACATAAATGCATATCTTCTTAGTTACATTCAAAATGAGCATTCAATTCCATTGGGAACCTCAGCATTTAGCTTGATTTTTAATATTGTTTGATACACAAAATTTTAAAAATGCTTTCAGTTTCTTCTTCTCTACACTTCTGATGTTCCTTGGCTCACTTCAGTACAATACTGCTCAGTGACGTGTAGTCAACGGGAGCAAGGTAAGCACTGCTTATCCAGCATAAACTGGAAACAGCGCTAAAACTAATTGAAACACCGAAGATTGAAACCATCCCTTGATTGAGTTGACAAATGTAATATGCAATATTTTTGCATTGGTGCTACTGATTTTGCATGATTTTCAGCAAACTTTGTAACTTCATGTTCACTATGAGTTAAGATTCAATCTGAAGACCTATGTTTTCTGAGTGGTTTGTACAAGTGGCCTCTGGAGCTCTATGATGTGTGGCTAACTGCTGTTCCCAGGTATCAGGTTCTGGGCCTGACTGTGAGGTTATAGGAACTAAAAGCTGTATTTTCCTCTCTGGTGCTGTAGATAACATGGTCTTGGGTAAGTTAAATGACTAATTGCAAATGTGGTACATAGTATTATATTATCTCTGTTCTGTCACAGCAGCCTTAACAGTCTAAAATATACATTGCATGGGTACATTGTAGTTGGTGGGAAAGTAAACAACTGGACTTGGTATGTATCCTAGTGCTGAGCACAGAAAGCACGGACACCTAAGCAAAGCAGTGGCTGTGTGACTATTCAGTCTGTGGGATTTTGCTGCACAACTCTGCAATCCACAGTTTCCAAGAAAGAAACATAATAAAGGGCATCCATTAAAGAATATCCCAGTTTCAGTGGTATATTATAACAGTTTAATTTTGACTATTTACAACAAATCACACATCAAACTGAAGGTAAACTAACCCAGATTTTCATAAAAATGTTCAACATGTGCATCTTCAGTTATGTGACACATATTTAATCTACATTTACATGGATACTCTACAAATCACATTTAAGTGCCTGGCAGAGGGTTCATTGAACCAGCTTCACAATATTTCTCTATTATTCCAGTCACAAACAGCAATCAGAAGATACAAACACCTGTATCTTTCTGTGCCAGCTCTGATTTCCCTTATTTTATTATGATGATCATTTCTCCCTATATAGGCCGATGCCAACAAAATATTTTCACATTTGGAGAAGAAAGCAGGTGATTAAAAAATTTCATGAGAAGATCCCGCCACGACAAGAAACGCCTTTGTTCTAATAATGTTCACCCCAAATCCTGTATCATGTCTGTGACACACTTTCCCCAATTTCTCAATAATATAACATGTGCTGCCTCTCTTTGAACTTTTTCAATGTACTCCATTAACCATATCTGGTAAGAACGCCACAGTGCACAGCAGTACTCCAAAAGAGGACAGACAAGTGTAGTATAGGCAGCCTCTTTAGTAGATATGTTGCATCTTCTAAGTGTACTGCCCATAAAACACAGTCTTTGATTCACCTTCCTCACAACATTTTCTATGTCTTCTTCCCAATTTAAGTTGTTTGTAATTGTAATTGCTAGGTATTTAGTCGAATTTACAGTCTTCAGACTTGACTCATTTATCCTGTAATCAAAGTTCAATGCATTCCTTTTAGCATTCATGTGGATGACCTAACACTTTTCATTATTTAGGGTCAACTGACAATTTTTGCACCATACAGACATCTTTTCTAAATTGTTTTGCAATTTGTTTTGATCTTCTGGTGTCTTTACTAGGTAGTAAAATGACAGCATCATCTGCATACAACCTAAGACTGCTGCTCAGATTGTCTCCTAAATTGTTTATATAGATAAGGAACATCCAACCTAAAATCCAATTCTTCCCACACTTTGGCTAAAAACTCCATAGTAATGGACGCAATAGCCCCTTCAATTCTATGTCTTAACTCTGGCAGATCATTAGGTAGTGGCAGAGCATAGACACTGCTGTGTCCACCAGAGGTGACACATGGAACATAAGCTTGTATAAAATGAACAGAAAGTTTATTGTATCACACATAAACAATCTTCTTCAACGTGAGTTAGTTTGGAACACAATAACTGAAAGCAAATCACTTCTTGAATACTGAAAGAACAACAATAACACCTGAAGGTTGAAGGCCTGAAAATGTCACAGTAAACTGAAACTTCGAAAATCCAATGTTCATACACTAAGTTTGCCACACTCAAAGCCTGGAAGGGACATGCAAAAGTTAAAGTTCTGAGGAAACAAACAAAAGTTAAAGTCCCAAACAGATGCACAGAAGTTTAAGTCTGGCATATTGCTGATGAAAAACAAAGACAAATATTACAAAGTCAATCACTGGTTATGGTGTTAGAGGCGTCTGTTTGTTGTAGATGCCACAAATGTATATGTCTGTAGCTGGTATTTCCTGGAGGTGGAGGTCAACATGGACAGTGTTGTCATCATAGTGCCAGCTCCAGAGTGAGATCCTGATTGTAGGAATGCTTACACAATCAGCACCTGGCCAAGGAAACTCACTCAATGTGAACTTCTGCAATGTAGTCCAGGTGCCAGCCTAAATATTGCCTGGGCACCAGGATACTACATGTACTACTTCTGGTCCCTTGGCCTGCAGAGAAGATAAGGTCTGTGGGGCCAATGACCTCTGTTGGCAGTTGGGCTGCTGCCTAGTCACCTGGAGGAGTGTGGCCATCCCTTGTCTGCCATCTGAAGAGCTGTCCCCTGTGAGGTCTGTGCCTGGATAACCCATATGTGTTGTTGGTTGCTGGCTGTGCAGGTGCAAAGACTTGACACAGAATTCCTCCCCCTCCCAGCCCCCTCCTACCCCTCAGAAGGGGAGGAGAGAGAGGTGTAGCACATTTCAACAGTGCTGGAAGGGGCTGGGTACCTGCTGGATTGAGGGCAGCTGGGGGCTGAGGGCTACCTCCATTGGTGCTGGCGATAGTGTGGCATGTGTAGCAGCTGAGCCCCCCCCCCCCCCCCCCTTGAGGGAGTCAGCTGCAGGCTGGACTTGAGACAGACCAGCTATGTCTGGGACTGGCATTGCGGAGGACCCCATCTCTGGAAGAAACAATGATAGTAGATTACCAAACCCAGGTAGAGGACCAAGGCAAGGCCACAATTGGTTAATGTGCCTATGGCACACTGTGCCATCCTGAAGTGTCGCCTCGGCCGTGGGCCAGCCCAGAAGATTAAAACCAACTACTGGAAATCTATAGCGGTATTGGTGACCTTGGTGAAGACAAGGGCCCATACAGAATCTTGGAGAGAGAAATTGTGGCAGCTGGATCACAAAGAGGGAATTGGGGTGCGGGGGAGTGTGGGCACTGATGATGGATATAGATAATTCCAACTAATGTGGTTGGCCATGGAATTTTTCTGCTGGAGTTGACCTGTACTGTGGAGTGGACCCAATACAAAGCCAGAAATGCATAAGAGCCTCATACTAAGGGCGATGGCAGTGGAGATTGGACGGGGGATTTAAAGGTATGGATGACACATTTGGTGATAACACTAGAAGCAAAGCGGAAGGGCACACTATGTATCAGTGCTATGCCATTTGTTTTTCAAAAAGCAGTGTAAGCAAATTGAGGGCCATTACCTGGGAGCCCTTCAGTTGAAAAAATGCGGATTGTGTTTGAATTGTGTGCCCTGCAAACATGGTAGACATGTGAAACACAGGGGAAGCCACCACCAGCATCCGTGGTGATAAACCAGGAGTACCCAAAGAAGGAACCTGCAAAATTCAGGTGCAGCCAAGATCAGGGGGCAGACGTGTCTGGCCAAGGAAAAGACAATGTGGAGGAGTGGCCAGCTTGCTCTGGCATGTAGGGCAGGAGGTAGCTCTGAGACTGATCGCCATGTTCAAACCCCGCTAGCAAACATGTTGGCAGGCATGGCACTTTTGAGAGCAAAATATCCCAGGGCCCAATGTACAAGAGAGACAAGATATGCTGCTGGAGGGCCGCTGGAACCACAGCCCTTGTGGGCTCGTTGTCTCCCTGGGCAGGAGCACATTGTTCAGGGTGGAAAGCTCCTTCCGGCAGATACCAGTAGTCCTGGACCTCCAGGTGTCACAGCTGCTTGTAGTCTGGTGGCCAACAGCATTGCTCCAGGTGGGGTACCTCACAGAGTACTGGGTCCTCAGTGTTGTAACGAGCAGCAAAATTGGCATCCAGAGGGAGGCTGGCCAGTGCTACCTCAGTGGCAACATCCAGGTGGAAGCAGACTTTGGGACCTGTGTCAAAGACAGGGCCCTGGCTCAAGGACAGAAAGAAGGACATCAGCATTAGTATGTCAGGTTACTGAATGGTATTGAATGTCATAATTATCACTTGAAAGAAACAGAGCCCATCGCTAAAGGTAGTGTGCCATTTTGGTTGGAATATTTGTCGACACTTTGAAAAGAGGAAGGAAGGGCTTGTGGTCTATGAAGAGAGTAAAATGGCGGCCATAGACATAGTGATGAAACATTTTTATACCAAGTACAATTGTTGGGGCTTCTTTTTCTATTTGACTGCAGTTATAGTATGCAGTGGAGAGAGTCTTTGACATAAATGCAATTGGTTGCTCCACCCCACCCTACCCCACCCCATCAATAACATGTAAAATTACAGCCCCCAAGCCATAGTCTGATGCATCAGCTGCCAAGATAAGGGTTTGGCAGGGCTATATATCATGAGGGACATGAGGTAGAGGATGGTATGTTCCAAGACCCAGAAGGCTTTATTACATGCTGGGATCCATTGCCAGTGAAGAATTTTGTGTAAGAGATGGTGTAAGGGTTCTAAAATGGCTCCTGCATGTCGAATAAATTTACAGTAACAACTGAATTGCCCCAACACTGATTTCAGCTGGCTGGTGTTGGTGGGGGCTGGAATTTTCTGCACAGCCTGAGTATATTGTGGAGTAAAGCGGATGTCTGATGCACTAAAAACATGGCCCAAGTCTCCCACTCCATGACAAAGAAAACAGCACTTGCCTTTATTGGATTTTAAGTGAGGTTGTTGGAGGACTGTGAGCAGTGTGTGTAGGTTGTTAGCTGAGCCCTGGGCATCCTTGCCTGTGGTGAAAATGTTGTCTAAATACGAGGTGCATTCAAGTTCTAAGGCCTCCGATTTTTTTTCTAATTAACTACTCACCCAAAATCGATGAAACTGGCATTACTTCTCAACGTAATCGCCCTGCAGATGTACACATTTTTCACAACGCTGATGCCATGATTCCATGGCAGCGGCGAAGGCTTCTTTAGGAGTCTGTTTTGACCACTGGAAAATCGCTGAGGCAATAGCAGCACGGCTGGTGAATGTGCAGCCACGGAGAGTGTCTTTCATTGTTGGAAAAAGCCAAAAGTCACTAGGAGCCAGGTCAGGTGAGTAGGGAGCATGAGGAATCACTTCAAAGTTGTTATCATGAAGAAACTGTTGCGTAACGTTAGCTCGACGTGCGGGTGCGTTGTCTTGGTGAAACAGCACACGTGCAGCCCTTCCCGGACGTTTTTGTTGCAGTGCAGGAAGGAATTTGTTCTTCAAAACATTTTCGTAGGATGCCCTGTTACCGTAGTGCCCTTTGGAACGCAAAGGGTAAGGATTATGCCCTCGCTGTCCCAGAACATGGACACCATCATTTTTTCAGCACTGGCGGTTACCCGAAATTTTTTTGGTGGCGGTGACTCCGTGTGCTTCCATTGAGCTGACTGGCGCTTTGTTTCTGGATTGAAAAATGGCATCCATGTCTCATCCATTGTCACAACCGACGAAAAGAAAGTCCCATTCATGCTGTCGTTGTGCGTCAACATTGCTTGGCAACATGCCACACGGGCAGCCATGTGGTCGTCCGTCAGCATTTGTGGCACCCACCTGGATGACACTTTTCGCATTTTCAGGTCGTCATGCAGAATTGTGTGTACAGAACCCACAGAAATGCCAACTCTGGAGGCGCTCTGTTCAACAGTCATTCAGCGATCCCCCAAAACAATTCTCTCCACTTTCTCGATCATGTTGTCAGACCGGCTTGTGCGAGCCCGAGGTTGTTTCGGTTTGTTGTCATACGATGTTCTGCCTTCATTAAACTGTCGCACCCATGAACGCACTTTCGACACATCCATAACTCCATCACCACATGTCTCCCTCAACTGTCGATGAATTTCAATTGGTTTCACACCACGCAAATTCAGAAAATGAATGATTGCACGCTGTTCAAGTAAGGAAAACGTCGCCATTTTAAGTATTTAAAACAGTTCTCATTCTCGCCACTGGCGGTAAAATTCCATCTGCCGTACGGTGCTGCCATCTCTGGGACGTATTGACAATGAACGCGGCCTCATTTTAAAACAATGCGCATGTTTCTATCTCTTTCCAGTCTGGAGAAAAAAAAATCGGAGGCCTTAGAACTTGAATGCACCTCGTAGTTTGTCGTGCCTGTCACATGGCAGGTGACTTGTTTGATGTAGCACTGAAAAATGGTTGGAGAAGTGACAATGCCAAAAAGGCATCCCAAAAGGGATATTGATAACTAAGAAACATAGGGAATTCTCAGACGACAGAAGCTGGAGATACTCATCACAGAGGTCAATCTTGGCAAACACTTATGGCACTATTGACAAAGGTCACCATGTCCTCTATCTAGAGAATAGGATAAGCATCTATAGCAGATTGGACATTAATGCATGGCTTGAAGTCCCTGCAAATGTGCACTGCACCATTTAGTTTGTCTGCAATGATGATGATGGGGGGAGGGGAGGGGGGGGGGGACCCACTGGTTGTTGGGAACAGAAGTGAGAATACCATCATCCTGCAACTGATGTATCTCCAGCTCAAGTTCGTCTCTGAGTGCATTTCTGACTTTGAAGAACTTCGGCAGTGCTGATGGGGAAGAGCCACATGTGCCTAAAACTTTTTGACAACCAAGGGGGGTTGTGTGAACACTGAATTTGGAAAAGAAGTCTTTTAGGTGGTCTTTGGCATACAATGACTTGATGGTGGGGCAGAGTCATGGACTTCTAAGCCAAGAGCACTGAAAAAATCCAGGCTCAAGAGACTGATGGCTCTGGAAGCACCAATGACTAAATTCCTGGCTGTGAGGGCAGTCGAATGATACTGAACTTAGGCTGTAAATTGGCCATATACTTTAATGATGCCATTACTGTAACTATGCAGCAGAATGTCAAAAGGTTGAAGGGAGGGGGGACCCACTGGCTGTTGGGAACAGAAGTGAGAATACCATCATCCTGCAAACGATGTAGCTCCAGCTCAAGTTGGTCTCTGAGTTGGTCTCCATGTAATTATCATTCTATGATGGTCACAGAGGACCCCATGTCTATCTGCAGCTTGGTCGGAGCACTGTTCATAGCTACCATGAGTGACAGGGATTCCTTTGAGTGGGGAAGCACAAACTGGATGTAGGGCATATCTGGGAACATGTCGGCCCTGTTGTCCAGCTCCTTGTCCCAGGGGTCTCTAGAGTGAAAAATTGACATTCATTTTGTGCACTACCTGGTGTACTTCAGCCCTATGTCTGGATTTCTCACAAAAGGTGCACTTAGTGAGCTGGTAGAGGCACTAGTGTCTCTGGTAATTAATAAAACTCTGGCTGTAGGAAGGGAGATGTTGTTGAGGGTGGCATCTGGCTGCTGAGTCTTTCCCTGCACTGTGTGTGTGTGGGAGGGGGGGGGGGAGGGGGGGGGCATGACTGGGGCTGAAGGTGGCGCACTGGTCAGGCAGCAAACACTTATGATGGATCCTGTAGGGTTGCTGATGATCTGAGGGACTATTTACAAGTTTTGATAATGGGGAGATATTTTTCTAAGGAAGGGTCCTTCAATTTAATGAGATATGTGTGTAGTCCATGTGGGCTCACACGAGAGTCATGTCCCAGATCAAGGAAGCTGCATTTGATCACTTACACTGAGAATTACTATACTGGAAATGGCAGTCATGACACAAACCCTGGAGGCAAGTGATCAGTTCACAGTAAGACTGTCCGTTAAGTTTATGGCAGCCAAAAAACTTGTGGCGGGCTGCTGTTACATGCAGCTGGGAGTCAAAGTATTCCACCAAACTCGACTTCAGTCTGGCATATGGCAGAGTGTGGAGTTCCACTTCTGGGTTATGTTGTTGCAAAAGATGGTAACTGTCTGTGCCCTAATATGCCACAAAGAAGGGGCATTGCTGGGTATCACCTGTGATGCCATGGGCTAACAAGTGGTGTTCCATGTGTATGACGTAATTCGATCATGGGTCGACCTTCTTATCAAACTGTGGAATGACAGGGATGCTGTCAAGAAGTCCTTGACGTTGATCTAGGAGAGGTGGCTGGAGAGGTCAGGAGGCAACGTGGAGATTGCCACCAGCCGCTTGACCAGGAGTTCATGGATGTGCTGCATCTGAGACACTGACAAAAAGAAAAGGAAATTTTTCATATAAATGTTCAATACATGCACCTTCAGTTATGTGGCACACATCAAACCTAAAATCCCGCTCTTTCCACATTTTAGCTAACAAGTCCAGAGTAATGGAAGCAATAACCCCTTCAATTCTACACCTCAAATTTGGCAGATCATTAGGTAGTGGCACAGCATAGACACTGGTGTTTTTACCAGAGGTGATGCATAAAGAATACTCACATATAAAATTAATAGGAAGTTTATTGTAACACTTGTAAACAGTCTTCTCCAATGTGAGTTAGTTCGGTACACAATAACTGAAATCAAGTTACTTCTCAAATGTTGAAAGGGCAACAATAATATCTGAGGACTGAAGGCCTGAAACTGTCACAGTAAACTGAAGCTTCGAAAATCCAATATCGATACACTAAGTTTGTCACAATCAAAGTCTGGAAGGGATATGCAAAAGTTAAAGTTTTAAGACAACAAAAAAAGTTAAAGTCCCAAAGGGTTGCACAAAGGTTTAAGTCCAGCATATTGTGGATAAAAAGCAAAGACAAATATAACAAAGTCCATAAACCTGGTCATGGTGTAGGAGGCCACTTCTGTTCAGTATAGAGGCCATGAATAAGTAGGTTTGGCAGCTCCTGGAAGTGAGGTCGAGATGGACAGCATCATCATCATAGCCAGCTCTAGAGTGCGATCCTGATTGTGGGAATGCTTTTGCAATTGGCACCTACCCAAGGAAACTCACCCAGAGAGAACTGCTGGAGCGTAACGTGGGCAGAAATGTAAATAATGCCCAGGTGTCAGGATAATGCATGTACTACTTTTGGTCATGTGGCCTGCAGAAGAGATAAGGTCCATTGGGCCAGTGACCTCTGGCAGCACTTGGGTTGCCACCTGGTGGCCAAATTGAGCACAGTCATCCCTTGTCTGTTGTCTGAAGAGCTGTCCCCTGCAAGGTCCATACCCACATAACCCATCTGTGTTACTAGTTGCTGGCTCTGCAGGTGCAAGGCCTCCATATGGCAGACTCAATCTTTATCACAGCCTCGATGGAAAAAACTGCATGGTGTGAGGTCAGGTGAATATTGACACCAGTGAAACAGAGCTCTGCCATATTGTTCATTACAACACATCCAACGGTCAGGGACTTCGTTGTTCAATCACTCTCACACAAAGAGATGCCAATGGGAAAGGGCTCCATCTTATTCCCAAATGAAGTTTTCAGATGATTGTACTAACCAGGAAATGAGCCATTCTTCCAACATATCTGTTACAGACAGTTTCATGAGTATATTCTGACCCCCAGGTATGAACATTATGAGTGTTTACCTTTCACTTAGATAAAAGTTGCCTCATCACTGACCGAGCGGGGTGGCGCAGTGGTTAGACACTGGACTCGCATTCGGGAGGACGACGGTTCAATCCCGAGTCCGGCCATCCTGATTTAGGTTTTCCGTGATTTCCCTAAATCACTCCAGGCAAATGCCGGGATGGTTCCTCTGAAAGGGCACGGCCGACTTCCTTCCCAATCCTTCCCTAATCCCATGAGACCGATGACCACGCTGTCTGGTCTCCTTCCCCAAACCAACCAACCAACCTCATCACTGAACACCTCATGATCAAGAAAATCATAATCCCACTGCAACACTTCACTTGCAAAGTTATAATGTACAACAAAGTCATCTGGCTTTAAAGCAACAGTAACCAGTATGGATGCGTGTATACAAGTTTTCTTAAAACTTTCCACACTGGTGACTCTGGCAACTGAAATTCAAGACCTACTTTCTGAACAGACTACTTAGGATTAAAAAGGTAAGATGCTTTGACACGGTCAACATCCCTCTTCAGACACATCTGGTCATCCCACGCTTTTCCCTTTACATAAAAATCTGGTCATTTTGAACTGATTATACCATCAACAGATGTTTCTGCCATATGGGGGCTCACAATTAAACTTTAAATGAAATGCACACTAAACTAAAATTACAGCTTCACTCTCAGCAAGCTGCAGAACACAAAATGCTGTCCATTCAGGAGTTGCCATTTTGCTTATGTGGTGTGTGTGGCACTGCAAGTGGTAAAACAACATAGCAGCACTTACGCATGGACTTATCTAAAATGGTTTGAGTTACTGTTTAATTGTGAACTTGAACCAACATTCTACAATGATTACAGTTCATGCTATTAAAATTTATAACTGGGACATATAATAGGGCAGGTGGTGATAAACCTTGCATATGGGGTTTCAATATGCAACTTTACAACAGCAACAACTGGCTAACAGGATGCCATAATATGCAAAACCTGTATTGTTTGTTGCCTAACATTCACAAAACCATTTGCTCTCCATAATCAATGAAAATACTTTCAGGAAGACCCATACTGACATATGTTCAACTGATGTAGTCTGTATTTTGCCACTGCAAAAATCGCCTTCACAGGACATTGTGAATCACACTGATCCCTGAATAAAGGCAATTATGTCGAACTCGTACATCTCCTCAGTGAATCTGATGTAAAGGTGAAATATCAATTAGAATATTCTTCTCTGTTTACAAGAACATCAAATGTAACAGAAAATGACTTAACTGCTTCTGTTTCAAATGGTACAGGTGAATCGAATTTTGTCTCAGTTGTTCTAGATGAAACAACTGACGTGAATAATCTACATCTACATACATACATACATACATACATACATACTCGGCAAGCCACCATGTGGTCCATGGCATAGGGTACCTTGTACCACCACTAGCCATTTCCTTTCCTGTTCCACTGGGGAATGGTGTAAGGGAAAAATGACTGTCTATATACCTCCACAGGAGTCCTAATATCCATTATCTTATCTTCATGGTCCTTACACATAATGTACATTGGACGTAGTAGAATCATTCTGCAGTCAGCTTCAAATGTAGATTCCCTAAATTTTCTAGAATGATGTCTTCCCTTTAGGAATTCCCATTTGAGTTCACGAAGCATCTTCGTAATGCATGATGATCAAACCTACTAGTAAGAAATCTACCAGCACACCTTTAATCACTTCAGTGTCTTCCTTTAGTCTGATCTAGTGTGTGTGTGTGGGGGGGGGGGGGGGGGGGGAGGGAGGGTACTCAAGAATGGGTCTCACTAGTGTTCCATACACTGTCTTCTTTTGTAGATGAGCTGCACTTTCCTATAATTCTCCCAATAAATCAAAGTCAACCATTCATCTTCACTATTACTGTCCTTATATGCTCGTTCCATTTCATACTGCTCTGCAGTGTTACACCTAGATATTTAATCAATGCAATTGTGTCAAGTAGCACACTACTAATGCTGTACTTTAACATTACAGGATTGTTTTTCCTCGTCATATGTATTAACTTGAATTTTTTTTTATACATTTAGAGCGACATGACACTGATCATACCAACTAGAAAGTCTGTTTGAGACATCTTGTATCATCCTAAAGATACTAAAAAATGCGACATTGCAGTACATTGCAGCATCATCAGCAAATGGCCACAGATTGCTGCTCATTCAGTCCATCAGATCATTTATGTATATAGAGAAAGAGCAGTCCTATCACACTTCTCTAGGGCATTCCTAACAATATCCTTGTTTCTGATTAACACTTGCCTCCAAGACAATGTACCTGGTTCCATTACTTACGAAATCACTCATACACAGCGTTAACTGAAATCTCTTGCAGGGCTCCTCAGCATTTTGCTACATCACAGCTGACAGTCAAGTCTATGAAAGATTTGTAAAATTCATGAACAGTTCTTATGACAGGGCAACTGAAGTACTATGTAATTTCTGGAACAAGTGATACAAGATTATGGGTGCAATGAAGAACTAATTGCTCAGAGTAACAATGGGACTGAAGTTTTCACTGGTAATTCAGTGGATCGCAGTCTAGAATGAAAAAATGTTCTCTACTGCAATCTTTGTCCACTGTTTCACTCAAAGACTGAATTTCATGCTATAACAAGCCAAATCAAGATCAAAGGACACATTTACTCATTGTGAATGACCATGGTACCATTTCTTCAGATTAATCAAAAGAATTATGGCTTTAGATCAAGACGTAAAGAAATGGTTGTCTAAAGTGCCTGTCACTCAGTGAAGTTCTATGTATCTTTCAGTTAAAACTGTGTACAAGTACCTCAGTGAACTGTTTTCACTTTTAAAGAAGATGAAAAATGGGAGGAAGATGGTTATACTGCTGATCGTGGGTTTAAAATCACAATGCAAGATTCAGTTTCAACTCCCTTCTACTTTTGTGGGAACTTTCCCCTCACTGATACATAATTTGATGTGTTGGAAGCAATAGCTTACAATATTGGCTAGTTTGTAAAAAAATTAATGAATTTAAAGATTTTTGAAAACCAAATGTGACTCATTTGAAGAAATGTGGGATAGTGTCATTTGTGGCCAAAAAATAGATGAACCAGTAACAAAACATCCAAGGTATGATGCAACACTCGGTTTGGAAACAAAATTCAGAATTATCTAAAGTGAACTATTGGGCACAGTGATGAGACAGATACAAGACAGACCCATTAACTTTGAGTCTCTGTTACTTTTGAAACTTTTTAACCTGCATTAAAATCATGAAAATACTGCTACAGATCATTTTTTGATTTTCCCAGTTAAGATCACAGCTAGTTGTTATGCATATTTAGGGATAAATGTGACATAAAACTGTCTGTGATCAGTTAGTTTTATTAAGTCAAATAGACTGCAAACATCCTACTGTGAATCCCATGATTGACAAATTCACAAAGAAGAAGAGGAGGTTCAAGCTTCATTACATATCAAGTAGCCTGACATATAAAAATGACACATTCCTCTTTTGTAACTACTTACTTCAATGAAAAGTTCAGTACATGTCTTTGGTAGAAGCTGTTGTTGTTGTTGTGGTAAGATTACTATTTAATCTCCCATTGCTAATTCAACAAAAAGGTAATTATAGTTGGACCACAAGCACAAGTGCGAGTTATGTGCCATACCTTCAGTGTACCACCTCACTATGTGTGATTATGCAAACTACAGCTGTAAGGTACTCTTCAGAAAAAATGGATGCCTAGTTAGTGGCCATCAATTATAAATCAACATCTAAAATGGTAAGTCTGCAGAGTATATTTCCAGTTTTGACTTACAGCTGACAGACTTCAAACTGTCTGTGAGGGGGGGGGGGGGGGGGGGGGGGGGGGGAAACCACACACAAACATTCAGAACTAAAAACTGCTCATTGGGAAATAGGGAGATGCATGTTGGAATTTACTAGGAGAGACATGAAAACAAATAAATGGGTTGGGAAACATATTGGACAAAAAGGTGAAATTTTGTCTGGTATGAAAATGATACTGAAATGGGCAGAACATGTAAAAAAAGTAAATGAATGGTAGATAGATCAAATAAGGACTTTGCTAGATTCCTAGAAATGAGGAAAGCTTGAGATGGAATGTGGATAGATGGCATTGGGAAATATGCAGAGGCAACATAGATTGAACTAGGTGAAGACTGTAATGCATGGAGAACTCTATAGGTCACCTTTGTCCAGCAGTAAATGTCTGATGGCTGATGATAATAATTATAAACCTATCTGTAACATTAAAAATTGCTGTGCCATTCATTTTATCTGACAGATTAAATACTACTGGATTATTTCCACCTGTTTTCTAGAACTCTAATGAGAAATATTTTAAGTCTGATGAAGACCTGACTACTGTGATGTTCTTAATTACGTTTACCTTATTGAAATGACGACACAAAACATGTGAATGCATAAATATTGAATATTCCCTTAAATGCAGTAACTCAGAGTCTTATTTATAATACTTACGATAATAGTCAGAAGGATTTTTATATGCTGGACACGGATAGTCTACTGTAGCAAAATATGGAAGCATGTCTCGTCTTCGTCCACTGAACATTAATTGTCCAGCCGATATAAGCACAACTCTCGAAAGCATTGTAAATATCTCATATGTTGGAGGATGTAATGTTAATATTACAATACGACCTCCACTGATACCTGCAATGAATGAACAACGGTATTAAATAAAATCAAAACATTTACATCAAAACTAAAGAAAGAAACTGATAGTACTCTTGCACAGATGAAAACTAATGTTAATTTTATTATAACACTGCTGACAGTAGGTGGGAGTTTGAAGGTAAATATTGAACCTTTTTTGGGTTTCCAGTCATTCAAAGTGACTGCTGTTTCAGCATGTCTTATTAGTATGCAATTTGATTAAAAATAGCTAAACATGCAGTGCTACTGACAAAAATAACTAAGATTACCAATAAATATTTAGGCTGCTAATTTCTAAAAGCTATAGAAATTAACAGATGTGTCATAATTTAGCCACACACATGACAAATCTGCAATATTCAATATCTATTGGAAAGAAATATGAACAAAAAATAATGAAAACAGCTAAAGAAAGTCATTCCATACTTTTCCTTTCATCATCAAATATATCTCTACATTTGAAAGGCATTTTCTTACGCAACAGGGATATCAGAAAAATAAACAACTAAGACTGTCCTGATTGGGACTCTAGATCTACATTTTTACTCATCAACCCACCTTACAGTATGTGGCAGAGGGTACACAGTGTAGTACCAT
This sequence comes from Schistocerca cancellata, assembly GCF_023864275.1. Lineage (NCBI taxonomy): Eukaryota > Metazoa > Arthropoda > Insecta > Orthoptera > Acrididae > Schistocerca > Schistocerca cancellata. The sequence continues at coordinate 102,861,807 of NC_064629.1, read as the reverse complement.
TCTTCTGCCCTTTCATAAATTCTGCACACAAAGAATGACTTGCTGTGAACCTCAGTATAAGTTCAGATACCCTGACTTTAATGTCATGGTCATTTTGTGAAATACATGTGTGTGTTGCAGGGGTGGGGCGAGTAATATGTTGCTACACTCCTCTTGAAATTCTTCTTAGTATTTCAGCAGCCAGCTGCTCTGTGATCCATTATAACTCACTCTGCCATTGGAATCAGATGAACATTTCAGTGACAATCTCATGCTGACTACGTAAACTTTTATTTGAATCTTCTGTATCTCCTGAATCTGTCATCATCCTGCACAACACAACAGTCCATTATGTACATTAGTTAATAGAGCGCATGTGGTATCTGATCCTCAAATTCATCAATTCATGACGTTGTCTCCATATCGGTACACATCCATCCACTCGATACAATTTGAAATGAGACTTGTCTGACCAGGCAACATGTTTCCAGGCATCAAAAGTCCAATTTTGGCATTGACGGGCCCAGACGAGGTGTAAAGCTTTGTACTGTGCAGTCATCTAGGGTACATGAGTGGGCCTTCGGCTCCGAATGCCCATATCGATGATGTTTTGTTGAATGGTTCATGTGCTGACACTTGTTGATTGCCCAGCAATGAAATTTGCAGCAATTAGCAGAAGGGTTGCACCTCTGTCAAACCGAATGATTCTCTTCAGTCATTGTTAGTCCCGTTGTTGCAGGATCTTTTTCCGGCCACAGCAGTGTGAGAGATTTGATGTGTTACCGGATTCCTGATATTCATGGTACCCTCATTAAATGGTCGTATGGGAAAATTCCCACTTCATCGCCACCTCGGAGATGCTGTGTCCCACAACTCACGCACCAACAATAACACCACGTTCAAACTCACTTAAATCTTGATAACCTGCCATTGTAGCATCAGTAACCGATCTAACAACTGTGTCAGACACTTGCTGTCCTTTATAGGCATTGCTGACCACAGTGCCGTACACTGCCTGTTTACATATCTCTGTATCTAAATACGCATGGCTACATCAGTTTCCTTGGTGCTTCAGTGTATATAAAATAAAATCATGATAACTTCTGAATGATTTGCATTAGAACTTCAAGCTGCATGGTTGGCTGCATGGCATGGCAGGTATTAGTATGCAAGGTTTAGTGATGAAGCCCACTTTCATTTGGATGGGTTTGTCAATAAGCAAAACTGGCACATTTGGGGGACACAGAATCCACATTTTGCAATTAAAAAGTCTCTTCATTCTCAACAGGTGACTGTGTGGTGCACAATCTCCAGTCATGGAATGATCGGTGGGATATTCCTTGATGGCATGATGACTACCAAATGGTATGTGAAGGTTTTGGAAGATGATTTCATCCTCATTATCCAAAGTGACCCTGATTTTGACAAGATGTGGTTCATACAAGATGGAGCTTGACTCCATTGATGCAGGAGAGTGTTTGATGTACTGTGGGGACCACTCTCGGGTACCCAGAGGCCCCTGGCATGGGCCTCGATTGGCCACCATATTCTCCAGATCTAAACACATGTGACTCCTTTTTGTGGGCTATATTAAAGACAAGGTGTACAGCAATCAACCTAAAACCATTGCTGAACTGAAAACAGGCATTCAGGAGGTCAGTGACAGCATTGATGTTCCGACACTTCTGCAAGTCATGCAGAATTTCACTACTTGTCTGCGCCACATCATCGCCAATGATGGCAGGCATATCGAATTGTCATAACCTAAATACAAATAGTGTATGCATGCTGTAGTTTGTAACTAATTTACCTTTTTTCTCATATAGTTCAATAGTTGTCGCCCTGTACAATAAACACCACACTTTTCAGAAAGCACATACAAACAAATTTGGTTGTAACTGAGTCCTAACTTGATCTTCTATTTAATGGTTCAGTGCTTAATCAAATCTAACAGGGCAAGAACACTGAGAACATTTTATTTGAGCATAATGTTGCAGGAAATTTTCTTCTGATACTTTTTTTAGTTCTGAAATACATGTAATGCAGAATCATCATCATCATCTTAAACAGTTTCCCACCACTGGTAGGGTCTGCTTGGAAAACAAGCATCTCCATCTTCTCTGGTCTTCTGCCACCTCTCTGTCACTACTGTGGCCCAGAATTCTCCTCTCTTCCTAATGTTTTCTTCCAGTCCTTGTAGCCATTTGTACACTGCCCTTCTTCTTTGTCTCCTACTCTCAATCTCCGACTCATGCATCTTCCTAGGTATCGTCTACTCATACATTCTCCGCACATGCCTATATCATTTTACTCTTTATTCCTCGGTTTCATCTTGTATTAAAACTAAACTCCTCCTGAACAGGCCATGAAGGCCCAGTGGTACCGCCCGGCTGCTGTGTCATCCTCAGCCCATAGGTGTCACTGGATGTGGACATGGAGGGGCATGTGGTCAGCACGCCACTCTCCAAGCCATATGTCAGTTTCCGAGACTGCTTCTCTTGTATTCATCAGTCATTTATCATATCTTTTCCATTTTTGTTACACGTATCTGACTTCCCAAAAACTTCATTTCACTTGCTTGAACCTTATTTTCTCTCACTTCCTTCACGACACAGGTTCTAATGTCTCTGAGCACTATGGGACTTAACATCTGAGGTCATCAGTCCCCTAGAACTTAGAACTACTTAAACCTAACTAACCTAAGGACATCACACACATCCATGCCCGAGGCAGGATTTGAACCTGCGACCGCAGCAGTCGCGCGGTTCCGGACTGAAGCGCCTAGAACCGCTCAGCCACTGCGGACGGCCATGACACAGGTTTAAAGGTGTACAACAGAACAGGTATATATAATACATTTGGTATATAACCTTCTTCCTTTTCTGGGGACCTCTTTGTTCTGTATTAATCGTCTCAAAAAGATATCAGTTTGCCTTGCATCTTGACTAATTTCTTTGTCAGTCTTCTATTTTTCTGTATTACACTCCCAACATACTTGAAACTTAACACTATTTTCAGCTGTCATGTTTACTACAGGTCCATCCTTTTTTCTTGTTGTGTCCACCAGATCACACTCCTTTGAATTAAATTTTAGGCCAAACTGTTGTACACCCTCCTACCATACATCTTAACTGCTACAGTATTTCCTCCTCATTGTTTCTCCATACCATCAAATCACCAGAAAACAGCATCGCTGTCATCCTGTTTTGATTGATTGATTGATTTCTTTATTAATCCATGTAACAATTTACATTGTGTGGATTTCGTCAGCAAAATCATATACAATACAATATACCTACAATTATACACATAAAATTTGTATTTACACACATTTTTGAGGTATCTTAAATTAGTTTTATATCCTTGTGTAATTTGTAATTTTCTTATAGTACTGTACAATTTTGATTTCATATTATAATTATTTCCTCATGTATTACAATGCAGGCTACTTTAATTACACTACATGTTTTAATTCAGATAGTCCATTACTGTGTAATAACTTTTATTTAATAAAAAAAATTTTAGTTTTGTTTTGAACTGTCCGATTGTGTCAATATCTTTTATTTTTTGGGGTAATTTATTATATAATTTAACAGCATTGTACAACAAGCTCTGCTGAGTTTTAACTTTATTTTTCCTATCTAGATGAAGATTGTATTGGTTTCTAGTTTCATAGCTGTGTACTAAAGAATTTTTCATATAGCAGTCAATATTTTTTTTACATACATAACACTTTGAAAAATGTATTCACAGGGGACAGTAAGGATTTCCAGCTTTTGGAAATGTTCAAGGCAGTGAGCCCTACTGCCACTCTTGGTTATTATACGAATTGCTCTTTTCTGTAATTTGAAAACTATTTGAATATTTTTACTGTTGACTCCCCAAAATATTATTCCATAGGTAATAACAGAGTGGATATAAGAAAAATATACAGATCTGACACATGTAGTATCACAAACTGCAGTCAGAATTCTCAGAGCATAGCATGCTGTAGCGATTCTGTTACTAAGTATTTTAATATGTTCTTCCCACTTTAACTGACTGTCAACATGCATACCAAGAAATTTTGTGTAGTCTACACATTCTATAGTTTCATTGTTTAACTTAAAGTTGTTATAGTGTGGTTTTTTGCAGACATAGAAGTTAACAGCATTTGTTTTTTTAAGATTTAGTGTTAGTTTATTATTGGATGCCCACTCACGTACACTGTTTAGTGTTTGTTTGGCTTTTTCTTTTAGTGCATCTGGTGATTTGTCACTGATTAGAACATTTGAGTCATCTGCAAACAATATTGTTTGTCCATGATTGATGCTCTGTGGGAAGTCGTTTATGTAAATGAGGAATAGTACTGGACCAAGGACACTACCCTGTGGGACACCTATATTTACATAATTTGGGTCTGAAGTATACTTTACAATATAGTTTGAGCAACTTGAAATATGTGAGATTTCAGTTATCTGTCTTCTATTTTTTAGGTATGACTGGAACCATTTGTTCACAAGTCCCCTTATTCCAAGTTCATCTAACTTATTTAACAATATGTTGTGGTCTACTGTATCAAATGCTTTAGTTAGATCAAGAAATATACCAGTTGTGTAGTTCCCTTTATCTAATGCTTCTAGAACGTTTTGTGAGGTGTGCTGTTGCTGATTCTGTGCTTTTCCCTGATCGAAATCCAAACTGGTCAACAGACAGTAAGTTGTATTTATTTAAATAATTCATTAGCCTATCTTTCATAATAGTTTCTAATATTTTTGCAAAGCACGATAGTGGAGAAATTGGCCTATAATTTTCAATTATTCCTGCATCACCTTTTTTGAAGAGAGGTAGTAATTTCGCATATTTTAAATAGTCTGGAAAGTAGCCCTGCTTGAAAGATTGATTTATAATATCAACTAAAGGTGGAAGTAGGCTCTTGAGACAGTCCTTAATTATAAAAATGGGGACTTCATCCAGACCAGCTGAGTTTTTGTTTCTCAGTATGCTGACTGCTTTATAGACTTCTTCCTGTGTTGTAGGGAATAACACCATTGAGTGTGATACACCATTATTTGGCTTTTTGACCTGAGGGGCTGTTAGAAAATTTTCCTGTAATTTTATTCCTATGCCACTAAAATAATCATTTATATAGTTTGCCAAATATATTGGGTCTTTTATTAGAGTCCCTTCCTCTTTGATTTTCAAGTTTGACAGATTCATTTTCCTGGTACCAGTTTCCTGCTTCACAATCTTCCATACTGCCTTATTTTTGTTTTCAGCAGAGTGCACTATTTTGGAGTTATGAGCTCTCTTTGCTGCAAGCAATATTTTCCTATATCTTTTATAAAAGAGTGAGAAAGCAGGATTAGTTTGGCTGTGTTTAATAGAGCTCAGGTACTTTAGTGTTTCAGATGATTTTTTGATTCCATTTGTGACCCACTTGCTTTTTCCTGCTGTTGATTATGGACATAATACTTTAGGAAATGTTTCTTCAAAATTTAATTTGAACAATGTCATGAAATTTTTGAATTTTTCATTTGCATCTACCTCTGAGTATACTGAGTCCCATGTTTGTCCTGCTATCTGTTTGGCAAACTCATGTCTATTTTTTTTTAGAAAAAATTCGTCTGTAAATATGCATTTTCTTTGTTTCTTCTGGAGCCACTTTTATATTAATGATTTGAGCTGAGTGATCAGATAATCCTAGCTCTGCTACCACCACCTCACAGTTATCTTTGCCTAAATCTGTTAATACCTGATCAACAGCTGTCTTTGAGTATTTTGTTATTCTGGTTGCACTGTTAACCATTGGAACTAAATTGAAACTTTGAGCAAGACTTTGTAATGAGTCCCATGTAGAATCAGGATTCAGTTTATCCACATTTAGGTCTCCACATATGAGAATGTGGTTCTTTGGAGTGGATATCTTGTTAAGAACATGATTAAGTTTGGAGTAAAAGATATTGAAGTCTCCACTAGGAGATCTGTATATACATAAGATAATCAAATTCCTACACCTGTATTGGTCCCTGATTTCAACTGCTGCCAGTTCAAAATGTTGCTCTTCACTGATTACACATAAATCACTTCTGGTCTTATACTGATAATTTTGTTTTACATAAATACAACACCCTCCACACTTCATAGAAGTCCTACAGTATGCACACGCTAAATTATAAGACTGCAAGACTAACTGATTAATTTCAGCCTCATTGCACCAATGCTCAGTGAGACAAACAACTGAGCACTCTGTAGACTCCAGCTCCACTTCTAGCTGTTGGGTCTTATTTGCTAGGGAACATATATTTTGGTGAACAACTGTTAAGTAACTTTTTCCGGTACTATTTGCATTCCCACTTTTTTTTGTTTTAATGTCGTTCTGTTTTGGTTCAACTGCTTCCTTATTATGATTACACTCACGTTTTTTGTTTGCATATGGTATTCTTGGATAGTCACCCCCTGCAGACCGTATTAGTTTCCCTTATTTTTTATAATTTTACATAAATCCAGGAGCATTTTACTGAAAGTCATTGCACCTAGTCTGTTTAGGTGCAGGCCATCCCTACCCAGACATTTGTCGTCGAGAAATTTATTTGGGTCAACAAATACAACACCAAGTTCGTCGCACTGTTCCCTAATGCCAGTGTTTATTTTGTTTGTATACGCATTACTCACCGATCATCTTTGTAGAATTCTGTTGATAACAATTCTGGAGCTTGTAAACAAACCTTTGGCTGACCGAATTACATTACGAATATCATTTATGATTTCTTCTTGTCTGCTGCTTCTAATAGAGTTTGTCCCTGCGTGAATTATCACGCCTTTAAAATTTGTGTTGGAATCATTGTTGTTTTGGTTGGATTTTTCCATGTTCCTAATGTTGTTGAAATGTTTCACAATCTGCTGTGGCCGGATTCCAGGGCGAACATCGACTTTACAGTTCGGAACCACTACATTTTTTAACATGGAATCACCGATGACAAAGAAATCACTTTTGTCGATCTTTTTTGCTGGATTTCTTTTACATTTATCTTTTTTCTTATACGTCACAGTTTTCCACTTATATTTGCTTACAGATTTACCGCACGAATCGTTTTCCGCCACTGTTTTCACTGGGATTTGCATATGCGAGTTTACATAGGTTTGTTTACTTCCCAATAATGGAGTTTGCACGCGGGAGTTTATTGAATTTCCACATGTTTCGCTTTCTGCCACTGTTTTTGCCGGAATATGCACATGTAAGTTTTCACGGTTTTGTTTTTTGCTCGCGAACGGAGTTTGCACAAAAGAGTCCTCACATTTGTTTGTTTTGTTCTGTAATGGGTTTCCACATACGCAGCTTGCTGGTTCACTTTTTAGCTTTGCGTTTTCTTCTTTCAGAGACTGAATCTCTTTTTTGAAAGTTCCGATATCACTTTGTAGCACTTTAATTATTTCTTCTTTTGACTTTATGGTACTTACAAGTTCTGATGTTTCCCACTGCAAACAGTCGGTGCATGTCCACGGAACTTCGTCACTAATGAATTTCAGGTTCACTTTTGCACACTTCTCATGGAGCCAAAAATTGCACTTTACGCATAAGATTCCTTTTATCACACGTTTTCTGCATTGCTTACATGTAGAACTGCAGATTTTTTCCTATATCTCCCGCCACCTGTATAGTATCATCACCAGTAAGAAAAGTAACAGAGGCAGTGATTTTCCTTGTGTCATATCATTTATCTGTGTCAGCCTGTTAACTATCTTTCCACTCTCAAACACCTTATATTTCCCAGGCACAGTCCATTGAACCTCAGCGCAGTCTGCTTCTCTACCCCTATCTTCTTTGTATCTCCAAAACTTTACTTTTGGGAACAGCAGTGTATGATTTCACTAAGACCATTAGTAGATCTTCCCCACAATCATATCAATGTTCTTTCAACTGCCTCAATACAAATATGAGATCTACTGTGGACCTACTTAGCCTGAAACTGTAGTTTTGTTCTCTTTGCTGCTTTTTCATTGTTTTCTGGATTTGTCTCTCTCCAGACTTCTCTCCTAAATTTTTCCTCAGTAGCACAAAGAATAATGCCACTAGTTATTTTACACATTTTTGGCTTCTCTTCTTGAATGCAGGTACAATTATTCTATTCATCCAGTGTTGTGGACTCATCAATTCATTTCATAAAGCTTTCATAATTTTATACAGCCAGTGTATCTCTGCATCTTCCACTGCTCTGATAATTTCCACACATTGTTCATCCAGTCTCACTGTTGTTCCTCCTGTCATGTTCTTCAGTGCCTCCTGGACTTCTTCCCACACCAGGTCTCTTTTTACATTTCCAATCACTCTCTATCTCTTCTATATTTCTATCTTCCTCCAATACTCTATCCGGATTCAGCAAATCATCAAAATAGGTCCTCCATGGCTCTATAAGGTACAGTTCCTCTTCCTCACTTCCATTTTTATGAGCCATTTTTCCATTCTCTGCCATTCCTCTTCTCCTATTTCTGATCATTCTGTACAGAATGTTCTTATTTCCTTTGTTATCCTGTTCACGATCCATTTTTCTATCCACTTTCTCTTTTCCTCTACAACCACTATTTGTGCATTCCTCTTTCTCACTTGATATTCTTCCCTTGCTTCTGATGTCCTTTGATCAAACCATACCCCAAATGCTTTATTACTTTTCAAAACTGCTTATTTAACTTCAGAATTCTATCAATGCATCCCCCTTTACTACCAGTTCTTTCACATACATCCTTTGCTGCTTTTACCAGAGTGCTAACTCTTCCATGCTTCTTCCACAGTTTGCAACTCAGCCAGTGGGAAGTTGTACGAGTGTTCATGTCAAAACTGGGTGTTTATAAATTTGAATTTCAGGATGGAGCAATATGTAAAATAAAGGAAAGGCAACCACTCACCTTTTGATGCATGGAGCGCAGTAACACATAACAGAAAACAGCATTCATACTAGCTTTCAAGCACTAGCTCTTTTTCAAGCAATAGTACACACATTCACACACATACAACCACACAGATACGAAAATGCATGTTCCCATGGTCACAGCAAAACTAATTATTGATAATTGATTACTGAAAGCAGTTGCCTCACCTGATGGAGGTGGGAAGGGATCGGGAAGGACACAAGGAAAGGGTAGTGGGAAAGAGGCAGCTCTCTTAACAGATGGCTTCGTCTTTGAACAGATGATGAAAAAAGTGCAGAGTACAACAAAAAGAAATGTAGGAAGAGGGAGATGGAGAGAACTGAATGAGTGGGGGGGGGGGGGGGGGATGCAGGCATTCTCTCTCTCTCTCTCTCTCTCTCTCTCTCTCTCTCTCTCTCTCCCCTCCCTCCCCCCCACCTCCCTCCCCTTCTCATCCTCCCCTTTTCAACCCCTCACTTTTCTGTCTCCCCTCCCTTTCTCCTTCTTCATCTTCAGCTTTCTCTCCTATTTATCCCTCCCATTTTTTCCCCTCGGCAGTTCTCCCCATCTCCCTTTTCTTATATCTCTTTTTCTTGTACCCCCTGTATGTTTTTTGACTTGTGGTGTGCCCATGCCTCTTTCCTGCTACATTCTCCTGGTGTCCTTCCCTACCATTCCCCTCCTCCATCAGCTCAAGTGACTGCTTTCAATCATCGAATATCAATAATTAATAATCAATAATTAGTCTTGCTGTGGCCATGGGAGTGTGTGTGTGTGTGTGTGTGTGTGTGTGTGTGTGTGTGTGTGTGTGTGTGTGTGTGTGTGTGTACTACGGCTGGAAAAAAGAGCTAGGGCTCAAAAGCTAGTGTGAATGCTGTTCCTGGTATATGTTATTGTGCCCCAAGCATCGACCTGCTAGAGATGAGTAGTTGCCTTTCTCTTATTTTACATACTGTTTATAAATTAGAATACACTTAATGAAGAGTCAATGTAATAAACAGGGTGTATACACGGAGAAGGAAAAAAAATTCCTGGATTTTTCCCGGATTTTCCGGTTGAAAATACACTTTCTCCCTGGTGAAAATACACTTTTTCCATTTTAAGTGACAGTATACTTTTCCTCGGCACTGTAAAACTTATCAATCCTTAAAATGTTTACGGTTTTCTACACAGACGTAGAATTTGCCGGCACTTTAGAAAACGAAACCAAGGGGGGAAAAAAAGTTTCGGAAAGATCTTTGATGTGCAGCAACATGTACGCTGCATTTTTTCGTGTTACGGAGGTATAAATTCGAATTCCACCAAACAGTGCATGTTACTTTCCGAAGCAATGAAATCGAGATTGCGATGCGCTTTTGTATGCCAGTCATGGCTCACGTCACGTGATCTCGCCAGCTCATGACAGCATTGGGCACGTGATGTAGTCAACCAATAGCAAGATCACTCTTAAGTAGTGCGAACACATAAAAAAGAAAAGTTAATGGTTTAAATTAATATACATAGTGTTGCTACAAGAAAAACAAAGCTTTCACAAATAACTGGTCTCGAAGATTAATAAGCTGCAAGAGAAGCTAAGCTTCCACATATTATGCTGATCTTTTTGCGTGTGTTACACTTTAGGTTACATCACACAAATGTGCCAGTAAAATTTTTAATAACAACGTAAATGTCTGAACTTCTGGGCTCAAAATTCTTCTAGATGGTTGTCCTCAAAGAGTTGATTTTTAAATGAGAGTCAAACGATCTGTGATTTAAGAAATTCATTATACATTCTCGCATACAGTTCATCTTGTGTAAAAGGAAATTTACTTTGAAAGTAACACTTTTCAAGCCACCATTCGCAATATTTTCCCGTGACCTGTTAGAAATTGGTTCATTTCAACAGTTGCCAGAGAGCGCCAGATAACAGGCATCACTGCGCCTGCGCAGCTACGATGACGCATGAAGCCCGCACCTTCGTATGTGTAAAACATTAGAAGATCTTGCATTATCTCATAAGAGAAACAAGACATCAAAGGATACTTCAAGAGCATTGGAATTTCATGAACCATAATAAAATGCATAATTCAGCTTAAAGTGCACAATCATTATGTCAAGGTTCAGATGTAAATTTTCTTGAGTACCAGTACTGTATTATCTCATGTTTGGTTCTTTATTATGGCACAACGCCATACGAGCTAGAAGATGAAAAACGTGCACTTGAAATGCAGTGAACAGTTGAAACTAGCCCACAGTGTGAAATTAAACACTTCGTTTCAAATAAATTGACTGCCTCTGCGCAAAAGATTAATAAAAGCCAAATCTCTTTAGCAAACTGACAAAAGTAACTTCATCGTTCTACAAGGCGATTAATACTTGACTGTCAGATAGGTGGAAATAAAACCTGAAACTAACAACATATTTTAGCCTTCCATAATCATGCGAATGTATATTAATTCATTTGGTAGCTCCTGGCCACAGAAATCCATTTTGTTTTCATTTAATGTGAGAGTAATAAACAAAGAGGAAACAGCAAAATCACTAAATGTAAAAACAGGTCACGTGGAGACTACCTGTGGTGTCACCGCCAGACACCACACTTGCTAGGTGCTAGCTTTTAAATCGGCCGCGGTCCGGTAGTATACGTCGGACCCGCGTGTCGCCACTGTCAGTAATTGCAGACCGAGCGCTGCCACACGGCAGGTCTAGAGAGACGTACTAGCACTCGCCCCAGTTGTACGGACGACTTTGCTAGCGACTACACTGACGAAGCCTTTCTCTCATTTGCCGAGAGATAGTTAGCATAGCCTTCAGCTAAGTCCATGGCTACGACCTAGCAAGGCGCCTTTACCAGTATAGACATTTAGATTCTATTAATGTATCATCAAGAGCAATGTTCTACAAATGTGGATTAAAGTTAAGTATTCCAGAAGCTATGTACTTTTCTTTATAGCATTCATTACGTATCCTGTTTCAGACCTCACGTCAGCCTGCGTCAGTTTAAGCGCGTGCCTTTCGGCTTCCTCGCCTTGTGTCTAGACTGCCTTGTCTAGACACAACATATTTGGCGACGAGGATGGGATCTGCTGTCCGGATTTTATCGCTTGCAGAATCAGCAGACGCAGGCCTTATTGGATGCCCTCGGACAGCTCGTCCAAGGTCAACGTGCACTGCAAAACGATGCGGCCGCCGCCACTTCATCGCTACCGCAGCCACAACACGCAGTTGCACCACCATTTCGACTGTTTCAGACAGAAGTGGAAAGCTGGATGGGAGTGGTCACGCCAATTTGGATTCCATCTTGCCGCCTACAGAATTCAAGGTAACGAGCGGCAGCCTCACTTATTATCATGTGTCGGCGTCCAGACGTACAGAGTGATAGTGAAATTGTTTCCCCGATGCGACGTAGCAACTCTGTCCTATGACGAAATTTTGTCGGCATTAGATGCCTATTTCAAAGAATCGGTCAATGTCGTTGCAAAAAGGTATACGTTCTTTCATACAAAACGTACGGCCGGTCAGACTAATAGGGAGTGGGTTGCTACTTTGCAAGGCCTTACAAGGGATTGTGCTTTTGAGTGTGAATGTGGCCTCCCTTATTCAGATACTATGGTACATGATGCAATTGCACAGAATGTTTCTGATGTTCGTATACGGGAACAGATTTTGAAACTAGTCAATCCCTCCCTTCAACAAGTGATAGACATATTGGATAGGCAAGACACACTTGACTTTGCTCAGGAATCATTTGAAACTTCGCCAGCTGTGTGTCACATTAACCGGCCCGCCGGGCGAGCTGCACGGAACTGTAAACAGCCCTCGCGCTCGTCCGCGCAGCTGCCGCCTGGCCCTCCGCCACGTGTCCCGCGCAAGCAAGCAACTGTAGTGCTGAAATCATGCCCGCGGTGTGCAACTAGACATTCGTGTGCAAATTGCCCGTCACGCCAAGCTATTTGCTTTTTCTGTAATAAAAAAGGACATGTTCAAAGTGTTTGCCAGAAAAATCTCCGAAAGGACACTCACAACCATTCCAGGCCCTTTGCTTCGCGCCGGAATCGAACCAAGGACACTCAGGCTCGTGAACCTTCGCCCTTGGACATTCATGTAGTTAATTCCACTCCGTCCCGTGCCACTTTCTCTAACAGTGACTGTGTTCGTCCTACAAATACTGTGCGTCGACGTCGCCGGAAATCGCGTCAAGTTGTGAGTGCTTCTGTACCAGTCTCAGTCCCAATTGCACGAGAAAGTCGCTCCTGTCGTCAGCAGGACAATAAACTTTTCGTAGACTTGGACTTTCATGGCCACGTGATACCATTCCAGCTCGATACCGGAGCTGTAGTTTCATTGCTCAATAAAGACACATACAAACAACTGGGCACACCTCCATTGCGTGCCACAAATGTTCAGTTAAATAGTTATTCAGGTCAGAATATCCCTGTGTTAGGACAGTGCAGCCTTCTTGCAACATACAGGGGACAAACAAAACTTGTGTCATTTTACGTCCTTCGTTCTTCTTCTGCAGTGAACTTGTTTGGTTTAGATTTATTTCAGTTGTTTAACTTGTCAATAGTCAATCAGGACCTATCAGTGAACCAGACTGTGCCTTCAGCCAGTGTTTCTCGTCTATATGAAGAGTTTGCAGACATTTTTGCACCGGGCCTTGGTTGCGCTAAGAACTATGAAGCACATTTGGAACTGAAAGTAACCGCGCAACCGAAATTTTTCAGAGCGCGCAATGTTCCCCACGCATTGCGTGATGAGGTTGCAAGAACATTAAACAATTTAGAATCACAAGGTGTAATTGAACGTGTGCAGGCTTCTCTCTGGGCATCACCCTTAGTAATTTAGCAAAAACCTTCTGGAAAATTGAGACTTTGCGTGGACTTCAAGGCCACAGTGAATCCACAGCTAGTGACTGCAACTTTTCGTTTACCCCGCCCGGAAGATCTTTTTGACAAACTGTGCCTGGGAAAAAATTTTTCAAAGTTGGACCTTGCAGATGCGTACTTGCAAATACCGGTGGACGAAGAATCCCAGCGCGTATTGGTGGTTAACACGCATCTTGGATTGTACCGATTCAAAAGACTGCCATTCGGGTGTACACCCGCCCCTGCATTGTTTCAGCCATATTTACAAACTGTTTGTGCATCGGTCCCTACTGCAGCAAACTATCTGGATGATGTAGTGATCTCCGGAAAGACGGAAGACGAACATTTAGCTAACCTCCGAACATTATTTCAGGTCTTGCGACAAAATGGTCTTCGCTTGCGGAAGGACAAATGTGTGTTTTTTGCTTGCGATTTGCCATATCTGGGACATGTACTCAATGCCCAAGGCATACATCCCAGTCCAGAGCACCTCCGTGCCATACAAAACTTGCCTTCGCCGCAGAATTTGAAGCAGCTACAGAGTGTGTTGGGAAAAATTAACTATTATCATAACTTTGTCCCGCATGCCTCTTCCATTTCAGCTCCGCTTCATCGCTTATGCCGTAAAGGTGTTCCGTTCGTCTGGACGACGGAATGCGAATGCGCCTTTCGCCAGTTGAAATCGGTGTTGCTTTCAAATACTTGCCTTACGCCATTCGATCCCCGGAAACCCCTTTTGTTGATGGTAGATGCATCGGATTTCGGGATCGGTGCTGTGCTTGCGCACAAAGATGGTTCGCATGATCGCCCTATTGCCTTTGCGTCCAAATTGCTCTCGCCAGCGCAAAGAAATTATTCACAGATCGAGAAAGAAGCTTTGGCTCTCGTATTTGGTGTTACCAAGTTTCATGATTTCTTGTATGGTCGTCACTTTACCATCATCACAGACCACAAACCTTTGACATCGCTTTTTCATCCATCCAAGCCTGTACCTCCACGTACAGCGCAGAAATTTATTCGCTGGTCTATTTTCCTCTCGCAGTACCGCTACGATATCTTGTATCGGTCCACTGCTAAGCACAGAAACGCCGATGCGTTGTCCCGTTTGCCTGTTGCTGAGGATAGAGCATTCGATTCTTCCGAACTTGCTTGCATGTTCATTGATTCGGACAGCGATGATGTGGTCGAATCGTTTCCGATTGATTTTCGTTGTGTAGCTACAGCCACAGCTGCTGACCCTGTCCTTGCTACCGTTTTGCGTTTTGTTGCTACGCAATGGCCCTTGTCAAAGTCACGGACTGAGGATCCGTTGGTTCGCAGATTTTATGCTCACAAGGAGAGACTTTTTGTACGACGTGGTGTTTTGCTGTTGCGTTCAGATAATGATCAGTCCAGGGTCGTGGTCCCACGTTCGTTACAGTCCTCTGTCTTAAAGCTTCTCCACCAAGGACATTGGGGTATAGTGCGCACGAAACACTTTGCTCATCAGCACTGTACTTGGTTCAGAATCGATGCTGCGATTACGAATATGTGCTCTTCTTGCATGGCGTGTGCCGAACAACAATCCGCACCACCGCGGAAATTCTTTGCATAGCCAAAAGCCACTTCCCCTTGGCAACGCTTACACATCGATTTTGCTGGTCCATTCTGGAATGCTTGATGGTTGGTTCTGGTCGATTCCTTCAGTAATTTTCCTTTTGTTGTCCGGATGTCTTCCACGACATCTTCTGCCACCATCCAAGCGTTGTCCGCTATCTTTTGCATTGAAGGTCTACCACAGACTATTGTTTCCGACAATGGCCCACAATTCATGTCCGCAGAATTTCAGTCATTCTGCAAGGCCAATGGTATTCAACATCTGACATCCGCACCGTTTTCTCCTCAGTCAAACGGTGCCGCTGAACGTTTGGTCCGGACTTTCAAGTCACAGATGTTGAAGTTGAAAGCGTCGCATTCTCGGGACGACGCGTTATTGCTCTTTTTGTCCTTGTATCGCTCTCAGCCCCAAGATGGTCGCTCGCCGGCTGAGTTGCTCCACGGTCGTCCTCTTTGAACCTTGATGTCTTTGCTGCATCCGCCGCATCAGGTTCCGGTGCAGCGGCAGACTCCTGCTTCTGCTCCAGGTGACGTTGTATTCTATCGCAACTATTGCAGTTCACAATGATGGCTCGCAGGGCGCATTCTTCGCTGCCTTGGCCGCGCGATGTATTTGGTTTTGGGGGCCTCTGGTGAGGTGCGTCGGCATCTCAATCAGCTGCACCTCTGTCGTCGCACGGGTTCTGCCGCTCCCCGTCTGCTTTCAGCAGCGGTGCCGTCCGGTCAGCGCCCTGGCGACCCATCTACTGGCTCGCCTCATCCCCAGGTGTTACCGACGCTGCCTTCCATTTTGCCCCATGGCGACGCGCCACCACCGCCGCCGCCGCCTGTTCTACCGCCGGCGCCGCCTGCAGTGGACGCGTCGCTGCAACTGCTGGGCGCCTCCCTGTGTCACGCACCGCCGATCGCTTCCCGTGACCAGTTGTCCTCTGCCACGGAACTCTTGCCCGCTCCGGACCAGATGTCGTCTTCGCCAGTCGGGTGCTCCGACTTGATGGAGGTCGACCCTTCGGCCCCTCCTGACTATCTACGGGCGCATACACCGCATGTTGGCGTGCACCCTGGACTAGGTTTCCAGGCGTTTCCTAGCTCCCCTCGGACCGAATGGCCGGGTGCGGGTGGCACAGCCTCGCCTGTTGTTAGGCTCCCCACCTCGTCGCATACGTCAACATTGGGTCCTCCCCACGGCGGGCGGAAGCCTTATAATACAACCGTTCGCCGATTTGCGGGGGGAGGAATGTGGTGTCACCGCCAGACACCACACTTGCTAGGTGGTAGCTTTTAAATTGGCCGCGGTCCGGTAGTATACGTCGGACCCGCGTGTCGCCACTGTCAGTAATTGCAGACCGAGCGCCGCCACACGGCAGGTCTAGAGAGACGTACTAGCACTCGCCCCAGTTGTACGGACGACTTTGCTAGCGACTACACTGATGAAGCCTTTCTCTCATTTGCCGAGAGATAGTTAGAATAGCCTTCAGCTAAGTCCATGGCTACGACCTAGCAAGGCACCTTTACCAGTATAGACATTGAGATTCTATTAATGTATCATCAAGAGCAATGTTCTACAAATGTGGATTAAAGTTAAGTATTCCAGAAGCCAGCCTGCGTGAGTTTAAGCGCGTGCCTTTCAGCTTCCTCGCCTTGTGTCTAGACTGTCTTGTCTAGACACAACACTACCCACCTCCCCACTACAACTCAGATTGCCCTGTGCATCAGCCTCCAATCTACGATATTTCCGAACCAGAGAAATTTAGATAGCGGCACCCAGCCACACATCTGTAGCCAGAAGCGGGAGAAGGTACTACTTATACGCAACTCAACTGCGCATGCGCAAGAGCCCGCCCGCAACTGCTCAAATGAATCTAATGTAAACAGCTGTCACATCACACTCATCAGAGGCAATTTGTTGTTAGGAAGCATTGCATATTCTTCCTAAAGCCTTTGACACACGTTGGTTGGCAGACGCTTGTATGAGCACTGTGTTCTGTTGTTGTATATGATGCATTTCCTTTGCTACTTAAGTTTTATTTTCGTTTTTTTTTCACTCGTTCATGTTTTGTTGCAGCAGTATTATTCTGCAGAAGGGGGATACAGTAATATCCTTCGTTAGAGTATTGGTTCTTACCAGTCAAAATCACAAAAATTTAACTGGTAACTAAAACAATGAAAAACTCCCGGAAGTCTAAAAAATTCCCAGGTTTTTCCCGGATCTCCCGGGTCGTATACAGCCTGAATAAAGGTATTGCCCTATATGCAAAGACTAAACACAAACAAAATATTGAAAAGACACTAAGATTAATCTGGCTGTAAACGGCCACTGAAGAACATACAGTAACAGGGTGCAGATCTCCATTGAGAAACTCTCGATTGTCTATGAGAAAACTTGGTACACTTCTACTTGTCAGATGAAGAGAAACAGCTAGTAGTTTGTGGGCATCCAGTTTCTCTAACTCGTTTGTTGTTTTGTAAGGTATAGTGCAATTTTAGCAGTTAGTGTATATGATGAGTCAGAACATTCTAAGGTAGAAAAAGGTGAGAGAACTATCCTTGCATTTTCCTGGTACAGTTTTAGTAAGCCAAAGCAAATTTAACAAAAGATGTTGAGAATATGTTTTTCTGGATTGGTCTACATGTATACTGTGCAATACCTGACTGTTAAAACTCACAGCTCACATGTAACATTCTCATTAAGCACTAGAGCATATGATTCTACAGTAAAAGATCAATACAGATTACCTCCTGCTCCACCATTTCCAGCCCACTGTCTCAAAAATTCAATCAGGAAAAATGTGTCAAAAATATCCATTCCTCTCGTGGGTTGGTCCAGCACAACTATATCAGTATCCAATAACAGCTGAGATGCCACACTCAGTCGACACTTTTCAGACATTGTCAGACTGGCCACTTTGGTGTATCTCACTTGATCTAGTCCTAAATCTTCAATCAAAGCATCAATCTGAAACACAAAGAGGCACAAAATGTGAAAAAACGTATTGTAAAACTATGATGTGGATTTTTTTGAAACTTTATGAAAGTAAGTAGAAAAGTAAGTTTTTGTACTTTACTGCTTTGCAAAAACAGGAACAGTTCTCCCTATAACTTCTGTATTTGACAAGATGGAAGTCTGGAAGTCTAGTAATATTAGGTTGGTGCACAAGTTCATAGTGTCTTTGCTTTGCATGTTAGTATTCCAGTTCCTGTGGGTTTATTTATCAATTGTTATTTTTTTTATTTTTAGTTGACTGCTGCTACATGAGTTTACATATTGCCATTTTGTCATTTGTATATAGTGAATGGAGCTATGGATGCTGGAAAATGGAGTGCCAAGTCGAAAAAGTGGAGCATTTCTGATATATTCTTCTGTATGAGTTCAACAGAGGGGTGACAACAGCAGGGGCAGCCAGAAACATTTCTGTTGTATATGGGGATAATGCCAATGGACAGAGCATGACAAGAAAATGGTTCTCTCATTTTGACATTAGTGACTCTCCACATTCAGGAAGATCTTCAGGGTTTGATTAAAATCATTTAAACAGTTAATCCACAATGATCCATGCCCCTGTACATTGGGAAATGTTATGAACTATGGTCATTCCACTATCGTGCAACATTTTCATGCAATGCTGAAGGTTCAAAAATTTGGTGTATAGCTACAGTGTGGTCTAAGCCAAAACCAAAAACATCAGTGGGTGGCCATATGTGCATCCCTGCTTGCTCATCATCAATTGGCTCTTGAACAACACTGACCATCTCTATCCTGTATTGTCGCTGGTGATGAGAAATGGTGTCTTTTTGCTAACATAAGAAATGGTTGAGCCCAAACAAAGCAGCAACACTGGGTACAAAGACTTGCATGCATTCAATAGACATAATGTTATGTTACTCATGGAATGGTGATGGTGTGCTGTACTATGAACTGCTTCCCCAAGGTATAACCATCACTGCTGACATTTACTGTCAATAACTGAGATGTCTTGCAGATGCAGTCCAAGAACATTGACCTGAGGGACTGCATGAAGTGATGCTACTCCACAATAACATCCACCCATATTCTACTAGACTGAAAAAAAAAAAAGTACTAGAGAGAAGTTGGGCTGGGAAGTCATTCCGCATCCACTTTATTCATATGGTCTTGCACCCTCAGATTTTTCATTTTTTCTGCTCTCTATTGAACAACCTTCCAGGAATTTCCTTTCCAGATGAAAATGCATTCTGAACATGACTTGATGAGTAGTTCACCTCAAATACACATGATTTCTACAGTTGGGGAATCAAAAGGTTACCCCAGCATTGGGAGACTGTTGTAAATAGTGAAGGAGAATACATTGTTGATGACTAAAGTCTCTGTCATGTGTATCTGTTGTGTTTATTAAATGTATGAGAAAATGCTACAAGTTTATGCACAACCCTAATAAGCAGTGCACAGGCACACAAGCCAATGAAGAATACCTGATGCAGTGACAGCCGGAAAATGTGAACACACTGAATGAATGTCCATAAGAGCATGTACAGACATTAATCCAGTTCCCAGACTCCACAGAATGGCATACTCTTCTATCCAACAAGTGTGAAAGCAGCATCATAAAATGGTATATGGTCTAATAACAATGAATGAAAAAAGTTGCTGTCTAGCAACTACAGATTTACTGCATTTATCCAAATATAAGACAACCCCAAACACAAGACAACTCCTTTTATTTTAAGGACATATTTTAACATATTCAGAGTAATCAAAACCACAAACTGTTTGATTGACGTAAAGTATCTGCCTTAAAAGTTAAAATTATACCTATTATAAATTTATCTTTATTTTGATGTTACAAGGAAAAATAATAAAAAGAGAAACCAATGATTTACATTAACGTGTGAACTATTTCTTTTCTATCTTTTCTGCTTACTACTCCTGTCATCTGTGGTGTCACTGCTTTTCATCATCACCACCACCACCACCACCACCACCATTCTAATAGCACAGCTGTGAGGTTTCTATCTTCATAATCACACATATCTGGCTGTTTCTTCTGAATGTGTTGTGATTCCTGAGGCTGTAGTTACATTAGGATCTGAGATCTCAGCTGAATTTCTTTTTCCCCAGGATACATATCAGATTTCATTATTGTACTGATGTGAAGTGTTACAATGTCTCTTGCTTCAAAACATATCACCTGCCCGCCTCTCTTTCACTAGCTGCACAGAGCCAGCAGCTGACACACCCCACTGCATTCCTGTTACACATCACAGTGTGTGTTGACAACACTATAGCATGAAACATGCAAGTACGTCACTGGCCCTTATCTAGACTTTTACCATTTCCTGCAGACATGAATGCTACTGGTGAGTAACTGTTGAGTGTTTGTCCAATTTTAAAGTCAACCAAATTCCTACTACAAACGAATTCAACCAAACTGCAGTTTGAACATGGTAGATCTACATAAAAAGCCAAAGTACAGGGTATAGATTCCCCCAGTTGACAACACAGCATAATTTGCTGCTTGTGCACTACTCACCGCCCCACACTCATCATAGTTCTCAGCCAAACCAGTGTTACTGTTCTCCTACAACCCTTGCTTGAGCAACTGTGAAAAACAAGTTGCAATATCTTCTAGTGTGCAAGTAATATAAAATAACAGCAAGTAATACATAACTAAAAAATTGTAATCACATTTCAATCCAATTCTCAAACTTTTTCTCATACCGTGATCTACTGAAGTCTGTTGGTACTATCTCCATGACGGACCTTACTGCTGTAATTTATTCTTGTAATAACAATTACAGTCAGTTTAATATGATTTATTTCATTTGTTACACTTTTCATTCAGGATTAATTTCTCTTCTTATTTCATCTTAATGTCTCTCATAAACTAAATAAAGTATTGATCTGGTTTCAGAATCAAGTAAAGTTATTTGTTTGACAACATTTTAGCTTTTGAATGTTACCTTTCCTTAAAAAGCAGCATTAATGTTTGTATACGGTATCCATAC
Organism: Schistocerca cancellata; assembly: GCF_023864275.1. Lineage (NCBI taxonomy): Eukaryota > Metazoa > Arthropoda > Insecta > Orthoptera > Acrididae > Schistocerca > Schistocerca cancellata. The sequence goes on along the minus strand of NC_064629.1, from coordinate 102,840,517 downwards.
GTAAATGAGAAGCTTTATTGCAAGCCTGTCAAATACAACACGAGTTTGTTAGATGATAGATCTTAATGCTGTTTCTTTCTGTGTTTCACAAAATTGTCAAATTTTAAGCAGAACAATAGATTGTTGTAACAGCTAGTTCATAGTTTCTGGTGCATCTCTTGCAGTAGCAGTGCCTGAGTCAAATGTCTTGTTCAAGCAATGCTGATACTGTATCGAGTATTTCAGCATATCAGGAACTCTTGAGCCTGTTTGAAGGATAGTATGGTTTGCTAGTCCTGCCCTTCCGGATTCTTCAAAATAAATCTGCACATGACCTCAATAGCCAAAGCTTCATCTGTGAATGAAAGATGACCCCTATATACTCTATTAAACAATGTAAAAATGTTGACCTCAGTAGCAATAGCTTAATCCATAAATATAAGACAACTTTGTATTTTTTGAATGATAAACTCGAGAAAAAAATCTCATACTATAATTGGAAAAACACAGTGTTTTTTAATAGCATCCAGATAACAATGTGAGAGAAAACACAAATCACACTGAATTAGTTGGAAATAAAGTTTAATATTCATTTTGTCCTAAAAGGGGTGTTGTCTACAAATCCTTATGCTTGCATGAAGTATGCTCTAGATGGATTTCATAGAAACTGTATGACCAAGAAAGGCTATAGGTAATACAAGCGTTCCCCAAAACACCAGTGACATTTTACTGGTGAATATTTTGTCATATTTTGAGTCAGTAATGTACTACTGCAGTTTATTTTATTTATAAAAGAGGGTTATAGTATGCAGTTTTCAAATTTATTGAAATAATTTTCTGGAAGACAAATCTGAAGTTATGAATATAGCTGCAACACAAGATATGTTACTGTACAACTAAGAGCTACCTGATGCTAACAGTTTCTTCTTACTACACAAATTGTGTACTTGTGTACTTGTAGCTCAAAAATTATGCTTCCTGTCACAGTACACTCAACAAATTCATTACACTCCTGGCACTGCCACACGTCCCCCACCAGCTACAGCATAGACTTAGGACATTCACCAGTTTGTTAAAATGTATAAACATTTATAGCATAAATAGTTTCCAATTAAATACAAAATTGAAAATAAAATTGTGAAAAGAATCCACTTGCAACATGGCGCCATTTTCTTGGCAGGATGTATGACAGATACAGAGGCAAACTGTGTTCTTTATGCTGTGGTTTAATTAGCTGTTAAATTGCAAAACAATCATGGAACTTTTTGTTGGTTTACACTAATCGTAGAAAATCCAACAGTCATATTCCCATATATTACATGTATGTTTAATGTACTATTTAGTTCAGAAACAAAATGCAACACACACACACACACACACACACACACACACACACACAGGGGGAGACAGAAGGGGGTGGGTAATCAGCAGTAAGTACCATTTGCAGAAACATGTATAAAGCACAACAATTAAGATGTAATTTACCTTAACACATTACACATATACCTTACCCTGTCTTTAATTGCCATTTTTGTAATAAGACTGCTGGCCTTTCGCATCCAGTTGTAAAAATGAAGTGTCTGAAGAACACTTAGATCTGGGCACAGGAAGCCATCACAATGGACATATGCAACACATTCCTTTAATTGTTTTGAATGTACTGGTTGCCCATTTAATATGACGTCACCACGGATCTTGCCTATGTTAGAGGAACGCCCTGATAACACCTCCAGTAGGGCCGTGCCTTCTTCTTCTGAAATTTGTGCATGAAATACTTCTGTTATACTTTGCACATAGTTTTTTCATGTTCATTTACATCTTGTCCACAATTGTGAGACTCTACAGTTCCTCTGATGTATTACTAAAATGGATATTAGAGCACTTTTTACAAACTACAGTTACAAATGATCATAAAAACATAGATTAGTTGCCTGTTGTTTATTTCACAAGAACAGATACCGTATTTACTCGAATCTAAGCCGCACTTTTTTTCCGGTTTTCGTAATCCAAAAAACCGCCTGCGGCTTAGAATCGAGTGCAAAGCAAGCAGAAGTTATGAAAAATGTCGGTACATGCCGCCACAACTAACTTATGCCGCCGAATATACGTAGCGCTACGCAGGCATGCTTTGTAGGCACAAGGATAAATACTGGCGCCAAAATCTCAGCGTCAGTAAATAAATTAAAAAAAAAAAGTGGAAGACGAGCTTTTTTTTCTCCACCGCGAGTTTCGACCAATGCATTTTCATACATTATCCAACGAAGTAAATACAAATTCCGTATTGTTCATCTTCGAATGTAGCACAATTTCAGTGTACTATGAAAATCTGACTGGCAAGACTGTTTGGGATGTTTGTCAATATGGCCAACTCTACGTTCTGAATTTTTTCCTATCTGTGAGAAGAGATGGTTGCTAATAGGAACCTGATGAAATTTGAATCATATACAGTATTCTCTTCACCATAAGAATTATACGAATATAAACATTTTGCCATGTATTCTTTCGTGTTTGCTGCTATCTCATTTAAATCCTGTCTGCCTAATAAACTACGAAACTAGAGTGAGACAACAGCAAACGCGGAAGAATATACGTATCGTGTCATGTTTATATTCGTATTATTCTTATGCCTAGTAGTGATACAGTCAGAAATGAAGCACGGCAAGTGACTAGATTTTTAAATCTAAAATGACTCTAATTTCTGTGCAGAATTTGATGTAATAAAGAAGCGACCGCAAAGATTTTCAAACGGAGAAAAATTTTCCCCTAACTTTCGTTCAGAACATGTTCTATCATACGCAGTCTATTATTTGATTCTTGTTGATCATTATCAAAGAAAGCAGCAGTGTAAGTAACAACAAATTGCGGTCTCTTGCCATTGTTTCGCTAATGAGACGATTCCTCTTTTTTTTTTTTTTAATTGTACGCGGCGGTAGCGCACACAAAAGCAAGCCGTGCCGCGAGCCGCGACAGGCCGTAAACACGCACTATCAGAATGCGACAAACAATGCATGACACAGTGCAGTAATGCATTTTCAGCTTAAGAGTGACGCAAACACCTATAACAAAGAAAACTGCAACTATCAGATCAAAGCAAAATAAGCAATCGATTCAAACCAGACGAAGCATGTGAAAAAGGAAGGGCACCCGTATAAATACGGACGGAGCGCCTGACGCATAGCAATGGCTACGTGGTAAAGCTTAACTGCTAAGCTTAGACTCGAACCAAACTACTGTAGCTGTATCGTCATTCATTCGACCTAAATTGTGTCTCATATTACAATGGACAAACTTTGTTTCCATTTGGAGGTGCGGCCTAAAACTTTTCTCTCCCCTTGAATTTCGAGTCTCAAATTTCAGGTGCGGCTTAGATTCGGGAAATTTTTTTTTCCTTTATTTCGAGTCTCATTTTTCAGGTGCAACTTAGATTCAAGTGCGGCTTAGATTCGAGTAAATACGGTATGTTGAGAAGTTTGTGGTATGAATGTTGTCATTATAAATGGTGTAGTAACATCAGATGGAAGTTGTGTTTTAGTGCCGAGATGGACCTTTTGTACATTAACCGAATTGCCACGTATGAGACTAGCAAATAAACTACAGAAAGCAATTTATGTGTTATAGTGACTAACTTAAGAATTTACTCTGACAGCAAAGATGCATGCCATCAGAATATGCTATAGGTTAAACATCCATGAACACATTACATTTAAATTTAGTAACCAAAATTTACTGTATACAGTTTCATTGAGTATATGCTATTTATTGTGAGTGATCCTGTACTTTTAGCTGCATTGTGTGTAAGGACCTGAATGAATCATATTCTGCAGTTATGGTATGATAGTCTTTTCACTGCCTGTGAACCAAGTAATGACAATGCGAACAGTGCTATTGTAGTTTTATTTGCTACCACATCCTTAAAACACAGCTGTTTATGTGTCCTACAGTTTATATTACAAAGCTTCCCACAGATAAGCAATGAAGAAGAATGGTAATGATAATACAGTAAAATGCATGATGTAAATGAATGAAAGCAACTTCAGGAATAGTCAAACAACAAACTTCTGGGCTACATAATTACACGACTTCTACATCTGATTATCTGTGTCCACTCTACATCTACATGGGCCACTGTATGGCACATAGCAGAGGGCACTTTGTGCCACTGCTAGTCATTTCCTTTCCTGTTCCACTCACAAACAGAATAAAGGAAAAACAACTATCTATATGCCTCTATATGAGCCCTAATTTCTCTTATCCTATCTACATGACCCTTATGTGCAATGTACATTGGTGGCAGTAGAACCGTTCTGCAGTCAGCTTCAAATGACAGTTCTCCAAATTTTCTCAGTAGTGTTCTGCAAAAAGAACATATTCTTCTCTCCAAGAAATCACATTTGAGTTCATGAAGCATCTACACAATACTTGCATGCTGATCGAACATATCAGTAAGAAATATAACAAGCCGCCTCTGAATTGCTTTGATGTCTCTCTTTAATCCAACCTGGTGGGAATCCTGAACAACTGAGCAATACTCAAGAATGTGTCATACTAGTGTTCTATATGTGGTGTTCTTTACAGATGAACCACACTTTCCTCAAATTCTCCCAATAAACCAAAGCCAACATTCTGCTTCCCTGATACCAGGCTTGTGTCCTCATTCCATTTCATATCCCTTTGCAATGATATGCCTTTCGTATTTAACTGTCTTGAGTGTGTCAAGCAGCACAACACTAATGCTGTATTCAAAAATTACAGATTGTTTTTCCTTCTCATTAACTTACGTTTCCCTATGTTTAGTATCTGTAATTTTGCAGGTCCATTTTTTTTTACCCTTCTTGTTTATAGGAGTTGCCTGCACTTTTTTCCAGTTGCTTGGAACTTTCTGCTGGGGAAGAGATTCGTGATAAATGCAAGCTAAGTAAGAGGCCTATGTCATAGAGTACTCTCTGTAAAACCAGACTGGGATTCCATCCAAATCTTGTGACTTATTTGTTGTCAACTTGGTCAGTTGGTTCTCTGCAGCATTGCCTATTGCTATGTCCTCTGTATGGGGGTTAGTGTAACTGTCAAACAACAGTACATATGTATGACCCTCCTGTGGGAATGATTTCTTAAATGTCAACAATTATGTCTTTGAAAGATTTCTTAAATGTGAAATTTGAAACACTAGCTTTCCTTTTGCTGTCTTCTGTTGCCACACCAGACTGGTCAACAAGTGATTGAATAGATGCTTTCGACCCATTTAGCGATTTTACTTAGGACCAGTATTTTCTTGAGTTCTCAGCAATATCTTTTGCTAAGGTATGATGGTGATAGTAGTTGTATGCTTCATGCATCAATATTTTTACAGGTTTACAAATTTGTACTAACTTTTTCCTTTCATCATTTGCACTTTCTATTTTGAATTGAGAGTGTAACACTCTCTAGTTCTTCAGCATTTTCCAACATTTTTTATTAAATCATGTTCAGTCTTACCTTAAAGCACTTACTTGGCACATACTTCTACAGAGTGCAATTTACAACACATTTAAACGTTGCCCACAATTCCACTATCCACTATGTCCTTCATATTGGAGCTAAATTATGTCCATTCCTTGTCTATGTGGGATGCTAACAACTGTTTACCTGAAACTTCCTGGCAGATTAAAACTGTGTGCCCGACCGAGACTCGAACCCGGGACCTTTGCCTTTCGCGGGCAAGTGCTCTACCATCTGAGCTACCGAAGCACGACTCACGCCCAGTACTCACAGCTTTACTTCTGCCAGTACCTCATCTCCTACCTTCCAAACTTTACAGAAGCTCTCCTGCGAACCTTGCAGAACTAGCACTCCTGAAAGAAAGGATATTGCGGAGACATGGCTTAACCACAGCCTGGGGGATGTTTCCAGAATGAGATTTTCACTCTGCAGCGGAGTGTGCGCTGATATGAAACTTCCTGGCAGATTAAAACTGTGTGCCCGACTGTTTACCTGCTCTTTCTAGCAAAAATATTTTGTCTTCTTTGAAGGCTTTATTAACTTAGTAACTATCATCACTCTGATGACATCATGATCACTAATCCCTGTCCATATGCTGACACCATAGATACGGTCGGGCTTGTTTGTAGCTACAAGGTCTAAAACGTTTTCATCATGTGTGGACTCTCAAACTAACTCTCAAGACAGTTTTTGAAAAATGTGTTCAAAACTACTTCACAGCACAACCTGTCCATTCCACCTGCAACCTGTAATGAATCCACAGACATTGCAGTCCTTACTCAGTAGGTTAAATTCACCTCAAACTAATATTGCATGATCTGGGTATTTCCGCACTTCTGTGTGTTGACTTTCTTTGACTGATTTTAAAACTGCCAAGTGGAATCTGGTGGCTGGAGAAACATCCAAAAATTAACTTGAGCTTATCTAGACCTATTACACACTTCCACATAAATTCACAGTCAGACTCAATTTTGAGCTTGACACAGACAATCAACTGCAATGAATAGTCCCCTTCTGTGGCATCTAATCTGTCTTTTTGATATATGATCCATGCCTCACTAAATATTTCAGAGCATTCTACTTCAGATTTCAGCCAGATCACAGTTCTGAAAATAATTTGAGCATGGCGACTTTACTGGAAGGCAGTAAATTCAAGAACTTTATTGCAAATGCTTCCATTTACCATTAAAATTTAAGGTCAAAGTATCTTTGCACTGTAGATGTACTGATTTCATTCTTAGAATATCAACTGGTGAGTGTTCATCAGAGGACCTCAAACCATTGATCAGCCTAAAAAAACCCATGTGCACTCTACAATTACTATGCTACCAGAACAGCTGCTTCCTTTGCATAGAGCAACCCTAACCTATCAAGAGAAGTTCTCCACTCCATAACACAGGTTAAGAAATTTGTAGCCAAGACCATCACAGAATTGACAGAGCCTTCAGTTGAGACCCTCTACTTGGCTCCTAAGCAAATGACCCCAATCAGTTCTGGGAATGAAGCTGCAAATTATGAGCTCTGCTTGCACCTCACACCAAGCTCAGCAGGCTTCACCACTTCTGCCAAATGCTTGTATGAACTGAGGATGTCCTCAGAACCCATGTGACAAATGTCACTGGTGCCGACTTGAGCCACTACTTGCAGACGACTGGAAAATGCACACTCGATAGCTGCAGGCGGGGACTCCTCCAAATTTCGGATGAGGCCCCCGGGTAGACATACCGACTGCACACTAGATTTATTTATTACCATGCACCGCTCACTCTGCAGTGAGGGCAGATCCACTGCATCTTTTATGTTCCATCCTTTCTTGTGTCTCTCACCTACTTCTTTTATTTAATCTAGTAAAATGTACCATGTGCATCTGTGTTAGTGATGATATTATGAAAAACATGAAGTTTCATATTGTAAGTTTAGCTTCTTTGCAGTAATTTTTTCTCCTCAGTATCAATATGCACATGATAACATCAGATACAGTCTGCATACCACAGAACTATTTACAGTTATTTAAAAGTTGTGTCTTTATGAACGTATACAGGTAGGGCCAACTTTACTGGTCATTTTTCATTATTTTTTATTCAAAGATGCAATAAAGTAAAGTCATCTGAGAATGTTATACCATGAGTACATGTTTCCATATATTATGGGCACACATTTTGTATTAAATAGTGAAAAACAGTTTGAGAATTAATTTACAGTACATTATGTGACAAGTACTCTTGAAGATAATATTAAACCCACCCAAACACAAGAAAAGTGGTAGAGTTTTTTCATAAATAAGAAATTAAATTTTTATACAGTATTTCTCTCAAATACATAGTCATTAGAGTTTATGTCAGTAAAAAGCTATTACTTTGCACTTTTTGGCAGTAATCAGTTAAAAAATACTGACACTGAGACTTGATAAAATAACTACTGGTTTAATTTCTTTGGTGATTCTGCTCTGAATCTAAAAAGATAATACATTATCTTAAAAACCAAAACCATAATGTTTTATTTTTCTATGATGAAGGTTAATTCTTACTTAGTGTCATAGTCACGGAAATCTTCATTTTTATAGAAGAGCCTTGCATATTCAAGTGAATATTTCTTAATGACTATTACAAACCCATAAATGTAAATACATGGAAGAAGGAAAATTCCTGTTTTCTGAATATTAGTTTGCAAGTCTTAGGGTACTTTTTCAGCTTTTTCCATTACACTAAAAAATCTTTATTGCATCCAAAAAAACTTTATATTGGATGCTGTATTGCTCAAAATATTATACTATATTTTAACACCGACTGGACATAAGCAAAGCTTTTAATTCACAAACAGTTTAGTTTTCTTGAATCTGCTCTAGACTACTATTCAAAGTTTCTGTTACAGGTGTCTGGAGAGTTTTAAGTTTTTTATCACTGATTAAGACCCTTGTGTTGTTCATACTTTTATCCATTATGGATATGGAACACTGCCACAGTGATGCATGAAGGTTTTCTGAAATACTGGTAACAATAACCAGTAACATGTTGTGTGATTCAATTTTTATTATACCATGACTCGTTCCAAGTCACTTAGGGACTCATCATAAGAATGCACACAGTTGTAATAATCATTTGTAGCATTGTGGAGGTCACTGTGAAGAGTGATTAGCATTCACGAATTTAATCCTGGTGCACAAATCACCTTGGAAAACATAATTTATATTTTCCATTAATATTGATTACTGATGTATCTTCACTCATGACATGCACGTTTCAGAGATTGCGCATCCATACAGTTCACAGGGCTGATTATAAAGGCCACTTGGGTAAGCTCTCTGGCATGCTCTGATGAGCTGCCAAGGAAACACTATTATTTAAGTGATTGCAAACGAGTGCTTGGCAACCCGCAGTTGCAACGGCCACTCCATCAGGTTGTGTCTTACAATAAACAGCACATTCCTGTGTGGGAGCAATTCTCCTTCTCCACACATTATAAGATTGTGGAACAGAAACTTACCTTGTTATTGTCAATTCACCACTGATGCAAAATATCTTTGGGCTCAAAACTTTTTCTGTTTCTGACTTCCAGATCACTGACAAAGTGCATTTTGTGTCTCAATCCATTTATTTTTCATGATTAGGACTCCTTACTGTGGTCCTACAGGCCCCTGTTTGAGAATACATTGGGCCAAGCTGGAAATGTCGTGGCACATGTTTCTCTTAAGCTCTTGGCAGTACGCAAATTTTGTTAGCCCCACCTCATTCCCTTCGCCATTCATGACAAGATAAAGTTTGCATTGCAGCATTGGCAGGATCAGTGTGTCATTTCCCCTATTTTGTCAAGTAGGTGGGCCACCACTTTGGTATTAATTCAAAAGCCTGATGGCGCCAAGCACCTTTGTGGTAATTTTAAACATACAGTCAACATGTCTCACAGATTCATATCCCACTCTGCAACAGGCAGAGTTGTTGGCAAAGTTGTCAGGGAGCTAGTACTTTTCCTGCATGAGTTGCGTGCCACTTACCTGCAATTACCGCTGGATGTTGTTTATCTGACTTTCCTGTTCCTAAACACCTCTTTAGGCTTTACCATTTTAATCACTTTCCTTTTGGAATCTTGTCAGCACTGAGTATTTGCCAATGGTGTTTGGAACATTTGATTCAGGACATTCCCTGTTGTGTCAATTACCTTGATGACATCTGGGTCATGGAACTTACTTGGCAGGAATATTTACAAAACCTACAGTCAGTTTTCCAATGCCTCCTAGAGAATGGCCTTCATTACAAGATGGAGAAGTGCGGTTTTTTCTCCCCGAAGATGCATTTTTTTGGATTATTTGCTTAGTAAAGGTGGCCTTGTGCCCACAGACGCCAACATCAAGGACATTGTTGACCTACCAGCACCCAAGAACATGAAGAAGCTCCAATCTATTTGGGTAAGATTTCGTATTATGCTCAGTGCATTTCCTTGGCCACCCACAACTGACAGCCTTATAACCAGCTTCACCAGAAGGGCTTTAAGACTGTCTAGTCTGCAGATTGTCAATTGGATTTTCAGTCTCTCAAGCAGGTTCATGCTAAGCTTTCTGTCTGGCTTCCTTTACGCTGGATAAACTTTTAATTCTGGCTTGCGATGCATCCCAGGATGACATTGATGTCATCCTGTCCCATCAGAATCCAGCTGGCATCAAACAGCCCATGGTTTTTGGATTAAAAATGCTACCCACTATGCAGTGTAATTATTCACAAGTGGAAAAGGAAGCACTAGTCATTATTTTCAGAGTTAAAAAGTTCCACATCTTCCTGTAAGGGGAGAGGTTCCTCCTCATCACCGACCACGTGCCATTGGTTTTCTTATTTGTCCCTCATTCCGAGCTGCCAGATAGGACTGCCCACCAGTTGCAGCAGTGGACCCTCTTTCTCAGTAACTGTTGTTATTATATTTGTTACCACTTCACTGCCCAGAATGCCAATGCTAATGTGCTATTACAGCTCCCAGTAGGTCCCAATCCAAGTTCGATCAGCTGAAGGCTCTTGTGTTCATGTTACATGATTCGTTACAGCAAACCCTATCACATTTTCCCTGGACAGCATGCAAAGTCACGACCACCATGGCCACTGACACACTTTTCTGGAATATCGTTTCAGCAGTCCAGTTGGGTTGGTTAGAGCATGTCTCTCTAGATGCAGATCACGCATGGCATACATTTTTCCTACAACGTGAGAGGTTCAATGTTGTCCTACGGGTTCTCAAACTTGCCATGGAGGAGCAATGCTGTCATGTGGTTGTTCCCCTGGTGGTGTGTCATCACATACTCCAGCTGCTGCATGCATCACACTGGTGTATGACTCGTATAAAGGCATTGGCGCAACATCACTTCTACTGGCTGGCAATTGATTGTGACAGCAAACATCTGGTGTGTTCTTGTTGGGCTTGTGTACAGAACCAAGCTTCATTGGCACACCAGTTCTTACCTTGGCAGGTCTCAGAGCACCCTTAGGACAGGGTGCAGGTTGATTTTGCCGGCTCTTTTTTGGGCGGTATGTGGTTATTGGTGGTCAATGCATTGTCCAGTTTCCCATACATAGCCAAGCTTTCCTCCATGTCATTGACTACCGTGGTTGGTGCATTGATTATTTTTGCCATTGAGGGATCCCCTGGGACCCTGGTATCTGACAACCATCAGCAATCTGTGTCATGGGAGTTTGAGGACTTTTGCATTTGTGACGGTTGCAGTCAATGTGTGCAGAAAGGCAAAACATTTGCACGGGCCACAGGGTCTCTTGGATTTGCTGAATCCTTGGTTGCATGCCACAGACCACTATGGACAGCCACATTTTTCTCCTGGGGCTGCCGTTTGGGCGTTGTCCTTCAGCTGGCGCAAGGTGTGGCTGTTGGGTGTTGTGGTGGGCCACAAAAGTCGGCAGTTGTTTGTGGTGGAAGTTGGTGGGAAGCAGCTGACTCACGTGCAAATTGGCTATGTCCATGCCCTTTTGAGACATCACTGCTGCAGTCTGCTGGGTGGCATGTTGGATCACAACATTACTCTGGGTGAGCATTCCTACTTGCAGTGGTGTGCTTCCCTGCTGTTGCCCCCCTCTGCACACTCTGCTGCCTGCAGCAGTGGCTCCCAGTGAAGCCCACACCTGTGCCTGCTGATGTTGAGCACATAGATTTTGATCCATCCTCCTCCTCCCCCACCTCCTCCCAACCCCTCACCAATGGAAATGGCATTGTCTCCACTTCTGCCAGTTGGACCACACCATTCTGTAACCTCCATGCCATTCCAAACTTCAGGCAGAGCTGGTGGCATCAGTGTTGCCTCCTTTCATAACTGCTTCACTGTCACATTCCCTTTGTGCCTCTCCGGTACTGTGCCAGAGGTTGCAGCAAATACCTGGTCATTTTCAACCCTATGTAGCCTTCAAACAGTATTCCTTTGTTTAGTATCATGATGGAGGCAGATGAGCTGGAATGGGTAGCACAGTGGGATGGTGCGGAAATTGACCATAGGGGATACATGTGACTCACAGTTGAGCAGATCCGCTGGCAGAGATGTTTACTGGTGGTGTTTGCTAGCAGTGACCTGGCTGGGCCAGTGATTTCTCAGAGGTTGACTACCGTGGACCTCACATAGTGTATTGTGCTATGTGTTGTGCTGAGTGATTAGCCATTAGCCGTTCACACCAGCCGTCTACTGAGTTCTTTCCGTGCTGCTGTAAGCTGTCGCGGGCACACCGGTTGGCAAAGATGTAGTGCAGAGATCGATAGTAGATGTTGAATCAAGAGCACCTATCAGAAAAGAGGCCAAGGACACACTCGCAAGCAATATGCCACCAAAGCCCTCTCGACCACTAGTATTTAGATCACCGTCACTGACCGGAGGGCCTCAGTCACCCAGCTGCTTAGTCACAGGCACTCTAACTTGCACTCCTGTCTGGCATCTGCCATTCATTGCAGAAGGGCTTAAGCTCCAACAGTAAATAGGGGGACTTGTACTGCACCAGCAGTGAGGCTAACATGTACTATTATTGAAGAGCTCATACCACAACACATGGACTCTGTTAAAGTTAAGTAGCAGCTATCTGTTCATGTAAATAAAGAATGTGTTAATCCACGTGTGCATTTGTGCTGTAGAAAGAGGATACAAGCCACCCATAACATCCTCTCTCTTGCTCCCTATGCTACAAGACTCTATAGTGGCAAAAAGGATTCAACAGTGGCAATGAGGATAATTCAGTGGAGACTGAAGCTAATTAATTTAGCTGAAAATTTTGCTAGCTTCTCTTGTGTTTTAGCTTGCTGCAGTGCTCATTTCAATTTGCTAATTTGTTGTTGTGTTCTTGCATGTATTCCAGGAGGGGAGCTGCAGAACTAATCAAATTTCTCTTTTCAGAGGCTTTGCTTGCTTTTTGATATAACATATTTGTGTAAACCATGGCTACCCCACCCCCTCCAACTCCAGCCCCCACACCTCAGCCACAGACGGCCAACGTAATGGATCTAACACACGTTTTTCCATTTCAGAACCAACAAATTGCTACCCTACTGATGATGGTACAACAACAACTGGCTGCACAAGCTGCGTCAGCTGCACAACCAACCAACCAACCAGCCCGACAAGTGCCACCGACCAGCATCCCAACATTCCAGCAATTTAAGGAATCAGAAGAAGAATGGCTCAAATACCCGACTCAGTTCCAAGCACATTGTCAAGTTCATTGTTTTCAAGGTTCTCTAAGTTACAATACTTATTTTTGACTGTGGGGTCCCGAGTGTTCAGGTTAATACAAAAACTATACCCAACCATGTCTCCTGATGAACTCAGCTATGACAAAGTAATCGCTGCATTAACTCATTACTATGACCAGCGAGTTCAAGTAGCTGCAGCTAGATATCAGTTCTTTTACTTGCAGAAAAAGCTGGAACAGAGGTATCACCGATGGTACACAGAATTAACAGGCATGACTAGGAAGTGGTAGTTGTGGCAACTTTTACAGTGCTCTCATGATACTGAATGCAATAACATTCAATGTCCCAGATAGTATGATATGGGAAAAGATCTTAAAGTACTCTGATCCACCATTTCCCCAAGTATTGAAAATCTTAGAGCAATATGATTCGCGTGACACAGTATCCAATAAATTTGACCAGGCCCCAATCTGTCGGGTCAAAACACCCCTTGTCTGTGACCGCCCCAAGCAGCTGCAACAATGAGTGTGTACACAACTGCACAGACAGCCATGAAGACATATAAACAAGCCTGTGAATTTAGTGAAACATAGATGTTTTCTTCACCATAAAAGACAGGATTGCCCATCACGTAATGCAACATGTTACACATGAGGAAAAAAAAAAGGCCATATCCAAGCAGTTTGTTTGCAACAGTACAAAAACACCCATTTTGCCTGCTCCCAGAAAAAACAGGCTTCCAGAAGTAAGATTGAGGTTGTGCCTCCTTCTCGCCCTAGTGCTGTGCAATGACGTTCTAACAAACTATTTGTCTCATTAGGAATTGATGGCTGTCATGTGAACTTTTAGTTGGACACAGGCACCTCAGTAACTTTGCTTAATCATGCTACATACGAACAGTTAGGCTCACCACGCCTTTCTAAATCTAGCAAGCACCTCACTGCTTACAAAGGACAGGAAATTCCAGTGTTTGGACAGTGTAGTTTGCCTGACACTTACAAATCTCACACTAGGACAGTGAATTTTACTGTGTTGAAAGCAAAAGACAGTGAGAACATATTCAGTTTACACGCCTTTGATTTGTCTGGACTTAGCATCCAAGACTTTCGGTGTTGTCTTTTGCACCAAAAGGCATTGTAGCTAGCTTTTTTTAAAAGAATTTCCTGGACTATTTTCCAAAGGAATGGGAAAATATAATAACTTTGTAGCACATGTTACATTGAAAGACAGTGCACAGCCTAAGTTTTTCCAGGCCTGCCCCATTCCAACTGTTATAAGAGACAAAGTAGCCAGTGAATTGAAAGAATTGCAAGATAATTGTGTAATTGCACCCATTCAAGCTAGTCAATGGGCAAGTCCTCTCATTTTGTTGCCTAAGGCTTCTGGTCGCATTCGCATTTGTGTTTACTTCAAGTCTACAGTCAACCCACAGACAGTGGATGACACTTATCCATTACCTTGCCCTGAAGAACTCATGGACAGGCTTGGTGCAGGACATTACTTTCCTAAGATAGATTTGCGTAATGCCTACTTGCAAATTCCATTGGATGAAGAACCACAGAAAGTGTTTATTGTAATACACACTTATGACTGTTCAAGTATTTGTGTTTCCCCTTTGGCACTGCTGTTGCACCTGCCATTTTTCAACATTACTTGGAACAGCTGACTGCAAAAGTGCCATTTTGTTCTAACTACCTTGACGATATTGTCGTCTCAGGTTGCGCATTAGAGGAACACATTGCCAATTTGCTTACTCTTTTTCAAGTGTTGTCAGAAGCAGGACTCAAGTATTGTCTCAAAAAGTGTGCCTTTTTTCAAACTGATGATGATGATGATGTTTGGGTTGTGGGGCGCTCAACTGCGCTGTCATCAGCGCCCATACAAAGTCCCAATTCTTACACAGTCCAATCTAGCCACTGTCACAAATGATGATGATGAGGATGAAATGATGAGGACAACACAAACACCCAGTCCCCGGGTAGAGAAAACCCCCAACCTTGCTGGGAATCGAACCCGGAACCCCATGATCCAGAGGCAGCAACACTAGCCACTAGACCCTGAGCTGTGAACTTTTCAAACTGAACTACAGTGCTTAGGTCATATGAAACAGTCAGGGTGTGCATCCCCTCCAATCTCATTTGCTTGCAATCCGTGACCTGCCTGTTCCGCACAATGTCTCTGAACTGCAGTCAGTACTAGGCAATATGATGTACTACATTGATTCATACTGAATGCCACTCAAATTGCGGCTCCCTTGAATCGCTTGCACTGCTAAAATGTACCTTTTGTGTGGACCAAATAGTGTCACAACACATTCCAGAAACTCAAAAATGCTTTGCTTAATGACAGATGTTTAGCACATTTTGACTCTGCCAAGTCAGCAGTTTTGCAAGTTGACATTTCTTCTATGGAATTGGCGCTGTACTTTTGCACAGAATTGGTGCACAAGACAGACCATTGTTTTTGCCTCAAAGTTGTTAACTCAAATTCAGTGCAATTATTCTCAAATTGAATAAGAAGCTCTCGTTATTGTGTATGGTGTGATAAAATTCCATCACTATTTGTATGGTCACCAGTTCTTTTTAGTGACAGATCACAAGCCTTTGCAGTCCTTGTTCCATCTGTCAAAGGCGGTTCCTACATGCACTGCTCAAAAATTGCAGTGTTGGTCTTTGTTGCTTTCACAGTATCAGTATGAAATTGTGTACAGACCTATGGCAAAACATGGCAATCCAGACGCTGTATCTCGCCTTCTGATTGGCCCAGACTCTGATTTTGATTCATCTGGCACACCTTGTTGCCAAATCGACATGCATGACTCTGAATTGCTGGAATCTTTTCCTTTGCACTACAGAAAAATTGCACAGGCCATGGAATCAGACCCAGATCTCAAGATTTTGTTGCATTACATTCACACATCTTGGCCTTGTTCATTGAACAGTATCCAGAACTTGGTTGTGCGTTGATATTTTGCATGTTGGCATAACCTTTCAGTTCATACAGTGTTATTCTAGTTCAACATAACAGTGGACAATCATGTGCTTCTTCCCAAAGTGTTGCAAAAGGATGTGTTGCAATTGCTCCACCTAGGACATTTAGGAATTGTTCGCTAGCAGGACGGCACTGTACCTGGCAGGGCATGGATGCCCACATTGAACAGATGACATCACAGTGTTGCGCACACATGGAAAATGAATCTGCTCCACCACAGACATTCTCAGCTTGGCCTAAGACTCAATCCCCATGGCAACAAGTGCACATAGACTTTGCAGGACCATTTTGGAACACTCGTTGGCTCATAGTGGTAGACTCTTTTTAGCAAGTTCCCATTTGCAACGCCTATGGCTTCTATCACATCACGTAGCACCATTCAAGCATTGTCCTCCATATTTTGCATAGAAGGTTTGCCAGAAGCACTTGTGTCAGACAATGGACCACAGTTCACTTCACATGACTTTTAACAGTTTTGTGAACAAATTGGTATTTGTCACCTAACAAGTGCTCCACTTCACCCTCCACTCCAATGGAGAAGCAGAACACTTCGTACACTCTTTTAAACAACAGATGGCCAAACTTTGCACCAACCACACGTGGGAACAAGCACTGTAACTCTTTATCATCACCTATTGCTCCCACCCATCAGACAGACCATTACTGGCGGAACTCCTGCATGGTTGCCGCCATCGAACGCTGCTACATCTGCTACACCCACCGTAGCATTCGGCGCTGCCAATGGTCAGCAAGTATTGCTTTGTGCCGCACGATCTTGTTCTTTTCGGGGTTTGTGGCAACCGTGGGCACTGGGAAAGAGGTGTGATCCAGGAACGCATTGCCTCTTTTATGTACTTCATTGCAGGCACCAATGGTTTGCAGTGCCGCCACCAGAACCAAATTCAAGCGTGTCATTTGCCCCATGATTCGGCTGCTTTTCTTCCCCCAGACTCACAGCCTCACGGACCGTGCAGCCTTCACTGCTGCCCGCTGGTGCCATCAGAGCACCCCAGGAGGAGCGGATGGACGATGCGCCCTGGCCCCCGCCGTCCCCGTTTGCTGACCCGTCATGTGGGCTCGCTGTCATCATAATTGCCCCAAGACATGCCCTCAGGCCTGGAAGTGTGGCCTGGCAGCAGTTTTCCAGAGGATGTTCCTGTTGCCTCGCAAACCAGATGATGGGGTACAGTCAGGAGTACGCCGTCCTCCACAGTCACGGCTCCTGGCTGATCTCTACATCCAGCATCCTGCCTCCCTCCTCACTGTTGTTCGCATCTTCCCTACATGACAAAGGTGTGGCATTTTGGAGGGAGGAATGTGCAGGTGTAAGCTGTAGGCAGCACACTGGTCCCCAAAGCTATACTGTGAAGATCAACAGTAGGTGTAGGATCAAGCACACCTATCAGGAAAAGAGGCCAAGGACACACTCACAAGTAACATGCCACCAACACACTCTCGACCGCAAGTATTTAGATCACTGCCACTGACCAGAGGGCCTCAGTAACTCAGCCGCTCAGTCACTGGCACTCTAAGTCACAATCCAATTTAGCGTCTGTCGTTCATTGCAGAGCGGACTTAAACTACCATAGTACATAGAGGAACTTGTACAGCACCAGCAATGAGACAAATGTAGAATATTATCCAAGATCTTGTACCACAACACATGGACTCTGTGAAAGTTAAGTAGCAGCTATCTGTTCATGTAAATAAAGAATCTGTTAATCCACAGGTGCATTTATGTTGTAGAAAGAAGATGTCAGCGACCCATAACAGCCTCTCCCTTGATCCCTATGGTACAAGACTCTATGCTTCCCATGCTTGTCTCTATGTGGTTTCAGACTCTCTGCTTCCCATAGATGAACTCACAAGGCAAATTCATTTTCCTCTAACAGTTCTGCCCCCTGCTATTGTGGAGCCACCATCGACCCGCAAAGTATCCACACTGACAACATAGTGCAGTGATGTTGTCGTGCCTATTCCAATACTAAACTTTGAAATTGCTGAGAAGCTCTGATAGTTTAGTTATTATTTATCAACAGTCTTGTCATTTGTAGGTTTGTTCAGTAATTTACTGACACATAAAGCAGTATAAACAAATTAAAATAAACATTGCAAACCTGTAGTAGCCATAACAGCCATGATTTCACCTCCATGAACTTCAAATGAAATCCCGGCAAGCAGTAGTTGCTGTTTTTGTCCTGTTTCGACTTCCAGTCCCCTAACCTACAAATAAAATTGTAGCATATTAATTGAAAATGTATCTCATACATCCTAAAACTAGTGTTTCTTTTCAGAAATTGATAGGCAAAAGGAATAAAGAAAACACAGCAAGGGACTGGCAAATGAACGTACCAAGAACTTTGATTGTAAGATAAAAAAAATACACTTCTTGAGTATCAACCTTTTGAATTGGGAAATAAATCAACCGGCTGTATATGAGAGGGATGGTTGTAGCAATCAAGGCTTGACTACCAAAGAGAGATAAGTGAAATATTAAGTAATACATAAAACAAGAAGAATAAAATAATTATTTTTATCAAGAGGGTCAAAGGATTTGCTAAAGGCACATCAGGAAAAATAAAAGTAAAACTCAAAATGAGAAGGCTGAAGAACAGGTACACAGGAGTTATGAACAATGATATCAGTAATGCATCAGCTTCTGCAAAAGCATTATCAGCAGCCACAGTACTTGGTTAGTGAAATGCATTAGTTTAGTCACTTATGATATTACATACTTCTGAAGGTGGAATCACACATTTGCTAGCTTTATCTACATGCATTAGAGCTTTATTGGTAGCTCCTTTGCTTGTTTCTGCCTTTACAAGTGCAGGTCTCATAAATAAATATTTTGAGTTTTAGGTTCACAGTGTCAAAAACCATCACCTCATTTGAGTTAATCTTTGCCTATCAAAAACCTAGCCCAGTAGAGTAGTAGCTTTTGCTGTAGAAGAATCAGTAGTGCCACTTACAGCAGCTGAGCCTATGCAAAGCATTTAATTTACTCTATTTTGTGCTCTTCTTTAAATTATTTCATGTATGTAGTTAGTTCCATCTTAAAGTAAAATGTTGTTGGTGATTGTATTTGTTGCATATGGGTGCCGGGTGAGTTGGCTAATGCCCCCAATCAGTTAGAAGCTGCATTAACAGTGCCTGATAGGATTATGGCTAATGTCCTTGGCTGCATATGCTATTGAGACTCAGTGGCAGTGATTGTGACAACTCTTGGGTGTTCCTGTCATCAATTGAAATGCATGAAGTTATTGAGCCTTCCAATGCACTTAAGACAGTTCATCTTGACCTGAAGATGAATGGTGGATGTTAGTGACATTGCAAGTTTCAGGGCAGAGTGTGAATGTTGGCTGTACAACTGTCCCTGGATGCCTTATCAACAAGTATAAAGTGTTGCCCATTGATGATAAGATTACTGACCTAGCATGAGTTGCTTTATCTGTTGGTAATGGAGTTGAAGGTCCAGACTTGCAAAGAGGAAGTGGCTGTTCATCACTGAGTTTCTGTACTATACCAGGAAGAAAAGCTTAAACTCTGCATTTGGTGAGCAGTTTCGTGCCAAATGTATCAGATATATAACACAAAAAATGATGGTGTGGCACTGTTGGCCGGGAGGCTCCATCCAGGGAAGTTTGGTCGGCTGCCGGGTGCAAGCCTTATTTCAGGTGATGCCACATTAGGTGACTTGCACATCAGTGATGATGAGATGATTATGAGGACAACACAACACCCAGTCCATGGGCATAGAACCCAGGTTGCTGTGGTAGGCAAGCATGTAACCACTCACCTAAGCTGGTGGAACAAGCCATGCTAACAATCATCTCCTAATAAAACCGCTCTCTTATGAATTTCACTGTTAATACATGGTCACTATTTGACTGCAGTGGTCGCATTCATAACAAAAATGCTAGAAATAAAGATAGGCCTCACTACCCCTCCTTCTTGTTCCATTTGTGGATGATGTCCAGGAAGCAAAACCATTGGTATCCTTTTTATTTTTCAGTAAGCTTCAATCTGTAATACTCTGATCCAAATGACTCACAAAGGGGGCTAAATTCATATTCCACACCAGGATACTGTCCATTGTCAGAATAAACTGTGTGTTTATACCCATCCACTTTTATAAAAAGTGTGCTGCTCATTATACTGATGTACAATGTTGCACATAAGGTAAAACTCATACGATTAGGCTGCATTTTGTCACTGAAAATAATGATAACACTAAATTCACTGCCAAGAAGGTGGTTTCAGGATCTCAGTTTTAACTAAGTTCCTTGGACTAAGTAGAAGATAATTTGGCTGAAACATTAAATAGTTTCTTTAGACACTTGAGCTTTGTTTTTCCTTTGCTGTGAACACAATGTGGAACTGTACAGCCCTCTTCATGTTGTTCTGTCATGTTACAGCTTCTGTGGCAGGTCACCCTTCCTTTGTGATTCCTGCTCAACAACCTTCTTTGTATCTTTTCTTTAAAGCTACCCGTTTGTCTGCATCCTAGTCTTTTGCTACTTATTTTCATTACACGAGGCAGTCTAATTATGTGACCTAGTAACTCAGTATGCACCTCCAACAGGTCTCAAATGCAGTAGTGCAGTTTTTACACTGAAGCACCAAAGAAACTGTTATAGGCATGCGTATTCAAGTACGGAGGAATGTAAACAGGCAGAATGTGGCACTGGGGTCAGCAATGCCTATATAAGACAACAAGTGTCTGGCGCAGTTGTTAGATCGGTTACTGCAGCCACAATGGCAGGTTATGAAGATTTAAGTGAGTCTGAATGTGGTGTTATAGTCAGCAAATGAGCAAAGGGACACAGCATCTCCAAGGTAGCTATGAAGTGGGGATTTTCCCGTATGAACATTTCATGAGTGTACCATCAATATCAGGAATCGGGTAAAACATCAAATCTCCAACACTGTTGTGACTGGAAAAACATGCTGCAAGAATGAGACCAATGACAACTGAAGAGAATTGTTCAACATGTCAGAAATATACTCTTTCACAAATTGCTGCAGATTTCAACGCTGGGCCATCAACAAGTGTCAGCATGTGAACCTTTCAATGAAACATCACCAATATGGGCTTTTGTATCCAAAGGCCCACTCGTGTACCCTTGATGACTGCACACCTGGGCCCATCAACACTGACATTGGACTGTTGATGACTGGAAACATATTGCCTGATTGGACAAGTCTTGTTTCAAATTGTATCAAGCCGATGGACATGTACGGGACAATCTCAAGAATGCACAGAACCTGCATGTCAGCAGGGGACTGTTCAAGCTGGTGGAAGCTCTGTAATGGTGTGGGGCATGTGCAGTTGGAGTGATATGGGACTCCTGATACATCTAGATATGACTGTCAGGTGACACATGCGTAAGCATCCTGTCTGATCACCTGCATCCATTCATGTTCATTGTGCATTCCAACAGACTTGGGTGATTTCCAGCAGGATTGTGCGACATGACACACAGCCAGAATTGCTACAGAGTGGCTCCAGGAACACTCTTCTGAATTTAAACACTTCTGTTGGCCACCAAACTCTGCAGCCATGAACATTATTGAGGATATCTGGGATGTTTTGCAATGTGCTATTCAAAAGAGATCTCTACCCCCTTGTACTCTTATGGATTTATGTACAGCCCTGTAGGATTCATGGTGTTAGTTCCCTCCAGTACTACTTCAAACATTACTCGAGTCCACGCCACGTTGTGTTAAGGCACTTCTGCATGCTCACAGGGAACCTACATGACATTAGGCAGGTGTACCAATTTCTTTGCCTCTTCAGTGTAATAGAGGTAGAGAGAATAATTTGTGATTTACTTCTTACTGATTTCATGGCAGGAAAGAGAATTAGGGTCTAATGTCCTGTTGATTACAGGGTAATGAGTAATGGAGCACAAACTCAGAAGGAGAAAGATTATTTTACAGGAACAAACCTGGCATCTGCCTTTACTGATTTAGAATAACCACAGGAAACCAAAATCTAGATGGTCAGATGGGAATTTGAATCTCAGTCCTCATGAATATGAGACTAGTGCATAAGTTACTGTAACTCCTTGCTTGGTATGACTTAATAGACACATGACATAAGGATTTATTTATTTTTATGTTGCATGACTTCTGTCCCTCTTCTAACTTGAAGTCACAAACTGTGAAGATACATTCAATAGACTGACTCTTTGACTCTCTGAAAGTTTTTATCCCACAATATACAGAAAACAGACGTACAAAATTTGTCAGATGCTAAAACCATGCACCTGTTTACTTACATTTCTTGATGCTTAATGAAACAAATTTGTGAAATAACTTACTAGTA
This sequence comes from Schistocerca cancellata, assembly GCF_023864275.1. NCBI lineage: Eukaryota > Metazoa > Arthropoda > Insecta > Orthoptera > Acrididae > Schistocerca > Schistocerca cancellata. The sequence continues at coordinate 102,818,085 of NC_064629.1, read as the reverse complement.
AATGGCTCCATGCAAACCATTAGTAGTTGCTGCCCTCTTACTTGTGTGTTTAATTAATGCCAGATATGTAATGTTAATATAGAGTGCATTATTGCAACAAATGCTTGTGATGACTTTCATTACATCAAGAAGTGCACACCAGTGGCTCATTGGTACCTTGTGCTGACACTGATAAACTTTATACACAATTTGTGCCACTATTTGAACCTCATTTGGAAAAAGCAATGGACTTTGAGGCCCTCACTGACTTAAAACTAACAGTTTGCTAAGATTTTGTGTAGCTTGCCCAATTCTGTTGGTCATCAAGGATGAGCTTAAGATTGAATTAGACCAACTAGAACAACAACAGGTTTTGTCCCTCAGTTTACTACAGTCAATGAGCTTCATTGTTAGTGGTGGTTAGGAATCCTGGGGGTTCCCTTTGTGATTGTGTGAAGATTTTAAGCAAACTGTTAATGCTCAAGTGGACATTGATTCTTATCCCTTGCCTCCTCCAGATGAACTTTTCTAAATTTTCAGGAGGAAAACTAATTTCATAATATGCAGGCATTTTCCCCATTGTCTCTTGATGGAGACTCAAGGAAGATTTTAGTTTTGAACACGTTGTTCAGGCTGTACCAATATAACAATTTGAATTTTGGTGTGTCTAGTATCCCCACCATATTCCACAGCTTTCTTGACAGATCATTGCTGGGATTTCACGTTGTCAATTATCTTGATACTATAACATTTGTACAATCTGTGTCTGGCTTTGGCGGCATTTTCACAGAAAGGTCTTTCATTACCAAATATGCCTCCATTCAATAAGCGGTCACTTACTTAAGATGTATCTCCAGTGATGAGCCCTTTCAGCCCACCAAAGAATATGTAGAGGCTACTGAGAATATACCTGTGCCAAAATCAATAAAGGACCTCCAAGTATTTCTAGGAAAAGTGAACTACTATGCATGGTTTATTCTTCAGGCTGCCTCCACAGCTCACCCATTAAATCATCTCTGTAAAAAGGGAGCACTTTTTAATGATCTGAAAAGGGAAATCTGGCTTTCTGTAAGCTAAAATTGGCCCTCCAAACAGCACCACATCTTGCAACTTACCAGCCCCACTTGCCATTAGTGTTGGCAACAGATGCCCACACGACATAATCGCTGTTCTCTCTGTATCACAGTGAGAGGCATTTATCTCAAGAATATTATTCATGGATCAAAAAGAGAGCATTGGCCATAATTTATTATGTCCATATTTGTTTTATTTTTTTATTATCACAAACTTCATCTTCTTACCAATCATAAACAGCATGCCACTTTTTGGACCAAAGGCATAATTGCCATAGTGTACTGCAGTTTGCCTTCATCGATGGGCTCCTTTTTGTTGACAATTTTCAATTCTCCACTCACTATAACCCTTCCACTCATCACTCTAACATGGATGTGTTTTCTCACCTTCTGACAGGTCCTAACCCTGAATTTTATCATCAGGAGACAGTTTGTTTCAGTTAGACAGCTAACCGGAGCAATCACTAAATGAGTTCCCTCTACATGTGCACCAAGTGGGGTACCACAGTAGTTAGCACACTGGACTTGCATTCGGGAAGATGACACTTCAAACTCACATCCAGCCATCCTCACTTACGTTTCCCGTGATTTCCCTAAATTGGTTAAGGCAAATGCCAGGATGGTTCCTTCGAAAGGGCATGGCCACTTTCCTTCAACATTCTTCCCTAATCTGAACTTGTGCTACAGAACACCTGGCCTTTGCTGTTTCTCTCTCTCTCTATTCCATTGGCAGCTTCAACTTCAGGTTTCACTATGTGCAACGCTCTTTACAAACGACAATGAACAGTGACAAATGGTGGTGCAGTCCTCCTGGCAACATCATGTTTTGCAACTCTTGCATCAATCCCACTGAGGGATTCTAGGATGAAGCAATTGGCATGCCACTACATCTGCTGGTCTCATACAAACAATGATGTAGCATGGATGGTTTGACAGTATGCTGTTTGCCAGGCACACTAGCTGCCCCCATCTTATTCATTCTCTCTGTGGTCAATGCTGACACAGCTGTGGAACTGAATTCACACATTCTTCGCAGGCCATTTTTTGGAGTCACTTGCAGGTGATTGACAACAGACCCCAACTCACAGCGACCAATTTCAAAACTTTGGAAATAAGCATCTTACCCCAAACAGGATGGCTGAATGGTTTGTAGAGACTTTCAAAGTACAAATGTTAAAAACCTTAGGGTCTTCTAAATCAGCATCAGCACTAAGCTCCTCCTTAGATACTTACAGGTCCATGCTCGACAATGGTCGAAGCCCAGTAGAGCTCCTACATGGGATCCCTCACAGGGTGCTTCTGGTGTCCATCCTTCAAACATGAAGCAGATGCAACCATGCCATTCTGTGTGAGTGCCCTGGTGTGGGCATGCACATTTGGCAGAATCCAATGTGCATACATGCGTCTGTAGCAAAACAACCATATCTGGTTGTGGCACCCTAGTCAGTAGCCACAGATGTTGGGGGGTCCACCATCACCACTTTCATAGCCACATGTAGCATTCTTTAATCCTGGGTCACAGAGGATGGCTACCTGGTCCTCCCATGTCATGAGTTGAGGGGTTCCACCAGCAGTTAAATCACCAAAATCACCAGACTCGCCACATCCCCCAGGGGTGCTTCCACTGCCATGAGCCTCTGTGCCTAATCTACACGAGACACTTTGTATCCAGCAACATCATTGCAGGTGGCCCCAGATAGCTTCCAGGAGCCTTCCATCTTGATATCACCCAGCTGCTGGCCGTTCCACCACATTGTCCTCTCGCACGCTGGCCTGGCAGATACTGGGCCTGTATACTGGGTCAATGGGGTGAAGGATTCGGTAACCTCACAGACACGCAAATGGAAGATACGGGTATATCAATATGTGTAACATTGTCCACGTCTGGCTGGGACACGTACAGCATGTGGCTGCTGATATCGCCTGTTAGTCACGTGAATTTCTGTAGTGTGCAAATATACGGCCACTCGGCAATAGCTTCTTCCTCAGTTGCTGTTATCCAACTGCCTCTACCAGTGGACTCTGACTGCTGCAATAGCTTACTGGGGGCCGGCCACGGTGGTCTAGCGGTTCTGGCACTGCAGTCCGGAACCGCGGGACTGCTACGGTCGCAGGTTCGAATCCTGCCTCGGGCTTGGGTGTGTGTGATGTCCTTAGGTTAGTTAGGTTTAAGTAGTTCTAAGTTCTAGGGGACTTATGACCTAAGATGTTGAGTCCCATAGTGCTCAGAGCCATTTGAACCATTTTTGCTTACTGGGACTGCTATAAACAGGCTACTCAGTGTTATGATATAGAAATGTATTGTTTTAATCACCACCTGCCTTAATTAAACTCTGTTTAGCATCATACTCACTGAATGCATGCATAGCATACTAGTAGTGCTTGGAATTTATCAGGAACTATGTCATACCAATTTCTATTTTGTTTTCATGCCATCCACTAAATTAAAAACAAGGACAGTGACTTTGTTGTTACTATTGTAAAATAAAAATAATAATTTTCATTATGAGAAAAGAAGACTAAATAACTTCCTTTGCAGACAGTTCTATGGATAGATCAACTCTTTTCTCCAACTCAGTGAATATGAATTAAATATTTTCAGGTTTTTGAAGACATATACAAAAGTAAATGCAGAGGAACCTTTACTAAGGAACAGAAAGACAGCCTGGACAGGTAGTGAAAAAATACTGAGAAGAAATGGAAAAAGATTGTCAACAGAAAGACAGAAATTACGAGTAATTGTTTTAATGACAATTTTATGAAAAAGATAAACCTGATACTCACCATACAACAGAGATGTTAATGCAAAGATAGTGACAACAAAAAGACTGTTAACAAGTAAACTTTCAGCCAATACGCTTTCTCTCAAATTAGATAACATACACATACACATTCACGTGAATCCAACTCACACAAACATGACCACTGTCCCTGGCTGCCGAGGCTACTGGCCTTGGCGGCCAGACACAGTACTCATGCCTGTGTTGTTGTTATTACTATTATTATTATTATTATTATCATCATTATTATTATTATAACAACTATCATCATTGTTGTTGATGCTGTCATTTTGTTGTTGCTACAATATATATGAATATTATTAAAGCAGTTATTGTAATATGTGATAACACTGAACATTTACATAGTCTAACAAATTTTATGCTTTCATAAAGCAATTACTTGTGTCAAATCATTCGTGTGTACTGATACTAGAAATCAAATAATCATAAGATTGCATGAACTTGAGGGAAAAGACTGTACCTGCAGATGTGGGTATTTTGAGTAAGCTCCAAGTTCAATATTTTCTGGCAAAGGTACACAGTATGACTCTCTTGGGATGTAAGCACTCTCTGAAACAGGACCAAGACGAGAACTCATAGTGCGCCCATCCCTGTGTGCAGGATGCATGTGGGGATGTGGAGGATGAGAGTGGCTGTGGCGACTCACTGGCAGTGATATGTGAGATCCTGCCTTTGACGGTCTTTGATGAACTCCAAGTTGGCTTCCTCCTGTCACCCTGGCACCCAAAAAACAATGAACAATACATGTAGGGGATGAGTAGCAGCAACATATTTATAACAGTGATAAATGAAGACCATAAAATACTACAACTATTACTTAAATGAAAGTAATATAAACTCCACATATTCACTTCAAAATGGCACTGAGTTTTTCACCTGGTTGGATTTTAAATATCAATGACCAATATCAATATTTCATTTCACTTTCAAGGTCTCCTCCATTAAATTATTAACTGGTATTTATTTTAAAAACAGTTGAAATTATTTTTTGTATATATTGTGCTAAGTTTCTGAGACAAAAAACCTCACATTCAGTCAGAATGCCATATGCTCATTTCAAAATATTTTTAGGGAAATATCTTTTTGTTATCCTTTCTGTCCTGCCAGGGTAGCATCAACACTGAAGAATATGGACATTTTCCACTTTAGCTTAAAATAGGAAAGTATTTCATGCTATCATTACAAAGGATATGCAACACTTGTCAACATGTAGATCATGTCATGAGCATTTTGCAGCAAAGCTTGAAACAATGCCAGACTGGAGTAACAAAAGAAACTAATGTATAAAAATCAGCCGAATCTTGTATTAGTTAGTTATCAGATCTTTAGAACAGTTGCACTCAGAAGGGATAGGTCAGTTATAAATGGAGTCACGGTGCTATTTAGTGTACCCAAATAGAAAACTGAATTTGCATGTAAAACTGTAATGGCATGACCTACTGCCAATGACATATTAAAACTTGTCATTGGCACATGCAGCAGATAATCATTCTCATCTGGTGAGGCATTGTTTCCTCATTCACAAGGTTTGATACACTGCTGCTCCTGAAAGTCTACTTATGTCAGAGCATAGCATTGCTTGTCTCACTCTTTGATAGCCCACTCTTGCAACCATCATCACCATTCAAATCTAAGAGTGAGGTAGTGTCATTAGTAAGAAATGTATACCAAAGTTCATAGTTAAAATGTAATGTAATAATATTTTACTGTCATTCACTACTATTCAGATTAATAAACAGTTATCATGGTGGTGTGAGGCAGTACAGGTATGGATGTACCCAAAGTTAAGTATTCTGTATTAAAGAGTTTTACTGAAATTAAACTAATATCCTATATGTGTTGTAGCATCCACTTGTCCACCTCCACAAGTCAAACCTTTTGGACTGTCATCTGGGTTTGCTATGACATACATAAAAATGGCACTGAGTATGTTCTCACATGTGTTCACATGTCTTTTCTCATTCACCATGTATGAACCTGGCAATGATTACTGTGAACAGACTTCTGCCCTCACTTGCCTGAGTGGACGTACTTCCTTTTTCCATGAGTAACAGCAAAAATAAATTTGGTGTATTATCTTTAGTATACATGTTTAACCAGGTCTGAGCCCCACATGAACTGTCACTCAATAAAGCTGTTTAGTTTCAGGCACAGCAGAATGAACGACTACTGGTCAGTATTCAACAGATGACAAAGTAACTGATGTAACAAGCAGCACCATGGAAGGCACACTACACCCAAGTTTTGCCACTTTAACTGCAAGGAAAAAGAGTGGTCAGTATTTTGTGTTCAACTGGAAGCCTACTTCTCCACATACGGTGTTAAAGGTATGGCATAAACAGTCATTACAACAGAGGATTGCTGAATTTAAAAGGCTAACATGACATTGCCAGTGGAACTGTCCTTGTGGCCAAAATTATTGACACTGTCTAGCCAGTATGGGAAGCACAGATGAAGTCCCAGTTTTCCCCTTCATGGAAACCTTCTGCTGTAGTCCACAAACAGAAGAACAAACCTTTTGCCCCATTAGATGGGGCTAATAAGACAACTAAATTTTATTTACCTTTTTAATAAAGACACCTATGATACAACAATTAGCCCACAGCTACAGAAGCTAACTTTTGTCTGCATTTAACAAACATGAAATGCCAGTAATTGGCATGTGCAGTTTGCCAGAAACTTTTTGTGGTGTTAAAAAGTGTATTCCATTCCATATAATATGTTCTAGAAACAGTGTGAACATTTGTGAAATCTTCTCGGGTGATCAGCCGAGTAAAGGCGTTGTCTTCTCGCAACGTTTCGAAGGGTTTCGTACCCATCATCTTCAAGCGAAGTGTCGAGATGCTGTGTTGCGCGGTCCTATAAAGGCTCCTGGACCAGTGACTGATCCCGGGCGCCGACCAATCAGGTACCTGCGGAATCGGCCGCCGCGCCAGTAGTGGGGGGTTCGCGGCGCGGACCGGGCGTCGAGTCCCTGCCGGTTCCTACTACGTCTTTGACCGCTACCGTCTTCGTGCCGGAGCGTTCTCTTCTAATTTTAGTTATTGCGGGATTCCAAGCTGTACTAAGTTGGAAACCAGTGTCTCGATTGATCAGGTTGCTGTTCAACCGAATTTCTACAGCCTCTTTGAAAACCGAATCCCAAAATCCTTTAGCGTCACACAGCTTCTTCGTACCCTCAAAGAGGAAGGTGTGTCCTTCGTTAAGGCTATGTTCCGCAACCGCCGATTTTTCCGTCTGACCAAGGCGTACATGTCTAATGTGTTCCGAGCGCCTCTGCGTGATGCAGCGCTGCGTTTGTCCGATGTATTTCGTACCACATTCACATTCAATACTGTATACGCCCGAAGTCTGCAGTCCTAGGTGGTCTTTGACTGAGCCAAGTATGTCTTTAATTTTACTTGGGGCATGAAAAATTGTCTTGATGTTGTGTTTCTCCAGAATGCGGGCAATCTTGGCTGTTGGCGGTCCCGCGTATGGTAGAAATGCCAGGCATCTGGTCTCATCTTCTTCTTCCGGTGTGTCTACCTTCCTGCTCTTGTGTAGGGCGCGCGAGATTTGCGTCTCATTATAACCGTTGCTGCGGAAGGTCTTCCTTAGGTGTTGTAACTCTGCAGGTAGGCTGTCATCATCACAGATAGACTTGGCCCTGTGCACAAGTGTGTTGAGCACTGAGTTGCGTTGTGCCGGGTGGTGGCAACTCTGTGCATGAAGGTATAAATCCGTATGTGTCTTCTTCCTATACACAGCGTGACCCAAGGTGCCATCAGGGCGCTTCTTGATTAGAATGTCAAGGAAGGGCAAGCTTCCGTTTTCTTCCACCTCCATAGTGAATTGTATGTTGTTGTGTATGCATGCCGCGAACCCCCCACTACTGGCGCGGCGGCCGATTCCGCAGGTACCTGATTGGTCGGCGCCCGGGATCAGTCACTGGTCCAGGAGCCTTTATAGGACCGCGCAACACAGCATCTCGACACTTCGCTTGAAGATGATGGGTACGAAACCCTTCGAAACGTTGCGAGAAGACGACGCCTTTACTCGGCTGATCACCCGAGAAGATTTCACGAATGGAATACGCCGAGAAAGTCTCAAATCACATTTAGTGTGAACATTTTTGGTTTAGACTTATTTGATTTGTTCGAGCTGATACAGGCCACCATGGAGAAATTAACATGTTACATTAAGTTCATTGCTAACACTGCACAAATTGCTGCTCTACTAAAGCTGCTGCACTGGAAACATGTTCCCTTTGTGTGGTCCCAAGAATGACAGGTGCACTCAGGACTCAAGGGATGCTTTGTTAAGTTGTTATTGTCTAATTCTGATCCAGCTAAGCCTGTTGTGTTAGCTATGGATGCATCTTCTTACAGGATAGGAGCTGAGCTCTTCCATAGAACTGGTTCATCCAGTTGAGCCATTGCATCTTCCTTGAAAACTCTCAACAAAGTGCAGTGCAATTATGGTCAACTTGAAAAAAGAAGTCCTCACCATTGTCTATAGTATTACCAAGTTCCATCAACACTTGTATGGTTGAAATTTCTATTTGATTATGGATTATTGACCTCTAACTGCTTTGTTAAATACTTGCAAGCTTGTTTCACCATGTATAGCACAAAAATTGCAATATTGGGATCTTTTATTGTCTAATTAGTAATACAAGTTGTTTTGGTTACTGATCAGTACACACAGAATGTTTGTTTCATCTGAGGAATCATGATACCAAATTGACACTCAGGATTCTGAAATTCTCCAAAAGTTTGCTGTTGACTTATAGTGTATGGCTGGAGCAACTGCTTCTGACCCAGCTCTTTGGACATTTTTGCGATATGTTACCAAGGGTAGCATGTAGTTTGAAAGAAATTCCTAAACCACTGGCACATCACTACTTTTTGCATCATCATTTGCTATCCATGCGATTAGGTGTCCTGTTACTACCTACAGAGAATAACGATGCTTAGGTTGTGATTAGTCACTCCCTAGAGTGGGAAGTTTTGTCTTTGTTGCACTATGGTCACTGGGAAGTAGTTCCCACAAAGCAACTCACCCAATGTCAATGTAGTTGGCAGTGGATGGACACCCAAATTCAGCAAATGACCTCTCACTGCAATGCTTCTGTGGAGCATCAGTCCATTCCATCACAACGGACCACAGCTCACGTCAGCCGATTTTCAACAGTTTTGCGTTGACAATGGCATACACCATGTCACAACTGCTCCTTTTAGCCATCGGTGAAGCTGAATGGTTCATTCAAATGTTTGAAAGTCACATGGAAAATCTCTGTTACTCCCACACATGGGAGAAAGCCTTAAAGATTTTTCTTTCCTCTGAACACTCCTTACCACATGATGGGATGTCGTTGGCAGAACTATTACACCATCATCGTGACTGTACCCTGCTGAATCTTCTACGACCGCTGTGTAAACAATTCATTCTGCTGGGTCAAACAGAGTTTCACCTGCAGGTCAAGGATTTATTTAATTTTTTTGGCAATGAACAGCATTGGCAGCATGGTACCATCACATCAGTATGTCTTGTGCTACACTTCTAATAATATACTTAGGACAAATAGTCCAGATGTGTAAAATGTTAACACAAGTGTATTTGCCTCTGAATAAAGGCCATACTAAAAAGCCTTTTCAACTATTATAGCTGAGTTATAGAACAAGATATTGCATGCAATTCTAACAAATATATATAATACCTTACAGCTCTAAATGTTATGAGAAAGGGTGTCAGGACACTTGGTTATGCTACAGGATATAAACTGAAGACAGTCAAAATGTTACATGTTATTTTCAGTTGTTTCTTTAATGTGTAAATTGTGACATATTGTCATCGTGTAATTTTTATATCGTTGAACAGATGGATATTGCAAACCTAAGTAACAACAGTACTGAAAAACAGTTCTAATCACTCAGATTTTGCATACACCTTGTCAATAAGGAATGGACATGTACGTTTCATATTTTATTGCAGATCTTTAGATAAATTATCATCCCCAATGACCCAACGTTCTTTTTTAATTCTGGGTTCAGTTGGGTGAGTGGAGTAAGTGCCTGAGAGTATGTCAGTGTTTCGTGAATGTAAGAGTTTTGTGGGAAGGTGAGTCGGAGGTTGTAATTGTCATAGCAGATAGTGGTATTCCAATGTGGGAGAATGAGATTATTAGGTTAGAAAGCTTTTAAGGTTGTATTGTGCATGTTGCTATAGTTGATGGACAATTAAACTCTCCTCCTTTGTAACCATGACTAACAATATTGTCCAAATGGAAAACTCATTCATGAAAATTAAAAATGATGAGACAGAATTGCAAGTCAATATTTGCCTTCAGGAGGTAAATATTTAGTACTGCTGATAGAAATATAGAAAAGTACATGACACTATCCTAGCTTTTGGAACTATTAATTCGTTCCTTAGGAAGTAGAGTTGTATATGTTGGGAAAGATTAAAAAGAAAGAGTGGATCACCAGATTCTAGGATGAGAGGGGTCCACCAGATACAACAGTTTCTTTTAGCTTTATACAACCACATATTTACAAACAATGGACTACAAAAAGAAACCACTTACGGGGATCGCTCAATGTCAAAAGGCATACTGTGTTCATGCATACTTCGGCGATGAGTATGGTGACGGATATGTGCCTCATGTGACATCAAATTAGCTTCACTACTTGTACTACGAAGTCGAAAATCCTCCGCTCTTCCTGCACCAGGAGGTAACCCTGGCCATGGCCCATGCTACACAAGTAAAGAAATATGTGGTAAAATAATGTAAGGCAAAGCTACAGCAATAGAGTCAAGAATACAGAACACAGCTGCACATTATTCTGTCTGAGTATAAACAGGTTCTTATTTTCATTTGACACTCTGTTACCCAGAGATGGATTAGTCATTGAATCTGCACAGATATAACAAAAATAAGGAAGGAAAAGACAACAAACATCTGAATAACAATTTTTAAGGACTTGTTAACCAATCATATGAAATTTATGTAGTTTTGCTTGGCAGTGCTTCTGAAACAAAAGAACTTAAACAAGAATTACATTTTTTCTCTGATGCACTAAAAACGTGTGGCTGAAAATGATGGGCCCTCATTACCAGTTTGAAAAACCGTAGGTCTAAATCTTGATTTAGCAAAAATGGTTCAAATGGCTCTGAGCACTATGGGACTTAACATCTGAGGTCATCAGTCCCCTAGAACTTAGAACTACTTAAACCTAACTAACCTAAGGACATCACACACATCCATGCCTGAGGCAGGACTCAAACCTGCGACCGTAGCAGTCGCGCGGTTCCGGACTGAAGCGCCTAGAACTGCTTGGCCACCACGGCCGGCTCTTGATTTAGCACTTTTGTGCTCAATGTACTGAAATCAATGCAGAAATCTACTGTACCAGCCTCAAGATCAAAGAACAAGGGATAAAGCTGTTCTGACATATTTAACAATTACTCTGTGGCAGCAAGGCCAATCACATTTTTGCAAACATTCTAATTAATATTTTCCTGATATACTTCAAATGTATGATCAAAATTTTGTCACAGGCAAATTTCTGGTAACAATCCTTGATCACTAGCAAACACAGGCATCTCCAACTAGGATCACAGCAACCATTATAACTAACATTCGGATAAAACAGCCATAGGCTGCACATAATTTGGTGCACTATTATCAGTTTTGCCCATCAGGTGAGAGCATTATCAGACTGGTGGAAATTACAGTATTCAGAAAGAAAATTAGGTAAAGTTAATTAGTAAATGTCATCCCACAACAAAGCCACTCACTTTCAACTTACTTAGCTGTGCTCTGATTATATATCTGACCAATGAGTTAACAATAAACATTACTGATTAAATACACGCCACTTCATGTTTAGCTGTGAAAATGAGTTTTGCTTTTAACAAGGGGGTGTTGCCACCAAGGTGATGATTGTGAGCTGTTGTATTGTGAGTTGACTATTAGTGACAAACATTTTCTGGTGTTGTTTATGAACACCATATTTCCACAAATGCTTGTGTCTGATTTGTGAAACCAGTAATAGTGAATCAAATTATGCATGAACTGTTTTAACTGAATATTAATCATTGATAGTTAGGTCCATGTGCATCCAAATCAGCTTTGATTAGTGTCTGAACTCTAAAACTGCCAAATAAATCTAAGTTATTCAGCAGTTGTTAAAACCATCATATTGCATTACTGCAATCAGCCACATAATGCTACAGCTGGCTAAACAACAGATCTAATGGAATCACAGGAAAATACTGATGGACGAGTATGAGAATTCTGTAATCAATAAAAAGTCTGTACTGAGTCGCACCCACCCTCACCCCCACCCCTTGTGGACAATTATGCAAAACACCACGTGGTTTCTACAAAATTAAACAATGGAAACTCCAGGTGGAAACTGTTGGGTGGAGGGTGTGTGGACAGTAGGTTGAGGCTTGGACGATTACAGGAGTGGAGAATGTGTTGTAAGAATAGCTTCCATCTTTACAGTTCAGAAAAACTGGAGTGGAGGGAAGGATCCAGATGGTGTTTCATGTAGTCCTCCTCAACCCATCATGCCACCTACCTAGATGTTGAACACTTTCTCTCTGATGGCTCCATCTGCACCTCTATCCACATTAAACTCAACAACTACCAACAGTACATGCATTTTGACAGCTGTCATCCCTTTAACACCAAAAAATCCCTCCCATACAGCCTGGGCATCTGGGGACAGCATATTTGCAGTGACAAAAACTTACTTGCTCAGCATGCTGGGGGTCTCATCAAGGTCTTCACACACAGGCACTATCCTCCAGTCCTAGTCCACAAACAGATCTCCTGTGCCATTTCCCCTCATACCGCCAATCCTCCCTGCACTCCCAAGAACCAGTGACAAAGGGTTGTCCCCTTCATCACTCAGTACCACCCTGGACTGGTGAACCACATCTTTTGCCATGGCTTTGATTACCTATCATCATGCCCTGAAATGAGGGACATCCTACCCGAGATACTTCCCATCCCTCCACACCCAGTCCCAACCTCTTGCCACAAGGATCATATCTCTGTGGAAGACCTAGGTGCAGAACCTGCCCAATCCACCCACCCAGCACTTCCTATTCCAGTCCTGCCACAGATTTAACCTACCCCCCCTGGGGCTGGGCCACCTATGAAACCAGCCATGTCCTTTACCAGCTCTGCTGCAGTCATTGCACAACTTTTCATATTGGTATGACAACCAACCAGCTGTCCACTAGGACGGACGGCCACTGCCAAACTGTGGCCAAGAACAAAGTAGACCACCTTGTGGCACAACATGCAGCTGGACATAATACACTTGATTTCAATGGCTGCTTTACAACCCAAGCCATCTGGGTCCTTCCCTCCACCCCAGCTTTTCTGAACTATACAGATGTAAGTTATCCTTACAACATCCACCCGTCTTCCCCTGCTCCTCTTCTTTTTTTGTTCCTTTTTTCCCCACCTCTCCGCCACACAATCTCCTGACACTGCACCTGTTAGTATTCTAGTCCCTGCACACTCCACCAGACAATGCTTGTCTCTCTCTCCCACCTGTACATTACTACATTACTATCCTCCTCCCCCCCCCCCCCCCCCCCCTGCAATTGCTGATTGCATCTCATGTGATAGTTGCATTCCAGCCCAAGATGCTGGAGTTGGTGATCATATGTGCATGAGGTGTGCTGGTTTGTCTGTATGAATGATGTGTGTCTGTTTTACTGATGAATGCTGAGGCCAAAAGTTTTATGTAAGTGTCTTTTCATTTGGAAGGGAAAGAGTAAAACATGGACTGACTTATATCAATCAAATGGATATGTGGTTGACATTCTCTTTCTCTCTCTCTGTGCATCTAATTGAGTAAGCTGGTCAAACAATACTGGAATTGATTATGTGGTATTCTCCATACTAGGTGGCAACACTGTCCCCCACTGACATTTTTCACTTACAAAACTATTCGTTTCAAGTTATATTCAATAACAGGCAACCCTACACCTATTAGTTTTATTGTAATTGAACATACAAACTACAATCAGGCAACCATGAGCACATAAAAATATAACCACAATATTATAACTACTACTACTACTATTACTACTACTACTACTGCAACTACTATCACTATTATCATTGATCCTCCAGAAGTTATTGTGTCACCTGAATATCTACACACAACTTTACCAATAATTTTACAGTGAGCCTGTAAAAAGTAAGGTTTCATTAGTCTTTCCTTCCAATCTATTCATATTACAGTCACTCGATCTGAATAGTTAAATACTAGAATGAAATTTGCTGTCAAATGGAGAATAAGTCTTTCAGCCATTTTACATACTGAAATATCAATCATTTTAAAAAGAAATTAATCTATTACAATTTTCTGTATTTTGGAAGGTGCTTTTGAAGCATAATGGGCATTGCTGGATTATTTCCTCTTTTTCATATTAATTTCCATCATTAAGCAAAAAAAGGATAGAAAGCTTACACCAGTGTATGACTTGTGCATAAAATGGTTTCTGAAATCCGGGTCACTTCGTGAGCGCATATAACGTCCATGATGATGTGGATTTGGGGACCCATCATCACTGGAATCGTAGCCACTCGAGCCATCACGTGGTCCTCTTGATGGAGGAAAAACACGTGGCAGTCCAAATTTCAGGTACGTGTACATATTTGCTCCAAGAGCAGACCTGAAATGATTAAGATTCAGTATATTTGCAGGTAATCAGTAAGATATGTTTCCATGGTTTACAACTTACGGACAAATAAAAACAAACATTACATGGAAAACAGAATGTTCCATATCTCACTAATGATTTGGTAAATATTACCAATACACATTAAAATACAAATTCTGAGCATTTTAAACCAGCCCCTCCCAACCATCTGCTAACTATCCAACAATCCTGCAATAGACAAAAAATGCTAACTGGCTGTACATGTATATTGCACCATCAACCTAATTCAATCAATTTTCATAACATTCACATCCAATATTCTACCACTCTCCGAAAACCCTCGAACAGCAACCAATCGATGTGGTACAGTATCATGCTGGTCTCGCATTTCTGAAGACGATGTTTCAATTCTTGTCTCACTGTCCGGATTTAGGTTTGCCTTGAGTTCCCTGAATTGCCCAATGGAAATGCCAGGATTGCCTGTTTGAAAACTCACAGTCGATTTCCTTCTTCACCCTTCATTAATACAAGCTTGTGTTCCATCTCTAAAGGATTTTTGATCTAGCATTGTTTAAAATTACCCAGCACTAGACAACATCTATTCATATCTGTCTCATCCCATACATCTGATATCAACAACTCTTTCAGTTCCCTTTTAACTTCTAATTACAGTGTTCTGCCTTGTCCACACCAATATATCTAGCTTAATCCAACACCTATACATACTTTTCACACTATCACAATGCAATTTCAACAGATTCCAGTTCTCAGATACTGCACTTCATCTTGACACACACACACACACACACACACACACACACAGATATATATATATATATATATATATATATATATATATATATATATATATATATATATATATATATATATATATATATATACACTTATTATCAAATCTCATTCTTAGTCACTCCCTTTTCCTCTTCCTTAACACCTAACATTTCATGGCTCCCTTCTCTCCTCACTTCTCCTGGAACGGCAACATGGTTCAGTTCCTACCAAAATCTTATTAACTAACTCTGAATCATTCTGCAAACCTAATAACTTATTCGCATTCTCTACCACATCATGTCTGCATCTGTGACATCACACACATCTTTGACATAATAATATACTCTCCGTACCCTATATCAACACATCTTTTGTGCAGTTTCATCACTTTATTTTTCTTTGAGCAGCCATCTACCTTCATCATCCAGTTAATAACAGCATTGAAAAGGAACCACCATCGCCACCATTTATCATTCATTCATTTTATTTCTAAATTATTACATGTTCCATTTATTCTAATATTTTTTTTAAAAATGTAATTGTTATTGTTGTGGTGGTGATGGTGGCTCCATTTGAAGGACTAACAAAGAAATTCTAATGATGAACAAAGGGATTATTTATTGAAAATAATCACACACAATAACACCATCCATGTAAAAACTTTTATTTTCTAGAACAGGGTTATTTTGATACCACTGTTGTTAATATAATGAAGACTAATTGGACCATACACTACATATTGTCATTTCCCTCTCTCTCTCTCTCTCTCTCTCTCTCTCTCTCTCTCTCTCTCTCTCTCTCTGTCTCCCTCTCCTTCTTTCTCTGTGTTTGTTGTATACCTACATCTACATTTATACTCCACAAGCCACCCAATGGTGTGTGGCGGAGGGCACTTTACGTGCCACTGTCCTTACCTCCCTTTCCTGTTCCAGTCGCATATGGTTCGCGGGAAGAACGACTGTCTGAAAGCCTCCGTGCGTGCTCTAATCTCTCTAATTTTACATTCGTGATCTCCTCGGGAGGTATAAGTAGGGGGAAGCAATATATTCGATACCTCATCCAGAAACGCACCCTCTCGAAACCTGGCGAGCAAGCTACACCACGATGCAGAGCGCCTCTCTTGCAGAGTCTGCCACTTGAGTTCGTTAAACATCTCTGTAATGCTATCACGCTTACCAAATAACCTTGTGATGAAACGCGCCGCTCTTCTTTGGATCTTCTCTATCTCCTCCGTCAACCCGATCTGGTATGGATCCCACACTGATGAGCAATACTCAAGTATAGGTCAAACGAGTGTTTTGTAAGCCACCTCCTTTGTTGATGGACTACATTTTCTAAGGACTCTCCCAATGAATCTCAACCTGGTACCCGCCTTACCAACAATTAATTTTATATGATCATTCCACTTCAAATCGTTCCGCACGCATACTCCCAGATATTTTACAGAAGTAACTGCTACCAGTGTTTGTTCCGCTATCATATAATCATACAATAAAGGATCCTTCTTTCTATGTATTCGCAGTACATTACACTTGCCTATGTTAAGGGTCAGTTGCCACTCCCTGCACCAAGTGCCTATCCGCTGCAGATCTTCCTGCATTTCGCTACAATTTTCTAATGCTGCAACTTCTCTGTATACTACAGCATCATCCGCGAAAAGCCGCATGGAGCTTCCGACACTATCTACTAGGTCATTTATATACACTCCTGGAAATGGAAAAAAGAACACATTGACACCGGTGTGTCAGACCCACCATACTTGCTCTGGACACTGCGAGAGGGCTGTACAAGCAATGACCACACGCACGGCACAGCGGACACACCAGGAACCGCGGTGTTGGCCGTCGAATGGCGCTAGCTGCGCAGCATTTGTGCACCGCCGCCGTCAGTGTCAGCCAGTTTGCCGTGGCATACGGAGCTCCATCGCAGTCTTTAACACTGGTAGCATGCCGCGACAGTGTGGACGTGAACCGTATGTGCAGTTGACGGACTTTGAGCGAGGGCGTATAGTGGGTATGCGGGAGGCCGGGTGGACGTACCGCCGAATTGCTCAACACGTGGGGCGTGAGGTCTCCACAGTACATCGATGTTGTCGCCAGTGGTCGGCGGAAGGTGCACGTGCCCGTCGACCTGGGACCGGACCACAGCGACGCACGGATGCACGCCAAGACCGTAGGATCCTACGCAGTGCCGTAGGGGACCGCACCGCCACTTCCCAGCAAATTAGGGACACTGTTGCTCCTGGGGTATCGGCGAGGACCATTCGCAACCGTCTCCATGAAGCTGGGCTACGGTCCCGCACACCGTTAGGCCGTCTTCCACTCACGCCCCAACATCGTGCAGCCCGCCTCCAGTGGTGTCGCGACAGGCGTGAATGGAGGGACGAATGGAGACGTGTCGTCTTCAGCGATGAGAGTCGCTTCTGCCTTGGTGCCAATGATGGTCGTATGCGTGTTTGGCGCCGTGCAGGTGAGCGCCACAATCAGGACTGCATACGACCGAGGCACACAGGGCCAACACCCGGCATCATGGTGTGGGGAGCGATCTCCTACACTGGCCGTACACCACTGGTGATCGTCGAGGGGACACTGAATAGTGCACGGTACATCCAAACCGTCATCGAACCCATCGTTCTACCATTCCTAGACCGGCAAGGGAACTTGCTGTTCCAACAGGACAATGCACGTCCGCATGTATCCCGTGCCACCCAACGTGCTCTAGAAGGTGTAAGTCAACTACCCTGGCCAGCAAGATCTCCGGATCTGTCCCCCATTGAGCATGTTCGGGACTGGATGAAGCGTCGTCTCACGCGGTCTGCACGTCCAGCACGAACGCTGGTCCAACTGAGGCGCCAGGTGGAAATGGCATGGCAAGCCGTTCCACAGGACTACATCCAGCATCTCTACGATCGTCTCCATGGGAGAATAGCAGCCTGCATTGCTGCGAAAGGTGGATATACACTGTACTAGTGCCGACATTGTGCATGCTCTGTTGCCTGTGTCTATGTGCCTGTGGTTCTGTCAGTGTGATCATGTGATGTATCTGACCCCAGGAATGTGTCAATAAAGTTTCCCCTTCCTGGGACAATGAATTCACGGTGTTCTTATTTCAATTTCCAGGAGTGTATATTGTGAAAAGCAATGGTCCCATAACACTCCCCTGTGGCACGCCAGAGGTTACTTTAATGTCTGTAGACGTTCCTCCATTGATAACAACATGCTGTGTTCTGTTTGCTAAAAACTCTTCAATCCAGCCACACAGCTGGTCTGATATTCCGTAGGCTCTTACTTTGTTTATCAGGCGACAGTGCGGAACTGTATCAAACGCCTTCTGGAAGTCAAGAAAAATAGCATCTACCTGGGAGCCTGTATCTAATATTTTCTGGGTCTCGTGAACAAATAAAGCGAGTTGGGTCTCACACGATCGCTGTTTCTGGAATCCATGTTGATACCTACATAGTAGATTCTGGGTTTCCAAAAACGACATGATACTCAAGCAAAAAACATGTTCTAAAGTTCTACAACAGATTGACGTCAGAGATATAGGTCTATAGTTTTGCGCATCTGCTTGACGACCCTTCTTGAAGACTGGGACTACCTGTGCTCTTTTCCAATCATTTGGAACCTTCCGTTCCTCTAGAGACTTGCGGTACACGGCTGTTAGAAGGGGGGCAAGTTCTTCCGCGTACTCTGTGTAGAATCGAATTGGTATCCTGTCAGGTCCAGTGGACTTTCCTCTGTTGAGTGATTCCAGTTGCTTTTCTAAAACACCTATCAAAGCAAGTGATTACAGCTACTTCATTATAAATTACCTTCAGTTTCAACAGTTGCAGTCTTCTAATACATCCACAATGGACAAGAATTATTTACTTATGTTAATATGAGAAAGAACAGAAAAACAAAATACGGCAGAGATAGGCAATCCCAGTCGATAAGCAATTAAGATTAACTTGACTATTTCTGATGACATGAGGTCACTCAAGTGTCTGAAATTTAGTATGTTAATATTCACAAACACTATTAGCAAGCATTTTTAAACACTTGCCCAAATATACTTCTGATGACTGTCACAAATGTATGCATTGTTTCTGTAACACCTTAAGCTATCATTTCTTTGTTCAGTTTAAAATCCTAAATTGCTTGAACTTAAAAAATATTTGGCTGAATCATACACAATGCAAACTGGGAAGATGTGAACAACATAATGGTGGATATGTGAAAATAGGTCCTGGGTCGAGTGCAATGTGAGCACCTTGCTCCCTCTACCTCTCTCTGTCCAATGATGTTCTTTCACAGACTGGACTGAAACCAATCGAGGGCCAGATTTGGCCTGTAGGCTGCCTGTTGCCCACCCATGCTCCATACAGTCATGATTTGGTCCCATCCAATTTTCAGCTACTTCCAAAACATAAAAAACACCTTCAAGGCGTTCACATTGATAGTGAGGAAGTGGTGCAAGCACAGGTGGAGTTGTAGCTCAGCCACCAAAGTCAAACATTTTACAGGGATGGTATTAACATCCTGGTTTCTCAGTGGGAGAGATGTGTTAGTTGCCAGGGTGGCTATATTGAGAAATAAATATGTACACATGAAGAATAAAGTTGCAGAATGTTAGTAAAGTTTATTTTATTTAAAAAGCTTTAAGAGATTTCATATAAAATATTCAGAAGCCTTAATTTTCAGCACGCAAATTGAGTATCTCAGTAACATTCTTCTAATATAACAAGGATGTGAATCTCTTAATTCATATAAATGTATAACTGAATCAGTAATTATTTTCTGCTAAGATATTCAGATGCATTACAAGAAGCTATATTTTTAAGACAGCTGTTTAACAAGTGGCTTTATAATTTATTGAAAAGTTACAAAATTATGTGCTTATTATAATCTTACTTAGGTCCATATCTTGGGTGATTCAGAATAGACTGCACTGTTGATTCTCTCAGCTGGAAGTTCCCATATGGAAGTGGAGATTTCTCACTGGATCCCAGAGCTGAATCCGTGAAATCTGAATTTAGGTTTTGTCTGAAATAAGTTACAGATTAACTTCAGACAGAGTCTCCATAATACAACTTATGATTTTGTCATGAGAAGTCCACAGGCTGCACAAAGCATCACCAATTAATAACAAATCACCACATCCACAAACATTTATCTTACAGACAATGCAATTTCGGGCATTAAATTGCTTGACACACAAAGATACAAATCAGTTCATAGAGAAAGACAATAGTTAATTTAATAACAAATAGTTAATTTAATTTAATTTAATAGCTAATTTAATAACAAATTAACAAGACAAAATCCAATTATGTATTTACTAAAGTAAAAAACCTATTCCCTCAACTACCAAACCTATCATAAAATACATGGTCCAGTCACATTAATGTAACCACATGTGTGTCAACATGCAATAATCACTCATGGATGACAGGCAGCAGCAGTAGCAAAGGAGGGCATATGAAGCATGTCAGGGGACATGGAAAACAGTGCAGTTGTTGTTGTAATGTGGAAATGATGTGATTTATCTGACATCCAAAAGGGCATGACCATGGGCTTGCAGCCAAGTGTGGGAACATTTATGAAATGGCTAAGTTTGTAAATGTTTGCATGCTGCTGTGGTTAAAGTGTACTGCACATGGAAACTGGGCACTATTCAAAACCAAAGGCAATTGTGGTACACTACAGACCATCGATGACAGGGGTACACAGCAGCTGTGGAGATTTTTACGGGCAAAGAGACATGCATGGCCATCCAGATGAACCAAAGAGCTATCAGCAATGTCTCCTCAATGACTATTCAGTTCAAGTTGCTGTGTATGGGACTCCACAGCAGGTGCCTGGTTCTTGCACCCACACTGACTGCTGTTCATCAGTGATGAAGGTTGGAATTTGCACACCAGTACCACAACTGGATTCCACTAAGTGGTCACAGGTGACCTTGCCTCTTCAGATGAATCACATTTTATGCTCCATCTGATAGATGGCCATTGGCATGTATAGCACGAAACATCAGTAAGCGAACAACCTGCGACAATTGTCAGGAGGGTCCAGGTTGGAGGGTATTCCCTAGGTGATCTCATCATTCTGGAAGGCACATACACCAACACAAGTATGCATCTATCCTTTGGGACCATTTCCACCCCTAAAAGCAGTTTGTTTTTCCTTGGCAAGATGGCATTTACCAGCAGGACAATGAAACATGCCACACAGCTCACAGTGTAGATGTGTGGTTTGAGGAGCACCACGATGAGTTTACCATCCTCTCCAGGTCGTCAAAATCCCAGGATTTAAACTCAATTGAGAATCTGTGGGACCACCTCGATCAGGCTGTTCATGCCACGCATCCTCAACTGATAAATCTAATGCAGCTGGCCACAGCATCCATACGGATGACGACAGGGCTTCCTCCTCGAAGTTCTCCATGTACAAATTCGTGCCTGTCGCCATCCGTATGGAAACCTACTTGCTTTTTCCGTTACGTGGACGACACGTTCGTCATCTGGCCACATGGTATGGATAAACTCCTTGACTTCCTTACACATCTAAACTCCATACACCCCAACATCAAATTCACTATGGAGACTGAAACGGAGGGTAAATTACCTTTCCTTGACGTCTTGGTCAAGAGAAGGGCTGACGGCACCCTAGGTCATGGGGTGTATCGGAAGACAACGCACACTGATCTGTATTTGCACGCAGACAGCTGCCACCACCCTTCACAGAGGAACGGGGTACTTAAAACTCTAGTACATAGGGCGCGCACTATCTCTGACGCAGAAAGTCTACCCCCGGAATTGGAACACCTGAGAACTGTATTTCGAAAAAGTGGGTACTCAGAGTGGCAGATTCAACGTGCTCTCCGCCCAACCACTGCAGCACAACCTGTTGAGATGGATGAAGTCACGAGGGAGGAGGTAGGCACTGCATTTATTCCATACACAGGCGCACTCTCGGGGAAAATCGCCCGCATTCTGAAAAAACACCAGGTCGGAACTGTGTTTTGTCCTCCAAATAAAACTCGTGCACTGGTGGGGAGCGCCAAAGATGACCTCGGTTTGAGGAAGGCCGGCGTGTACCAGATTCCGTGTCAATGTGGCAAGTCGTATATTGGTCAGACGATGCGTACCGTCGAGGATCGATGCCGTGAACACCAGAGGCACACTCGACTGATGTATCCGAGCAAGTCGGCGGTCGCTGAACACTGTTTGTCGGAAAATCACGCCATGGAGTATGACCGCACGAGGATTCTGGTACAGATGTCGAGATACTGGGACAGCGTTGTTAGAGAGGCCATCGAAATTCGCACCAACGACGACCTCATAAACCGTGACTGTGGCTATAATCTTAGCAAGGCTTGGGAATCAGCGATTGGGTTAATCAAGAGTAAATCGAGCAAACGTATAGTTGTGACGACCACGGCGAACAGAGCCATCACACCGACGTCATCTCAGACGCCGTCGCAATCTGTTCCACCGCGCGACCGTGGCGCGGGGCGCGGACGGCGGAGGGAACGCGCCGCGGGCGGAGGGTATTTAAATCGGCCGCCGCCGCGACCGAACCCAGTTCCCTCTGAGCAGCCATAGCGCACGGATCTCCGTGCCGGCACGTTCACAGGAGCTCAGTCCGTCAGTTCACCTGATGATGGCGACATGTATGATCGCCGAAATATTGTGCCCGTTGGACACTATAGGCCGGCAGCACACCCGTGGATATTTTGATTATCAAATACGCCGGGAGAAACTCAAGAATCACACAATACACATGTACCTTACCTTGGTGTGATCACATTTTTAATCATAAAGCTAAATAGTTTTTATGCAGTTAACTATATGACTATGTCTCTTTTTCCCATAAGTGAACGCTCACACATCACATATACTTCAACATGTGACATCAGTACTGGAAAAGTTCACACCAAACGAAGGACAATAGGATTCATTTTCCAATACGGCAGAGCTCCACTGCATTAGCATACTAACAATAAGGAGTAATGAAACTGAAATTTATGACATCAACAATGATTCAGCTCCAGATGACACCTTTTGCAGCATGGGAAGCTGCCAGTCAAATGTGTTTACCACAAAGATGTCATTCATACATTCAGCCACTTTCATGAGACAAAGAACATTGAAGATCTGCCTCACAGTGGTTGCCCACAGTCAACACAAAATGATAACAGCCACCTACATATTGTAGCTCATAGGTACACGAGGAGACTGGAACAAATCTTCATACTGCCTGTTTGGAAGCAATTGGGAGGAAAATGTCAACTAACTTGAGTAATACACAACAATCTCCACAAAATCAATTTTGTCTGTAGGTGTCCATTAAAAAACGATAGCACAAATTACCCAGTACCACAGTGCGTGGAGAAGAGAGGATATGCAAGCCTGGAAGCCATGGAATTGGACCCAGATGGGTGGCATCAGGTTCTCTCGACTGAATGGTGCACAGTTCTTGTGATACCGGACAAATATTGTAGAAGAATGTAGATGTGGCCAAGTAGCGACACACATCTCAGGAATGAAGCCTGACAGGTTCTTCGAGGATGAGAGCCTGTCATCTTTTGCAGCAGTATTACGTGTGTACGTCAGATGTTTTTCGCTACTATAAAGGGTAAGGTACTGGAACAGGATCCTCCAGCCCACTCTCCAATAAAACTTTGGCAAAGGATTAGTCTTTTGAGGCACAGCACTCACCTCAGGAACATCCTGTATCCAGAAAGCAGGAATCAAATGGATGCGCCCACAGTATCTGCCGACCCGAACCCGATCGGAGGTACTCAGAGCTAGTCACAACTCACAGTGCATCACCACAAGAACTCTCCTCGCACACACCGGACGACTCCAGAAGGTCTACCATTGAAGAGTGGGTAGGGTGTGGCAGTGACTCAATTGCACTGTGATGGCCCGCCGAGTGGGATCCGAGGGCATTGCAGTGGAGGATAGAGTGTCACAGTATTGTACATTACCCTGCAGTATATTTTGATATGGCAGTAGTAGAAAGAGGTGGACTTTCAAACAGGCTGCCTTTGCTTTGGTTAGGGTATTGTATTTATTTCACAGTAAAGTTACGTTTACACTTTCATAAATCTGATTCTTTCATTCCTCACAGCAACTGAAATGGAGGAAACACGAGTTACCTACAAGCACGGATCTGAGGAGAGGGGCAGGTCACGAGGGTCGTAAACCCTTACAAACACTTTGTGTACCAGTATGTAAAACTAAAAACACTTTTACTAAATTTCCATACTGCTTTCGAGGAATAAATTAACATATGAGCTAAGAGTCTCGAGGGCTAGAAAAATTACAAGCTAGTTTTCAGTATCTTGTCCCCGTGGATGTACTCGCGTCCTGACAGCCTACAGAGAACATTTCAGCCAGAGGAAGGCTCACCGTATCCGCTGTTGACAATAAACTCGACACAGTTCCAGAGTCCACAGGTATGACGGGTAAATACACCAAGTTGAGTGAACCGAGACTGAAAGGGAAAGCACACCCGGCCCATTACAGAACGATCGATTTCCGGAATGTCGGTGTAAATGACTGAAAGAAAGAACATTCCCTTATTTCCACGTTCGCTCGCACAATTGCATTCTGCAGACCTGCGTTTGTAATTGTGATACTAAGTGAAAATTGACAGTGACAAATGTAAACTTTGTTTTTACATTGCGTTTAAAATTAGACATCTAAATTGTGAGAGTTTGCCACTATCTTCTGAAATTTTTGAACGAATGCTTTTGAAATGCTCTATGTCGCCGGAATGGAATTTCTCGAAAGTTACGCTAAACTGATGTAAACAAATTATTGTTACATTAAAATACACTCCGTGCCATTAAAATTGCTACACCAAGAAGAAATGCAGATGATAAATGGGTGTTCATTGGACAAATATATCATACTAGAAATGGCATGTGATTACATTTTCACACAATTTTGGTGCATAGATCCTGAGAAATCAGTACCCAGAACAACCACCTCTGGCCGTAATAATGGCCTCGATACGCCTGGGCATTGAGTCAACAGAGCTTCGATGGCGTGTACAGGTACAGTTGCCCATGCAGCTTCAACACGATACCACAGTTCATCAAGAGTAGTGACTGGTGGACTGTGACGAGCCAGTTGTTCGGCCACCATTGACCAGACGTTTTCAGTTTGTGAGAGATTTGGAGAATGTACTGGCCAGGGCAGCAGTCGAACATTTTCTGTATCCAGAAAGGCCCGTACAGGACCTGCAACATGCGGTCGTGCATTATCCTGCTGAAATGTAGGGTTTCGCAGGGATCGAATGAAGGGTAGAGCCACGGGCCGTAACACATCTGAATTGTAACTTTCATTGTTCAAAGTGCCATCAATGCGAACAAGAGGTGACCGAGACGTGTAACCAACGGCACCCCATACCATCACGCCAGTATGGCGATGACGAATACACGCTTCCAATGTGCGTTCACCACGATGTCGCCAAACACAGATGCGAATATCATGATTCTGTAAACAGAACATGGATTCATCCGAAAAAATGAAGTTTTGCCATTCGTGCACCCAGGTTCGTCGTTGAGTACACCATCGCAGGCGCTCCTGTCTGTGATGCGGCATCAAGGGTAACCGCAGCCACGGTCTCCGAGCTGATAGTCCACGCTGCTGCAAACGTCGTCGAACTGTTCGTGCAGATGGTTGTTGTCTTGCAAACATCCCCATCTGTTGACTCAGGGATCGAGACGTGGCTGCACGACCCGTTACAGCCATGCGGATAAGATGCGTGTCATCTCGACTGCTAGTGATACGAGGCCGTTGGGATCCAGCACGGCGTTCCGTATTACCCTCCTAAACCCACCGATTCCGTATTCCGCTAACAGTCATTGGATCTCAACCAACGCGAGCAGCAATGTCGCGATACGATAAACCGCAATCGCGATAGGCTACAATCCGACATTTATCAAAGGCCTCCTTACACGAGGCATCCCAACAACATTTCACCAGGCAACGCCGGTCAACTGCTGTTTGTGTATGCGAAATCGGTTGGAAACTTTCCTCATGTCAGCACGTTGCAGGTGTCGCCACCGACGCCAACCTTGTGTGAATGCTCTGAAAAGCTAATCATTTGCATATCACAGCATCTCCTGCCTGTCGGTTAAATTTCGCGTCTGTAGCACGTCATCGTGGTGTATCAATTTTAATGGCCAGTAGTGGAACTTATAATCCGTTACATGTTAAAAGCACTGCTGGCGAGAAGCTTTCGTGAGGGGCAGACTGGACAGAGTGCACTCGCCTGTAGATGGACCAGGCGTGCAGGTCCTCCGAGGCGGAAGGCGCGAGCGTGGCGGCGGGCCGCAGCGCCGCCTCGTCGACCGCGCCGCTGCTGGGCCCCGCCGCTGGCGGCACCGAGTACCGCCGCTCCATACTCTGCAACACACACAAGTTCACGGCCGCTAGCTGAATCGTCCAATTTTTATTATCAACTAGAAAAAAATTAAATTACGTAATTACGAAGGACATTTCATAAACAATGCACAGGTCGTGTGGACCGTTTGATGAACCGGCCGCTGTGGCCGAGCCGTTCTAGGCGCAGCCACGCGGCTGCTACGGTCGCAGGTTCGAATCCTACCTTGGGCATGGATGTGTGTGATGTCCTTGGGTTAGTTAGGTTTAAGTAGTTCTAGGTCTAGCGGACTGCCGGCCGGAGTGGCCGTGCGGTTCTGGGCGCTTCAGTCTGGAACCGAGCGACCGCAACGGTCGCAGGTTCGAATCCTGCCTCGGGCATGGATGTGTGTGATGTCCTTAGGTTAGTTAGGTTTAATTAGTTCTAAGTTCTAGACGACTGATGACCTCAGAAGTTTAGTCGCTTAGTGCTCAGAGCCATTTGAACCAACCATTTTGTCTAGCGGACTGATGACCTCAGATGTTAAGTTCAAATGGCTCTGAGCACTATGGGACTTAACATCTGAGGTCATGAATCCCCTAGAACTTAGAACTACTTAAACCTAACTAATCTAAGGACATCACACACATCCATGCCCGAGGCAGGATTCGAACCTGCGATCGTAGCAGTCGCGCGGTTCCGGACTGAAGCGCCTAGAACCGCTCGGACACAGCAGCCGGCAAAACCAGTGTACACCGCATTCTTACACGTCACCGGTTCCGTCCTTACCATGTACACCTACATCAAGAATTGCATGGGAATGATTTCCAGAATCGTGTACAGTTCTGTCACATCACATCAAATCCTCGCCAACCCAAATTTCTTCTCCAATGTTCTATTTACCGATGAATGTTCCTTCTCAAACAAAGGACAGGAAAATACAAGGAACATGCATTATTGTTCCAGCGACGAACCACGATGGTTCAGACAGGTGGAACATCAGCGTCAATGGAGAGTTAACGTCTGGTGTGGAATGCTTGGTACTACAATTCAAAAATGGTTCCAATGGCTCTGAGCACTATGGGACATAACTGCTGTGGTCATCAGTCCCCTAGAATTTAGAACTACTTAAACCTAACTAACCTAAGGACATCACACACATCCATGCCCGAGGCAGGATTCGAACCTGTGACCGTAGCGGTCGCGCGGTTCCAGACTGAAGCTCCTAGAACCGCTCGGCCAGACGCGGCAGAAACCCGACAGAAATCCAAAGTGTGTTAAGTGAACTTTGTGGTGAGTTTACAGTGGACCTTTGTACAATTTCACATTGGGTTAGTCGTTTTCGCTGTGGTCGTATAAACGTAGACGATAATCCGAGACTCGGAAGGCCAAGAACTTCAGCAGCTGAACGAAGTGTGAAACTTGTGGCAGATGCTCTTGAAGAAGATCGTAGTGCGACTTGTGGTGAACTCTCTGAAGGCACAGGAATTCCCCCACATCAGTATCCCGCATTCTGACAAATGATTTGAAGAAGAGAAAAATTTCTGCGAGATGGGTCCCACCCCGTTTGCTGAAGAGAAGAAGAAACGCCTCGACATTGCAACCTTGCTGAAACAACGATTCGACCTTGAAGGACAAGGATTCTTGTGTCGAATTGGCGCTACTGATGAAACGTGGATTAGAGACTTTGAACCGGAGTCGAAAGCACAGGCCAATGAGTGGAGAGCTTCAGATTCTGTACGTCCAAAAAACTTTCGACGTGCTCAATCAAAGCTCAAGCAAATGATGATTTTAGCTTATTGTTATGTGGAACAAGTGTCACAGCTGTGTATTATCGTAATTTCATGCAAAACCCGCGCAGAAAAATGCACAAAACCCGACTTCAGTTGCTCGAGGCCATCCACGGCAATGCTCGCCCGCATATCGGCAATGTTGTAGCCCAAAAACTGTGCGAATACGGATGGGAAATATTATCGCATCCTCTCTACGGCCCAAATATGAGTCCACCAGACCGAGCTGTACCCGAAACCGAAAAAAAAACTTATGCGTGGACGTCGTTATCTTTCTCTTGAAGAGCTTTGTACCACCATTACCCGAGCCATTCGACAGATGAACAGAAGTGGTGATCTTGATGGAATAATAGGCCTGCGAGACGATGGATTCCATCACAGAGAAGAAGGGAGACAATACTGAAGGACTAAACAGATACGGAAAAAATAAACGTGTAAGTAAAAAAAATTAGTGTGCATTATTTATGAAATTTCCTTCGTCAATTTTTGCTTGTTTGCAGGTACATATCGGCCGTCTTGGTACGAATTGAAATCGCCGCGTCGTCACACGAACCAAAACAAAATAGCAAAATGGCGCAAACCCGGGAAAGCCAGAAACGATGACGGGGGATGGGCGGAGGGGGGGGGGATGGTTGGTGGGGGGAGGATGGTTAGCGAGGGGGTGGGGGGGCAGAGGGGCACACCTCAAGCAATGTGGAGTACAGAGTTATTAATTAGTGTAAAATTCTCAATTTTCTGTATCACCAATAAAATTTAATACTGGAGGCATGACGTGGGGATTTCCCGTAACTGATGGTTACAAACATTATCATATATGGACGTCGCATGGGACGCTAAAATCTCATATGTAATATTTTTGCGTTAATTTATCTTATCTTTGTAACTCATTTGTCGAAAGTACATCACTGTTAGGCCTACACGTCACTGATCAGTATAAGCCGCTGAAGAACTAATTTTTATCGTAATTGCAGCACGGTAAATCACAGTCTTCATTCATTACTAGACAATGCATTCCAGTTTGAATTTGCCTTATTTAAACTGTAGCCTAAATCAGTTGTAAAAGTAATAATGCAGGCTACGTATAAGGGGCAGTCAAAAGATGCTGTCAAAAACGGGACAGACAGTAAAGAAGTAAGTAAAACTCTTTGTTATTTCAAAAGTAATCGCCATAACTTCATCCCAATGTGCGACAAGACGGTCAGTAGGCCTACCTTTATGGAAAAACTACTGCGGCTCCGTAAGGGACCACCATTGTACCCAGGAGTGCACCTCTTCGTCCAAACCAAATCGAGTCCACAAATCTTTTTCTTCAGGGCCCCAAAACTATGTAAATCGCATGAAGAGAGACAGTGTATGTATGGAGGTTGTGTAAGGGCTTCCCATCAAAACTTCTGCAGTGTAATCGAAACAACCTCGACAACATGTGGGTGGGCAAGCCCACATGTTGCCAAGGATGTTTCAGCTACGCTGTAGAAGCCCTTATACATCATCCATACCGTCTTAATCTCTTCCCACGCGATTTACATATTTTTGGGGCCCTGAAGAAAGACATTCGTGGTCGTCGATTTGCTTCAGACAAAGAGGTGCACGCCTGGGTATAATCATGGTTCTGCAGAGCCTACAAATATTTTTCTCGAAAGTATTGAAGATCTTGTCCCACAGTGGGAGAAATACTTTAACAGTTATGGCGATTACTTTTGAAATAAATAATAGTTTACTTACTTCTTTTCCATTTGTCTCGTTTTCATTTGATTGCCCCTTATACTGATGATAAGGAAATGCAGTATTTTGGGATAAACATTACTGGAGAATGAAATCAGAGAGAGAGAGAGAGAGAGAGAGAGAGATGAAAGTTGCTGATAAGAAAGTACAATATCTGACGTAAACATTAAGCATGGAAATGAGTAAGACATAAAAGCAATGAAATATGCTGATGAGGTTACAGTATTTGACAGAAACATTCTCTCTCTCTCTCTCTCTCTCTCTCTCTCTCTCTCTCTCTGTGTGTGTGTGTGTGTGTGTGTGTGTGTGTGTGTGTGTGTGTGTGTGTGTGCACCCCACCACTGCATTTGATTTTTTTAATTTTCTGCCAATTTTCAGATTTCTTAAAATTTTAAATTTCCCATCACCTTGATGATATCATCGAAAAGAGTCGTGGCCTGTGATATCACAATCATGATGTCATACATAATGGGTATTGCTTATGATGACGTCGAAAGGTCAATGACCTAGGTCACGTGACGTCACAGAAGTAAACAAAGTGCGCCAGGTAGTGGGTGGCTATACAGCTGACCATCAGTATTCAAACCAGCTACCTCTAAGTTGAGCACCACCACAAAGGCGTCGTTAAGCAACCTCAGCTAAGGAGGCAGGTGATTATTAGTAAAACAAATTGGCCAACGTTTTCAAACATTGCTTTAGTCCACGACTGAGCCAAAATAGCGACCTTACAGGCTCTCTTCGAAGAGAAACGGACTGCGGAGCTTGTGAAACCTCACCACACAGTCACATACACTGAGAGCAGTGGACGTTCCTGCACAACACTGCCGGCGTAGGGCACCATATCCGACAGTTCTGTGCATTCACGGCACCGTGTAGAGTAAAACGTGCCTCGTCCGTCCAGAGAATATTCCCCGGCCACAAGTCATCCATTTTCATGTGTGCCAAAAAAAGGAAGGGTAATGTCACGGCGTTGTAGCCTATCTTGAGGCTTCATTTGGCGCGAATTCTGAATCTTGTGGGGCTACTAAAGTAAACTGCGCCACAAAATCTTTGTTAGCTGGCCAGGGGAGAGAAAGCTGTCATGACACAGCTCGAGCACTGACTGCAGCATTTGAGGCATATGCTGCAAGGTCGGCCATGGCTACAACAACTTCATCAACAACTGTCACGGGAATGGGCCGCCTCTCTCTCCCTGCTGCACCACATAATTCACTTATTTCTTCAAATTTCTTGACCATATTATTTAGCCCATTTATTGACATAGGGCATCTTTGCAGCTGGTTGTCGGCGATATTGTCGCAATGCAGGGCTGCTATTGCTGCCGTTCTGATAAAACAACTTTACTAGCTGTGCACGGTCTTTGTTCTCAATAGCCATTGCGTTTCGTACAGAAAACTTCAACCATCTTAACCCTTTACACCAACAAAGAAATCAACACATGCCACTAAGCGACAAACAGCATACTGACGACAAAACAGGAAACATTTCACATTCTGACCGCTTACAGCGCCATATTTTCACCTCGTGGCAGAAAGTGGAACTATTATTTTTCAGGATACTCCGCGAGCGACAAATTAATGAATATACCTTGTCAGTTTAATTACAACCACCCGTATTATTTATTTATTGAATGATTTCAAGATACATTAAGAACAAAATTAACTCTACGTGGGTGTTCCTTTGTTACAAGAAATGGCTGCCTTAACTGAAGCCGATTAGCGCAGAGAGCTGGGATGGCTTAGTGAGTTTGGAGATCTTGGTTGCCCAAACTTTGTAGTTGTATTCTCTCATAACAGAATTTTTCTGGGGCGTCTCAGGTGGGTGTGCGACTTATAATATAAACACTCTGTATTGGGATTGATCTTACAGTACTAGGAATAATAAACACTGATTCGTTGCTTTTGTTCACGTGGGCAGCAATTTGGTAGAGAGTTCTCAGTATTGCAATATATAAAGCCCAAGGCGGATGATTTCAGTAAGGTTTTACAAAAATCTCAGCCACATAACGTTGGTAGGATATTGTTTCTACGACGGAGATTAGCGCTAACTTTACAGGGATGTTTCTTAAAACTATGTTCTATCCAGCATGCGTTTGTTCTACATATCTGTTTCCCAAGAAGATGTTAAGCACTTCGCTTGTTTGTTATTACGATGGAAACCTGATATCTCGGTTTTGGATGCAGTGAAGCAGAGTGCAGACTTCCCCTACTACTCTACTACGTTGATCTTCTATGGCAACCCGTAATATGGGAGACTCATTATAGCCCAGTCATGAACATATTTAAACTACCCTGTTTTTATGTTAGGAATGTCGATCTAATTCGCAATACCCACCTAAGTTATGACTCTCGTCAGATACTCCTCACAACTACAAGGTTGGTGCGTAAGTTCGTAGCGGTTTTGTTTTACGTGTTGGTACCCCACTTTCTATGGGTTTACTCGTCGATTGTCATTTTTTATTTATGGTTGCTGTTCGGGTTCACATATTGCCATTTTGTCATCTGGAGATGGTGAATGGAGCTGTGGACGCTAGAAAATGGGGGGGCCACGTGGAGAAATCGGAACATTCACAACATATTCTTCTGTTTGCACTTACGCCGTATGTGGAGATAATGCCATTGGGCAGAGCACGGCAAGGAAATGGTTTTCTCGTTTTTTAAGGAGGATCGTGTTGTCATTCGTGACGCTCTACGTTCAGTGTGCCCAGTATTTTTAACCTAAGAGATAGAGAGAGGTGACATATAGTAAGGACTACAGAATTTGACGTGTGAAATACATATATATGTGTGTTTGGGAGACAGGGGGAGAGACAAATGGTTGCTGGAGGTCTTGAGATCACAGTATTCGGGCTGTTAAGTAGACGGACACATGTAAGTACATGTATTATACATATCTTTGACCTTGGAGTCATTTTAATATTGTTCCAGAGTTATGTATGTGGAGTAAATAATGCATAACATTACAATGCATCAGCAATATACAGAGATTACATGTTTGTACCGACTGCAGTATGTTGTTGTTGTCGTGGTCTTCAGCCCAGAGACTGGTTTGATGAAGCTCTCCATGCAACTCTATCCTGTGCAAACCTGTGCATCTCCGAATAACTACTGCAACTTACATCCTTCTGAATCTGCTTAGTGTATTCATCTCTTGGTCTCCCTTTACGATTTTTACCTTCCACGCTTCCCTCCAATACTAAATTGGCGATCCCTTGATGCCTCAAAACGTGTCTTATCAACCCATCCCTTCTTCTCGTCAAATTGTGCCACAAATTCCTGTTCTCCCCAATTCTGTTCAGTACCTCCTCATTACCCATCTAATCTTCAACACTCTTCTGTAGCACCACATTTCGAAAGCTTCTGTTTTCTTCTTGTCTAAACTATTTATCGTTCGTGTTTCACTTCCATACATGGCTACACACCATACAAATGCTTTCAGAAAAGACTTCCTGGCACTTCAATCTATACTCTGTTAACAAATTTCTCTTCTTCAGAAACGCTTTTCTTCCTATTGCCAGTCTACATTTCATATCCTCTCTACTTCGATCATCATCAGCTATTTTGCTCCCCAAATAGCAAACTCAAAGCTCATCTACTACTTTAAGTGTCTCATTTCCTAATCTAATTCCCTCAGAATTCCCTGATTTAATTCGACTACATTCCATTATCCTCGTTATGCTTTTGTTGGTGTTCATCTTATAACCTGCTTTAAAGACACTGTCCATTCCGTTCAGCTGCTCTTCTAGGTCCTTTGCTGTCTCTGACAGAATTACAATGTCGTCGGCAAACCTCAAAGTTTTTACTTCTTCTCCATGGATTTTAAATCCTACTTCACATTTTTCTTTTGTTTCCTTTACTGTTTGCTCAATATACGGATTGAATAACATCAGGTATAGGCTACAACCCTTTCTCACTCCCTTCTCAACCACTGCTTCCCTTCGTGCTCCTCAATTCTTATAACTGCCACTGGTTTCTGTAAAAATTGTAAATAGCCTTTCGCTCCCTGTATTTGACCCCTGCCACCTTCAGAATTTGAAAGAGAGTATTGCAGCCAACATTGTCAAAAGCTTTTTCTAAGTCTACAAATGCTAGAAACGTTTTCCTCCCTTAACCTATCTTCTACGATAAGTCGTAGGGTCAGTATTGCCTCGTGTATTACAACATTTCTACGGAATCTAAACTGATCTTCCCCAAGTTTTTCCATTTGACTGTAAAGGATTCGTGTTAGTATTATGCAACCGTGACTTATTAAACTGATAGTTCGGTAATTTTCACACCCATCAGCACCTTCTTTCTTTGGGTTTTAAATTATGATATTCTTCTTGAAGTCTGATGGTATTTCGCCCGTCTCGTACACCTTGCTCACAAGATGGAAGAGTTTTGTCCTGGCTGGCTCTCCCAAGGCTATTGGTAGTTCTAATGGAATGTTGTCTACTCCCGGAACCTTGTTTCGACTTAGTCTTTCAGTGCTCTGTCATGTTCTTCACGCAGTACCATATCTCCCATTGCATCTTCATTTACGTCCTCTTCCATTTCCATAATATAGTCCTCAAGTACATCCCCCTTGTATAGACCCTCTATATACTCCTTCCACCTTTCTTGTTTCCCTTCTTCGCTTAGGACTGGTTTTCCATATGAGCTCTTGGTATTCATACAGGTGGTTCTCTTTTCTCCAAAAGTTCCTTTAATTTTCCTGCAGGCATTATCTATCTTACCCCTAGTGATATATGCTACTACATCCTTACATTTGTCCTCTAGCCATCCCTGCTTAGCCATTTTGCACTTCCTGTCGATCTCATTTTTGAGAGGTTTGTATTCCTTTTCGCCTCCTTCAAATGCATTATATTACGTATAAAATACACACACACACACACACACACATACACACACACACACACACACACACACACACACACAGAAAGAGAGAGAGAGAGAGAGAGAGAGAGAGAGAGAGAGAGGGGGGGAGCTGATTACTAGAGATCACAGTACGTGATGTATTACATACAGAGATGCATGTGTGTACACGCCATTGAAGTATATGCATATTTGATCTTGCAGTTATTTTAATATTATTCCAGAGCTATGTATGTGTAGGTAAATAATGCATAGCTTTGATTTTGACCGCACTTTAATATTAAGCCACAGAAATAGCGAATATCTTCGACTTTAAACTAAAGGATACATAATTTTTTATTGTATATCTGGCGTATCATTTTAATACTGCGCACGCAATTGGTCTTTTGCCACATCTCGGATTTTTTTGATTGGCTGGAGACAAGGAGGGAGAGAGGGGGAAGGGGGCATGACTTGATGTGTACGTCAGACATAATGTAATTTGACACCATTTTTACACATTATTTTAACACTACACACCGACTGGTTGGGTTTTTAAATTTACCACCAACACTATTTGACTATTTCCACAGTCTTGGATATTTAATAACGCATTGTAATTAGATAGCGATAAAAAGAATGGAAATGGAGGGGAGAGGGTTTTTAATTCCCCATTAATGTATGTGGGCTATTTTTTGACACTAACCCCTGATTATTTGGAGATAGAGGAGATGGGCATAGTGTATAAAACACTTTGCTTGTTTCCATCATCTTGGACTTTTTCATTACAGTTTCATTTTAATACTGCACTATGATTGCTTGGTAATAGGGAGGAGGGGAGGGAAAGGGAAGATGGTTTTTAATCTCCCACTAGCAAACTTTGGCGATTTTCTAATACTACGCTCTGACATTGGAAAGAAATGAGCGATAGGGTATAACTACCGGCCTATTTCCATCACCTTGGATTTTCAGTACTGCGCTATGTCCGGCTGGAGGTGG
The DNA here is from genome assembly GCF_023864275.1 of Schistocerca cancellata. Classification (NCBI taxonomy): domain Eukaryota; kingdom Metazoa; phylum Arthropoda; class Insecta; order Orthoptera; family Acrididae; genus Schistocerca; species Schistocerca cancellata. The sequence goes on along the minus strand of NC_064629.1, from coordinate 102,782,060 downwards.
GGGAATGGAAGGGGAGAGAGTCTTTAAATTTCCCATTTATCAACTGTGCTATTCCCTCATCTTGATTTTTTTTAAATGCGCTATGATTGGCTGGAGATATGGAGTAATGCACTATGAGTTGTCGGAGGTAGAAGGGACGATATGTATTTTAATTTTCCACTTAAAAAAAAGGGGGGGGCTATTTCCACCATCTTGGATTTTTAATACTGTTCTATGAACGGCTGGAGAAAGAAAGGGAGTTGGTTTTTAATTTCCAACCACACTAGTAAATAAATTTAAACCTTTTTCTGTATCTGGTTTGTAAGTGGGTGTATTTACCCAATTTTTGGTGCTGAATTGACTGGTAAAATGAGGTTTTCTCTATCGCGTCACATTTCCTAGAAACACAACAGAATCAAAAGAAGAACTCACGCAAATTGAGAGAAATAAAACAAACAAGAAATACGTATTCAGAACTTTAGGACTCAACATATTTTCAACTTTAATCTCCTTAAGCATTCGGAAATAGTCACAACGATATGTAGTTCTTTTGTTTTCCATTTTATCACTCTCCCTAACAAAACCCAGAAGTAGCCACCCGTCATCGAAGGGTTCCAGTGATCATGATAACGGTGTTGCACCATACAGATGTCTTGGTGAAGGCATTCAACCTACTCATCGCTTGCGGCTCCTAAATTTTCTGGAAAGAAATCAGGGTGAGAAAGTAAAACGTGAATTTTGTGCGACATTTTTCGGCTTAGCTGCCTAAGAGATCACTCACAATGGAAACATAATTATAATCTCTTTTATAGCCCAAAAAGACCTTTACAATTGCTTTGAAAGAGGACCAAGCAGCTAATTCGATATTTATGAGTTTGGTACCAAAGGTTGCAAATGCACTGAAGATACATTTGAAAACTTATGTTACGTTTTGTAGTTTTGCTTGAGAGCCCTCCAATGCTTGTGAGGCACATACTATATCGCTGGAGCGGCGAATAGCATGTCTCAGCGTTTCCCTTTCAACCATTCGGTTAAAGTGGTAGTACAGGAAATGCAGGCAATATAAGGTGCAACATTTTTGTCTAGATCACCAATCAGGATGATCAAAATACAGTTTACATGCCTTCTTAACTCAATCAGTGATAGGTTTTTGTTTGAGGTATTCTTGTAAATTTCCCCCACACATAGCAAAAGGTTTCGGAGTGGGTCGAGAACAACGCGTTTGCCAGTTTTAAACATCACAACGTTCCACTATATCTCACAAGAAACACTCAATGAGGTAACAAAAACTAGCAAAACACTGGTGGGCCGAGATAAGCATCATGAGAATTGCACCATGCATGTTTCAACATGCATTAAATCATAAACACTCTTTCGCTCAACGGATTATCTTGACAAGAGGTGAGTAAAGTTTAGAATGTTTATCACCCCTCCATCTAATGACGATTTGTATATCATCTTGTACCAAACCAGCAAAAATTAAAACATCATACACCTGAAGAAGAGATCAGTGAAGACCGAAATACGGTAAATAAACAATGAAAAACCGTTACAAACTCAAAAATCTTACGCGCTAGAACGTTTTTAAAGATAGATTCGGATTCTACACACCAAAATACATACTCATTGATATACATGGTGTACATAGAGTCCGGGAACACTTTCAATTATTTATTGCACAAGAACTAAACATTGTACAGATGTCATACATATTGCATTTTGAAGAGGAACTCTGAAAAGTTTTTTTTTTAAACAACCAACATTCTATATGCGAACCCGGCAGACGTCAATGCGGTAATCGAATTCTTGCCATATCCGTCCCAGCATGGCATCGTCGACTGTGGCAGTCGCTTCCCGTATTCTCTCCCGGAGCTCTTTTACATCACGTGGTAGAGGCGGTACATACACCAGATCTTAAATGTGTCCCCACATGAAAAAGACACACGGAGTGAGATCTGGTGATCGGGGAGCCATTTCATGAAACAGCGGCCCCCTTCAGTAGCACGGCCGATCCATCGATGCGGCAGCTCCGTGTTCAGGTACCCACGAACTTCACGATGTAAATGGGGTGAAGCCTCAACCTGCTGAAAGATGAACGGTTAGTCTAACTGCATTTGAGGTCTCAGCCATTGCTGCAACATGTCCAAGTAGGAATATCCAGTGACCGTGCTCTCGGCGAAGAAGAATGGCCCGTATAGTTTTCGACGTGACGAGGCACAAAAAATTTACCTTTGGGGAATCACGCTCAAATTCAATGCATTCGTGTGGATGCTTTGTACCCCTCATTCGACAATTATGCCTGTTCACTTTCCCATTAGTGTGAAAAGTGGCTTCGGGCTTCGTCGCTAAAAAAATTAAGCGATCAACAATGCCATCCCCATCCTCATTCAATTGTTGCAACTGCGAAAAAAACTTAAAACGCTTGTCTTTGAGCTTCTGCACCAGTTCCAATTTGAATGGTTTCATAGACAGCTTCTGTCGCAGGACTTTCCACAGTGTCACTGGAGCCATTTCGAGTTCACGGGATGCACGACGCAACGATTTCTTTAGACTCCTTATAAATGTCTCTCGTACGCGCTCCACATTCACTTCACTCACACTGTGACGTCCGCTTCTCTTTGCCGGGCACAAGCAACCCATCGTAACGAATTTGTTGTGCCAGTGGTAAATGCCTTCCTTGTTGGTGACTTCTTATCGTACTTGGTTCTAAACATCCGTTGAACAGCTGTACCACACTTGTTTTTGTCGAACCCCAACACACAGAAAGCTCGCTCTGCACTGAACTCGCCGTGTTTGCGATTAGCGCTGACTATCGGCAAACTATGCTGTGGAGGTATACATGAAAAAAAAACTTTCAGAGTTTCTCTTCAAAATGACATATGTATGATATCTGTACAATGTTTGGTTCTTGTGCAATAAATAATTGAAAGTGTTCTGGGACTTTATGTACACCCTGTATTATATCCCAGTTACAAAAAGGCTGTTGAGTAGTGGTATTGAGTAATTGATGATGTCGTGAGTTCAGTGCCATCAATGACGTCATGTATGACCTTCATGAACATGTGATGACCTCGAATCGTCAATGACCACGTTCAAAGTTAAATTACAGCAGAATGCCCAGGTAGGAGGACTGCACCAATTCTAGCTGTGCTCGATAGTTGGTTGATATACTACTCACAGTCACTGTGCTAGATGGACTGCTGGTAGCACTTTGGAACTCATTTTCTGCGATTTTTTACTACCATCCTCCGCGGATTTTCGATGGTCCCTGTCTGTCATATGTTTGTTCCTCCACGTCTCCATTTCACAGTCCCATCACGAACAGTCGTCTTGGATAGCTTTAGAAAGGTTGAAAAGTCCCTCAAGGATGTGTGAAATCCAGCTACTAGTCCTCACTGAGCTCTCCTGACCGACTCATTTTGCAACACAGGTCAATTCTACATTACATAGGGGTGTCCGGATACTTTTGATAAACTGGTGTACGTATCAGCAGAGTACAGTGAGTGAAGGTAAAAGACACAAAGTTCGATGGATGCTGAGTTTTTAACGCAGACGTATCATTTTTGAACGCGTCATCAGCCAGTACTACAGATACAGAGCGCCATGTACAGCTCATCCTTACTATGTGGCATCCAAGTAACCGTCACATAGGAGAAGCGAAAGCAAACAGAAAATCACGGATCTCTTTTGCTTTGTTTTTGAGTCGTACATCAGCTGGATAAAAATATGGAAACACCATAAGAAATGTGTGCATGAACATAAATGAGGATGCTAGGCAAGCCTGCAGCTGGCGCTGTTGTATCTGACCACGAACGGCACCTATGCAATGTTCTCAATATGCTGCAAGCGTCAGTCGTGGTCAGAAAAGTGTTCTGAATAGTTGTGAGTGCATTATGTGAGAGTTAAGCGAATTAGAACGTGGGCAAATTGTTGGTAACCACTACAGCTGAAGTTTTGTTGTTTCACGAGGCACCCTGTCGAAGATTTACACCACAACAGGACACGCTAGAAAACGACATCCACTAAGTCACAACGCGGACGAAAATGTGTATCGGGTGAGCGTGATGGACTGTCACTGAAAAGGACGACAGCTAAAAAAAAGTCACTGCAAAGCTGAATGCTGCACCCGCGATCCTTGTCAGTATCAAAACAACACCAAAGGAGCTTCAGAAGCAGAGAGTTACAGGGCGCGCTGGAATTTCAAAATCACACATCAGTGATGCAAATCCCCGTAACAGGAAAAGGTGGCGTCATATCGTAAAATCTGGACTATGGAGCAATGGAAGAAAGTCATTTAGCCGGATGAGTCTTATTTCACATCGTTTACAACTTCTGGTCGGGTTTACGTCTGGCGTATGCCGTCCCAACTCCTACTACGCAAACTACGTTTCTGCTAGTTTTCGTACGGGCTCTGATAACCACCTCGCTGAGCGCCACTAACCTACAAGCCACCACCACCATGACGCAGACTGCTTGCTGCCAATAGTGAAACATGATGAAGCTTCGGTGATGATTTGGGAAGCCCTATCGTGGCACTCCATGGGTCCTATGGTTACTCTGCAAGGTCGCATTACTGCCAAGGATTTTGTGAAAATTTTTGCCGATCAGGTCCATCCCAGGGTACAATATTTGTTTCCCACTGGTGATGCTGTGTTGCAAGACGACAGAGCTCCTGTTCATATCTGGTTTTGTGAGCATGAGGATGAGTTGTCGCATCTTCCATGGCCACCACTGTCACCAGATCTAAATAATATTGAGCCTTTGTGGTCTACTTTGGAGAAAAGTGTGCGCGATCGCTATCCACCTCCATCAGCGTTACCTCAACTTGCCATTATTTTGCAAGAAGAATGGTATAAGACTCCCTTGAGAAGCACACAGGATCTAATTTATCCATTCCGATACAACAGGAAGCTGTTTTGAATTCCAACGGTTTTCCTGCACCGTTTTAGATATGGTGATGTGTTGTGTTTTTGGAGTTTCCACACTGTTTATCACCCTCTGTCGCTCTGTTGCAGTGGTGACAGAGTAGCTTATCATACTGTCTGCGTATACGCTGATGTGAATTAAGCCGACCAACGACATCAGCCGCATTCGGACTATGAAATAAATACAAAGACGACAGGTGAAACCTTGTGCTGGACTGAAACTCGATCCCGGATTTTCCGCTTACCGTGAGCGGTCGCCTTAACCGATTCGGCTATCTTGGCACGCTTCCCATCCGACCCAAATTCCCATCGTAGTGTCCCGTTCATTCTCCTCCTTCTGGCAGCTTATCCTGATTCCCACAGGTGTTCGGACGTAACGTGCATCACCACTGAAATCCTTATAGGAGGCGTCGCGCTCATAGACATGAAGATACACACAATAGTGTATCACTGCAGCAATAATCAAAATCTTTATATATATATAGGGTGTTTCAAAAATGACCGGTATATTTGAAACGGCAATAAAAACTAAACGAGCAGCGATAGAAATACACCGTTTGTTGCAATATGCTTGGGACAACAGTACATTTTCAGGCAGACAAACTTTCGAAATTACAGTGGTTACAATTTTCAACAACAGATGGCGCTGCGGTCTGGGAAACTCTATAGTACGATATTTTCCACATATCCACCATGCGTAGCAATAATATGGCGTAGACTCTGAATGAAATTACCCGAAACCTATGACAACGTGTCTGGCGGAATGGCTTCACATGCAGATGAGATGTACTGCTTCAGCTGTTCAATTGTTTCTGAATTCTGGCGGTACACCTAGTCTTTCAAGTGTCCTCACAGAAAGAAGTCACAGGGGTTCATGTCTGGCGAATAGGGAGGCCAATCCACGCCGCCTCCTGTATGTTTCGGATAGCCCAAAGCAATCACACGATCATCGAAATATTCATTCAGGAAATTAAAGACGTCGGCCGTGCGATGTGGCCGGGCACCATCTTGCATAAACCACGAGGTGTTCGCAGTGTCGTCTAAGGCAGTTTGTACCGCCACAAATTCACGAAGAATGTCCAGATAGCGTGATGCAGTAATCGTTTCGGATCTGAAAAATGGGCCAATGATTCCTTTGGAAGAAATGGCGGCCCAGACCAGTACTTTTTGAGGATGCAGGGACGATGGGACTGCAACATGGGGCTTTTCGGTTCCCCATATGCGCCATTTCTGTTTATTGACGAAGCCGTCCAGGTAAAAATAAGCTTCGTCAGTAAACCAAATGCTGCCCACATGCATATCGCCTTCATCAATCCTGTGCACTATATCGTTAGCGAATGTCTCTCGTGCAGCAATGGTAGCGGCGCTGAGGGGTTGCCGCGTTTGAATTTTGTATGGATAGAGGTGTAAACTCTGGCGCATGAGACGATACGTGGACGTTGGCGTCATTTGGACCGCAGCTGCAACATGGCGAACGGAAACCCGAGGCCGCTGTTGGATCACCTGCTGCACTAGCTGCGTGTTGCCCTCTGTGGTTGCTGTACACGGTCGCCCTACCTTTCCAGCACGTTCATCCGTCACGTTCCCAGTCCGTTGAAATTTTTCAAACAGATCCTTTATTGTATCGCTTTTCGGTCCTTTGGTTACATTAAACCTCCGTTGAAAACTTTGTCGTGTTGCAACAACACTGTGTTCTAGGCGGTGGAATTCCAACACCAGAAAAATCCTCTGTTCTAAGGAATACAGCACACTTGCACGTTGTGAACAGCACATGCTTACAGCAGAAAGACGACGTACAGAATGGCGCACCCACAGACTGCGTTGTCTTCTATATCTTTCACATCACTTGCAGCGCCATCTGTTGTTGAAAATTGTAACTACTGTAATTTCGAAAGTTTGTCCGCCTGAAAATGTACTGTTGTCCCAAGCATATTGCAACAAACGGTGTATTTCTATCGCTGCTCGTTTAGTTTTTATTGCCGTTTCAAATATACCGGTCATTTTTGAAACACCCTGTATATATATATATATATATATATATATATATATATATATATATATATATGGTGGTCCATTGATACTGACCGGGCCAAATATCTCACGAAATAAGCATCAAACGAAAAAACTACAAAGAACGAAAGTTGTCTAGCGTGAAGGGGGAAACCAGTTGGCGCAATGGTTGGCCCGCTAGATGGCGCTGCCATAGGTCAAACGGATATTAACTGCGTTTTTAAAAATATGAACCCCCATTTTTATTACATATTCGTGTAGTACGTAAAGAAATATGAATGTTTTAGTTGGACCACTGTTTTCGCTTTGTGATAGATTCCGCTGTGATAGTCACAAACATATGGCTCACAATTTTAGACGAACAGTTGGTAATGGGTAGGTTTTTTAAATTAAAATACAGAACGTAGCCACGTTTGAACTGTGGTGTCACCGCCAGACACCACACTTGCTAGGTGGTAGCCTTTAAATCGGCCGCGGTCCGTTAGTATACGTCAGACCCGCGTGTCGCTACTATCAGTGATTGTAGACCGAGCGCCGCCACACGGCAGGTCTAGAGAGACTTCCTAGCACTCGCCCCAGTTGTACAACCGACTTTGCTAGTGATGGTTCACTGACAAAATACGCTCTCAATTGCCGAGACGATAGTTAGCATAGCCTTCAGCTACGTCATTTGCTACGACCTAGCAAGGCGCCATTACCAGTTACTATTGAGATTATGAATAATGTACCGTCAAGAGCGATGTTCACCATTTATGGATTAAAGTTAAGTATTCCACCAGCTACTTACGTTTTTTCTAAAGTCTAATTTCCTTGTCCTGTTCCAGACCTCATGCCAGCCTGCGTGAGCTAAAACGCGTGCCTTTCGGCTTCCTCTAGTAAACCGGTGTTGGCTCTCCTGCCAACCCACAACATGAAAATTTTATTTTGGTTGTTCCAATGTGATTCACGTACCTTTGTGAACTTATAATTTCTGATAACGCATGCTGTTACCGCGTGATTACCTGTAAATACCACATTAATGCAATAAATGCTCAAAATGATGTTCGTCAACCTCAATGCATTTGGCAATACCTGTAACGACATTCCTTTCAACAGCGAGTAGTTCGCCATTCGTAATGTTCGCACGTGCATTGACCATGCGCTGACGCATGTTGTCAGTCGTTGTCGGTGGATCACGACAGCAAATATCCTTCAACTTTCCCCACAGAAAGAAATACAGGGACGTCAGGTCCGGTGAACGTGCGGGCCATGGTATGGTTCTTCGACGACCAATCCACCTGTCATGAAATATGCTATTCAGTACCGCTTCAACCGCACGCGAGCTATGTGCCGGACATCCATCATGTAGGAAGTATATCGTCATTGTGTCATGCTGTGAAACATCTTGTAGCAACATCGGTAGAAAATTACGTAGGCAATCAGCATACAATGCACCATTTAGATTGCCATCGATAAAATGGGGGCCAATTATCCTTCCTCCCATAATGCCGCACCATACATTAACCCGCCAAGATCGCTGATGTTCCACTTGTCGCAGCCATCGTGGATTTTCCGTTGCCCAATAGTGCATATTATGCCGGTTTACGTTGCCGCTGTTGGTGAATGACGCTTCGTCGCTAAATAGAACGAGTGCAAAAAATCTGTCATCGTCCCGTAATTTCTCTTGTGCCCAGTGGCAGAACTGTACACGACGTTCAAAGTTTTCGCCATGCCATTCCTGGTGCATAGAAATATGGTACGGGTGCAATCGATGTTGATGTAGCATTCTCAACACCGACGTTTTTGAGGTTCCCGATTCTCGCGCAATTTGTCTGCTACTGATGTGCAGATTAGCCGCGACAGCATCTAAAACACCTACTTGGGCATCATCATTTGTTGCAGGTCGTGGTTGTCGTTTCACACGTGGCTGAACACTTCCTGTTTCCTTAAATAACGGAACTATCCGGCGAACGGTCCGGACACTTCGATGATGTCGTCCAGGATACCGAGCAGCATACATAGGAGTCGCCCGTTGGGCATTTTGATCACAATAGCCATACATCAACACGATATCGACCTTTTCCGCAATTGGTAAACGGTCCATTTTAACACGGGTAATGTATCACGAAGCAAATACCGTCCGCACTGGCGGAATGTTACGACATACCACGTACTTGTACGTTTGTGACTATTACAGTGCCATCTATCACAAAGCGAAAAAAGTGGTTCAACTAAAACATTCATATTTCTTTACGTACTAAACGAATATGTAATAAAAATGAGAGTTCCTATTTAAAAAAACGCAGTTGATATCCGTTTGACCTATGGTAGCGCCATCTAGCGGGCCAACCATAGAGCCACCTGGTTTCCCCCTTCAAGCTAGACAACTTTCGTTCTTTGCAGTTTTTTTGTTTGATGCTTATTTCGTGAGATATCAATGGACGACTCATATATATATATATATATATATATATATATATATATATATATATATATATAACACATTGCATGCTGTATCACCGCACAGCGAGACCTTCAGAGGTGGTGGTCCAGATTACTGTACACACCGGTAACTCTAATACCCAGTAGCTCGTCCTCTTGCATTGATGCATGTCTGTATCCGTTGTGGTATACTATCCACAAGTTCATCATGGCACTGTTGGTCCAGATTGTCTCACTCCTCAACGGCGATTTGGCGTAGATCCCTCAGAGTGATTGGTGGGTCACGTTGTCCATAAACAGCCCTTTTCAATCTGCCCCAGGCATGTTCGAGAGGGTTCATGTCTGGAGAACATGCTGGCCACTCTAGTAGAGCGATATCGTTGTCCTGGAGGAAGTCATTCACAAGATGTGCATGACGGGGGCGCGAATTGTCGTCCATGAAGACGAATGCCTCGGCAATATGCTGCCGATATGGTTGCACTATCGGTCGGAGGATGGCATTCACGTATTGTACAGCCGTTACGGTGCCTTCCATGACCACCAGCGGCATACGTCGGCCCCACTTAATGCCACCCCAAAACAGCAGGGAACCTCCACCTTCCTGTACTCGCTGGACAGTGTGTCTAAGGCGTTCAGCTTGACCGGGTTACCTCCAAACACGTCTCCGACGAGTGCCTGGTTGAAGGCATATGCGACACTCATAGGTAAAGAGAAGGTGATGTCAATCCTGAGTGGACCACTCGGCATTTTGGTGGGTCCATCTGTAGAGCGCTGCATGGTGTCGTGGTTGCAAAGATGGACTTCGTCGTGGGTCGTCGGGAGTGAAGTTGCACGTCATGCAGCCTATTGCGCACAGTTTGAGTCGTAACACGACGTCCTGTGGCTGCACGAAAAGTATTATTCAACATGGTAGCGTTGCGTTCAGGATTGCTCCGAGCCATAATTCGTAGGTAGCGGTCATCCACTGCAGTAGTAGCCCTTGGGCGGCCTCAGCGAGGCATGTCATCAACACTTCCTGTCTCTCTGTGTCTCCTCCATGTTCGAACAACATCGCTTAGGTTCACTCCGAGACTCCTGGACACTTCCCTTGTTGCGGGTTCGATTCCCGGCGGGGTCAGGGATTTTCTCTGCCTCGTGATGACTGGGTGTTGTGTGATGTCCTTAGGTTAGATAGGTTTAAGTAGTTCTTAGTTCTAGGGGACTGATGACCATAGCTGTTAAGTCCCATAGTGCTCAGAGCCATTTGAACTTCCCTTGTTGAGAGCCCTTCCTGGCACAAAGTAACAATGCGGACGCGATCGAACCGCGGTATTGACCGTCTAGGCATGGTTGAAGTACAGACAACACGAGCCGTATACCTCCTTCCTGGCGGAATGACTGGAACTGATCGGCTGTCGGACCCCTTCCGTCTAATAGGCGCTGCTCTAGCATGATTGTTGACGTCTTTGGGCGGGTCTAGTGACATCTCTGAACAGTCAAAGGGACTGTGTCTGTGATAAAATATCCACAGTCAACGTCTATCTTCAGGATTTCTGGGAACCGGGGCGGTGCAAAACTTTTTTTGATATATATATATGCGTGGTGTCTGTTCTGTCGGACATGTGTGTATATCTTCACATAGGCCGATGAAGTACAGAGATTTTTTTTAAAAATCGTCCGCTTTCACAAGGCTCTATCTTCTACATGTATGAAGATAGAAACGTGGACCGAACTGAAACTTACGCATGGAAACTTACGGGTTACCTTGATACCTGTTTGAAGTTGGCGGTTCATGCGGTTGCCGGTAGCAGCTCCATGGAATTACCTCACTCGTTTGCTCATTAATTCATTACACAATGTGCTAACAGCACGGCAACAAAAGACACATTCCATTCTCCGTTTCAGCAGGTATAGTTACAAGGCTGTGCGGCGTGATTTTCGTAGAGAATATGGTACTGCACGTCCTCAACAATGAGCACATATGCGTTTCTCTCTGTTTTGCTCTCTTTTATCCGTTGGAGATCTCAGCACTTCTCCCCAGCCATAGAACCCATCCGCCACAACAGTCTGGAACCGCGCGGCCGCTACGGTCGCAGGTTCGAATCCTGCCTCGGGCATGGATGTGTGTGATGTCCTTAGATTAGTTAGGTTTAAGTAGTTCTAAGTTCTAGGGGACTGATGACCTCAGAAGTTAAGTCCCACAGTGCTCAAAGCCATTTTGAAACATCCGCCACATTAATAATAACAATGTATTCGTTGCTGATGACTCGCTATTCTTTCTGTTTTGCTTCACCTGTCGCTGCCAAGTCTTTCGTTTTTCTCTTATAGGAGCTGGTATTTTCACAGCGTTACTACAAATCGTTTTTCTGTTTGTCGTTCTACTATTCAAGTTTCCTTTTTCTGATTGGCAATGATATTCGCAATAAAGTCGACTTTCATCTACTAATGAACCAGATGATGGGATCAGAAAGTTACAACGGAATCACTGCAGCAATAATCAAAATATTTATGCCTCTCTCTTCATTAAGGAGCCGATGATGGGTTAGCCCAAGTTCTTTGCTTACTGCATAAAATCTTTGGTGACAAGTAAACCCTTATTTTTCAACAATAACCCTTCTTTTTATTTATTCACGTTAACATATCGTTGACTAAACATGAAGTCCTTCAAACAGACACATGCATTGAACTATTTGGTCGGCCGCTGTGGCCGAGCGGTTCTAGGCGCTTCAGTCAGGAACCGCGCTGCTGCTACGGTCGCAGGTTCGAATCCTGCCTTGGGCATGGATGTGTATGATGTCCTTAGGTTAGTTAGGTTTAAATAGTTCTAAGTTCTAGGGGACTTATGACCTCAGATGTTAAGTCCCATAGTGCTTAGAGCCATTTGAAGCATTTTTTGATCTATTTGGCCACAAATTATTTTGTTTGATGATGAATTTATTATGTGCTAAGTTTTCAGAATGGTACTTCTATAATCTTAGGAAACCAGCAATTTTACTTACACCGAATAGTCCGTGAGACGTCTGACATCATTTCCAAGTGAGAAAAATGGGCAATCGCTCTGGTTCGTAGCAGAAAATGTATCTCAGTACTGCGGCTGTAGACTTAGATGACGAATCCTGTTGCAAGGTCTCTCTCTCCTTCTCATCTGTCTGCAGAAAAGAGAAATGTTTCAAACAAAGTAAATAAATAAATACACAACTTAAAACGTAGATCATAAAACATGACGTAGTACACAACATCCACTAGACGCTGGGCTGCAGACCTGGGCTGCAGACATTTCCGCAATATTTTAATTATAGAGATCAATAAAGGCATGTATTTATGTTGAGATGTTTGGTTGTGGTCTCTACATTTAACGCCACCGTCATTTATTGGTATGCGAAATCA